>NW_028318295.1:3117500-4317500 GCF_062004578.1 Staurois parvus
ATGTAACAAATGCACAGTAGCATATATTTATGTATAAATGTAGATTCCATATTTAAGATTTGATAATTAAAAACTGTTATGCAATACTCTAATAATTTAATCCTTAAGTAAACCAAACCTAAAAATAATAAAATAATACAGAGGAAGACAGTTATACCCCCCACCCCATACATACATTGATACATATGGAGGTGCTACCATACGTTATTTATATGTTATAATATTTGAAACTGGCATTAAAATTATTTAAATTAAAGCATATACTATGCATTACAACATTAGGAGAGTAAATCTGTATTTATGATGTATTTATCAACTATTTAGAAGTTACTTATGCCTAAAATTATAACTCTAAAACTTAATTGGGTTGTAGGATCATCTCATACCAATATCTTTTTTGCTTAGGTATAATAGAAATTGGTTATGTCCATCGTGAAAATCTATAATTAATATAGGCCACTTTTGGATTCCCTAATCCTGTATCACATATCATCATGCCTGTGGTTCTTGTTTCCATATGGTTTTATAACCTCTCAGTTGTACATTCTTATATACATACAAAGATTAATCATCTAGGTTGTATTTATTATCATGATGACCTCTAGGTAAAATAATGTAGTTATGGATTGCCATAACCAATACAGAGTACTTCCATATACAGAAAAACCCAGGTGGGCTTTTTTAGTCCCACACAGATACTTTGTCACTATTTGTGTTCTGACATGAGACTCAATTCGTAATGCTTTAACTTAGGGATAAGGAGCTTTATTTTAGTCATGTGACTGCAATTTGTATGGGACTCAACCAGGGGCGGACTGACCATTTGGAAACTCAGGCACTGCCCGAGACCCGGGGTCAGTAGGGGCCCCATGAGATGCCCCTGGTACCTTTTTCATAGGCTTTTTTGAGTTTGGACAAGGACACAGGGGTCCCATGATCCCCTATTGCCCGGGGGCCCCATGAGTTGTCAGTCCGCCCCTGGACTCAACTGAAACTAGTTGCCACTTTTATGAAAATAGATATTCTTATTATGGTGTTGTGACTATGGAATACAAACTGATTTTTATACGACTTTCACAGTAACTTTACTTTTAATGGGTACATAGTTGGAGTAGGTTGTGGTATTTTTAGAAATTTATGTTCATGGTCTCTGTTGTGTTTGAGATTAGAATTAGAACTAGGAAAGGTTAGACTAAGGCCTTATTCACATCATACATGCAGAAAAACTGCTGGAAAAAAAATATACAGATTTCACTTGCAGAGGCACAAGTTTACATAATTTTTCATGCACATTTCAGTGCTTTTTTTTACACATTGAAGATTCCTGTGCAGAAAAAATCTGCGCATGATACTAGTGTTGTGAACTGGGCACATAGATAACAATTTTTTTCTTTGTGCCCTTGCAGAACACATGAAAAAAAAATCACGTCTCTGCACACTGGTGTGAACAGGGCTTAACATTTATATTTGATAGCTTGGTTAAATAGATGTTTCCATACATTCAATTGACTGATTATATCGATGAGCAACTATTTAACAACTTCAAATAATTGGCCTCCAGCAGCTGCATGTTTTACATGGTATGCTTTATGTTTTCAAATACAAAACAGAATGTTAATCTTCTTGTATCAGCTTCCATTGTATGACAGTCATCTGTAAAATATGAGGATGAAATACCTTACGAGGCTGACTGGCATGACAGTTGAGTTGTGTCACTGATATCAACATACTGTTATTGTGAACTACTGAATAATCGGCACCAAAAATTATTAGGCTTCCTAAGTGCAACTATTGCTTTTTGCTTTTCATAATGGTTTACAATCACAAGAATGGTGTATAAGAGACAGCAACAGCATTAAAACATGATATAGTCATGGTATTTATCTTAAAGGTGGAACAAGGGATACAGAGGCCACAAGTTAACTATACCTAATAATATATATTAATACTGATTATTACACATAATGTGGAATGCAGCAATACAACTGACATAATCTCCCAAACAAATAACCTTTATTTAGAACAATTTTTTTGTCCCTGCAGGACATTAATCAAAACTTAATGATTTCTAGTAAAATATAGAAATTTTCCAATATGCTTCATAAGCAACCCATCACAGATGGTTACCAGTTCACCAATACACCAGGCAAATTGAACATTCGCCTAGCAGAGCAAATAATGAGCTGCACTCTGCCGAATCAACGGTGGAGCAGATTTTCCATTACCCACTCAAATTTATCTGCAAATTTTGCTGAAATTAATTCTGAGATAGTTTCACTTACAGCTTTCACCTGGTGGTCACTGGATCCAAAACATGCTAATAAAGAGTTATGCCGTCTATGTATTTTAAATTGAGGGTTTACTCCAAGAAAGAAATCTTAGTTCGTCAATGAGATTAGGTAAAATAAACTTAAGGTCAATCCAAAGGCACTCCATATTATTAATGAGAAGAGCATGTTTAGTGGAATTTCACAATGAAAAATGGCATCTGGCAAAGAGCAAATTGATTTGCCTGAACTGGAATTCCCAGGGAATTTAGCAAGGCAAAGTAATTCACTGTAGACTAGTAAAGGGAAGTCATGGACCCCTTAGCAGTTTAGGTGTGGTTGCCATTGATGGGCAGCCCACACAAGATTCCTAGTCAACAAATATAATCTTCCATGAGCTATAACAGGGGCAGAGTCCTGAAAGGCCATGGGATTCTTTTGACTAAGGAATAGATCTTAACATTCTTTGTGAAGCTCTTGTTGACAAAGCCCTCCCCTTGAACCAAGCTCAATATAACAAGTCTTTTAGGTGGTAGAAGCTTCCATTGTAAATTTTGCCCACAACAGTGGTTCCCTTCCTTTATATAAGTTATATAGCACAATGAAACTTGCTTTTTCTTTTATTTTACAATTGTTATGTTTTATTTGGGGGGGGTGGAGACTGCTTTTTTTTTTGGGGGGGGTTGTAACTGCATAACAGAAGTATGTTTTTATATGAGTGCTATATAAACGGATATAAGTATAAATAAATATATATGTAATCCTGGACACTGCACATGTAATATATATACCAGCAAATGTGTGTCAATTCTTTAGTGGGTTAATTGAGGGTGCATAGTCTTTAGCCTCTGAGTGATTCACTTCTATGCGTTACCGCTAAATCAAAACATGTTTTGACTGGACACATCAAGTGTACCATTTCACTAGAAATGATAATGGGAGAAGACAGTGTGTAAGCTGATCGTGGATCTTGGGGGCATAGAAGGCAGAAAGAGAGCTTATCACAGATCACTAGCAGAAGAGGCAGAATAGGAGCTGAGGGATGAAAGAAAAGACATAATAGGAAATAGTTGTGGACCAGAGAGCAATAGAGGAAGTAGAGTGGAAGCTGATTATGACAGGTGGTAGAGGTGAGATAAGAGTGACAGCTGACCATGGAACATTGAGAGGAACTGAGGAGACAGGACAGTAGCTGAGAAAAGAAAGGAGAAAAGAAAGGAGGCAGAGCATGAGCTGATTAAGTACCAGGGAGAGCTAAAGAGAGAGAAGCCAGAGAGAAAGATTATCAAGGATAGGAAAAAAAAGGTAGGGCAGATAGGAAAAAGAAAGCAAAAGAGAGTGTGGGCAGATGAAAGAACACAGAAAGTGAAAAAGAATTGAGGATCATGGATCATAGAGGTCCAGAGAGAAGACAGAGTAGGATTAGATCTCTGTCAGAGGGTTGGACCATTGAGAGAACAGGTAGAATAAGAATAAGAAAGATGGGAAGAAGATTATGAATAGGGGGAGGTAGCAGGAGCTGAATGTGGAAAGAGGAGTGTGTTGACTGGTCAAAAGAGTATTGTTGAGGGGTGTAGGAGGGAGGAGAGAGACAGATTATTTTGTTGGAAGCTACATAGAGAAGAATCAGAGAGGGAGCCAATTGTGGTCTGAGGGAGAGATCATATATGAATTGTCAGTTCTTCCTGGGAATGGGGCTTGCAGTTTACACCTTTTGTCCAAATGGATAAAATTGTTACGCATCAGAACTTTCAATTTTTGGGAAGCATGTGATTCTCCCCTACCTCCTACAATTCAGTGCTTTGCACCTGAGCAGCTGCCTGAGTTCTACCATATGGAGTGAGGGAAGATGCAGTGTAAGGTTTGTCAGAAAAACAAGCCAAGACTTATATAGTGATTTTTGGGAGTTTCTTGTAAGTGAACAGGTTGGCAGAAAAGTGATTGGAAAGTTAGAACAAGTACTGGAGGCTGCTTGCTCCCCAATTTTCACTTTGCTATACCCCTGAATGAGTGAATGAGATCACGAATGAATGTGAGAAGCTATAAGTTAGTAACTCAGAAGCTTAGCATGGTAGCCAGGCACTTAGTATTTGCAGATGAAATCCAGCATGTTTCTCTCAGGAAATGTCTCAAGTTCAGCCAAGGAAGCTTCATACCTACAAACAACATCATCCTTCCACTCACCCCAGTAATTGAAAACAAAAACAAAAAAAAAAGAAAATACAACCAAATACATACCTAAATCTGTTGTCACATGCCATGCCAGGTACTGCTTTCTGTTGTCTTACTGCAGAGCAAAGGGGTAATTCTTGAGGTACTTATGTTGCTGCATGGTGACATGCAAACTTCTTATTGGGTCCATCAATAGAGACCCCAGCAGCAGTGTGGTGACATTAAAATGAAGGACAGCAGCTAAACTGGTCCACAGCAGGCCTGGACTGCAGCTGTGGACTACCAGTCTTTACTCCTAGGAGAGGCACCATGGAGCATGACAGAATGGTGAATTCAGGTAAGTTAAAAAGGGTTTTGGAAAGTGTTTTCCAATTTTGTTCAGAGATAGTCTTTAATTGATTTAATGATGACTGCTGCCTACTTCACTGACCACAGTGGACCTTGGTTTTAATAAAAAATTGCTTAAGAAAAATATAGAAGATGCCATTGCTAAACCTCCTTCTAAAAATTCTAGTTGCCTAGCTTTGCCTGGCTTCACTGCTTTCTGAATGGCTGGCCTGGAACAAGCATGTATTGTAAAGTCAGAACTTCTGATTTGCATATTTGTTCCTGACATTTTTTAGGACATCAGCAGGACACCTGGGCAACTTTTTAGAAGAAACCATAAATGGCAGCCTTCATATGTCTCTCAGGACAGCTTTGCTTTAAGCCTAGTATACACTATGAGAAAAATTGGTTATCCGACCATCCGATTTTCCATGAAAATGCATATCATGATATAGTTGAACTGGTATTGACTTGTAAGAAAGTCTTTGGCTGACAAAGGCAAACGTAGGCAAATGTAGCTACATACTAGCATAGTAGAAGATGAAGTGGAGGGTCATTCTTTGCTTCTGATCATACACGTTTATTTTTTAATTTGATTATTTCTGTATGATTACTGAACATATTAACGGAAAATTGAATGTTGTGTTCATGTACGCTAAAATTTTTCTAGCTTTCATCCTCAGTTTTTGTTGTCCGAATAGTCGAAATTGGCTGTCGAAAGCACTATACTAATGATCAGATTACAGGCCCATCGTTCCTCCTCAGGAAATGTTTGTACAATTTTCTTATTGTGCATACAGGCCATTAAATTGCCTAATTAAAATGAAATATGTGATGTTAATGTTTAATCATTTTACTAAGTTTAAAGACAATTTTTTAAGGCTAAATATAACAATAATAGGATAGCCAACAATGATGGTTCATTAACTTTGCCCGTTTTCAAGCATTTTGCGGCATCTCATTAGATTGCAATGTATAGTGAGAAAACATAGTGTGCCATATTTCTGAAAATTTTGAGCTCCAAATTAATTAATTTTAAAAGCAACAGTCACCAACAGACATTGGTAATAATGTAAATTTTTACAGCTGAATTGTTATTATAAAGTTTATTTAATATTTATTTTATATATTTATTACAGGTACATATATAGTGACGTCAATTTACGCAGCACTTTACATATATACATTCACCAGCCACTTTATTAGATAGACCTTCTGGCACCAATAACCATGCCACATTTAAAGTCACTTAAATCCCCTTTCTTCCCCATTCTGATTATTATTATACAGGATTTATATAGCGCCAACAGTTTATGCAGCGCTTTCCAACATAAGGGCAGACAGTACAATTACAATACAAATTAATACAGAAGGATTCAGAGGGCCCTGCTTGTTAGAGCTTACAATCTAATGCTCAGTCTGAACTTCAGCAAGCTGTCTTCACCACGTCTAGATGCCTAAATGCATTGAGTTGCTGCCATATGATTGGCTGTTTAACAATTTGTGTTTCCAAGCAATTGAACAGGTGTACCTAATAAAGTGGCAGGTGAGTATGTATATATATATATATATATATATATATAGTACATTCAAATCAGTCCCTAACCCTCAAGGAGCGTAATTCTCAGGGATTGCTTGATCTCTTTTAATAGTTATTTGTATTCTCTCTGTCAGGGCAGCAGTGTTGGTCTGTAAGACTGCCCTGTATCTTGCCAGAGCTCAATATGTCAGTTGTCCATCCTGAGCTCATCCAGGAGAAAACTTAGCCTCCAAGGGCCTTACAGCATAACAATAAGCTGACAGAAGGACATAACAAGAAATTACTTTTAAAGGGTCCAACATGCAAAAGAAAGGCATTCAACACATTAAAATAAATTCAAATAAATACGTGTTTTTCTGTGTAAATGTATACTATGGGGTTGATTTACTACAACTAGAGCATTCAAATCAGGTGCAACCCTGCATAGAAACCAATCAGCTTCCAGGTTATATTGTCAAAGCTTAATCAAGCAAACTAAAGTTAGAAGCTGATTGGCTACCATGCAGAGCTGCACCAGATTTTGCACTCTCCAGTTTTAGTAAATCAACCCCTATGTGTTTTTGAATGTGTCATGAAATTACAAAAATAACTGTATTAGTTTCTATAATCCTTGCTTGCATTGTCCTGTATATAGACTATTAGCTGTTGTTCAGACATGTGGCTATATTTGCCGCACTTCTGCAAAGCGATTGCTTTCAGATGGTGTTTTATAGGCAGCAGGAAAGCGATATGTCCTATCCTTACCCCCTATTTTATCCTTCAAAATGCCAGCCCACCACACAGACAACACATTGAAGGTGATGACATGAAGGCGGATGTGGCACAGCCCCATTCAATTGAATAAGTCATAGTACTCCCACGAACATGACAGGGAGGTTTATTGTAATGGCCATGACATGTATACAGCTGCATGTCTGTGCTTAGGTGGGCCCTTTAGGGATGGTAAAACCGCAGCTCAACTGCCTTCTTTTACTGCCACCTGGCTATCCATGTGAACAAGCTCATATGACCATAAGGATCTTGCCTCACTGATTCGCACATGTGCAGTGCGGATTGAAGCTCAGGTTTCACAGCTAATTGACACAGTAGCTGTTCACCAGTTCAGGTCAGGTTTACATCAGGTTCAAGACAGGATCAGCTCAAGATTTTATCCTGTTCACACATGTCAGGTTCAGAAATGGTTCCCATAGAAGTCAATAGCCTGTAATCTGCACCTGAATTGGACTGCACTGCTCAGAAATCATTTATGACTCTTTTTTTTAAACTGCACTGAATCTGCACTGGCAGTGCACCAGACATATGTGAACAGGTGCCATAGGAAGCAATGTTATTTCACATGTCATGCAGATTGGATGTGGTTTAAACTGCATTCAATCTCCATATATGTGAACAGGCAGTAAGAAATCCTTTTTTGTGAATCTGTTGCAAAGTTTCTTTCCTTGAGGTTCCTTCAACAGCAACAACACTTTTTGTTTCATTGACAATGCTAATCTGCTGCCTAGTAATTAGCAGCAACTTTGTCAGCCTGCCATGTGCACTCCATTATTTGGCTGTTGTGCTGCCTACCAGGATTTGCAGGAGGCAAGCGTAAACCTAATAACCAGTCCAGACTAACCAAAGGAGTGTGCACTGCAGGCTGACAACACTGCTGCTAATTGCAAGACAGTGGCTTAATGTTGTCGATATGGAACAGGATGGGCTGTTACTGGCAGGATCACCAGCTAAGAAATTTTACAACAGTTTCACAAAAAAAATGATTTGTTTTAAACAAAACTGGAAACATGAAGCTAGACATACTGAAAATAGATAAATAGCCCTTTCATGTATGTAAACTTTCTCAGCGTAAGGCATCCTTGATTTATGTCAATGCCTTCAAGAAAAGATACAAGATGTAGAATATATTGTTAGTAACCTGCAGATCCTCCATGAGCTAGCTTCATTTTCTGTTAGGAAAAGCAGGCATTTTTGATGCCTCAACAACCTCCCAGTAAACCCCAGCATTGTCTTCTGGTGGATAGAGAAGATAGGGAGGGGGATATACCTATGGGTATTCAAATAGCATCTACAGTATGAGAAAGTCACTAGCTGCATAAAACCTTTGATAGTGCTCCAGGCAGCAGGCCTTCACAAGTGAAGGTGTAAACTGACAGCTTAGGTTGTGAGCTGTGTGCTAGTTTATTATTTTTTCTTTGACACAGGTTCACTTTAGGCATCTCTTTTAATCCTTTCAGTGGTATAGCAGCATTCATACTTTGCCCTTTTATTCCTGCAAAAAGTATGAATTGACAGGACAACAAAATAATTTTGCAACAGACATTTTCTCTGTGCCATCTGTAAACCATTTGTCCACACTTCTCCCCACTGAGAAAAGTTTACACTGTCTTGGGATGGGAAGGGGAAGAGCTTGACCCACGTATACTTTTTTTCTCTGTTGTCTAGAAGCCAAACAGGGAGAACTATTTCTGTCCTAAAATGGCTGTGAAATGCTTTGTATATCTGAGAATCCAAATAGCTTGTTTTTCTGCACACATAAGGTGCACTCACACTGGCATTTTTGTCTGATTTTGGATGCAGGTCACCCCCTTGGGCTGGTTCATTTGCATAGTGAGAGTGCTCAGAACCACACCTGGGATTGGTTAAGGGTACTGTGCCCAAGACCAGATGGAAGAGGTGGTCCCAGGCATGGTTCACTTGTGGTCCAGAACGGTTTGCTTCAGTGTGAGTGCAAACCATGCCGGAGCACAGTAGTCTCTATAAAAGTCTATGTACTGAAGAAAGGATCAATGTGGGCTGGTTAACATAAGTGTCCCCAGGAACACTTCCTCATAGTCCAGTGTGAGTCCAGACCAGTAGGAGGTGGAGGGGAACCGATCAGTTAAAAAAGTGTGAGTTCACCCCTAAAAATCCAAAGCAAATCTACACACAAATGAACTAAAGTCACTGATTTACAAAACACACAGAAAGTGCATGTGGACCAGTGGGATCTGCTCACACATTTCAATACCCAGTATCCACACCATCAGTGAGATCTGCACTCTAGCATACACACAGCTTACTACTCAGTATACAAATAGTCAGTGATATCTGCTCTATAGCACACACAGCTCACACTCCATGTCACCAGTAAAATCTACCCTTCAGTGCACACACACCCCATTATATTCATGCCACCACTGGCATACTACATGGTATACATGTCACAACTGAGATCTCCTCTAGTATACACACCTTACTTCATAGTATTATTTCCAACAGTAAGCTCTAATCCCAGTACACAAAGACCATTGCATGTTAGTTATGCCACTAATGAGATCTGAACTCCATTACATACAGTACATTCCTCAATAAGATCTGCTCCCAGGACACACTGCCTATTCCCCCATCTATGTCATAAGTGAGATGTGCATTGTAGCACACAGCTCACTAATCAGTATCCACCACCAACGACAAGCACACTCCAACATACATAAGTGCCTCATCCATCTGTATTATACACAGGGTCTAATTAAGGTTTGGCTCTGAAAAAGAGGGTTTACACTCAAAATGCGTTAGCCAGTTTGATCCAGGCATTGTTCTCCAAGGGACAAGGAGCATGTGGAGTGGACTGTAACTTTACTACCAGGGGCGGACTGACAACTCATGGGGCCCCCGGGCAATAGGGGATCATGGGGCCCCTGTGTCCTCGCCCACACCCAAAAAAGAATATGAAAAAGCCAATGAAAGGTACCAGGGGCATCTCATGGGGCCCCCTACTGACCCCGAGCCCTCGGGCAGTGCCCGAGTGCTCGAATGGTCAGTCCGCCCCTGTTTACTACTATTATGTGTTTTTGACACTTTCTGTTTGTGAGTAGATTCATTTACTTTCTTCTTTACAACAAATATTACTGGGATAATGCACTAGGCTGGTGTGCCCTCTCTTTCTTGGATTTTGCAGATCCCCATTACTCTCTATAACACATGATGTTTTACAGATCTAGTACATGCAGTCTCATACCTATTTTTTATATGTAGGGCTTCATACCACCAAATTACATACAGTTCCTTGCATGCAAATCACCCCTACCTCTGTTATATGGAGTGCCTCAAACCTTTTATCCAGTTATCCTGGAGATCTGGAGAGTAGCAGTCGGACGATCAGCTGATGTGCAAATGTATACTAGATGATCCCCGAGGTTACCCCTAGGATGATGATGACCAGGAGTGGTCTATGTTACTCAAATGTACTTTAAATTGCACTATCTGGTTAGTGCAATATTTACTCATTCCCACACCCACTTGAAGCACGGGAGTTCACCATCTTAATATATTGGACATTTGTTGACACTATTGCACCATATGCGTCATACCTAGACACGGTTAGCACTATTACTTTTGTGCTCCACAGTGCATTTCCCACCATTTTTTATCACTTCACTTTATGTGATTGTGTACATTTTGGATATATTGTACCTTTCTACGCAGGATGTCACTACTGCACCTTGTGCGTCATACCTAGACGCTAGTAACGCTTTTATCCTAGCGCTCATGAAGCGTATTTTTTCGTTATATGTTCTTATTGGCTGTTTGATTAGTTTTATGTAATTTTACAGTGCTGCATTCTTTTATATATATGTTCTATGAGGGTTGGAGGTTGACCTTTTATGCCAGCTGCTTATATTGTTTTATCTAGCGCTCGTATACCTACCTTTTTCCTACAGAGCCACATGCTTTTCTATTGCTTTCAGAGCCTAGCAAGCAGCACATGGGTGTTAACCAGCAACTGGGCCCTGTGACATCGTCAGAATCTAAACATTTTGAAGACAGCTTTGTGACAGCAAAGGATTTGGCACAGAGGAGTTGCATTGTTTGTTTTAATGTACTCTAAGGCTTATTCTAGTCCTAAAGTGTGTATATATATAAATATACACTGTATATATAAAACCCATATTTTAGCCTCTATGGGTTTTCTAGGGAATCCATATCAGAAGAAGGTTTGATCAAGCCCGAACCACCTTTCCCAAATCAATGTTTAACATTAGCTTTCTTAAAAGTGAACATGGAACAGTTACGATGCATTATGGAACTTTATGCCAAATATAAACATTTCTTGAAAAGCAGAGAAAGCCCAGGCCTGTGAAGCACCATATGGGAAAATGGTTGGAAGCAGAGGCATAACTAAAAGCTATGGAGCCCTTGGGCATAGCATCAATTAACAAAGCCGCATGAATTATTTTAAATGTATTCGTTAATTTATCTCATGATAGTTTTCAAATCAAAATACTCAACTGACATAAAAAAGATTTTGCATTACTGTGGAATCATTATTTTTCCACATGAAATGAATATTTAACTATTGAAAATCTCATATTCATTCTTCATATTTCATATGAACTGGTATTTTATCTCTTGAGTCCCTATTTAATCACCTCCTCAAATGGCTCCTTTTTCTGCTCTTCTTAGTAGACACCTCACAGAAACTTACTGTGAACACCTGCCAGAAACTAGCAATATTTTAGGAGTGAAATCACGTGTGATTACATTTGTGAACTGAATTTTTCATATAAAATAGCAAAACACCTAATGTAAAATGTATGAAATAAATTAAACAGATTCGTGCAAGAAAACCTTTACTAAACTGAAAAAAATTTATGGAGAATAAAATTGTCACCTCACTTTTTCGTAAAGCCACTGCAAGTAATACCCTATTATATGTATGAAGTACATCCTCGGCATATAATCAGGGGAATCCTGATTGGGCAACATGCTCAGATTTGAAGAAATTGTTCTGATCCGGAAGCATTTGAGGAGGAGGCTATCAAGCTGAGACAAAGATGCCTAGATAGGGGTTATAGCAAAAAATCTTTGAAGCAGGCCTACCAATGGGCAAAAGCTAGTCCATGCTATATCCTTTTATTTCAAGGGAAAATGGAAGTCACTTCGCATAAAGCAAGATTCATTAATACATTTAACAACCATCCAGGGGAAATAAGAAAAATAATGAAGAAACATTGGCATATTTTCGCTGATGATGAGATACCATACTTTGTGGATGAAGTGCCCAGAGTCACCTTTCAGAAGAATAGATCTATCAAAGATATGGTGGTTAGAAGCCACTATGAGACAGGCAGTGGGGGAGATCCATGTGTGGAACCTCCACATGGCTCTTTTCAATTCTTTTCAAACTGTGGCTTTTTCAAATTTGTGGAGAAATTTTCAGAATACATGTTACCAAATAGGAAATGTTGGAAAAGTAGACAATTTACCACTGAAGAGGTCACTAAGGTCTTCTCTGAAGCTCACCTTACCACCTGTCCCCTTGACCCTGTCCCCACACAACTCCTACGATCACGCTCCTCCTCCATCCTACGCTCCCTCACTCACATCTTTAATCTCTCCCTCTCTACCGGCACATTCCCCTCCCCTCTGAAGCACGCGCACATCACTCCCATACTTAAAAAACCCTCCCTGGATCCCACCGACCTAAACAACTTTAGACCCATCTACCTGCTGCTATTTGCATCCAAACTCCTTGAGCGCTTAGCCTATAATCGCCTAAGCTCCCACCTCATCGACAACAACCTCCTTGATCCCCTACAATCGGGCTTCCGTCTCCTACACTCCACCGAAACCGCCCTACTCAAACTCACCAATGATCTGCTAACTGCCAAAGCCAATGGCCACTACTCAGTGCGACTACTCCTCGACCTCCCTGCGGCTTTCGACACGGTTGACCACCCCCTCCTCCTCAAAAGACTATACTCTTTTGGCCTCAGAGACTCCGCTCTCTCCTGGCTCTCTTCCTATCTATCACAACGCTCCTTCAGTGTTACCTATAACACTGCACCTCCCCCTCACTCCCCCTCTCTGTTGGGGTCCCCCAAGGTTCTGTCCTCGGGCCCCCTCTCTTCTCCATCTACACCTCCTCCCTTGGTCAACTGATACACTCCCGCGGCTTCAACTACCATCTCTATGTCGATGACACGCAAATCTATCTCTCTACCCCTCACCTCACCCCTTCAGTCTCCGCCCAAATCAGTAGCCTTCTGAATGACATATCAGACTGGATGTCACTCCACTTCCTCAAATTAAACCTTGCCAAAACTGAGCTCCTAGTTTCCCCCCAGCCCGCGCCCCCCCACCCCCCTTACCTCTCCATCACAACCAACAACGCCACCATCAGCCCCACCCCACAGGCCAGAGTACTAGGTGTCATTCTAGACTCCCAATCTGTCTTTCCAACCCCAGATCCAATCGCTGACAAATTCATGCAGACTCCACCTCCGCAACATCTCCAAAATACGCACGTTCCTAACTCCAGAAACTACAAAGCAACTCATTCACTCCCTTATCATATCACGACTTGACTACTGTAACTCCCTCCTCGCCGGCCTACCCCAACACAGGCTATCCCCGCTTCAGTGTATTCTGAATTCTGCTGCTAGACTCATCCACCTTACCAACCGCTCCGTATCCGCCACCCCCCTCTGTCAATCCCTCCACTGGCTTCCAATTGCCCAACGCATAAAATTCAAAATACTAACATTGACGTACAAAGCTGTTCATAACACTGCCCCAAACTACATCACTGACCTGATATCCATCTACCACCCAAAACGCACTCTCTGCTCCTCACAAGACCTCCTACTCTCCAGTTCCCTGGTCTCCTCCTCCCATGCCCGTCTCCAGGACTTCTCCAGGGCTTCCTCCATCCTCTGGAACTCACTACCCCAACCCATCAGACTGTCACCTACCCTCCTCACCTTTAGGTGCACCCTGAAAACCCAGCTCTTCAGAGAAGTCTACCCCGCCCTCCATTCCCCACAGCTATTTCCTCCTGTACCACTCTCCCTCCCTCCTAGATTGTAAGCTCCAAGGAGCAGGGCCCTTGAACCCCTCGTGTATTTTATTGTTTTGTTACTGTACTGTCTCATGTATTGTCTCCCATTGTAATGTACAGCACTGAGCAAACTGTTGGCTCTATATAAATACTGTGTAATAATAATAATAATTTGTGCCTTGTCAGACGATTGGGATTGTCTTCTTATTAAGATGCCCATGTAATGCCTTCTATGCAGGCACAACTAAGAGAAGGTTTTGGGAACGTATCCACGACCACACCAATGATGTTCGTGGAGATCTTGTAAGCCCAGTGGCACAACATTTTGCTAAAGAGCATGACTACAACCCAAAAGCATGCAGTTTAAGGCTCTTGAGAGAATTCACCCCAACCCTAAAATCATTCTGAAAAAAGAGTGCAGGTGGATTTATTCCCTTAAGGCAGGCAGAAAACCGAGTTTGAATGAGAAATTGAGTTATACCCCTTTCTTGTGCTATAACATCATATTTAGCCATTCATGTTTGTTCTAATATGAGTTTTTTTTGGGCCCAGCATTTTTGTGTCAATGTACATTTGGATGTTGTTTATAAACGTTTTTGTTCATGCATCCATGATGATATGAGGAGGGGGGGGGTGTCCCTCCTTTTCTTTCCCTTTCTCCTTATCCTTGCCTGGAATGTGGGGGGTGTCCTTCCAGGGATGGGGAAACCTATTTCCAATGTCCACATGTCCGTTGACATTGGGGAGTTTTGTTTGTGTTTTGTATTTTGGTTTTGTTGGGACTAGTGTTCCATGTTGTTGAGGAGATGTGGATCTGTAGGGTCTCATTGTTTTTATTTTTTCTTGGTTTTGTTTTTCTGGTGTCTGTTGTTCTTTTTCCTCTGTTGTTGATCCCTTCTCAGAGTATTGCGGGCATTCCAATATAGCGCTCGCGGCACTTCTGAGTTTTCTGAAAGTGAAGCAGATGACACCTTTCAATGATGGAGATGCAGGGTGTCCTGCTGGTTTACCCACATCTATTGACGTGAAGTTTTGGCAGGATGCAGGCGACAGGCAGCTGGGGTAGGGACAGTTACAGGGCTATATATAAATGGAGAAGACATTATAGAGGGCATGCACATTTGGTTGTTAATGGTATTTTTGATATATACAATCGGTTGTGGGTAACTGTACTGTGTTATGGACCTTACATGCTGTATATTTGAATTGAGTGCTATGGACGTACTCCTTATTTTTGGTGATGATGGTGGATGCATTTTTTTTGTTAACAGCCTAGACTAGTCTGAAACATCTAAAGAAGGGAAGTAGTGTAGTTCTAGGTACATTGAATGGATAATTGGAACACAGTTTGGAGGTCTGAGAGATACCACCCATCTGATGGTTGATTTTTTTTTCTTCCTTAGGACTAGGCAGGTATGTAATAATATGCTGACCAGAGCAGGGGCGGACTGACCATTTGAGCACTCGGGCACTGCCCGAGGGCCCGGGGTCAATAAGGGGCCCCATAAAATGCCCCTGGTACCTTTTATAGGCTTTTTTTGAGTGTGGGCAAGGACACAGGGGCCCCATGATCCCCTATTGCCCGGGGGCCCCATGAATTGTCAGTCCGCCCCTGGACCAGAGTATGGTTGAAGGTGGACATGTTGATTTAGAAACATGTGTTGCAGTGTATTGCTTGTATAACTAGTTTTATGTATAACTTCTTTTTCTTTGTAGATCCCTCTATCTGTGTATTGCTACCTTATCTTTCACCATTTTTCATCCTTGGGGAGATAGCCCCCATTTTGATGCAGGCAATACATACTGAACAATGGTGAATCATCATATTTTTAATCTATATGGATTAGGTGAGTTTCATGGCACTGTCCTTTATGATGTCCCTGGCTGCTCCATAACCTCGGCCTTATTTGTTGACCTGTCCCCCCTGTAGGACGCACTTTCCTTGGGGTGATCCCTCTACTTGGGCTTGGGTGTGGGATTGGGGGCAGGAAATGGGGATGGCATTGGGGTTGGGGAATGATATATATATCATATATTTTTTTTTCTTCCCCCAGGTCATCCTTGGTATATATATATATATATATATATATATATATATATATATATATTTATATATAAAATAGTAATTTATGTAATTGTGTGTTTACTTTTGTAATTTGCTATATATTATTTTGGATTGTTGTTTCTTTCCAGTTATTCATTTCAAGCGTGTATCCTGAGGAAGCAGATGTTACACACTTGTTGTAGATTATTATGACTTATGTGAAATATATGATACAACTGGAGACCTTTATGTTATATGTTTTTAATGAGAGATAGTTCTCTTTTAACTGGATGAATTAATATATGGTTTTATTTTGGTTTGTTTGTATCTCTCATTGTTTCTGGCCATAAAAAGTCGAATGGGAAACTTGCATCTAGCAATAGGTGGTGACCCATTCTCTTTTTTTCTTTTTTGAAAAAAATGTGTGCTCAACAAATTAACAATGGGAGGTTTTTGTAAATGAATCTTAAAGTGGAATCTTAAAGTGCAGCTGCTGACTTTTAATAAAAGTACACTTACCTGTCCAGGGATCCAGCGATGTCCTCATTCAAGCTGATTCTTCAATCAGCATCGGGTGCATCTTAGGTAAGGGAAATTGGCAGTGAAGTAGTTTCCTACTGCACATGCGTTAGCCATGCTGTGCTTTATGAATGGTCCCACAGTTTTGTGAGACCTGTGATGTGTTCCAGAATGCTGTGGGGGGGGGGGTGGGTTGGGGAGGAGGATGGGTCTGGATTTCTGCACAGATAGCTGCAGTGATCTGAAATGAGAGTGGGTAACTGTGAAAACCAGGTACCTTCTTCCCCCCAAAAAGTGCCCAATGTGGCAGTGGAGGGATACAAAGCTACTATTCAACAGACTACCAAACATGAAAAAGGCTTGATGGATTCATGTTTACTGAATAAAGAACTTTCTGGCTCCTCTCTATGTTCCATATAACCCCTTATTCCTTAACAATCTTTTACTAAATTTAGCCAGAAGTGTCAAGAATTGGACAAAAGAAGGATGCAAACTGGTAAAAAATGTATTACAGTTTTTAAATTTTAAATGAAATGGAATGGACAATGGTGAGGGTACCAAACCACATACAGCATTCACCTACAGGTTTATGACTTTCATATGAAAAGTCTATCATGGTAACAGTGGACTTGGGAATTTTGTGCCATTCATACTGAAACTAATGTAGAATATAAGAGTACATGGTGAATATGGGCTATTAGCTTCTTTGCTGGCCAGTGCAGCAGCTGTTCTCATGTAACCACTCATTCAAAAAGTTATATGCAATTATGGACTCTGACTGGTGCTGGAGGTAGTCTATTTGCATCCAGTGAGGGTGTTTCTGGCCAAATGCAAACTGGCTGCAGCTAGTCGTCCAGTTTGTCTGTTGCCATAGGACAGAGTGATGATACATCCAGAGGTGAAGTTTTGCTGCCTGTAAATGCAAGAGCCTATCCTCCCTCATTTTCCCATCTGAACGAGGCCTAACAGTAAACTTACAGTGGAGAGATCACTGAATAACATCTGATTGAGATCTACTACTAAGCCTAGTTTAAAGCTGAACTCCAGGTATGATCTCTATTGCATACTGACATTGTTCCAGTTTGAGGGGTTGCTGGGGAAGTTAACAATCACTGTAGCAGTTAGCACTACAGTGATAGCAGTGATCTTTGGGGTCCTGTAACGAGTAGCTTCACCACTGCATACTGACCATAAGAGTTTGCTTACTTGGCACTGCCACAATTCACAGGACTTGTATTTTTTTCAATGAATACAAGACATCTTCTCATTGGACAAACTGGACAGGAGGGGCGGAGACAATCTTCACATTTACAAATCAAAGAATGTCTTTTATTCATTGAAAAAAACCACAAGGATTTCTGTGAATGACGGCAGTGCCGCACAAGCGACTGCCTGTAGTCAGTGTGTACAGGGGAAAGGACTACTTTAGTAGTGCTGACTAGTGATGGGTCGAACACCCCCCTGTTATATTCTTGGTCGAACATTCAAACTTAATGAAAGTTCGACTACAAACTTCGAACAGAGGGGACAATTCACTAAGCGTCATCTTACCGCATTTGAGTATGTGGTAAGATACCGCCCGGCTACTTAAACAACTTAATATTTCAGATGTCAGCAGGGTTCCCTCATACAGCTGAATGTAAAAAGAATTGCCGGCATTGCCCAGCAATGAAAAAAAAACAAAACAAAAAAACCTCATGGGGTCCCCCCAACCTTATCAAGCCCTTTGGGTCTGGTATGGGTTTTTAGGGGAACCCCCACACCAAAATTGAAAAAAAATGGCAATAGGGTTCCCCCAAAAATCCATACCAGGCCCTTATCCGAGCATACAGCCCAGCTGGTCAGGAAAGGGGGGGACGAGCTAGCAATCGCCTCCTGTACCATACCAGCCCACATGCCCTCAACATGGGGGGGTGCTTTGGGGAAGGGCCAGTGGTTGTGGGGGGTCTGTGGGCAGGGTCTTATCAAAATCTGGAAGCCCCCTTTAACAAGGGGGCCCCCAGATCCCGGACCCCCGATGTGAATGAGTATGGGGTACATGGTACCACTACTCATTCACAAAAAAAAGTGTAGTATAAAAAATTACAGTAAACAGTCTTTGACAAATCCTTTATTAAAAACAAAAATTAAAAAAATGTTCCCTGAAGTAGATCCAATGTCAATCATGATGCCCACCACTCCCGCTGACCCAAAAAAATAAAAAAAAATAAAACTCTGCTCTTGATGCTGGCTGCCATCGTCTGACAGCTGCCCTGGGATGAACCTGTGGTCAGGTGCATTGCTTTGGCCAATCACAATACCCTGTCAGGATGCAGTGCATTGTGGGGCATGGTGGGTGAACAACCCGATGAAATGCCCTTACCGTTCGTGTGTTCGCTGAACACACAAACTGCCAATGTTCAAGTCGAACCCAACACTAGTGCTGACTACTAAATAGATTGCCATCTTCCCCAGCAGCCCTCAGGTATAAGATGTGCATACTTAAGCACTAGTTACCCATCAGGTCCACCTCTATTGAGACTGACAGAAAGCAGTGGGCAGATCCATAGCCAATATAGGCTGCTATTGGTTATGGAATCCATGCACTACCTGGTGTCAATCACAAGGAGAGAGTAGACCTGATGAGGAGCTAGTATCTCAGCTTCCCCATCACGCTCCTCCCATTCTCAGTGTCACTGGTTGCTAAGAGCCTAATGGCGAGTGTTGCCAAAGTTAGTATTTTTATTGGCAGCCAGTAAAAAAACTGGCACATTTCTCCTGTCAGTAAATGCCCATGACAAGAAAAGGTTTCCAGTTAAAAATATGGCTGTGATGCTCGGCATGCGCGGTTCCAGTCTAGAGTTGACCAAGACCATCCTAGTGCCTGCTACAGTGAGTTCAGGCAGCACCAGCGGGGGGGGAGGCAAGTTTGGCGGAGGCAGTGCCTGAGCATGTCATGTGATGTCATAGTGCAAGGGAGCTGAGCCAAGCGGCCGGAGCCTCATGTGCGGGTCTGCCAGATGGGAGCAAGGCAACCCAGGAGCAGGACTGTCAGTGTTGTTTGAACTGGAGTGGATGGAAGGGACCACCTGGCATTGAGACTGTCACTGTGAATTCGGTGGGGACGTGTCATGTTGGTGAGGTATCATCATCATCTGTACTGCTACACACTGCTGTCATTGTCACTGTGAGTCAATTTCATATGTGTGTGCCTGACTATTTTAATTTATTGCCCTCCTACGTTCTGTCCCTGAGCTACTTACTATATCGAAAATAAAAAAGAAATATGATTTTTGCCTTAATATCTACCTTAAATCACATTGCTAATTGCATATTGTATTTGTTGTAGCCTAAATACTGAGCTTTGCACTAATACTGTAATTATTTTAACTTTTGGAAATGCCAGTAAAAACTTGGCTGTGCTGGTATAATTTGGGCATCGTGTCAGTGAATTTCAATCTGGTAGGTTGGAAACACTGCTATTAGCTATGACGCCAACAATGTCCTTATCAAACAGTGACTGGTGGGGATGAGATGTGATAAAGTAGGCAAAAATGCTGCCTGCTACACAGTGTACAGAGACAAACACTCTGCCTGTCTCTGTATGCCAATTTACATTTGATCTTGATTACCTCCAGTTTCCTTATCTACAAACTGCAGATAGTTATTTTTTAATTTGGTACAGTAATAGTGCCACTTAGTAAAAGGCGTTATGATCATTCAATGTTCTCATGTTTTATCCTTTATTGTTTTGCACTGTTGTAGTTTTATCAACCAATGTCATATTACTATGGCCTCCTCTATCCCAAGTGATCTCTTTCCCATGTCAACATCAACAAAAATATAGAACAAGAAAGTAAAAGTGGCATTATTAGGAAGTACCTGAATCTGCCACACATGTCGGTAAAGCTTCAGAATCTGGCACATGCCAGTTTAAAGAGCTATACTGCTAGAAAAGTGTCATTTGGGCCTTTTTGAATTCCCCTCAGTATGTTATTGTTGTTGAGCTTGTATCTATATTAAGATTCTGCTTTCTGCTATAGATGTGAAGATTTAAACAAACTATAATTCCCCGCTGAAGACTACTCAGCATAGGGACCATGAGTTTAACAAGCAAAAGATGCCGCAACGTTGTTTCAATTGCCCAGTGATTTCGCTGCACACATGACAGATTTGAGTTCACTGGTTGTCGATTGTGTAGATATAAACACTGTTTGTTTTGCAACACTTTGAATCTATTAACAAACGTAAAGAAATAATTTTCACTCTTGTTGCTGCAGGGACTTATACCATTTTTTTTTCAGTTTGAAACTGAGATGGTTTTGTTAAATAAAAAAAAATTCTGACAGCGTGATAGCTCTTTCATAATTCAGATGTGTTTCTGTAACAGATGCATATTTAATAGAATGATTAAGTGTTCTTAAGGATCTCTGAGCTATATTTAAATCAATATTTGTGATTCCAGTCTCTGCTCTTTAAAGATTAACACAATTATCATGTGAGCTAATTAATTTACAGCCCGTGTGTGAAGGGAAAATATGCAGTATGCAGGCTGGAAACCAGTGCAAATGGGGATTTTATCAACACTGACTAAAAGGTTACAGGAGGTTTAATAAGGTCTGGAATGTGCCAAACAAATCAAGAACGTGGAAATGTAACGCTATACTTCCACACTATACATATTCAATGCTAATTATTTTTTCAAACAGTTGCTCAACTTGTCTCAGTGAAATGTGAGCAATGGAACAGAAGTCAGTTTTGTCAGTACACACACATAATTGTTCTCTTTGATTAACTGTTAAAACGGAACCAAGCACAGAGCAATATACAATATGTATAATTTGTAATGTTTTAAGTCTTTTACATACTGGCGAAAAGAAGGCTCTTTTCAGAAGCAATGTCCCGCCAGTTAGACAAATTACCATGGGGCCTATTTTTTTTTAAACAAAGGAGAACACGTTTACTCTACTTTGTGTTTGCTACTACTTAAAAGTGTTACACGATACATTTAAAAATTTGGAAATCAAAAAGATGTACTTTAAATGTGCCAATCTAAAGTATATAATTATTCAACAGGAATTGAATAAGAACTGATGAACTATCAGTACAAAAGGGTTAACTTAATAGGAAACATAAATGACAAAAGCATAAAAGGAAAAACAGACATTTAGGAGTGACATTGACGTTGTTGCAAGTAAAAGTGCTTAACTATAAATAGGCTTAATGTAAGGTAGCCGAATATCAGTAGTCCATCATTTAGATGTAGTTAGGGTACCTTGCAGCTAAAGAAATACCCAAAGGAATTGTGAATTGTATACACCCCATTGGTTCTCATTTGCACATGTTCTCTTTTTACAGATCTACTTACTTGATGCATACTACTACGAAATGTGCAAGAAAGATGAACTAGTTCTGTAAACTATGTTACTAGCAACTTATGTTACATACCTCTTACCCTTGCACTCTGCGTGCTGTACTGTATGACACATAATGTTGACCCTTTCTCCCTGTTCTATACATTATATACTCCTTACCAAAGAGATTGTCTCAACTCTTTCTGCACTCTGTATTCTGTTTTGTATGTTCCATACTGTTGACCTCTGCACTCTGTAATGCTGTACATTACATACTATTGACCCCTTCTTTCTTTAAGCAATTCTATACATTTCATTCTCCTTACCAAAGTGTATTGTCAACACTTTCTGCACTCTGTATGCAGTCTGTAGGTTGTGTTGTATGTTACATACTATTGAACCCTGAACTTTATAAGGCATGCTGTACATTACATACTTGTGACCTTTGCTATATGTAAACCCTTCTGTATATTAAATACTCCTTATCAAAGTGTATTGTTTCAATCCTTTCTGTATTTTGTATATTGCATTGTATGTTACATACTGTTGACCCCTCTGTAAACTGTGCTGTACTTTACATACTGCTGACCTGTTCTCTGTAATCCATTCTGTACATTTCATACTCTTTACCAAAGAGAATTGTCACAGCACTTTCTGGTTACCAAATAGCTCATATGTTTTAATGTACTTTTTCAGGTAGGCTCAGTTTGCGCTATGTTTATATTCTGTGTGCAAACAGCATATGTAATAGAAAAGTTTTGTTAAAAAAATAACAATAATTA
This sequence comes from Staurois parvus, assembly GCF_062004578.1. Taxonomy (NCBI): domain Eukaryota; kingdom Metazoa; phylum Chordata; class Amphibia; order Anura; family Ranidae; genus Staurois; species Staurois parvus. The sequence continues at coordinate 3,140,301 of NW_028318295.1, forward strand.
AAAAAAATAAAAATTATATATATATATATATATATATATATATATATATATGTATGTATATATATACAGTATCTCACAGAAGTGAGTACACCCCTCACATTTTTGTAAATATTTTATTATATCTTTTCATGTGACAACACTGAAGAACTGGCAATTTGCTACAATGTAAAGTAGTGAGCGTACAGCTTGTATAACAGTGTCAATTTGCTGCCCCCTCAAAATAACTTAACAAACATTAATGTCTAAACTGCTGGCAACAAAAGTGATTACGCCCTTAAGTGAAAATGTCCAAATTGGGCCCAAAGTGTCAAAATTTTGTGTAGCCACCATTATTTTCCAGCACTGCTTTAACCCTCTTGGGCATGGAGTTCACCAGAGCGTCACAGGTTGCCACTGGAGTCCTCTTCCACTCCGCAATGACGACATCACAGAGCTGGTGGATGTTAGAGACCTTGCGCTCCTCCACCTTCCATTTGAGGATGCTCCACAGATGCTCAATAGGGTTTAGGTCTGGAGAAATTCTTGGTCAGTCTATCACCTTTACCCTCAGCTTCTTTAGCAAGGCAGTGGTCATCTTGGAGGTGTGTTTGGGGTCATTATCATGTTGGAATACTGCCCTGCGGCCCAGTTTCTGAAGAAAGGGGATCATGCTCTGCTTCAGTATTACATAGTTACATAGTTAGTCCAGCTGCAAAAAGACAAAAGTCCATCCAGTTCAACCATAGAAAAAAAAAAAGTTACAATCCTATACCCACAGTTGATCCAGAGGAAGGCAAAAAAAAAAACCCAGCAAAGCACGATCCAATTTGCACCTGCTGGGAAAAAAAATTCCTTCCTGATCCCCGGAGAGGCAATCGGATATTCCCTGGATCAACTATACCTATAAATATTAGTATCCAGTTATATTCTGTGTATCTAAGAAAGAATCCAGGCCTTTTTGAAGCAATCCACTGACCTGGCCAGAACCAACTCTTGAGGGAGTCTATTCCACATTTTCACACCTCTCACTGTGAAGAAACCTTTCCGTGTTTGGAGATTACATTTCTTTTCCTCCAGATGTACAGAGTGCCCCCTTGTCCTCTCTGTTGACCTAAGGGTGAATAGCTCTACACCAAGTTCACTATATGAACCACTGATGTATTTATACATGTTGATCATATCCCCCCTTAATCTCCTCTTCTCAAGAGAGAATAAATTCATTTCCTCTAATCTTTCCTCATTGCATGCCATTATTAAGCTTGTGATCTACCAGAACTCCCAGATCCTTGTCCACCATTGATTCCCCCAGTTTTACCCCCCTAGTATATATGATGCATACATCATATATACTAGGGGGGTACAACTTTAACATGTATCAACATTAAATCTCATTTGCCGCATAGTTGCCCAGTATGTCACAGCACATGTTGGCATTCGTGGTTCCCTCAAGTTTATCTTGGTCCTTAGTCTGCTTGTCTTCAGCAAACAGTTTGCGGGCTTTCTTGAGCATCATCTTTAGAAGAGGCTTCCTTTTGGGACGACAGCCATGCAGACCAATTTTGATGCAGTGTGCAACGTATGGTCTGAGCACTGACAAGCTGACCCTCCACTCCTTCAACCTCTGCAGCAATGCTAGCACCACTCATACATCTATTTCCCAAAGACAACCTCTGGATATGACGCTGACCATGTGCACTCAACTGCTTTGGTCGACCATGGCGAGGCCTTTTCTGAGTGGAACCTGCCCTGTAAAACCACTGTATGGTCTTGGCCACCTTGCTGCAAATCAGTTTCAGGGTCTTCGCAATCGTCTTATAGCCTAGGCCATCTTTATGTAGAGCAACAATTCTTTTTTTCAGATCCTCAGAGAGTTATTTGTCATGAGGTGCCATGTTGAACTTCCAGTTACCAGAATGAGAGAGTGAGAGTGATAACACCAAATTTAACACACCTACTCCCCATTAACACCTGAGACCTTGTAACACTAAATAGTCACATGACACTGGGGAGGGAAAATGGCTAATTGGGACCAATTTGGAAATTTTCACTTAGGGGTATACTCACTTTTGTTGCCAGCGGTTTAGACATTAATGGCTGTGTGTTGAGTTATTTTGAGGGGACAGCAAATTTACACTGTTATACAAGCTGTACACTCACTACTTTACATTGTAGCAAAGTGTCATATAATAACATATTTACAAAATTGTGAGGGGTGTGCTCACTTCTGTGAGATACTGTATATATATATATATATATATATATATATCTCCTTTGTTCTGAGCTTTATGCATGTCAGCGATATTCTTGCTTGTGACACCTAAGAAGTAAGAAGTATACCGTGGGCACAAGTACTATGGCCTATATCTACCGTGTGCAGACTCTATTTAGCCATGGCTTTTAGACAATGTCCAATATTCCAAAAAATTAAGCCACACCAAATTGTCAGCAAATTGTACACATAAAATGGCACCCCTGCACCAAAGTGTCACTTTTCTCATGTTCAAAGGTTGAAAGAGGTGCTTGAAATGAACACAGGTTCCCAGAACCAGTGTAAAGGCTTCTTCTCTAAGTAAATCAGTGTCATCTATTATATGCAAATCAGTTCTATTTTATATAGATTTATCCAATAATTTTTGTGTGAATTTGCTGTTTTTTTGCAAGGTGTCTGAGTTTCTATGGCCATTAAGAGGTTAACACACAGACTTAAAAATAAACTGGCCCAGTTTAGTAGTGAAAATCCTCTTGGTGCTAAAATGTGTCAATCAGCCCTTGTGGAAGTGGGTTGCTGTCTGAGCTAGTTATGCAAAACACCAACTAAGCAGCAAATATTATCAAGGTGTGCAGAGGCAGAGTGATGGGGCCATTAGCTACATGCAAACACAATTTGCTGTATTTTTAGCAGCAAGAATGTAGGGCACAGAAAACGACATGATCTAAATAATCATTGCTTCCCAAATCTAAATACATTGTGTTCCTCAAAAGATAACTCACTTATTAATCGTTGTTGGATTGCATATTAACATTTTCCGGCAACCCAATTGTTACGTCTGAAAATAAAGCGATGAAAAACAGTTATCTTTAATATTTGTTGGATAATGTGATGACCTATTTTTAAGATGTGCTGATCACAATATAGAATCACATAATTGGAAGCATAAGGTCAAAATGGCCTGTCCATTTGCAAATTGTGTACATACAAAATGACAATCATATCATTACATACAGGCTCATTTAACACCTTCTTGCCTGGGGGTATTTGTTTCTACATTACCATAAAGATTTATGTCAGAAGGCTTTAATGCATTTTTTTTGCTTTGACAGCAACAAAGTGATTGGACATAGTGTAGCGGCCCATCTCTCATTGTTGCTTGACAGTAAGGGGCAGTGAGAGACAGATTTATATGACAAAGCAATGTTTTTACTACACTACTCTGTCAGGTGATCACTGTCAAATGACAGCGATCACCAGCTGGGAGTCCATGTGTTTAGTGTTAGTTACAGCTCGGTCACAGCAAGCATGTGGTGCTAATGAACGGGTGCACTTGTGTCCATTTTCATGTCCACACTAATATGTACTCCTGTGGATGCATGTGCATATCTGAGTACACATATACAGTATACACATAGGTGAGTTCATGTATACTATAAACGGTTAAAAATAGTTAGTGCAGAGCTATAACCTGGTGCAGAAATCCACATAACATAAGTGGCTACATCTACATTGACTGTCCACTAAAGGGTTCATGAAGCAATGTAAAAAAAACAGTGGCCTGCAACAGCCAAGTGACAATCCTTGTTAAATTTTGGTGTTGGATTATGGAAAGCTGTGGGCTGTAGCAACTACCAGCTGGAAACAGGAAATACCATAAGTCGAAATATATATAACCAACACACCTTGGATCTTCAAAAGAGTGTCCAAATCATTATTGCATCACAGCAGTATAAAATGGGTATAAAAAAGGTATAAAATGTTCCAGCATCAGTCCCTGCACAACCCCCCTCACCCATGTGACAGCGGGCAATTGTTATTCTACCTGCACCTGTTGCCACATTTGAAACAATTGTGACTATGCAGGGCTCCGCCCACACAGCCTCATCATTCATTCACAGGAATCTGAGAAAACTACCCCACCATGGCACATGACTTGTAGTTCTCAATGGACTGCGAGGGCACTGATGAGAGCCTTCATAGTCCACTGACATGTCCGTTACCCTTCTAAAAGAAAACCTGTACAGTTGTACGCTGCCAAGAAAGCTGGTGGAAATGTCTGCAGGAGCCCAAAATTGCACCTGTGATCCACTGTTTTGTTTGCCTACAAAAATATGTGCATTTATTATTTCTAGAAAAATGGTGAACTTAGCTAATAAGATCACTGACAGGTAAAGTGAATAACATTGATTATCTAGTGGGTGTAATATATTAGGCAGCAAATGAACATGTTATCCCTGAAGATGATGTGTTGAAAGCAGAAAAAATGGGCAAGTGTAAGGATGTGAGAGGCTTTGACAAGGACAAAATTGTAATGGCTAGATAACTGAGCCAGAGCAACTTGAAAACAGTAGCTCTTGTTGGGATGTTTCCATTCTGCAGTGGTAAGGACCTGGTCCAAGGAAGGAACACTGACAGAATAGCAACAGGATACTGGGTGGTCAAGGCTCATTAATGCACATAGGAGGTGAAGGCTGACCCATGTAGTTCATTCCAATAGAAGAGCTTCTGCAGCTCAAATTGCTGAAAAAGTTAAAGCTGATTCCAATAGAAAGGTGTCAGAACCCACAGTGCATTGCAGTTTGTAGCGTATAAGGCTGCATAGCCACAGACCAATCAGGGTGCCCATACTGACTCATGCCCACAGCCAAAAGCACCTACAATGGGCGAAGAAGAAGGTCTAGTCTGATGAATTTAAGAATGGTTTGAGGAACACAACAAATCAAAAGCTTAAAGAGCTTGTGAGAAGTTGAACTTGAAGGACATTTGTGTTTTTTCAACCTAAACATCTATCTAACTGTGGTGGGATATAAGACCCTTTAAATTGGATCCCCATCATAACGTTACTTAGAAACCTCTCCCTGAAACTCATGTGGTTGTTACAGGGATAAATAAGCAAGGGAGTCTTGAGGTAGTTGGTAGGAAGCTGAACAAAAGATAGTATCTTCTCATCGAGAGCTGGCAGATAAGAGTAAGTGAAAGCAGAGCTGGGGTAGAGACACCACGGGCATTAACGAGGGCTGAGGTTTACCATTTACCATCTAATGCTAAGACTTACCAGGAGGAGTGAGTGACATCATTACTACCAGCGGGATCCACCGGTTATCTGGAGGATCATTACAGTCATCATCTTAAGCTCTTTGGTCCCTGGGGGCCTGAGCAGGAAGGTGAGGGGGCACCCCAGCCTTAGAGGATTGGCACATTGAGGCTCACACCTGCATGAAGGCTGTGTGATTCACTAAGGACATTATTTACCTTTATACTCACTCACTAAGGACATTATTCTCCTAATGTTCACGTCCATGCATGATATTCTCATAGCTGTCCACTTCACCCCACATTTATGTCAGTTGTATGTTTCTTAATATATATCATGTTTATTCTATTCGCTTGCTAGCATAGCGCCGTATTAATTTGTTTTTACTTTAGTTGTTGAATTTGGTGCTGTGGCTGTGGCACTTCTAATACAGGCTGCTTTAATTACTTATATCCACATTTTGGCGCAGGAGATTGTCTTTTCTACTTTACCCTTATCAGAGCTGGGTTAAATGCCCCCCTTGGGCTGGGGGATCGTGACTATTTTCTATTGAGGGGGGATGGAAGACACTGCATCCCTTAGTTGGGAAGAATATCTATCAGCAAATTGAGCCAATGTGTGAACATGGGTATTTACAGAAGTAGTTGTTTACAACCTTCACAAAGAGTATAAACAACAGAAGAGATCACCTGTGTACCTCCCTACGTTACATAACACTCCCAAACTCATATCATAGTAGATATTATATTCAAGTTAGATTTACCAAGACGTAATATGAGGACCTACGTAAAAAATCCCTTCAGTTTATATCCAGTCAAGTAGACTTTTCACTATGTACAGTACTAGTTGCTAGATCTAAAGGTGATTGTACAATCAGTTGGTGAGTTTTAAGCCAGCCATAGATGATTCAAATCTCGGCCAGTTGAGCAAGGACTGGCCGAGATTTGAACCATCATTGGGCAAGCTGATTGTAGCCAAATCAATTGTGGCATGACTTGGGTACAACAAGCATATTGGATTTCTACATGCGATTATTGCCAGTGGCTATAGCCTTTAGCAATAATCCTTTTGTTCTCCTGGCAGGGACAGCTCCCCCCCGCCAGCAGAACATAATAGTTCAATGGGAGGGATTCAAGTGATTTTCTTTCCTTTCCTAAAAGAAAGTAGCATTGTCTTTGTCCTGCCTTAGAGTCATGAATTTGAGAAGAAGCTTCTACCATGACATGATATAGCCAGGACAAATGCTGTGGAGAGGCCCTGAGGAAGTGGAGACTACCTGTGTTCTATTTATCAGTTGCCTGTCTAGACATTTCACTCAAAAGTTGTGGAATGTTATAACATCTGTAAACCATCACAGAATATGTTTTGCTGGTCAAAGTTCATAGATAAATTATTTGAAGCCTATTACAGCCAAGCAACATAGTATTTCAACAACTTCTAGCCTACTTCTATTAATCTGAACAAGCTTTAAGTTTGCAAACTTCGTGAAGATCCCCACACATTTACTTCCTTGAATTATGTGGCATATATTCACTATGCTCTGTGAGTAGGCACTGCTGCGTCACACATTTTACAGAGCCTGCTCTTTGAACTACAGAGGTGCTAGGAGGAGGAGTTCCAGGAGGCAGAGTCAGTACAGGAATCACTGCTTGCAGGCAGTAAGGTACCATGGAATATGCAATCCTTATAAATTGAAAGGAAATTGAAAGAAATTGAAAGTAAACAGCATTGAGACCAGGGGTGTACTTATAACTCATGGGGCCCCTGGGCAATAGGAGATAATGGGGCCCCCTTTGTCTCTGCCCACACTCAAGCCACACCCACTCTCAAGCTCCACCTACACATTGCAGCTCAGCTGCATAGAGGGTACCTTTAAATATCTACCACAGCATAGCCTGCCTGGACGTTCTCAGCTTCTTTCTGTATAAGCTGCTGGACATTTCTAGGTTTAAAGATGGCTGCCACACGGCAGCCATCTTTATGAAGCAATTAGAGGTATTTTATGAAAGAAGTGGGCCCATGTGCAAGATCAAAATTTGGGCCCTAATGACAGAGAAAGAAGTGCCGCTCGAGCAAAACACTGCAGCAAAAATTGGGTGTGGTAATCGGGGGCTAGTTACATAGATGCACCATGATTGAGGGGTTAATTGCCTTATGCAGCCCTTTGGCGAGGGGAAGGAGAGATAGGAATAGGAGGGAGAGAGAGATGGGAAAGTAGCAGAGAGTTGGAGGATGGAAAGAGGTGGGGGGGAGAGAGAGGGAGGAGAGAAGGGGATGGAGTGAGCTAGAGGAAGGTGAGAGAGAGGGGGGAGCGGAAGGAGAGGCGTGAAAGAGAGGGAAGTGAGAAGGGGAAGGAGTGAAAGAGAAAAAGGTGAGAGAGAGAGAGAGAGAGAGAGAGAGAGAGGGGGTGAAATATAGAAAGGGGAGATGAGGGGAGAGAGAAAGGGGCAGAAAGGGAGGTGAGATAGAAGGGGAGGTGAGAGAGAAAGAGAGGGTAAAGGAGAGAAAGGGGGGTAAGAGAGAGACGAAGGTGAGAGAAAGAGATGCTGAGATAGGGGGTGAAAGAGAAAGAGAAAGGGTGAAAGAAGGGGGCGTGAAAGAGAGAGAGGGGGTGAGGGAGAGGGGAGGTGAGAGAGAGGGGGGTGAGAAAGAGAGGGGGATGAAGGGGGGGTGAGAGAGAGAGGAGGAGTGAGGGAGAGAGAGGGGGATGAAAGGGGGGTGAGAGAGAGGAGGTGTGAGAGAGTGGGGGGGGATGAAAGGGGGGTGAGAGAGAGAGAGGGAGTGAGAGAGAGAGAGAAGGAGTGAGAGAGAGGGAGTTAGAGAGGAGGGGATGAGAGAGAGAGAGAGAGAGAGAGAGAGAGTGGGGGAGTGAGAGAGAAGGGAGTGAAAGAGCGAGAGGGTGAGATGAGATATACATATTGCCCCCCATCCTCAGGGCACACATGGGGTTCCCCATTATAAAGTGCAGAGTACATGCTCATCCTCAGGTCACAGAGTGGTCCCTTCACTATAAGGCACACAGAGCCCCCACTTAGGGCAGAAAGGGGATCCACAATTGTAAAGCACAATAAGCCCTAATTCTCAGGTCAGAAAGTGTGCCCCTCATTACAAGGTGTACAGAGCCTTTATTCCCAGGTCATACATGGGGTTCCCCATCATAAAATGTACTGATCTCTCCATTCTGAGGTCACACAGGGGTCCCTCAATATAGGGATTGCAGCCCCCCATTCACCTGACATGACATGGTGGACCCTCATTATGAGCACACTGTCCCTACTCAAGACACACAGGTGCCCCCTCCCGATTATATGAAGTACAGTACTCCCCCCATATACACAGGGTCCCCCACATGTTTCATCACTGCACCCCCTCTGCACACATGTTCACCATTGATGGTATACAAGGTTCAGTGTTAAACTATGACAAAAGGGGTTACTGGCTCTTACCACTCTTACTCCAGCTGACATTTAATTTTCTAGGCAGCATACTGTACTCCCCACACAGCCTGGACTTCAGGAGGTGATAGGTGCAGCACTGAGTGACAGGGCAACAGACCAATAGGCTTCCCGCTGCATTCAGGTGAATGAGCAGCCAAACATTCTGCTGGGAGAAAAAACTATGTATATAGCTGTGTTTCTGTCAATGCGAGTTACTGATTTCCACATGTAAATGTGTAAGCAAAATAAATTTTATCTTGCTTTTATTGGATGTTCTTCCTCATTTTTATAAATACTCACCATTTGTGATGCTGATGTGGAGTGGAAAGGAAACCAGTTTGGCGCAGCCATAGTACAAATATGATGACAGTATAGCAGCCTCACAGATAGAAGGGATATCTCATGGTGTATGGCTGTGTGTGTATCCTGGTGGCATGGGTTTTTTCACAACATTGGTTTCTTTTGGGATTTGCACAGGATTATGATTACTTGCAATTGATTTGAACATCACTTTTAGAGACTTTATTTCACTTTGGTGGACTTGGATTTTTTCCTCATCTATGTATATGTGGATTGCTTGATTATTATATATAAAGAGATAGTGCACCTTTTTTTGAGTATTGTCCCATACTATGTTTGCACATGGTTCCAGGTAAACTAATACCAATCTTGGCAAAAGAACCTTTGATGCCACTTAACCATTCTGAATCTCAATTTATGATGGAACAGATATCTTCCAGGTTTTAAATGTTTGTTCTAGAGCTGCAATTTTTTGTTTGTCCTAATTCTGCAATACCAATTTTAAGGAATTGTCATTTTCTAATAAGCAATTATTTCAACCTGTTCTCAAAATTTTGTTACCTCATACATGTAAACGGGCCGTGCAAATTTAATAAAACTGGTTAAACTGTAGGGTCAAAACGTAGTTACTTTATCCATTAAGAATATTTTTCTAAAAGTATGCTCATTATAGACTATTTCATATTAAAGTGTATAAAAATACACTTTATTGCCAAAAGTATTGGGACACCCCTCCAAATCATTGGATTCAGGTGTTCCAATCACCTCCATGGCCACAGGTGTATAAAATCAAGCAACAGCGAGAACAGAAAGGGCGCAAATGCCTCGTGCATTATCTTTGGGTACTTTATTGGTGAAATGGATAAAAACATAGTTAAAAACCTACCGTTTCAGCTGTTGCTTTGAGGAAGGTGGCCAGAGTCCCCCAAAACACGTCAGATGACTGCATCATCATTCTGTCAGTTGGATTGGACAGGAGACTAATGCACTTTGTGCACATGTACTTTAATGCCTTTAGCTTACTGGGCTTGTGAGTATGTTTTTATCTTTTTCACCAATAAAGTACCCAAAGATAATGCACTACACGTTTGCGCCCTTTCTGTTCTTTTTGTCATAGTACTGGAATTCCCCTATTTAATGAGTGCTGCACCGTCTACATGTAAAGTTTGGATTACTTGTCCTTGGCTCCTCTCCACATTTAAAGACGGAGGCCCCTACCACTTGAGCGCCAAAGTGGCAAGTTTGTACTTTGTCATATAAAATCAAGCACCTAGGCATGCAGACTGCTTCTCCAAACAATTGTTAAAGAATGGGTCACTCCTAGGAGCTCAGTGAATTCACATGTGGTACCGTGTTAGGTTGCCACCTTTGCAATAAGTTCATCAATGAAATTTCCTTGCTACTAAATATTCCATGGTCAATTGTCAGCCACAAGGTGGTAGGCCATGTAAAATGACAGAGCGGGGTCAGCACATGCTGAAGCACACTCAATAGCTAAAGGCCTCCAAACTTAGTGTAGCCTTCAGATTATCACAACAACAGTGTGCAGAGAGCTTCCATGGCCGAGCAGCTGCATCCAAGCCTTACATTACCAAGTGCAATGCAAAGCGTCGAATGCAGTGGTGTAAAGCTCGCCGCCACTGGACTCTAGAGCAGTGGAGACATGTTCTCTGGAGTGATAAATCACGCTTCTCTGTCTGGCAATTCAATGGACTTGTCTGGGTTTGGTAGTTGCCAGGAGAATGGTACTTACCTGACTGCATTGTGCCAAATGTAAAGTTTGGTGGAGGGGGGATTATGATGTGGAGTTGTTTTTCAGGGGTTGGGCTTGGCCCCTTAGTTCCAGTGAAGGAAACTCTTAAGGCATCAGCACACCAAGTCATTTTGGACAATTTCATGCTCCTATCTTTGTGGGAACAGTTTGGGGATGGACCCTTCCTGTTCCAACATGATTGTGCACCAGTGTACAAAGCAAGGTCCATAAAGATATGGATGAGCGAGTTTGGGGTGGAGGAACTTGACTGGCCTGCACAGAGTCCTGACCTCAACCCAATAGAACACCTTTGGGATGAATTAAAGCGGAGACTGTGAGCCAAGCCTTCTTGTCCGACATCAGTGCCTGACCTCACAAATGCACTTCCGGAAGAATGGTCAAACATTCCCATAGACACACTCCTGAACCTTGTGGACAGCCTTCCCAGAAGAGTTGAAGGTTTTATAGCTACAAAGGGTAGGCCAACTCAATACTGAACCCTACGGACTAAGACTGGGATGCCATTAAAGCTCATGAGCGTGTAAAGGCAGGTGTCCCAATACTTTTGGCAATATAGTGTATATGCAATAGACTATATAGTAATAGTACATGCATGCAAATATGCCTATAAAATATTTCAGACTTTTTTGCATATAAAGAAGACAAGTATTCTGCCTGCTTTATATGCAGGACAACTATTTAACTGTACAGACTATTAAACAAGAGAAAAGAGAGATGTTTTTATGTTTTCTGAACTGTAAAGCCTTCTGACCCCTCTCAATCTTCCCTGCACTCCTACAGTTCTCTTGCTGATTTTATGCACAAATGTCAAATGGTTGCCAGAAGATAGATGTAAAATAAGGTTATCACAGTTTGTTAATTTTGAAGCTTGCTGCTGCCCCTCTTACCCTGCTGTTCTAGGCAATGGCCCACAAGTGTCATTATTGTAAATACAGCCTTGCTAAGAGTAATTGTTCAAATGTAATGATGCAAAAAAGAACAAAACTTTGCACCTTTCCTAGTACTGAGATATCCAATGAAAGCCTCTTTTTAGTCTTTAATTGTTTTATAGGGACTTTCTGGTTATTTTAAAGATGGAACAATCATCTTGTGGATGAATGATGGGAGCTTTAAAGCAACTTAATCAAATGTGGGAAGAACCTTCAGAAGAATGACTGCAGAAGCAGTTGTGTGTATTTGTATGTGGGGGGTGGCATTGTTAAAATTTCCCAACTGTTTCTGTAACTTTGTCTTTGTGAAGTGACACCTCCCAAACAAAGCTCTCACTTCTCAACCACCCATGTCCAGGGACCTAAGGATCACAGTGTCATTCAATCTTCCTTTGAAGTCATTGTCCCTATTTCTAAATCCTTTTATAAGTCTCTCTTCTATTTTTCACTATCTAATATAGGGACAAAGAAAACTACTATTAAGGGTAAATAAAGGAACAATGCTATTTTCAAGAACTGATCACAAAAGCGCTATATTAGCTAATGAAAGAGACAACACAGATATTCTTATGAAGAAACCTAGCTTTTTTTTTCTTTTTTCTCATCTTCTGTATTCATCTTTTTTTTTATTCTCTGCTTATTTTAATTTGGAATTGTATAGCTGTCTTATTTAAATATTTTTAGAACTATCCAAAAAGGATACTTCTATGACTGGCCATGTAACATTGTCTAAATATATATTTTTACTTAAACAGGCATGAATAAAAAAGATACACCATAGCTCCTGACATCAAGACAAAATATCCTGAAAGCCACTCTCCTTCCTCCCTCCCATTGCAACTATCATTCGTGAGGGGTCTGTCAGCTGGAACACCTCTAAAGAAAAAGCATAGCATGGTACAATGGTTTCTATTTGTGACGTAGTGAGTGATTCATGTAGATGTCACAGTTTGGGTTGGGATGTTGAAGAGGAAACTCTGGTGTCCACCATTCTCATTTAGATTAAAATGGTATTAAACCCAGAAACTAAAACATAATACTGTATATTGCAGCTTACCAGTCCTCAGATGGTGGCTGCATTTGTTTTTTTTTTTCAGGCTTTTTTTTAACTTTATTTTCACTTACAGATCCAGCTAGTAAGTCTATTATTTTTCAACATCCTTTAAGATACCAAGCTGTCCCTCCAAAGATTCAGTTAGAGGGTTGAGACAAACCATTTAACACTGACAGGGGTGTTTAAAATTATACGGTTTTATTCATTTTTTAAAACCTTTTTCCCCCAAAAAAAGAAAAATGTCTCTGTAACTGCTTAAAAAGTATTGGCTGGAGTTCTGCTTTAATTTGTTAGTCAAGTCCATCTAACTGTGCTAGCACATCTAACACTACCCGCTCTCCTGATTGACAATGCTGTTATTCAAACGTGTCTCTGTTGCTCTTTCAAGGGAGAGGATTCAGTCTAATTCCTGATACACACGGGGAGATTATTTTTGTTGAACCCAGTGGGCTGAACAAAAAGAAATTAGAGGTTTCTGAGCTGAGCTCTGAGCTATTGTATTCTGCCAAGGGCACTGCCATTGGCTGCAAGAGCTGATTGGATGCTGGTTTTCCAGCATTTCCATTCAATAAAAGCTAGTCTTAAGACCAGCTTCTGTCAGACAGGCTGCTGTACACACAGGACAAATGTCGTCCAGTTTCTGTTAAACTGGGTGATACCAGCCGATATTCGACCAGTCTGTACCAACATTTAGACATAAACTGAGTAGCTGGCCAGATCACCAGGATAAAATAAAGGAAAAAGGAAAGCAAATGCAATAACCACATTTAAAGATTAGTAAGCTGCAAAAAATTACATTTTTCTTTATTGGTTTAAAACCTCTTTCATTTTTTTTTTTTTTTTTTTTTATAAAATTCCATTTTTTTTGTCCAGAAATTCAGCAGGTAGAGTGCTAAGGTTATTTTAATCAAAAAGAAAGCAGCAAGCAAAATTTAAATTCAGGAACAGATGTACATGTGGGTTGCTATAGACCAGGGGTCTCCAAACATTTCAAACAAAGAGCCAGTTCACTTTCCTTTAGACTTTAGGGGGGGGCGGATTGTGTCCAGTGGCGATAGAAAATGGCCTAGGCCCAGTGAGAATAAACATTACCTCAGGGTTGGTGGTCAGTAGGCAGAGGAGTAGTTCCCCATTATTGATATCAATGGGAGGTATAGTACCCCACAACTTGTATAAGTTAAGGAAATAGTGCCCCATTGTTTGTGTCAGTGGGAGGAATAGTGCCCAAGCATTGATATTAATTAGAAGAATAGTGCTCCATCATTAGTGTTACTGGCAGGATTTATGCCATACTGCTGGTGTCAATGGGAGGAATAGTGCTTCATGTCATTGGGAGGAATAGTGCCCCAAGGTCCAGATAAAGGCTAGAAAAGGGCCGCATCTGGCCCTAGGGCCACAGTTTAGAGACCATTGCTATAGACCAAGTCTACCTCCTTTTAACCTATGCAAGCATGTGCCTGTGAGACACATGGGCAATCTTTATTACCTTTTACTCCATATCTATAACTTTAACAAGGAAAATGCAATTTTAGGGCATATTGCAATAAATGTGATCTTTAACAGTTGTTAGGAAGAGGCTACCTTTTGTTCACTTCCCACGCCTACACTGTTAGGAACTAAATATTTACCATTGTCAATGAACACCTGAAATACTAAGGTAGAAAAATAAATCTGGAGAGGGTTAAACCCCTATATATTCAATCAATTTCTATCTCAGAGATACCACTAAGACAAACAAAGAAGCTGAATAACCCTTCACCGCTCTATCTAAACCTAAGAAACATTTTTAAAAATACTTATATACATACATTTCTAAGGATACCTGTGCAGGCTGCTGTTGCTTATCTCTGCTTCTGAAAATGCGAATTAGCTGGCTAAATGCTGTTCCTCCAGCTTCAGTCCTTTTTCAATCACTTTCCTGAGAACAAATATGCAGATGTGGAGTTCAGACTTCAATTTCTGTTTGTAACAAATCAGTGACTCAGAAAGTGTTAAACCAAAAAATATCTAGGTAAAGAGCATTTTTTAAGCAAATTAGTAATGGCAGTCTAAAGATATCACTTAGTATATTTTTATATTTTCCTTTAACCACTTGTCTACCGGGCACTTATACCCCCTTCCTGCCCAGGCCAATTTTCAGCTTTCAGAGCTGTCACACTTTGAATGACAATTGCGCAATCATGCAACATTGTACCCATATGAAATTTTTATCATTTTTTTGAAACAGATAGAGCTTTCTTTTGGTGGTATTTATTCACCTCTGGGTTTTTATTTTTTCTTAAACAAACCAAAGACCACTGAAAATTCTGGAAAAAAAATGTTTCTTCTTTTTGTTATAAAATTTTGTAAATAAGTGATTTTTCTCCTTCACTGATGTGCGCTAATGAGGCTGCAGTGATGGGCACTGATAGGCTGCACTGATGGACACTGATAGGTGGCACTGATGAGGAGGCACTGGTAGGTGGCACTGATGGGCATTGACAGGCATCACTGATGGGCACTGAAAGGCAGCACTCATATATGGCACTGACTGGCACTGATAGGCGGCACCGACTGGCAATGATAGGTGGCACTGACTGACATTGATAGGTGGCTCTGACTGGCACTGATGGGTGACACTGAAAGGCAGCTCAGATGGGCACTGATATGTGGCATTGATGTGCATGGTAGGCTATTTACATGTGATCAGCTGTGATTGGACGCATCATCACATGACCGAGCCGACATCTTCGGCTCTTTCCATTGATCAGTGATCTGCTGTGTCCGATGGACACAGCGCACCACCGATTGCTGTGCTGCGTGCTCCCAGAGCCGTGCATGCGCGGTTAGAATGGAACGACACCACATGACGTCGTCCCAGAATGAGAGAACCGCCTTGCGCCCATCATTGTACTTTATGGCGGGCAGGAGGTGGTTAAAAGGGTGCTATATTAATACAAAATTTGCCATCAGGTAGAGTATTTTGGTAGAAGTGACATATTAAAGTCTCTTCTGCCAAAAAAACTATTTTGATTACCTGCTAGCAAATGTTTTTATCTGTTGCATCCATAGTGCAACGTATAATTTTGTCCCTTTCCCTACATCTGTAAGATACCAGAAATGGACCCAGGTGTAAAGATAAAGTACCTCCAGTGCCCAATGCGTGAAGCAAGAAGATGCTGGACCCAGAAGAGAAGAACATTGCAGGGGCAGAGATAGAGTGGAGTTAAGGACCTTGGACTTCATGGTTACATAGTTACGTGGTTACATAGTTAGTCTGGCTGAAAAAAAAATCAAAAGTTCATCTAGTTCAACCATAAATAAATCGATAAATCAATAAATGTTATATTCCTATACCCACAGTTGATCCAGAGAAAGGCAAAAAACCCCAGCAAAACCTTATCCAATTTGCTCCTAAAGCGGAAAAAATTCCTTCCTGATCCCCAGAGAGGCACCTATAATATATGTTAGTATCCAGTTATATTATGTGTATCTAGTTATATTGTGTAAATTTAGGAAAAAATTCAGGCCTATTTTAAAACAATCTACTGAGCTGTCCAGAACAAACTCTTGAGGGAGTCTATTCCACATTTTCACAGCTCTTACTGTGAAGAAACCTTCCCATATTTGGAGATTACATCTATTTTCTTCCAGATGTAAAGGATGCCCCCTTGTCCTCTGTGATGTCCTTAAGGTGAATAACTACACCAAGTTTATTATATGGACCTCTTATGTATTTATACATGTTGATCATATTCCCTTTTAATCTCCTTTTCTCAAGAGAGAATACATTTAGTTCCTCTAATCTTTCCTCATAGCTGAGCTTCTCCATGCCTCTTATCAGTTTGGTTGCCTTTCTCTGTAAGTTCTCCAGTTCCCCAATGTTCTTTTTGTGAATTGGTGCCGAAACCTGAACTGCATATTTCAGATGAGGTATTACTAATGATTTGTACAGGGGTAATATGATATCTCTCTCTCTGGAGTCTATACCTCTTTTGATACAAGAGAGGTTTTTGCTCACTTTGGAAATTGCAGCTTGGCATTGCATGTCATTATTAAGGCGATCTACCAGAACTCCCAGATCCTTCTCCACCTTTGATTCCCCTAGTATTTCTCCCCCTAGTATGTATGATGCATGCATATTCTTAGCCCCCAAGTGCATAACCTTACATTTATCAACATTAAGCCTCATTTCCCACATAGTTGCCCAATTAAACAGTGCATTGAGGTCAGCTTGTAAGGACATTATTCCACTGCACACCTTGGTGTCATCTGCAAAGACTGCAATGGTACTTTTAATCCCAGACCCTGTATCATTTATAAATATATTTAAAAGTAAGGGTCTCAACACTGAACCTTGGGGTACACCACTAACAACCCTAGACCATTCAGAGTATGAATCATTAACCACTACTCTCTGAATATGTTTTTTTAGCCAGTTTTCTATCAATTTACAAACTGATTTTTCCAAGCCTGTAGATTTTACCTTACACATTAGACGTATGTGGTGAACTGTGTCAAATGCTTTTGCAAAATCAAGTATACCACGCCCACAGCCACCCCTCTGTCCAAGGTTTTGCTTACCTCCTCATAAAAAGAAATCGAATTTGCTTGACAACTTCTGTCTTTCAGGAATCCATGCTGTCTGTTGCTTAACATACTTTTTTTCAAGCAAGAACTCATCTATGTGGTCTTTCATTAAACTCTCCAGTATCTTCCCAACTATAGAAGCTAAACTAACAGGTCTATAATTACTTGATCCCTTTTTAAATATAGATCCAAATTGGCTTTACGCCAATCCAGTGCTGCTATAGCAGTCATTTCTAAAAATTAGAAACAATGGCTTTGAAATGACAGAGCTCAATTCTTTAAGGACTCGTAGGTGCATGCCATCCAGTCCAGGTGCTTTATTCACCTTTATTCTGTTTAAAATTTTTTGGACCATATCAATTTTGAGCCATTGTGAATCAATTGGGTCTGTGTCAATACCATGCCCATTATGGACATGAGTCCCCCCATGCTTCTTTGTATACACAAAGCTAATAAATATACCTTCTCTTTTTCCCCAGTCGCACACTCTAGATTATTTTCAAGAAGGCCAGCATGAAGAATTTTTGGGGGTTTGTCCTGCTATATTTTGCAATCTATCGTTCATTTTCAATTTTTTTGGCCTTGATTTCCTTTTTACATATTTTTGTTATATTTCTTGTAATATTTAAACAATGATAGCATTCCTTCATTTTTACATTTTATGAAAGCTCTTTTCTTATTACTTATAGCTTTTTAACTTTGGCCGTAAGCCACATAGATTTGATTTTTAGCCTTTTAAACTTGTTGCCCATGGGAATATATTTTGCAGTGTGTTCACATACAGTCTTTTTGAAGAACTCCCATTTCTGCTCTGTGTTCAGCCATGCCAATATTCCCTCCCAGTCCCAGTCTAAGTCTTGAAGAGCAGCTCTCAGACTGTAAAATTAGCTCTCTTAAAGTTGAGTGTTTTTATTTTTCCCATATGTGCTTGTTCTTTACAGTTAACATTAAATGAAATCATGTTATGGTCACTGCTACCCAGATGTTCTTTTATATGAACGTTGTTTAAGATTACCAGGTCCAGCAGAGCATCATTCCTAGTTGGGGCCTATATGAACTGTACCATAAAATTGTCTTGTAATAGGCTGTTATGAATGTTTGCCCTTTACCTGTTCCTACAGTGCTCCAGTCAATTTCCAAGTACCATATTTTTCGCTCCATAAGACGCACCTGACCATAAGACGCACCTAGGTTTTAGAGGCAGAAAACAAGAAAAAAATATTCTGAACCAATGGACTGCAGACATAGTACAGGAGATGACCAGAGACTGCAGACATAGTACAGGAGATGACCAGAGACTGCAGACATAGTTCAGGAGATGACCAGAGACTGCAGACATAGTACAAGAGATGACCAGAGACTACGGACACAGTACAGAAGATGACCAGAGACTGTGGACACAGTACAGGAGATGACCAGAGATTGCGGACACAGTACAGGAGATGACCAGAGACTGCGGACACAGTACAGGAGATGACCAGAGACTGCGGACACAGTACAGGAGATGACCAGAGACTGCGGACAGTACAGGAGATGACCAGAGACTGCGGACAGTACAGGGGTCGACCAGAGACTGCGGACAGTATAGGGGATGACCAAGAGACTGCAGACAGTATAGGGCAGTGATGGCGAACCTATGGCACACGTGCCAGAGCTGGCACGCAGAGCCATCTCAGTGGGCACGCCAGGAAGAAGAGGATGATGAGCGCACACGGACCAGCCATCCAGATCTCGTCCACACTGGACCCCCATCAAACTACATTTCCCACATGTCTCTGGGGCCAGGGTGGGTGTGGACGAGAGGAAACGGCTCCAATGTGGCTCTGGCACCAGGGGTGATGTACCCGGGGATGGGCGCGGAAGAGAGGAAGAGGCTCCCACACTGCTCCCACACTGCTCCGGGGCCAGGGGCAACGTGTTCAGCATGAATGGGAATGAGCTGCTGGGTTGGAAGCCACACCGACGCTGCCAGAGGTGAGATTAACTGCTTGCAGTGTCATCCATCAGTGCCCAGCAGTGTCGCCTGTCAGTGCCCAGCAGTGTCGCCCATCAGTGCTGCCCATCAGTGCCACCCATCAATGATGCCCAGCAGTGTCATCCATCAGTGCCCAGCAGTGTCGCCTGTCAGTGCTGCCCAGCAGTGCCACCTGTCAGTGCTGCCCAGCAGTGCCACATGTCAGTGCCCAGCAGTATCGCCCATCAGTGCTGCCCATCAGTGCCGCCCATCAATGATGCCCAGCAGTGTCACCCATCAGTGCCCAGCAGTGTCGCCTGTCAGTGCTGCCCAGCAGTGTCGCCTGTCAGTGCTGCCCAGCAGTGCCACCTGTCAGTGCTGCCCAGCAGTGCCACCTGTCAGTGCCCAGCAGTGTCGCCCATCAGTGCTGCCCATCAGTGCCACCCATCAATGATGCCCAGCAGTGTCCAGCAGTGTCATCCATCAGTGCCCAGCAGTGTCGCCCATCAGTGCTGCCCATCAGTGCCACCCATCAATGATGCCCAGCAGTGCCACCGATCAGTGCCGTCTGTCAGTGCGTCCAGGTAGGCAAGTGGTTAATTGCAGTGTTGGCACTTTGAAATAAAAAAGTTGGTTTGTGTTGCAGTTTTGGGCACTCGGGCTCAAAAAGGTTCGCCATCACTGGTATAGGGGATGACCAGAGACTGCTGACAGTACAGGGGATGACCAGAGACTGCGGACAGTACAGGGGATGACCAGAGACAGCGGACAGTACAGGAGATGACCAGAGACTGCAGACAGTGCAGGAGATGACTGCTGACCTTTGTGGAGGGAGGGGGAGCGGGTACCTTAATTTGACAGGTACCCGCTCCCACTTCTGTGGAGTTGTCATCCTTTTAGTGTGAGTAGTGAGTATGCGTGAGAAGCGCTGCGCTTTGTGATTGGTCCGGTCCGGCGTCTTCTGGGACCTGTCATGTGTCCCAGAAGATGCCGTACCATTCACAAAGCACAGCACTACTCGCGCATGCGCACTGGGCACCCAGCTGTTAAGCCGAGAGCACACACTAAAGAAGCATTTTCCCCCCTTTTTTGGGGGGAAACAGTGCGTCTTATGGAGCGAAAAATACAGTAGTTAAAATCCCCCATTATTATCACTGTCCCAGCCCTTGCAGCCCTTTTGATGTGTGCAAGGAGTTGAGTCTCCACCTCCTCATTAACACTAGGAAGCCTAAAACAAACTCCAATGATTACTTTTGTAGTACGCACACCCATGTGCAGTTCCACCCATAACGCTTCAGCCTCATCACACTCTTCATCAACTAGTTCCTTTTTCACACTCGCTTTGACATCACTTCTCACATGGAGACAGATACCACCACCTTTCCTTTTTACCCTATCTTTCTGAAAGAGACCATAACCAGGAATATTAATAGCCCAGTCATGTGAAGAATGAAGTCAAGATTCAGCAATACCATTTAAACCATAGTTCTCCAAGCTTCCAACTCACCTATTTTGCTTGGCAAACTTCTGGCATTGGTGAATAAACACTTTAATGCATTGTCACATTTTGCACATGTATTTTTAAAATGTTTTCTTCATACAGATGGTACCAATTCCAATGGTTCTTTGTAACATGGGAACCTTCTTATCACCTGCTATAGCCCTCCCCCCATCTTTCCCCATTCCATGCACCAATAGGGACTAAACCCTGTCTGATCTGTCTGCCCATTATAATCAAATTATCCCTCCTCAACCCTAGTTTAAATACTCCTCCTCCTCCTCTCCCCCAACACAGCAGTCCTCCTTCCATTTAGGTGCAAACCATCTTTAGCATATAGGTAGCACCTCAATGGAAAGTCAGCACAGTACTCTAGAAACCCAAATCCTTCCTCTTACACCAGATATTTAGCCATGCATTCAGCTCTCTAATCTCTCCCTGTCTTTCTTGTGTTGCCCTTGGCACAGGTAATATTTCAGAGAATATCATCTTGGAGGTCCTTCCCTTCAACTTACAGCCTAGTTCTTTAAATCGATTCTTAAGGAGCCTCCACCTTCCATGTATTCTGTCATGGTTCCAACATGGACCAAGACATCTGGGTCATGCCCAGTCCCTCCAGGGAGACAGAAAGCCATTCGGTTGAGGCGATCCTGGCGACAAATTATCCTATCAGTCCTTCTGATTATAGAATCCCCTATTACCACCAATTGTCTAGGATTTCCTGCACTACCCTCACCATCCCTCCCAAATGGTCTGCTCTCCCAGCTGTTATGGATAGCAGTGACAACCAGGGCTGCCATCTCTGAGCTTGTCACTGGAGGAAAGCATTTACAGAAGTATAGTAAGTGTGCCATAATGTGAACGTATGCTGTACATACTTGGCCAGTTAACACCCCACTAATCCTGCTTTTTAGCTTCTGCTTCTTTTGATCCCCCTCATTGTCCTTACAGTAAGTCTGAAAAAAAGTTTACAAAATTAACCTTCAACCTACTTAAGACTTGGTCTGACTGCAGGTCAGGTCACTCCTCTAGCCACAGTTGTAAGGTCAGGTTAGGGATGTGCCTACCCAGAAAGTGTCCTCAGGAAGAGCCACTGATTAGCTGGTTGTGCAGGACAATAAAAAAAACATTCTTATTTATAGTTACTGTATGTGTTACATAAAAATCATAAAATATTATTTTAAAAACTGTTAGTACAAGTACCTAAAATCCTTAAAATAGCTTACCAAAATCTCATCAGGACTCAAAGTGAAGAAGGAAAGTTCAAAACAATGTTGTATTTCTAACACGTAGAACTTGTTAGCAGAAGAAGAGAACACAGGAATTATCTTGTTATTATGCTGATTTACTTAATTGTCCACTCAGCAATCCAGGGCAGGAGGATAACGAGGAAACAAAATTAACTTTCTTTTGCTGTAGTCATCCATTAGATGTGTGAGTAGTAATATTACAAATTGTGGGGGTTGAGTTGTACAAGTGGAGGACAGTTGCAACTATACCAGTAAGGTATAATATATACAGTCTGTGGGGCCATAATGATGATAATTATGGTGTTTGTCCACTTTACATAAGGAAAAACTCTCAGTATACCAATCAGCCATTAAAGTTGATGAAAAGTAAAATCTGGCTGTACTAGATAACTATAATTTACATTGTATCATTTCTATTTATGCTGCTTTATTACAAACTCCTTAAAAATAATGCCACAGGTGCATGTGTCCCTAAGTATTGGTTTCAGAGGAGCACAGTTGAAATTTAGCCCTGAAATTTAAAGCAAATACAGGGTGTAAAACAGCTGGAAATCTGAAACCTTCCCAGATTGTTGACTTTGTCAGAGTAATATGTATCTATATTTTATACTAGCCCCATTGACCCCATTTATTTAATTAAAAATATACTAAAGAACGGCTTGCTCCTGGTAATTTGCAGGAGATACTACAAATTAACAAACTATAGAGCAATGTTCTCCATAACCTATAGAAACTAATCACAGATTATCTTTCATTAATATGGCAACCATTGTATGATTTTTGTCTCATAAATTAATTTAAAATATTATTTACGTTGCAAAACAGAGTACTTACATGATATGCAAGAAGATTCTACTAAATTAAATTGGAAATGTTGACATTTTATAAAGATTAAGCTATGCTCTAAGCAAAGGTAAAATGTATTTAGATGGATTGCTGGATGAACACGCATAATGAAAAATAGTGATAAAGTGTTAGCTGAAGAAATCCAATGTTATTTCGATAAACAGGACCTAAACTGTAAACCATTAGAATGCATGGAAAAAAACGGAAACTTTTTATCTTTAACGGTTTATTATAATTTATTATTAACATTCTTTTGCTGTCTTTGCAGACTTCCATAGTCCGCATGACCGCTACCTCTCAACATATAAAACAGCACTTCATCTTTTTCTCTTTGCAGATGTGAAAACACAGTTTGAGTAGTACTGCAGCTTTGGCTACATTATGGACTCCATTCCCCTACATTTTTTATGCTGTTTGTGCCATAGCAGTTTCACTCTCTGCTTCCTCTGTTTGAACTTGTCTACCTTTGTGTACCCTACACTTTGATCTTCAGTTGATTTTTACAAGTACTGTATGACACATGGCCACACCTCCATAACTTGGATATTGCTACTTGATCAAAGTATTTCAGCCTTCATTGTGTGCACCTTCATGTCACTGATAAATAACCAGCAATGATCTGGTGGTAAATCTATCATTTGGATTTCACATCACTTTCTGTCTCGGTGACAAAGGTCACTAAGACTAAAACAGAAGGTAAATCTACCAAGCAGCGATATCAATAAAAACCTGAAAGGGGTTCTAAATCTTCACTACTTTTTCTATAGGAAGGTGGGTGTTCCCTTTTAATTATTATACATTCCCTACATTGGGTCACTTCCTTTGGGTAGGCTACACCTTTTACCTATAAAAGGTTTGGCAGGAGTCTTCGCAGGGTCTTTTGGGAAAAATGTTGGCAGCTTGAGGGGAAGCGAGTCCTTTGTCTCACTGCAGAATGGTACCCCTGCGGCTTGGGAGATGCCAGACCAAGTTTCTGGCCTATTGGGACTATGAGCAGCATGCCCTGATCTGTGAGTGCACTACAGCACTCCTCCTGGAACTGCAAGAGAAATGCTTGAATTTAAAAAAGCACTCAGTGACCAAATTATGCAAGAGAAAGTGTTGCCTCTTATTATAGCCAATGCCTGGACTGTTCTACTTTTCATACTTGAAGAACTACCATTCTGTGAATATTTGTAATCTGTTTCTACAGAAGTTCAGTAAAGAAATAACTTTCACCCCCTTCCTGCCCACGCCAATTTTCAGCTTTCAGCACGGTCACATTTTGAATGACAATTGCGTGGTCATGCAACACTGTACCCATTTGACTTTTTAAATAATTTTTTTGCACAATTAGAGCTGTCTTTTGGTGGTATTAAATCATCACATTGTTTGGGTTTTTATTTTGCTAAATAAATGAAAAAAGACTAAAAATTAAAAAAAAATAAGTTTTTCTTAAAAAATTTTGCAGGTAAATAATTGTTCTTAAAAATAATAGGCCATAATGTATTCTGCTATATTTATTTGGTAAAAATAACACAAAACAGTGCTTATTATTTACTCTGTAGGAAAATTATAGAGTACACAAACTATGGTAAAAATCTGAAAATCGATCAGTCCTGATATACCGACATCTCATTTCTTGAGGCCCAAAAATGTCAGGATGGAACAGATATTCCCCAAATGACCACTGAAAGTAGACAGTCCAAGGTGTTTAGTAAAAGACATGGCGAGTTTTTTGATGGTGTAATTTTTTGGAAAATGAAGAAATTGTAAAAAAAAATTTCACTTTTTTTTTTTTACATACTGTCACCAGCGCAGTACAGCATCATCATATAACTGGTGTGACGGTGATCAGGGACACTGATTGGTGACAGCATGAAGAAAAAATGGAATATTAAAAAAAAATGTATTACATTTTTTTTTTTTATGATTTTTTAAACACCCTGTGACCAGAGCAATATAATGTTGCCATAGCAACATGGTACTACTCTGGGAAAGTGATCATGATTTTTTTTGTCCATTATAACTGCTATAAACAAGCATATTTACTGAATGAAACGGATTCACTCAGTGTATTTTGTTGTGATTAGCTATGATTGGCCACAGCTAATCACATGGTACAGTTGGGCTGTGATTGGCCCTGTATGTACCATGTGATCACTGTGACCAATCATAGCTAGCAACACAATTGTACTCAATGAATGGCTTGAAACAAAGCCATTCATTGTTTGCAATTGTCATGTGATCTGCTCTGACTGGTCACAGCAATCACATGGTATGGCAGTGCTCTGGCAATGGCTGTGTCCGGCGGACAGAGCCAGTGACAGATCGGGGCCACAGCATGTGGTGATTTCTCAGAGGATGTCATATGTCAATTGGTTAAAACAAAGCAATTCCTGGCCTCATTACTGTCTCAGTAAAGTAAAGTACTGCATTACAGGTGGAAAATGAATTTGAAATAATTTATTAAAGAAACAAAATTAGGTATCATACTCACAATGGACATAATAACACAGGCATGTCAAACTGAACAAGGTGTATGATCCAAACAACATCTGAGTCCATACAATGGAACCCTGGATGACCAACTGGCTAACGCGTTTCGAGGACACAACCTCTTCCTCAGAGCCAACCTTCTGAGGCATATTCCAGAAAATTCCAGAACATTCCTATTGGGTCTACTGAGTCCTTTCCTAGCGCAGGAGTAAAGTGTTTGTTGTGTTGGAAAATGAATTTGGTTAGCAGTGGAGTAATGTTAAAGTGTTACTAAACCTTTGACCCTGCATTCACTATATCCAGTCTTCAACAGTACACAGTGAATGGAAATGCAATTATGATTATACATATAAACTGATAAATACCTTTTCTTGGCAGCACTATATAGCACTCTTGGTCTTCTCTCAATGTCCTACTAAGCACTGGTAATCTTGTAGAAAAAGTTTTCATTCTTCTCTGACTTTCTTATGAGGCCACATGACCCTTGACCCTTTGTCCGGACAACACTGATTGGCCCTTTGCTGATCACATGCACCCTCCCAAAAAAACTCTCTAGAAACCAAACAGAGCATGTGCAGACTTGCCACTGCTGCTCTGTACTATGGCAGATGGATTGGGGACAGTAAAAGGGGAGGATCAGAGAATACAGGATCAAACAGCCTTTTTACACAATGTGGGGGAATAACCCCTTGGGTTCCACGGTGAGAGTAACAAGCATGCTTTATTGCATATACAGACCGATTTTACTGTTGTGGGTTTAGTAATACTTTAACTGTGAAGAGTTTAAGGCAAACCTGGTCAGTCACAGAGCAGGTGGTGATTGGAAGAACAGAGTCACCCTTGTGGCTGAGAGATAATTCCTTCGGGTAGCATGTGTAACATGGGACCCTAGAGTTCACACTGATGTTTGGACTGCCTTTGGGAGCTCTAACCTGAACCCCTGTACCTTATGAGTTGGCACTGCTGTGTCATATGTTTCATGAAGCCTGCCTTCTGAATTACAGAGTTGCTTAGGGGAGGAGTTTCCGGAGGCAGAGTCAGTACAGAAATCACAGTTTACAGGCAGCAAGATACCATGGGATATGTAGTCCTTAGAAATTGAAAGCAAAAATCAGAGAAGAAGCTGTAAAGCATGCAGGAAATCCAGGGAGATGTATTTGGAAAGAGATGGTCAGGAGACAGGAAAAACTCACAACATGTAAGGAGACTTTTCAAGCAAGTTTATACTGGAGTGTCAACATTTGCATTAATATTACAATGCTGATATTATAATGTGAAAGTGCACAGTATGTTATGATCATAGACTGCACTTTTGTATTTTGCTCTTCTATTTTCACTTGTGCAGTACCACATTTAATTACCGTTTTATTGTCCATGTCCAGTACTAATGGCGTTCAGATGTTTCTGATTACTTTCTTTGCTAGATAGATTTTGTCATCACGTGCTACACTATTAAAGATGTATACTTATTCTATGCATTTATATCTGATGGAGGGGACATTATGGCTTTGAAATGTTATAACCTTTACAAATGCATCTTGAATAAATAAAATAATGTCTCCCTTTCAATTGCAAGTTTAAACTTTTCTGACATTTCCAGTGGTCTGCCAGATTTCACAGGGATCCAGCTCAGCAAATTCGCTCCTTGCATCTATGTATTTTTATGTGGCTACATCTATCTCTCCTCTTTTAAAGCTTGTCATTGTAGACCTGCTCCCAGTGATGCACATTACTTTGTGGAGGAAGAAAGCAATGATATGTTCTCTGTTTTTTGCAGAGAGATGACAGTGGGTAATTCCAACAAGTGTATCCTTCTACTTAATTACCAGTGATAATGTTCTGTTAGCTTAACACTGCACTTAGCCATCATCTGGAATGTGTTAGCAGTAGCCACCAAGGCCCTCCCAAGGAACGGAGCCAGCCTGTTCAGACCAGATGACACCTAGTGAATGCTGGTTTCCATGTTTCTTGATCCAAACCCTAAGTGGCAACAGCTGTGGTTTTAAACACGTCGGAGACTTCTACCCTGTACAAGCAACATCTTCCTATGGTCATAAGACCTATATTTCACAAGGATCCATTTTATTTGTTGTGGTTGTCAGGAATCTGGAGGCCATGTGTGAGTTAAGGAGAGGCTATTTTCACATCATTTGAAAAATTAAGGCCAAGTCGGACTTGATGTGTCAAAGGACAGCTGTGACTGGCTTGTCACTAGCATGTGATTTAGCCTCAAGAGAATGTACACAACAGACATGAAGTAATGCTTTCACATCTATCACCTACAGACTGTAAAATATTTAGAAAATATTCCATGTAAGTAACAAAAAGGAATGGAAAAGATGATTTTAAAATGAAGACATGTAAATATGCACACATCCTGCACAATATTTTTATGCTATTGGCTTTTATGCATTTATGCTGTCATTAAATAAATATACAGTGGTTGATTTATTAAATATTTGCCAGACTAGCAAACCTGTAATCATTTGAAACTACCAGTTAGTAAAGGACAAACTTCTATATTCTTAATTCTTCTTAATCCACTTGGATAAATAAAACTTCAGAAATAAAGGTCAACCCCACCTAATATTCATGTTTTTTCTATGACAGCAGCCAAGTAGAATTACATCCAGGCTTTTATATCTTTAAGGGGTTTTATTGGGGGTTTCCACAAAGGTCCCAGCTACCTGTATACTCAAACACTGTAGCTATTCCAAAACGTATTCAAAGTGTACTAGTCCCCTGACTGAATCTCCATAAAGTAGCATAAATAATAGAAAGGGGGAATCCATCACAAAAAAGTTGTTTTATTTTTGCCTTGTAGTGGGAAAAACCACTGCAGGTAAATTTCTAAAAGATATGAGGAACTAGCAAATAATTCAACCTGAAGCTGAAAAGCAAACATGCAATATTAGTTTTTGGTGGGGTTTAGTTTTCGACACTACTGAACATCCTAAACAGAACTGAATAATTTTTTCATATGTGTACATTATCAGAAAAGAGTTTCGCTAAAAAGAACCAGCTTACTGTAAATAATATTTAATTAGCTAATATGACAGTAAGAATAATTGCAGCAGCCGTTCTTTGATTCAGGGTGCAAAAATGACAGCTGCTGTCTACCAGCCCTAGAGTTACCAACTTTTGCTCCAAAGAAAACCAAATAGGATATGGAGGGTGTTGTAATAAAGTTGAACATTTTGGTGTTTTGAGCATGAGGAAATACCAAGACACCCGTCCAGAGTCTGTATGGGGGGGCTGTCAGTGTATGACAGTAAATGGAGATGACTGGGGAGATGCAGAAGCAGAGCCTTATCTGTCTCTACATTGGCTTGGTTCTGAGTCTAGGCCTGGTTTAAATTTTGGCAGTTAATTTACCATTTGACAAATATTTCACATGCTACTGCAGGTGAGATCAAGCTCCTCACTTCAAAATCACATCTCTAGTGCTGGCTTGGCTTGGCTCAGCTCTTCCAAAGCAATCAATCATATCAGTAACAGGAATGTCACACACTGAACTGCAAGTAATCTATTCTGACATGTTTTGCACTAGGAGCAGCACTTTCTCAAACACAATTTGAGATATTTAGCCTAATTAATTTACCCTTATTAGAAAATACCTCAACCAGATGTTATCTCTAGCTGCTGATCAGTGGTTGTGAGGCTTTTCGGCCTATTGTTTTATTCAGGACAATTTCAGTTCGTGGGTTTCCTTGGAATCCTTGGGTCTGCTTTACATCACACCTCATTATTTCAAAGGAACTGAGGTCATGTTTATGTCCGAGACACCCTGTTGTTAGGTTAGATCATTTTCATTCTGTGTGACCCAACTTCTTTTGACTTTCAGACCAGAGCTGGCTGCCCTGGCATTCTGCTGTATAATTTACTGATACAACTTAGAATTTATAACCAGTTATTCACCAATATAGCCATTTATCATGCATCTCAGCTGAGTGCTGGATCGCAGTGTCTTTATTACAGAAATACTACAATGAGTATGTACCCAATAGCTCACCTTTTGTATGATCCGTGTAATAAGACCCAGTTAATGCTTTGGAATATCTAGATAGTCTTTAATAGATGTAAGATGGGAGGCAAGTTAACTTGCAAAAGAGTAGTGTCTTCCATGGGAAAACAGAGTAAAAAAAATGCGTTTTTAGTCATTTTTTTTATTTTTTTAATGCTATGAGCTTTAAACCTCTGAAAACTCTATTTACTGAGAGTTATTGCACTTCAAACATGCACATGAAGAGAGGGGAACACCTGATTGATCAATTGTATTATCTTTTTTTAAGACTTTGGGGTTTATTTACTAAAGGTGAATAGGCTGTGTACTTTACAAGGGAATTTGCCACAGAGCTTAGTGAAAGAGGTGAAGTTCTGTTTACATCCACCATCCTTGCACTTTTCTTGTGCAACTTCTCTTGCTGCATGAACAACCTATTTGCCTTTGGTAAAGCAACCCTATTATCCCAGAGATTTACACACTTTTTCCACCAATGGCCCTCGTTGCCATGGGTGTATTTTGCAAAATACAATTTATCATTATTCATAAAAAGTAGATCACAGTTTAAGAGACATTCATGCAACAATTTAAAACAAGTCCTGTGGGTTCAGAAACCTTTCCTCATAAATGCTTTGTCTTATCAGTGTGATTACTGTTAATATTTTTCTAATTTTTGTGCTGATATTGTGCGGATAATAGTTTAAATTCAAGACTCGAAGAAAAGAAGTGGCAATTGATATTATTTTAAAATAACTGCATTGATTATATACCTGTACATGATACATAAATGTGACTAAACTAGATAAGAGATGCTGTTGTATTAAACATGCTACCTTCATGGCCACAAATTCTCAGACCAATCCAGGATTTTCTCTATACCACTGCAGCATTACCTGGCTGCAGAAGATGAACTAATTTTCATATATAATTTGTTTCTTTTTTTTACTGACTGTGACCATGGTTAGTGTGATTAGCAAGGACAAGTTTCTTGATTATCAGGTTTCACTGAAAACATTGTATAATATTATGGTACTTATGTAAAAAAGTTAAAAAGCTAAAATTGTAATATAAGGCAGAATTAAAAACACCTTTATTGTGCTACATTTTATTCTACAATTCAGTGCATGTTTATTTGGCATTGAAGTTGTTAAGTAGAAGAGGAATTTTTCCTTTAACTCTGTAATGATAGTCAATTTAGGGTTGATAAAGAGGTCCAATGAAAAGTTTGGAATGGTCCTTTTCATTACAAGTAACTACCACTTTAAGGAAGATTACCTCTCTGGTATGTTGTAATAAGCGATTTAATTAGCAGAGGCTGTAATTCAGCCTCAGAGGAGACCTTCTACCATCATAGACAGTCTGACTCCTGGCAAGAGCTAAGTGGCAAGGGGATGCATTACAAACAGGCGTATGCTCTGCCAGTGAGGCAACAGAATAACTGAAGACATAGCTGCTGTTCAAAGCTGCTCAGCATATTGTTATTATGTAAAATTCATACACTGGGAATACCCATGTTTTCTACATTAACACATATTGGCTATATAATAAACTTTAGTTTGTGTACTGTCCAAATCACAAGATCAAAGCAGTTTGGGGACACTCTTAATATCACTAAAAATACAAAACTTGGTTGATGCTAGGTTGGTATGTGAGCTGGGAGCACAATTGTCTAAGACTCAGGTATTATCATGTTAATAGCTGCTGTAAATGCAAAAAAGCAGCTCAAAAGAAAAGATAACTTTTGATGCTGGACAAATATCATTTTTTGTACATACAAAAACT
This sequence comes from Staurois parvus, assembly GCF_062004578.1. Lineage (NCBI taxonomy): Eukaryota > Metazoa > Chordata > Amphibia > Anura > Ranidae > Staurois > Staurois parvus. Next base: position 3,171,400 of record NW_028318295.1, read on the forward strand.
TTTAGCACCCAATAATCCTGTAATAGAACACTTAAGGGAACTTCTTACAATCTTCATCTTACCCAAATTACAGATAACAACAGTTGAAATAGCCACACATGGTACAGTGCTCTATAACTCAACAAGCTATATGGGGTCTGGGTTACATAACCCTACCTTGTGCCACAGTAGTTAACAGGGCACTGCTGTGTAATATAACTCTGTTTATAAAGAATATGTAAATTCAACATTTCATATTCCTTATATGTGCCTGAGGTACTATGAACTTTTTGTGAAATAGCTGGTGTTCCTGCCATTCTCTCTGCTTTCCTAATAAAAACAGGCCACGCTAGACATGAGAGCACAGTGTGGTCAGTTCTCTAGCTAGTTTGCCCCCCCCCCCTTCATAGCCATTTACTGGGAAGGCCAGTGTGCTACTGTTTCTCCTCCCCCAGCCCCTTTATGCAGCTGAACAGAATATATGTGATCAAAAAGGGGGAAAAGGTATTTATATATTTTTATATCTATACACAAATGTTTTACCTTTCATTTATATTTTATTTGTATGGGTTATTTTACAATGTGGGGGTTTACATACACTTTAAGACTTGGACCCCATGTCAGGCTGAGTATCATGTAAAGCATTTATATAAATGCACAGAAGAGTGTGGAAGCTCCCAGTGCTTTTAGAGATGATAGTTTTGCATAAAGTAGAATGGTTACATCGTCTCACATTAACAATTGAGTACTGTCCGAGATAACTCAATTGTTTCTGTCACAAATGCACTAATACGGCTACAATCACCTCAAGCATCATCTCACATTGAAACCCAGCACAGATTAACTTCCCTTAGTTGTTTGGTAGCCTCTCTCCCGATTGTTTAGAAGTGAACCCATGACAAGGCTATGGACATACTGCTGCATGTATACTGCTATGATGCTACAAACAAGGAATGTCTAAGTACAATGCTGATCAGGAGGAAGTTGAGACAAAAGGTACTTTTGACAAACGAAATTGGCATTCCTAGATGTCCCTAAAAAACAGTCGCTCTTGAGTTCAGGTCCTCTTCAGCAAGCAGTAAATAAGCTTTAACAGGAAAGAGAACGGAGTCAGATAAAGCTGCTAAGAATCTGATTACAACCAAACCCAAGTGCCTTTATTATGAAATGACAGATATTGCTCAACATAGGTCTACAGCTACAAAGATCAGCTCATTTACAGTTTATTAAAGAGGTCCTGAGCTCAAAAAGTTTTGTCTTATAGAAAAAAATCCTAAACAGTACCCTGAAAAAAGATATCCTGTGTCTTAAATTCTTCCTAAAAACATCATTCCCGTTGCGTAGGTATTCCTGTATTGTAGCATTATAGCTGTATACTTGCATTGTGAGATCCAAACACGCTTTGCCTCTGACTGCTAGTCTCCAGAGTTTTGGAGTGAGAGTTGGTGATATTGTGCTTCTCACTGTTCTCCTTGTTGGAAAGGAAGCTCTACCAGAGGAACTGCATTGCAAGGAACTCTTCTGCTTCATTTATTCTGTGAATCTATGCTTTCTCAAACCCACCTGATGCATTTTAAATATTACCCATCAGTCATGGTTTGCCAGTCATCAGGGGTGGCTCTGAGATGTATAAGTAAAGCCATGCTCCTCTACCAAGATGGCTGCTTCCACACAGAGATAACATGAAGAACAAGGTATTGTAAGTCAAAAGAGAAAAGATTAGTTTCAGGGAGCCTACAGGTAATTTTGATGACTTGTCATTTGGCCTCTGTTTTCCCTTTTGAGCACAGCTATCACAGTTAAGATCCCTTTTAAGAATATGTACAGTAAGTACTTGAATGTTCATAGCCTAGTCACAGATTCATTTTAGGAACTATAGTCCCAAAGGGATGTTTATCATTGTTTATGATGCCACTGCCCCACCTCTCTACCTTATCCAAACACAGAATGGTTTGCATTCAGTGCGAAAATGAAAAGTGTTTTCTGAATGGCATCTATGCCAAGCAAGCAACCTGCTATGTTGCAGCATGGAACCTGGAAGCTAGTGGACATAACTGTAACAGTGATGTCTATTACAGTGATTTCCAGCTTCCACAGGGATCCCATAGGTATGACACATACATATTTGCATTGTTCCAAGCTGGGCCAATGTAGCTATGTAAAAATTGTTAAATTCAGCTTTAAAGTGATACTAAACATTCAGATTTGTTTCCTTTTAAATAACAAACATTTTATTCATATCTGCTCTGTGCAGTTGTTTTATACAGAGCAGTCCTGATCCTCCAATTCTCAGGTCCCCCATCAGCACTCCTGGCCTTTCCTACCCTCCCAACAAGCCACTTGCTTTGGGGGCACCTATGTGTGCTCACTCCTGTGCCCTGCCCTGTGTGTCCATAAGACACACAGAGCACGGCTTGACCCTGCCCTCGATCCCTCCTCACTGCCTGTGATTGAGAGCAGCAGGAGCCAATGGCTGCTGTATCTAGGCCAATGAGGAGTGAGACAGCAGAAAGAGCCTCGGTTCTCATGCACAGTGGTGGATTAGGATCAGACTCAGGTAGGAAAAAGGGGGGCAGGGTGAAGGGGGAAGCTGCGTGCAGAATGTTTTTTACTTTCATGAATAGAATGCACTTTAATAAAACTTGGTGCAAAACCCAGCATTACCATAAAAAGGTAATCTATTTGCCTTTACCTGACGATGTAATTTTGATTAATAAGAACTACCACAGCCACCAAAATTTGCAATGTCTAAGTGTTTTCATTCCTGTATTTGTTATTTTACCATTCAATGACACCAAAAGACAACATAGTGTTTCAAATTTGCTGTGAATACTGTACAAAAATACTGAACTCTCATAGCTGTGCCATTGGCACAACACCCCAGAAAACAGATTCAAGCTTTCAGGTTGTCTTGTGGATTTTAAATATACCATGGTCAAAAATGACAAGTGACCCTGCTTATTAATCTTTTCAGCATCTTTATACTGGCACCCGCCCTCTCAGAGCAAACAGCTTGGACTGGCTTCTTCTGTGTGCTGCCAGGGAGATGTCTGTGCACAGAGTGTGTTATACAAGCCGTGATTCCGGATCGTACATGTGTTTTGAGGTTTCTGTTTTGGCCACATACCATTTCTTAAGCTTGTTTGGCTACAGCATTCTAGCTTGGCACATTAACATTTTTTTTCTTTCTGTACTTGCAAAGGGAAATAAAAAGGATTTTGGGTGGATGGAGAGCCAAATAAATTTCCTTAGGTTGACATAAGATAAAAAGGAATATCCCAAACCTTAATCTTTTATTATACAAGACTTTGAAGGTCGACTCAGAGGCAAATGAACAGGTGGCACACACAATCAAAAAGTTGCTTGAATGTCAAGAGGTGTTTTTTCAGTCTTAAAGCTTCTGCAGACACACGGCCAGTACAGGGCTCAATGATTGATGCATGCTTAGGGTTTGAAATGCATAAGCATACTGTGAATACTAGCCTGTCCAACATTTATATATCTTGCTAAAAATAAAGACAGCTAAAAAAGTTTCTAACATTATGTAGTGGAAAATTGGGTGACTTAAAACAGTTAGTCTGGGAACTGTTCTATTAAAAACATTTACTGTCTCCGTATCCAGTATTGAACTGGGAACAACTGCCTTTAATTTCCATTAGTGGAGTATACATTAGACATGAGTTTTTTTTGCGGGCCTTAAACAGTGGAAGGAATCTTGTGCCATTCTCCCCAGGGTCTGGCTAGCCTGCATATGGACCAAACCTTTCCTCCAGCTGACTACACTCTAGATCAGGGGTGTCAATCTGGAGGCCCTCCAGCTGTTGCAAAACTACAAGTCCCATCATGCCTCTACCTTTGGGAGTCATGCTTGTAACTGTCATTCTTGCAATGCCTCATGGGACTTGTAGTTTGGCAACAGCTGGAGGGCTGCCAGTTTGACACCTGTGCTCTAGATCAAGCTTTTTTAACCTATCTATGATACCAAACAGACTTACCAATATTTCTCTATTCACCCTCCATTGAATCATCATAACCAGTCCTATTAGGTATCAGTAGTACTTTAAAAGCTAAAAATGGCTTGGCTTAATGTTACACATGGATAGCAAGAAACAGAACAATGAAGAAAAAAATCATAAGAATGTTATTTTACCTAGTATATATGCAGGGTGGACTACAACTCACATGTAGCACATTTTTAAAGCCAAGTTTTCCTTAGTGAGTGGTATTTCAGAGCTACAACTGCCTCTTCCAGTGGGTTCGTCTAATAAGCCATACCATTTCTGTAGCTCACCATTACACAGTTTAGCCTCAGAGGAGTGACTCCTTGACTCAAGAGAAATCTCTATTCCCAGTAGCTCCAGGCATTGTACAAGGAGCTGATACTCCACCAGGCAAGTGGATTGCTGCAGCCCCAATGATTTGGTCCACTTCAGCTACTAGAAGACCCAAAAGCTTTACTTCATTAGACTCACTGACTCTTCATCCCAGTACTTTACAGACACAGAACATTCATTCAGGTCCAGATTGTGTTTTGAACAGTTTTACTCAAAACATAACTTGTTAGCAAACAATCTTGTCAGCATAAGGAGGCATTTTTAACATGGTGGGTTTGGGAAACTTTCAATAAAATAAACATATTCAATGGCTGGGACATGGTCCCACCCATAATCACTCAGTGGTGTACCTCAGGGAATGTTCTATTAACCCCCACCATATCAAGAGATTATGGCAGTTCAGCTGGGGACAATGGAGGATGAAGATTTCTGCTAGACCAGAACACAGCAGCACAAGGGACACATCACATTGAAGGTAAGTAATACCCCTTGTATTGAGTTTTTTATTTATTTTTTAAAGTCTAGGTTGACCATTTTGAGGTTTTGAATGGAACATGGGAGTGTTAGGCCCTCTGTCAAGTTGATATTGCTGTGTCTGTCTCTGTTGGGATGATTCACCCCAAAGTTTATACTGGTGACCATTATCATGCAGAAAGAAAGTGAGGGGAAATCCAAAATTTTTGAGTTGTCACCAGAACATAAAGTAAAGGGAAAAATGGAGACACCTGTTTGGTGCTAGCTGTCTAATTCCTAGTATACATGATCAGAAAATCAAACAAAAAATACCACTTTTGAAGTGATTGTATGATTATCTGATCATTAGTACACAGCTTTTGAGAGCCAATCACTTCAGTTCATGCAAAATTATCTGAAGGGACATACATGAAAAATTTTCTTGTATGATACCAGAAAGAACGATTTTCGTTTAATCAGTACAGTATACATTCGAAAAAAATCAGAAGACCAAGACCACGCATGCTTGGAAACAAAAGAATACATTACAATGCAATACAACACATTGCATCAGTTGTGTTCTCTAGTACGAGAATTTTCGAAACTTTAGTAACCTATTGGTTTTCGATATGAGACTAGCATGCAAAAAAAAAACAGGCAATCAATCACACAATATTCTCATTGTGTGTGTGAGGCTTTACAGGGCGGTTCCCCTCACTTTAGGAGATTTCCTCTAACTGCCTGTTGCATTTCATTAATGTCATGTAGCCTGTGCACATTATTTAATGTTGTGGTAGAGTATGTGCTGCTATGGCAGTTTGGGCTGCCTGCCATGTAAGCTATTAAATTTTCATTTTCTAAGCTGTGTGGGAAAAAATGAAAGCTAGAAGCTGAATGGTGGCTATGGGCAATGACACCAGTTGACACAAAACTCATCTCAGATACTTTTTATTAATTCCCTCCATTCTATCATTGATAGCTACTTGGTTAAAAAAAAGAACTTCTTTTGAAAAAGGCAGCACATTCCATACCTTTTTGTGGCCAAGAAAGAAGCATATCATTTTATTTTCCACGTGCTTATAAATAAAATATCTGTTGATACTTTAAAGCTATTTTGCATAAATCTCTCCCTTCACGACATTTCTGAGAAGTAAGAAATATGCACACGGAGCACTGCTGTCCACTGTCAGATACAATCTGTTTTCACTTCTTGTTTAAGTGTGGGTAACTAATTCCTAGGAACGGATTAAGTTGATACATCATATGTGTGACAGTACCAGTCAGCTGTCTTATTCTCTAACAAGCTCTTTCCAGACTTCTGCTGGAAAAGATTTTGTGGCATGTTCTATATTGGAAGAAGTCAGAACCCTGAGTGTTTCTTCTCTATAAATAATCACAACTTTCTCAAGTCACCAGCCAGATTTTGTTGGATGTTTCTCTTTAGTTTAGGCTTTGACTATGAACTATTTTAGTGGGATACAGAATATTTTCATATGTGGAAAGACCAAATAACTGAACGTACACAGCAGTCTGCTTGTGTTTTTCAGCTTGATAAATTAATTGAGGCTTTTGTGTATTTTACTCGCTACAGGGAACATACCATTGCAGGAACACAGTTATATGAAATAAGGTTGCAATGAACTAAAGTGGATATAAACCCTAAATTAAGGACACCTAGTTTGTTAAAAGAACTGCATATTAAAAACTGCTGCAATTTTGTTAAATAAAATACCTGCGTTCACATTTTTTGCTTCTGAGTACTGCAGTCTTTTAGTATTTCACTTCTACATGTGTGCACTCCAGCAAAGACTGCATGGTAGAGCAGGTTTCCTAACAGCAACAACAGCAGACCATGCAACATTATGAGACTAAAGGAGTGAAGAATCTTAATCATAATTCACCTTAGAATGAAATAAATGTCTGTAAATAATGAAAGAATTTTACTACTTTCAGCAAAAAAGTGGACACAGCCTATAGAAAATACCTAGGACTTGCTGTAGAGGATCTTCCATCCTTTTCATGAATCATTCATGGATCACCTGCCTGGATAGTGAACAGGGCACGCAGAACGTTCTGTGAAGGTCAACTGTATTGGCCAATACAAAACTGAAACCACACCAAAAATGGGATATTCATAAAAACCACCAGTCTTAGGGTCATCTCGTCAATTTCATCCAGTGCTACACATGCCACTGCATCATAACATAAATGTAATTTTTAATTTGGTGTGATACAGAGAAGATGATGATGAAGCCTGAGGTGGCATTCTAATAGTTTGATATTAATGAAGCCAAAACACTAGAATTTGAAGAGTGGCAGAATTACTGTCCACAAAATCTCTGTACAAGCAATACAACTACAAAAATCCAAGTTAACTGCAGACAGATGATATCTGTCCAGCAAACATGCAATTACAAAGCATAAGTGCTAAACAGCTCCCCAAGCACTGCCTCCAGCCAGAATGGGAGACCCTCCACAACCCTTAAAGGGTGTGAATAAGATCAGCTTTCTGGGTCCAGTTACCACATGTATTCAGCAGTAGGTCTGTAGACTTGGTACTAGCCTCTTTAAAACATGCTGCCAGTTTGGTTTATTTTCTGGAATCCGTTTTACACTAGGAAGTCTGTTCTGGAGGATTTTGTCAATTGGCGACTTATTTTAAGTTATAATGTGAGTAGATTAAGCACTATTTTATTCAATTAACCTCCCTGGCGGTATGATTATTTCAGATTTTTGGTGCTGAAAGCGGTACCATTATTTTGCATGGAAATTTGGCGTTTTATATTGTAGGCCTGTAATTTTTAGGAATAACTCACTGAAACCTGTCCGAACAAGAGTCTAGTAAACATCCTGGGTAGGATAAAACTTGAAACACGAAGTCATAAATTATAATTTAATAAATAATCATAAAAAATAATAATATAATAATAATACATTTAATTCAATAATATAATCAAACCAAAAACACTGAAATTTGAAATATAGGGCCAAGTCACTGAGCAAAGTCGCAAAATTGTTTTCAGTGTCTGATGACGAATTTCCCCACGAATCATTATCACTCAATTCTGCAAGTGGTTCTGATTTACTATCGCTGTTCTCTAGCTGGTTTAAAACCGCTTTTGACCTAAAGTGACGCTTTTTGGACGCCATGGACGTTTCTCAGTTTCCAGGCAGAAAGAACAGTACAAATGCAGGCAGGGCACAGGACAAAGCACTATGGACAAAAAGTATGTGAAATGGTTTGAAACAGTAATGTTTTACTATGTCATTTTTGATTATTAGAAAATGACAGTTTCTAAAATTTTTAAATTTGCCGCCGGTTCTGGCCCCCGTACATCCCGACACTCGCAGGGACCGGAACACGGAAGCCGGATGCAAGCATCGTAGAGAGGAGATGGCCGGGGACGCTGCAGGGGACACATTGCGGGAGCAAAGGACAAGGTAAGCGCTGCAGGGAATCCCTGAGCAATGCCGCATGGTAAGCCCGAGTGTAGCTTGGGGTTGCAGCTTGTGGTACTGAAATTTTACCCCGAGCTACACTCTGGAATACCGCCAGGGAGGTTAAAAGCCTTTGCAATATTGCACTATTGGTTCTCCTTGAGGGGAAATCCCTTTTGAAGTTGGATGTAAGGAAGCTCTTGTATATGGAAGAGGCTATGGAGAGGAAATTTTCCCTGGGAATTGGAGGATAATATTGTATCCATAAAGTGCAATTTATTCTTATCTCTGATGAGTGCGGAATACATCAGTATTCACAGGAAGGTGTGGATCCGTGGAGTCTTTTCTCTGTATTACACTTATCCTAAAATTGGAGCACTATTTGCATGTTTAAAGGGGACTTTCTCTGCTTTTGATTTCATCACTTTTTGTATTTGGACATAAATTTTATATTTTTTCATTTTGGTGGTTTTGGACATTTATTTTATAACCACAGAATTTATTATGATTTGTGTATAATTATTTTTGTTTAGTTTCATGTTTTGCGCTGTTTTATTGTTTCACAGATTTTTTTATTTTTATCAATCTTTTTGATTCTTATCAAGGCACAGCAGCATTCACTTTAAAATTTTTCACATAGTTCTTGTGGCGCAGGTTGTTTTTGTTTTAGTTTTTGTTTATAACATGCAGTGTCTCCTCCAAAAGTCCATTATGGGTATTGGTGCTGCCCCATATAAGAATAGGCAGCATTAATCCACAATGCAACACTGTCCTATTGTGCTACAGCAGGTGTCTTGGTTGCTGGATAACCAAGGATGTTATCTACAAGCAAGCAAATGTCTGAAGAGCATAGGCAGGGTAATATGGCCTACAATAATACTGTTGAATTGCTGGTGCCACTAATGTGCTGCTTACTGTTCTCATTGCTGGAGACTCTGGCAAGGAGAAGCAAAGTCCTGCTTTACCAAGTTTGCCACCTCTACACAGTGACACAGTGTAGAATAAGGCATAGTAAGTCAAAAAAAGATCAGCTGAAGTGGGACTGCAGACATTGCTGGTGACTAGTCCTTTGGCTGTTCAATGCTTTTTCCAGTTCAACAATTAAAAAAAAAAAGTTATAATCCTATACCCACAGTTGATCCAGAGGAAGGCAAAAAAAAACAAGCAAAGCATGATCCAATTTGCTCCTGCAGGGAAAAAAATTCCCTCCTGATACCCGAGAGGCAATCAGATATTCCCTGGATCAACTTTACCTATAAATGTTAGTATCCAGTTATATTCTGTGTATCTAAGAAAGAATCCAGGCCTTTTATAAAGCAATCTACTGAGATGGCCAGAACCAACTCTTGAGGGAGTCTATTCCACATTTTCACAGCTCTCACTGTGAAGAAACCTTTCCATGTATGGAGATTACATTTCTTTTCCTCCAGATGTAAAGAGTGCCCCCTTGTCCTCTGTGATGACCTCAGGGTGAATAACTCTACACCGAGTTCACTATATGAACCACTGATGTATTTATACATGTTGATCATATCCCCCCTTAATCTCCTCTTCTCAAGAGAGAATACATTCAGTTCCTCTAATCTTTCCTCATAGCTGATCTCCTCTATGCCTCTTATCAGTATGGTTGCCCTTCTCTGTACTTTCTCCAGTTCCCCAATGTTCTTTGTGTGAATTGGTGCCCAAAACTGAACTGCATATTCCAGATGAGGTCATACTAATGATTTGTACAGGGGTAAAATGATATCTCTCTCTCTGGAGTCTGTACCTCTTTTAATACAAGAGAGGATTTTGCATGCCAATATTAAGCTTGTGATCAACCAGAACTCCCAGATCCTTCTCCACCATTGATTGCCCCAGTTGTACCCCCCTAGTATGTATGATACATGCATATTCTTAGCCCCCAAATGCATAACCTTACATTTATCAACATTAAACAACATTTGCCACATAGTTGCCCAATTAAACAGTGCATTGAGTTAAAGAAATGCAAAGACTTAGTCATACATTTTTTTCATATTGATGATGGACTGTTTGTACATCTTGAGCTGTTAATGAACTACAACAAAGGAGCTAAACAGTGTGAACACCTGTTTTCTTGTACATTTATCTTAAACATTCTACCCTGTTTTCCAATTGCTCCAATGTGTTGCCCTCCTGTCTCCTTTAGCCTTCCAGTGGAGACCAGGGGCGGACTGACAAATCATGGGGCCCCCGGGCAATAGGGGATCATGGGACCCCTGTGTCCTTGCCCAAACTCAAAAAAGCCTATGAAAAAGGTACCAGGGGCATCTCATAGGGCCCTCAGGCAGTGCCCGACTTTCCAAATGGTCAGTCCGCCCCTTGTAGAGACTACAAGTAGTTTTGTCAACACTCACTGTACAGGGATGGTTCATCATTGTGACCAAATGAAAACAGCCATTGCTAGAGTGCATGCACGAAGGCAGGAAGTGACAGCAAGAAGGTTGCAGGAGATCCACAACACTGAACTGCAAAAATAGATGAAAGGGTGAGAACTGTATTTAAAAAAATGCACAAAGTTTGATTACTTCATCCTATTTCTCAGGGTGACAGTATTCAGACCTGGTGATTGGATGCTCAGACCTGAGCGCTGCATTCTTAGAGGAGGTTACATGCTCCCTCCTACCCAGAAACTAAGGCTACTTTGCAACAGCTGCTTCAAAGGAAAGGAGCATCAGGGAAGTGCACAAAAGGTGAATATAAGAGGACTACTGAGTGGGAGGTTAGGCGAGGAAGATACTTTTTCACTTTGCCCCTATGAGTGTAACCCAAAACTGTAACTAAAGGATAGATTTCTTTTTTTTTAAATAAAAAAGATTTTATGCTTACCTGACCTGTGCAACAATGTTCCACAGAAATGTTCCTTACCTCCTCTTTTGAAAGTTCCCAACCGGAGCTGTTCGCTCCTGCTAAGGAGGTATCTGTGCATGAGCACTCCCAAGCCAGACTTTGTGTGTCCATAGACATCATGCCCCTGCTCCCTCCTCACAGGAGTTTGACTGACAGCAGCAAGAGCCTATGTGAGACCAGGAAGTGAGGGGAGCGGTGCTGCTGATGAAACACTACTGGAGCAGTGACAGGAGCCAGGTGGTTAGAGATGGGGGTGGTTAGAACAGGTAGTGAGGCTTTTTGTTACCTTAATGCAGGGAATGCATGCAGGTAAAAAACGCTTTGAATATAGAACCACTTTCCATGTGAAAAGGAAACATTGCACGATAAATATGAAAATAATTTGCCACTGATGTCCACACATTATATTAAAGTGATAGTAAAAGTCTGTTGCTGTTTTTTTTAATAATCATTATGGCATACTTACCTGCTCTGTGCAATGGTTTTGCACAGAGCAGTCCCGACCCTCTTCTTCTTGGGTGCTCCTGGCTTGTCTTCTTTGTGTGCCACAATAGGAAAACACTTGCTATAGGGGAACTGGTGCATGCTCACTCCCGAGCCCCACTCCATGCTTGCATAAAACACTCGGCCCTGCTCCCACTCTCTCCTTATATTATCACTGACTGTGATTCACAGCAATGGGAGCCAATGGCTCCCGCTGCTGTGTCTTAGCCAAAGAGGGGAGAGAGACCCGAGACAGACAAGGCTCCCTTGTACATTGCTGGATCAAGAGGAAGCTCAGGTGAGTATTAGGGGGGCTGTAAGAGGAGCAGCACACCAAAGGTTTTTTACCTTCATGTATAGAATGCATGAAGGTAAAAAACCTTCTGCCTTTACAACCATTTTAACCTCTATCCCATCCGTCCCTTGTCGATAAACGGCCAGAAGGGAGTGCTGCCAATGCAGGTGGACGTTTCTAAACGTCCCCCCACATCCACTGCCTGTGTGCGCTCCCTTGGAGCTCGCGGCACCGCGATCAGTGCCCGCTGTGTCCTCCAGACACAAATCACTGTACGAGACCTCTGTGTGAGGTCCCAATTCATGTGATCACTGATTGGCCAATCAGTGATCACGTGAACAGTAGTAAACAAAGTGTCACTTCCTGACATCATTGCTTACTACTTGTGATATCTGAGAATGATCACAGAGGTCACATGGTACAAGGCTATTCACAACAGCCTTGTACCATGTGACAAGCTGTGACCAATCACAGCTCGCACAGTATTTCTCAATGGCTGCAGGAATGCAGCCAGAGAGAAGGAGAAACAATTGCTTTTACAGCCTTTATGGGTGTCAAAGCAATCAGTGTAAAAAAAGAAAAAAATCTTCATCACCCCCCACAAGTAGTACAGTGTCACTATGGTGACACTGTACTGCTAGGGTGACAGTATCTTAAAAAAAACCCACATAAATAATAAAATAAAAATGTAAAAACATTTTTTTTTAAATTATAATTTTTGGTTATAAATTAATTTGAGTTTTTTGTTTTTTTACTAAAAAGATAGATGAATACATGTTGACCAAGATTTATGAAGAAAGTGAAGAAAGATTATTTATTTGCAAAATTTTATAAGAAAAACTCTTTTTTTCTAAATTGTTGGACTTTTTCATTTATATAGCAAGAAAATAAAAATCCCAGTGGTGAATAAATACCATCAAAATAAAGTTGTATTTCTCTCAAAAAGATGCTAAAAAATTCATAGGGTACAGTTTTGCATAACCGCGCAATTGTCATTCAAAGTGTGATAGCACTGAAGGCTGAAAATTGGCCTGGACTGGAAGGGGGTGAAAGTGTCCGGACTTGAAGTGGTTAAACACCAGCAGAAGGCCCAGCCTATCAGACTCCACCTATAACTGAAGTATCTCTTTTGGGTGGTCAAGGTCTTTAAATATTGTTTTAGCATTTTATTGCTTTACCTTGTGTCATAAGACTGCAAGTCCTTGGCACAAGTTTCTTCTTTTCAGTATTTTTGTTTTATCTCATTGGAAAAGACTGCTTTTTCATGTTATTAGCTACTAGCTGTTATATACATATAATACCCTTACCCTCTCTTGCAGGCAGCAGTATGCATCACAATGGTTGATTCACCCAAAATCCCATCTTCAAATCCCTGTGAGTGAGTTTAATAAAAATCCATTCTGAATCCCTAATAAAGCTTTCAGTGTTATTCTTGGCGGCCCCCAGCTCTTCCATATCCTCCTATAGAAGTAGCTGTGCCACGAGGGAGGAGGGAGGGTGTAGAGATCCCCTTTCTGCTGCTCCTTGAAGTCCTGCCATAAGAGCTGGAGATGATTTGCTAAAACGCTCCAAAGGTATTCAGATTTCTTTTCAAAAAGGAATTCAATTTATGTGCATTTATATTACAGCGTCTGTTGGGAAGAGGACTGTCTAATCGCTGGCATGCTAGAGATTTCCATTTTTTCCTGAGCATGAGGTCATGGCGCAGAGAGTAAACACTGAGCCTTGGAGTTGATATAACAGTATTAGTTCAGTTCCTTTTGCCTGTTCTTTTTTTTCATTCTTTTGTTTTTGAAGTGTGGAGCGTGGCATATAGTAGCTGACGCAGCATTGCAAGATCAATGCTGTGGTTTTGAATAATACAAAGAAAAAATATTAGGGCAAAATAAGTCAGAAATTAATATATATGTAACACTGTTATGTAAGACAGAAGGGGGAACAGAATCCTTTAGATTCTTGAGGGTCAACAATTTGCATGAGTTCTCCAAGAAGTGGCAATCTTCCCAGATTTAAAAAGGGGATCATTTACCATGAATGAATGTTTTCCAATGCAGTGGAACTTCAAAGACTACATACATTATATGTTGAAATTTTTCGCTTCACTATGGGTACTTGTTTGGTTGTCTATATTTAAGTCCAGTAAGTTTTTTTGAACCGTTCTCAAACAAGAGTAAAAAAAATGGGTATGTAACTACTGTTACAGACATCCACACAATTTCTGTAATGCCTGGAGGCAAAAGGGACCTGAAGAATAATAGTTGTCCTCCCTTACCCCAGGGGCTCTACTTAAAGTGAACCTGTGTTTTTCTCATGTAGTTAAAAGCAGCTTGGTTTACTTAATTGTTGGCCCTTCCATTCGTTCCCCACAACTTTAACCACCCAGGGAACCAAAGTGACTACCAAGTACTTTTGGGTATGAGGGATCATGTGATCTTTGGCTTGGGTGGCCAGGAAAGGGGGAGGCAGTAAACAAACCTCCTGAATCATATCAAGTCACACACAATCAACATTGGGAGGGTACTTTGAAAGGTAAAGCTTCCCCCCCGTAAGTCACTTTGTCCTCATGTTGAGGGGAAAAGGGCCTCATCCACACATCCAGTCCCCAAGAGGATTTTGGGAGTTACAGAGGGTCTTTTGGAAATTTGGGAGCCCCCTTAAAAATGAGGGGACCTCCAGATATTCACCTTCGCACCCCCATGTGAACGAGTAAGGGGTAGGTACATTGTACCCCTGGTTACTCATTCACAAAGATAAAAGTAAATAAAAAAAACAACTCTACACTTTTTTTTCATGGAGATTCACTTTGCAGTCCATACCAGCTTTGTTTACAAACAGAATGAAACTGCTAGGAAATGTCATTTAGCAGCAATTTTCTTTGTAAATGATTCTTTTGCTTTGTACATCATACAGTTGCACCATTTCATGTGCAGGTTTAGGGCATCCCCAAGTCTGTTATTTAAAGGAATTTAAGTTGCGCTTTTTATTTGTTTTGTTTCCTTGTGCTAGTGGTGTCTAGGTCTAGGTGTTTGCAGCTTTTTTCAATAGTCCTATCTATACCTATAGCATCACAGAAAGTTTTTTCTATTATTTAAAGGAATGTTACCCTTTTTTAAAAGAGCCGCTCCCCTGAACTGAACAGTATTTTTTAGAAAATAATTTTATTTGCATTGGTACATATCCCCAATGGCAGTGCCTTCTACCCGTGCCTTCTTTTTTCCTCTAAAAACTTGCAAGTTGGCCTTGTAAATGGCATAGAAAAAAATAGTTTGGATATATGTTTTAGCCCTTCTAGACTTCAATAATGTGGTGCTAGGTTAAAGAGTTTACCAATTTTTGTAATTGTTTGTCAAACTTTGCTTGTCATCACCTTAGGGTGTCTACTTTCCAAAAAGGGGTCATTTTGGGGGTGTGGATACTTTATTTGATTTGATTTGTTTCATAATAAAGCACAAGAGAAACAGATATTTTTTTTCTGTATACAATACAGAAACATAATTTAAAAAGTAGTTATTAAATACCACCAAAATAAATCTCTAACTATCTCAACAAAAATATATCAAATTCATTTGTGCATTATATTGCAAAACTGAGTAATTGTCAGTCAAACTTTCATAGCAAAATTGGTCTGGAAAGGAAGGAATGTAATATGTTGATACTGAGGTAGTTAAAATCAGCTGTAGCTGTTAGTTCACTACACAATACCACTAATGAGCCATTTGATCCCTGGACACACATATACAATGCAGTGTTCACAAGCACCTTCCTTCTTATGGATTCATAAATATCCAAAAAAGGACTAGACCGTGTCCTTTGTCCTGACCTGAGCACTTCTGGGCAACAATATTCATTTTCTTGTTCAACGGCCACAGTAGTTTCAGACACTGAGCCAACATCTTCAAGTCACCGCTGCATAACTGCAACTAGAAAAGGAAACAAGGTAAGTACCTGAGATGTGTCCTAGCATTCTTTTATGTATAGGCTGCAATACAAACTGGCAAATTTTGTAAGGAATAGGAGAACTTAGGACTGCAAAATTAACCCAAATGATTTTGCGTGCAGAGTGTTCTGAAACCTAAGTTGCTTCTGTGAAATTGCTTGCTTGTATGTTTGCTTTGGACTGACAAAATAGATACATGTACTGTGAGTTTAAACCACAGCCACAGTCTGTGTATAGCAGGGGACAAGCAATTGCAAAAGTCTGCTGAGGTCTAGTCCTGTAATTGTTGTGCATCCCAGTTCCAAAGCACGTAAAGAATTATAGGAATACAGTCTGTTATTATACAAGTAGTCACTCCAGGGGTTGAGATGCTGGAAACAATTATGACATAATATAAACTGAATCTGAAATGATTGCAGAGGTTAACCAAAAATAGCCGTAGTTGTAATCATTTAAAATATCTATTTTTATGGGCAATTCTCAGAGAGAATTAAAACCGTGTTAAATCCAAAATCAAAAAATGTAATATATTGTAGCTTACCAATCGTTAGATGTGGCGGCTGCTTTAGTTTTTTTTCTCTCTATTTTCACCTGGTGATCTGGCCAGTAACACACTTCCTGTATTGAAGTGCCCCCACTCTGGATGAATGTGTACAGGGAGCACCTTTGAATAGCAGCTTTATCAGTCTAGGGGAAAAGAAGTGTTAGAAGTACTAGCTGATTTAGATACACTAACAAATTGAAGCCAAATTCCAGCTGACACTGCAGTTCCACAAGCATTTACAGCAACAGTTTTTTTTCTTTTGGGATAAACGCTTTACATGAATAAATAAAAACTCATCATTGTAAGCACCCCTGTCAAAGGTAAATGGTTTGTCTCAACACTCTAAACTGCTACACTTGTAGGAGAGCTTGCTCTGTTGAAAAATAACAGACTTCCTGGCTGAATCGCCATCACCTAAAAAGAAATTAATGTATCTAAGAAATGGTAAGCTGCAATATAATAAATTATTCCTTTTGGGTTTATTATCACTTTAACTAGACAGACATTCACACACATAAACAACCCCAGGTAATACAACTGTGTATATTTTAATATGTTCCTAATGTATTGTTTTTAATGCAGCTATTGTAAGTTCCCAAATTTTATTTAATATTAGCATAATGCAGTCCCTGTACAGCAGAGCTCATATTGAAGGAGAGAGAAGCAATAGAAGGAGCTGGAGCTAGATGGATCAAATGTCGACCGGTTCAGCAGGGACAGGAATAAATTTGATTCATCTATGGGCAGGTTGGTTATACTGAAGTTCAGTACAACAGTTTGTTGAATTTTTTTGCATGTGATCACTGCCAGTGGCCTATAGGTGCTAGTAGTCATCATTGTGTTCTGGAGTAAGTGTTGATGGGGTAATTGAGCAATTTTCTTTCCTTCCACCAGTAATGGAAGGAAAGAAAATTGTATAATCTATGACTTTCCTTTGTTTTTCTGCAATGCAAGCAGCATGCTGATAGGAGGAGAGAGTAGAGTGACACTGAGGAGAACTCATCCATCTGCTCCTTCTTCTTTCTATGTCTAGTCGAGGGATGAGAAGCACAACAGAGAGAAATCAAGTCTCTTTCCATGCCAGACAGAGCTGTGTGATATGGAAGAACTGAGTAAATCCAGAATTGGATAGAAATGCAAATATTTTAGCAGGTAAATTAGCACCCTTTTATGTATTTCACTTGTTTATTTAGCTGTTTGCCTGGAGTTCAGAACTAAAGCTGACCTTTCAGTAACTTTACAAGTCTCCTATCCCCAATGATAAAACTGTGAGATATAGCTCTTCCTTTTCACTTCTTGCCTATCCCCTAATCACTAAGTCACTTAAAAAAAGTCTTAAAGGCAAACATACTCACCTAAATCCATGGTCACTTGAAATGTGGGGCCCAAAGTCTTCTTCATGTTCTTCACTGAGGCAGAGAAGGGTCCTTCTTTAGGTGTCCATACTTCCTATTGGCCTTCCAGCAGTGAGGACCTTTTATGACTGAACACTGTCGATAATGTGGGTAAGATGCAACTAGTCTACTGTGACCCTTATGCTCGTGGTCACTGGTAAGTGCCCCTTTTCATTAATTGTAAGTGGTAAGTAGTCGCTTATATGTCTAGTCAGTGATGTTAATTGGCACTTATTATTCAATAATATTATGGTATTTTCATCATAATAACAACCATGTTATACTTTCAGTACTTGTTCTGTGCAATAGTTATTCTGTGTCAATAGATGCACACAGCCCAGCTCAGGATCAAGCCCACAGGTGTTCCAGCATAGGAAGCAGCTTCCGATGGTGGCACACAGAGAAGAGGACAAGCTGAGAGTGTCAGCACGGGACCCTGCTGACACTCTCAGCTTGTCCTCTTCTCTGTGTGCCACCATCGGAAGCTGCTTCCTATGCTGGAACACCTGTAGGCTTGATCCTGAGCTGGGCTGTGCGCATCTATTGACACACACAGTGCAGCTCAGCTCCGCCCCTCACTCTCTATTCCCAAGGTTTGATTGACAGCAACAAGAGCCAATGGCTCCCACTGTTTCTTCTAGAAGAAGAGAGAAAGAGGAGAAAGCTGCTGCAGATGGGCACAGTGCTGGATCAAAAAAGGACTAAGGGAAGTTTAAAGGGGGTGATGGGGCAATACAAACACAGGGTCATATTTTACCTTGCAGTAAGGTAAAAAATGTCCAGGCTTTAGAACCACTTTAAACATTGGGGACCAGTGCCCCATAAAACATTGGTGGTCAGTTCTGAGTTCCCAATAATATAGATAATTATTTCCCCAATTTAATATGTGGGATCCCTGTTTAGTGCCCTGTTGAATAGTAATGGTCAGTGGCAAGTGCTCCTTACATTATTAAAGGATAAGTTCACCTTGTATAACATGTTATATGTTACACCCATATTCAGGGTGTAATACTGTATGTAACATGTTACTGATGCAGTAGCCCCTGCACTCCCCCCCAATCCCCCATTGTGACAGCAGGCTGGGGATCTTCTCCCCGCACCCGCTGTCACAATTTTATAAAAACACAGCCATGTGGGGCTCTGCCCACTTGCCTGTGTCACTCATTCACAGAGTTCTGTAAATGGGAGAACTACAACTACCATCAGCCATTGCGACTGATGGCTTGTAGTTCTTAATGAACTACCAAGGCACTGATGAGCGCTGTAGGTAGTTCAATGATACTTCCTGTCATTCAGTAACTGCCTGCCCATATGAGGTATGAGCAGACAGCTAAATCAACAGTGTACAGGAGCCTTGCGTTGCACCCGCAATCAGCTGCAATGCTTTACAGGCTCCTAATAAAAAAAAGTATAAATGCACAAAAAGATGTACATTCTTTTTTTTTTTTAAAGGTGAACTCATCCTTTAATGGTCAGTAGGTAGTGTCCTCTATAATATTTGTGATAGGTGGTCTGTGTACCCTTTCAATATTGGTGGTCAGTGGTTAGGGCCTCTTTAATATTGGTACACTATGGCTTCATTTAATATTGGTAGCCTCTAGTTAGTGCTCCCTTTAATGCTAGTGGTCAGTGTACTCTTTAAAATTAGCAGGTAGTTGCCTCTATTGGT
Source organism: Staurois parvus (assembly GCF_062004578.1). NCBI lineage: Eukaryota > Metazoa > Chordata > Amphibia > Anura > Ranidae > Staurois > Staurois parvus. The sequence goes on from NW_028318295.1 coordinate 3,190,797, forward strand.
GTTCCATGGTTAATTCTCTTTTTAATATTGGCAATGGTTGGTGCCCTTTTTAAAATTTTTGGTCAGTTGCCTCTTTGATTGGTAGTCAGTAGGAGCTCAAAGAAACAAACCATCTATGCATGATTGCCAATCACTTCCAAAATAAGATCGACACAATCCATAAGGACATCTCCAATGCTCAATCTACCTCCCCACCTAGCCTCCCTTCCACTATAACCCCATCAACTCTCCCATCCTCTGACCTCGCAACCTCCCTACCCCCCAGCACATCTAACGTCCCGCACACTATAACCTCCCCAACACTCCGCTCCTTCAGCCTTGCTACCACTGAGGAGGTTACTAAGGTCTTCTCAGAAGCCCACCTCACCACTTGCCCCCTTGACCCTGTCCCCACACAACTCCTCCGGTCACCCTCCTCCTCCATCCTATGCTCCCTCACCCACATCTTCAATCTCTCCCTCTCTACTGGCGCATTCCCCTCCCCCCTAAAGCATGCACACATCACCCCCATACTCAAAAAACCCTCCCTGGACCCCACCGACCTGAACAACCTTAGACCCATCTCCCTGCTGCCATTTACTTCCAAGCTCCTTGAGCGCTTAGTCTACAATCGCCTAAGCACCCACCTCACTGGCAACAACCTCCTCGATCCACTACAGTCTGGCTTCCATCCCCTACACTCCACCGAAACTGCCCTACTCAAAATCACTAATGACCTGCTAACCGCCAAAGCTAATGGCCACTACTCAGTCCTCCTACTCCTCGACCTCTCCACGCCCTTCGACACAGTTGACCACCCCCTCCTCCTTAATAAACTACACTCCCTCGGCATCAGAGACTCCGCTCTCTCTTGGCTCTCCTCCTATCTATCCCAACGCTCCTTCAGCGTTACCTATAACGCTACCACCTCCCCCTCTCTCCCCCTCTCTGTTGGGGTCCCCCAAGGCTCGGTCCTTGGGCCCCTTCTCTTCTCCATCTACACCTCCTCCCTCGGCAAACTGATACACTCCCACAGCTTCAACTATCACCTCTATGCCGATGACACGCAAATTTACCTCTCCACCCCACAACTCACCCCTTCAGTCTCCGCCCATATCACCCACCTATATCAGACTGGATGTCGCTCCGTTTCCTCAAATTGAACCTTTCCAAAACCGAGCTCCTTATTTTTCCCCCCATCCAGTGCCCCCCCACCCTCTCCATCACGACCAACAATGCTACCATCAGTCCCACCCCACAAGCCAAAGTCCTAGGTGTCACTCTAGACTCAAATCTGTCCTTCCAACCCCATGTCCAATCGTTGGCAAACTCATGCAGGCTCCACCTCCGCAACATCTCCAAAATACGTTCGTTCCTAACCCCAGACACTACTAAACTACTCGTTCACTCCCTTATTATCTCACGTCTGGACTACTGCAACTCCCTTCTCACCGGCCTACCTCATCGCAGACTATCCCCGCTTCAGTCTATCCTGAACTCAGCGGACAGACTCATCCACCTTACCAACCGCTCCGCTTCTGCCACCCCCCTCTGTCATTCCCTCCACTGGCTCCCGATTGCCCAATGCATTAAATTCAAACTACTAACACAGACATACAAAGCCATTTATAATGCTGCCCCAAACTAGCTCACCGACCTGATACCCAAATACCACCCTACCCGTAATCTTCGATCCTTACAAGACCTCCTACTTTCTAGCTCCCTGGTCTCCCACGCCCGACTGCAGGACTTCCCACATCCTCTGGAACTCACTACCCCAATCCATCAGACTGTCACCTACCCTCCTCACCTTTAGGTGCACCCTGAAAACCCATCTCTTTAAGGAAGCCTACCCCGCCCTCACCTAACAGCCAACCTCCTCCACTCCTCCCACCACTCCATCTCCCACAGTCACTTCCTCCTGTATCACTATCCCCTCCCTCCTAGATTGTAAGCTCGAAAGAACAGGGCCCTTGAATCCCTCGTGTTCTGTTTTGTTACTGTATTGTCTCATGTACTGTCCCCCATTATAATGTACAGCGCTGAGCAAACCTTTTAGTGCAATATAAATACTGTATAATAATAATAATCTATGTTCAGTGGTTACTTACCTGATAGAAGGAGCACAAGTTCTATGTTGCTGCCTGCCAGCTATTGGGAAATACATTTGCGTCAGAATTATGCTAGATCCAGAGCACAAGGTAGGAGGCCCAGAATACTTGCTCCAGGTGTCTGGTTCCAGTGACACTGCATTTCTTACCCTTTTTTCAGTAGAGGCGCTCTTTAAAAAAATGAAAAATTCAGAGGCACCCAAGTCTAAAATGTATTAAACTTAAATATTACTTATCAGCTGGAAGCCTGAATCTTGGACAATGCACAAAACTGCCTTGATGAAATTAACTTCACATCAAAAGCCCACATGAAGTTAGAGGCCCCCTTTCACATTAGAGACTCTTCATCAAATAAGAGTCCTCCCTATACATTTGAGATCCCCCTATACACGAGCGCCTCCCCATAACATCCGAGTATCCATGACATGTTACACCCATCACCACAGGGTCTCCCATCACATCAGATACCTTCCCTCACCACAGAGTCCTCTCGTTGCATCGGAGTGCTCCCTTTATAGACCCCCCAAACACAGAGTCTCCACATCATAAATCTCCTCAAACACCTAGTCCTCCAATCACAGAGCCTCCAATCACACCATCCACCTCCCCATTACAGAGTCAACCCAATCACACAGCCGTCTCTTCACATCAGAGCCCTACCCTTTGACTCCAGCAGTCAAGCACAAGGTTGGAAGCTGGAGCAGGTCTACAGAAGGTGGCCTTTCATCCTCTCCTGAATGGTGGTGGTGGCCATGCATTTTGCTGGATCAGCATCATGCCATAATGTATGTGGATGAGCTGCGAACATCAAAGCATCTAATGACACCATGCTTCCTAGCCCTAGGGAATAATTTGTGGTTATGGTGCTCTTGGCTGGCCTACCCACCCAATGGCAAGTCATGATGCTGATTCAAGGCAAACTAGGTTTCTTGCTCCAATCACACTGGGGGAAGCCAAATAGCACCCTGATTGAAAAACACTCTCCACTGCACAGATAGCTATCCCACTTAACATACCCTGTACAAAACCACATTCAATTCTTTCCTCTTTTGACCATGTTACTACAGAAGAGGTTGCCAAACCTTTCTCAAAATCCCACATTACTACCTGTCCACTGGACCCCAATTCCTTCGCAATTACTATGGTCACCCACTTTCTCTATCCTATGCTCGTCACTCACATCTTCAATCTCTCACTCTCTGCTGGCACCTTCCTCTTCAAAACATGTGCTGATCACCCCCATACTTAAAAAGCACTCACTGGACCCCACCAGCATGAGCAACTTATGATTCACCTGAGCTCCTAACTCAATGACAACAACCTTCTTCACCCCTTACAGTCTGGCTTTCACTCACTACACTACACTACACTACACTAAAACTGCCCTACTAAAGCTCACTTATGATTTACTAACTGCTTAAACCGATGGCCACTACCCCATATTCATACTATTAAACCTTTCTGTTTCCTGGATACTGTTGACCACCCCCTCCTCAAAAAAACCTCTTGGCCTCTAAGACTCTGCTCTTTCTTGGTTCTCCTCCTACCTATCATAGCGCTCCTTCAGTGTTACCTATGTCTGCTTAATGTACCAGTAAAGTCCCATCAGGTTTGTTTCTTTCAGTGTTACCCAGGGGCGGACTGACCATTCGAGCACTCAGGCACTGCCCGAGGGCCCGGGGTCAGTAGGGGGCCCGATGAAATGCCCCTGGTACCTTTTTTACAGGATTTTTTGAGTGTGGGTAAGGACTAAGGGGCCCCATGATACCCTATTTCCCGGGGGCCCCATGAGTTGTCAGTCCACCCCTGGTGTTACCTATAACTCTGTCTCCTCCTTTCCACCTCCTCTTTCTATAGGGGTCCCCCAAGGTTCTGTCCTCAGACCCCACCTCTTCTCCATCTACACTCCTCCTTTGGTCACTTCATAAACTCCCACAGCTTCCAGTATCATCTCTATGCTGATAACACCCAGTCTATCTCTCTACTCCTCACCTGACCCCTTCAGTCTCCTCTGGCATTACTAATTTACTATCTGACATATCATCAGGCATGTCACAGCACTTCCTCAAACTAAATCTTTCTAAAACTGAGCTCAGACTATTATCTCTTGCCCCCTCCCCTGACTTCTCCATCAAGATCAATAGGACAACTATAAGTCCCTCCACTCATGCCAGGGTGTTAAGTGTTAACCTGTACTCTGACCTGTCCTTTCAGGCCCATATCCAATCACTCTCCAAACCTTGTAGACTTCACTTCCGTAACATCTCCAAAATATACCCCTTTTTAACTGGTGAGACTACTAACCTACTCACTCATTCCCTTTTTATCTCATGCCTTGACTATTTTAACTTCCTCCTCCTAGGCCTGCCTCCATGCAGGCAATGCCACCTACGGTCTTTCATAAATGCTACTGCTAGATTCATCCACCTTACCAACCACTCAGTGTCCACCACCCCCTCTGCCAATCCCTCCACTGACTTCCAATTGCCCAAAAAATAAAATTCTAAATATTAACAACATACAAATCCATTTACAACTCTGCCCCAAGCTACATCACCAATCTTGTCTCAAAATATCACCCAAATTGTTTTCTCTGCTTCTCCCAAGACCTTCTGCTCTCTAGCTCCCTTGTCTCCACCTCCCATGCTAGTGACCAGGATTTCACCAGAGAATCTCCTATCATCTGGAACTCTCTACCCCAATCTGTCCAGCTCTCTCCTACTCTGTCCATTTTTAGGTGATGCCTGAAAATTCATCTCTTCAGGGAAGTCTATCCTGCCTTCAGCTGACATCGGAATCTTTTGTATTTCAATGTTTTTATTAATTTATAAACAGTTTAAGACAGGAACAACAAAACACACCCACGCAGGGGCTATCAATTACACATAAAGAAAATTAAAAAAACAGTGCTCTAACACCAACAGAGCAAAAGGTGTCCCCACGCAGGGACTTTCAGTGGCACATAAATGAAAAAACATTTGGTATAACAGCTATCCACTGCCACACCAAAAACAAACAAAAAAGGAAAAGGAAAGAGGAGTACAAAAGGAAAAAAATAACAAGACCAAGAGCAGGGGTCTGAGAACACCAATGCTGAGCAACATCACAACCCCAGACTAGCTGGGGGGAGCGTGGGAAAGGCATATTGCAACCACGGCTCCCATATTTTCAAGAATTTCCGTTGGGAGTCGTTACAGATACTCGACATTTGTTCATTGAGCATCATAGTGGTCATACGGTCCCACACCCCCTGAAGAGGGACAAATGGGTTCTTCCAGGCCTGAGCAATTGTTCTAGTGGCCGACAAAAAAAATTAGGAGCAAAGGTAGGAAATGTGACATCAGGCCACTGGAGTAACGTACCGAGTCCCACACTTGTAAGCCATGGAGCAAAATCGGACTCGGTGCCATAGGGCGTAGGGCAAGGGAAGCCATAGAAGAGTCGATGTTGCAATAGGAGCACAATTAGGTAGTTCCAGCAGGACCCAGAGAGGAACGTCCGAGGAAGCGTGCAACATAGACAGTGGGGCAATCTGGCTCGCCTGATAATACTTAGTTACATTAGGCACCACAAGACCACCCTGGAGTCTATGAACAAAAATCATATTTCTGGAGAGTCGGGGGTGCTTATCGGGCCAGATAAAATGCATAATCTTTGCCTGAATCAAGCGAAAGAAATGACGAGGAACCCACACTGGAAGGGTGCGAAAATAGTATAACAATTTCGGCAAGATGGTCATTTCACTGAATTAACCCGTCCTATCCAAGACAGGTGCAGAACTAGCCAGGAGTGCATAAGAGAGGACACAGAGTGAAGCAATGGATAATAATTTGCAGCAAACAACGAGCCATAGGTAGGGGTCAAGCGAATGCCTAGGTATTCAAGAGAAGAGGAGAGGACCACACGAAGCATCAGACCCCGCCTGCTCTAGCCCTGGCAGACTGATCATACCAAAACTCTATGGCGCCTATGGCGCAAAACCAGGTCCCAACTAGCGTTCACCGGCTATAAATCTGCCTTCCACACCTACACCTCCTCCCTCCACGCTGCCAAACAAGCCTACTTTGTGGCCCTCATCAATACCCTCTCCTCCAATCCTCGCCGGCTCTTCTCCACTTTCAACTCTCTACTCTCTCAGCCCCCACCTCCACCCAGTACCTCACTCACCACCCTCGGGATTGCCAATCACTTCAAAAATCAGATTGACACTATTCGCAGGGACATCGCTGCTGCTCAAACCTCCACCCCACCTACCTCCTCTCACACAGCAACCCCCTCAACACCCCTCCCCCTTGGCCTCACCACTGTTCAGACCTCCACCCCATCTAACATCCATCTAACCCCATCGAACATCCCTCACACAGTTGCCCCCTCAACACTCCACTCCTTCGACCCCATCACCACTGAGGAGGTCACCAACTGCCCCCTCGACCCTATCCCCTCACAACTCCTATGATCTCCCTCCTCCTCCATCCTACGCTCCCTCACCCACATCTTTAATCTCTCCCTCTCTTCTGGCACATTCCCCTCCCCTCTGAAAGCATGCACACATCACTCCCATACTTAAAAAGCCCTCCCTGGACCCCACCCACCCGAACAACCTTAGATCCATCTCCCTGCTGCCATTTACATCCAAACTCCTTGAGCGCTTAGTCTATACTCGCCTAAGCTCTCACCTGAATGACAACAACCTCCTCGACCCCCTACAGTCCGGCTTCCGTCCCCTACACTCCACCGAAACCGCCTTACTCAAACTCAGAAACGACCTGTTAACCACCAAAGCTAATGGCCACTACTCAGTGCTCCTACTCCTCGACCTCTCCGCGGCGTTCGGCACAGTCAACCACCCCCTCCTCCTCAAGAAACTACACTCCCTTGGACTCAGAGACTCCGGTTCTCTCCTGGCTCTCATCCTACCTATCACAACACTCCTTCAGCGTTACCTATAACACTACCACCTCCCCCCCACTCCCCCTCTCTCTTGGGGTCACTCAAGGATCTGTCCTCGGGCCCCTTCTCTTCTCCTTCTACACCTCCTCCCTTGGCCAACTGATACACTCTCACGGCTTCTACTACCACCTTTATGCCGACAACACGCAAATCTATCTCTCGACCCCTCGCCTCACCCATTCAGTCTCCGCCCGAATCACCAGCCTACTGAACGACATATCAGATTGGATGTCGCTCCGCTTCCTTAAACTGAACCTCTCCAAAACCCAGCGCCTAGTCTTCCCCACAGCCCACGCACCCCCCAACCCACTGACTTCTCCATCACGTCCAACCATGCCACCATCAAGCCCACCCCGCAAGCAAGAGTACTTGGTGTCATACAAGAATTCAATCTATCCTTCCAGCCCCAAGTCCAATCGCTAACAAACTCATGCAGACTCCACCTCCGCAACATCGCCAAAATACGCCCATTCCTAACCCCAGAAACTACTAAGCAGCTCATCCACTCCCTCATTATATCACAACTTGATTACTGCAACTCCCTCAGTCGATCCTGAATATGGCGGCCAGACTCATCCACCTTACCAACTACTCTGTTTCCGCCACCCCCCTCTGCCAATCCCTCCACTGGCTTCCGATTGCCCAACGGATCAAATTCAAACTGCTAACACTGACGTACAAAGCTGTCCATAATTCTGCCCCAAACTACATCACCGACCTAATATCCAAATACCACCCAAACCGCACTCTCTGCTCTTCACAAGACCTCCTTCTCTCTAGTTTTCTAATCTCCTCCCACTCTTCCTACCACTCCATCCCCCACAGCTTTTCCTCCTGTACCACTATCCCCTCCCTCCTAGATTGTAAGCTCCAAGGAGCAGGGCCCTCGAACCCCTCGTCACCCAGAACCATGGTAGGCCGCAACAGCAAAAAGTTATAATCCTCAAGTCCAGGAGGTGGACCCCCCCACTCAAGGATGGAACCCAAGGGAACAGATCAGGTCAAACCTGGAAAACTAACAAACTGGGAATGCCCTAAGGGCCAAACTCAAGGTCCCGTCAGGAAAGTCCAATGGTGAAACACAACGTGGAAGGTCCAAGATACAGCTTCAGCCCGGAGAAGAGCAGGACGGACTTGATCGTAGAGGGGTCTGAGAGAGGGCCCTCTTCCTTTTGGACGACCTCTCCCAGAGGCGGCCCAGAGGAAGTGGCCTCACCGTGGATCCGGATGAATGAGTTGGGCTCTGAGTAGCGCCTCCCAGCGAAAAAAGGTGTAAAGATTCCAGGAGAGAGTGGGCCTCCTCCGGCATAGCAACAGAGTAGCTGCGGCCTTGGTAGTTGAAGGTGAGGCAGAACGGAAAGCCCCAGGCATATTTAATTCTGCGGTTCACCAAGTGAAGGGCTTCAACTGATGGCACTTCTGAAGAGTTGTCTGGGACAGGTCCGAGAAGAGCTGGTAGTGATGCCCCTGGAACCTGAAGTCTGGGTTGTTTCTGGCCGCCAAGAGGATAGATTCCTTAGTGTGATAGTAAGTGAACTTGATAATGTCCCTCGGGGACCCATCCTGTCGTCTGAAGCCCAATGCACCGTGTATGCGGTCAAATTCGAGCCAGTCAATGGGAATGGCAGATGTCAACTCCTGAAACAGAGCAGTAGCGGTTGAGGTGAGATTTATGACAGTTTCTGGAATACCCCTTAATTGCAAATAGCCGCGGCGGGAACGGTTTTCGAAATCCTCAAGCCAGAGCAGCGCATCCGCCAATTCTTTCTTGAGGTCACACAGATCCTGTTCGTGACTTTCCATGACCATGGCCGCAGCAATCATTTTATCTTCAAGATCGTCCTTCTGATTGCCCAACTCCCGAATTTCTCACGAAAGACGGTCGGCCAGCTTGGAAGTAGCAGAGAATAATTCCGAATGCAGCATGGACTTGAAGCGGAGCAGTAGCTCAGCATCCCTCAGAGCTGGGGTGGGAGACTGCAGGGATGCCTCTGATGCCTGGTCGTCATCACCGCTGGGATCCGGCCCACCCATGGGTAGCGGCGACGGGGGACCCGAAATCAGGCTGGGACTTCAGTTTTGGCCTCCGGCGGGAGACCCGAACTTTAGGCCAGGGCTTCGGATGCGGCCTTCGGCGGGGGACCCGAAATTGAGGCCAGGGCTTCAGACATGGCCTCCGGTGGGTAGGCCGCAAGTTCCGGCGTGCCCCTCCAAATGCTGGAGGCACAGGCGGCTGCTGATTTCTTGCCCATAGGGGTAGCGGGGGACAGGGGGCTAGGAGGGGCTGGAGGAAAGGCAGGCAACCCCCCGGGGGCTGGAAGATGGCCTACAATGTGGCCACTTGGATTGCTGCTCACAAGCGCCCCCCCTGACATAAGAATCTTTTATTTCCCCCATCAGTTCATCCCACACAGTTATTACCTTTGTTCCACTTGCCCCTTCCTATAAGATTGTAAGCTACCAAGAACATGGACCTTCTAACCCTCTTTTATTGAATTGTATTGTTGCTGTACTGTCTTCCTTTATATTGTAAAGCGCTGTGCAAACTGTTGGCGCTATATAAATCCTGAATAATAATAATAATAGAGATTGGTGGAAACATCATAAAGGAGTAACATCAAGTGGACAATGGCAATCAGGACTCATGATGTGCACAAAGAAATGGAACCTGTTTAGCCAAATTTACAAAGTGGGTCATACCATCATAGGACAGTGACACAGGTATCCAAAGTATAAAAGAAAAGAACTGATACATTCTTCTGTGTTCATTAATTAAGCTATTTCAAGAGAGATCAGAAAGCCCTGACTCCATTGCTCAAAAAAATCATGATGCTTTCTAAAGAATTTCTCAAATGGGTCAAGGCAAGATCGTGCTGCTAGTCAGAACTTATCAAATGTAGGATAACTTTCCTATGTAGAGGTATAAGTACAAATTGGAGGGCCCATAGCAAAATATCGGTGCTGCACCCATGTCCACTACTTCTTTTACTTTCCGAAAAATGGAAGTTCAGTGCATCCCCATTTAAATGTCATGGAAATATAAAATGTTCTTTTAGCGTACTAAAAGCTGGAAACTCTGGACTGCACAGGCATTTGTCCATTTGAAAAAATAAGGGTGACAAATTGGATATGGCAGCTCAACAGGTAACATACAGCGCAATCACTATTTATTTCTTATTATATTTATTTTATTTTTAACTTTATCTTTTTTTTTTAGAGAGAGAAAGTGCTACACGCAGAGTGGTATAAAGTCCTAACCTACAGTATACTGTATATCAGATCAGGTCAAAATGTATTTTGTTTTAAACAAAGGAAAAGCAAAAGTAGTAAAATCATATAATATGTATGTATGGATGATCAGTAGGTCTCAAACTAAACTGGTAGCATTTTTTAGACACTGATGGTAACCAGTAAAAACAGTCAAATGCAATTTGTACTACAATTTGTACTGCTTTCATGATTTTTGAGAAAATAAAAGCTAGGCTGTTTGCTGTAGCATGTAAACAGATGTCTCAGCTGTATTGGAAGAGAAAGTCATCACAAATCCCTGGTATCCAAAAAAAGCTGAAAAATCCAATACAGTCTGTTAGGATACAGCTGTGAAGGAATATGGTCACTACCAGACAATACACCCTTCTATAGCACAAACAAATTTCTGCCAGGATTTTTCCAATTTCTTTTTAAATTCTTAGGGCCCGGTACAGACAGCAAAACTATACACAGTGTTAATATATGCCTATTAATCCATTTGAGGTGGATATGAAAGTGTGACTATTTGTAAGACCAAACGAGTTTTTCTAACAGTGTGCCAAATAAATGTTTTGTCTAATGATCATGTTTCTCAATGGTTTTCTAACTGTTAATGACAGAAGGATGATGAGACATGCAGCAATCATATGTACAAATCTTCTACGAACAATAAAAAGAAAAGCAATAACTCAAGAGCACAACAAATGTACCCCCCTCTTCCAGTGCTGGTCAACTTTCTGAATAAAGGGGCCTCAATTAAGGACCCTAACTTTCTCAGAGGGCTGCACATAATATTTAGGCTGAAGCCTGATTGTAAGAGCAAAATGGTTGTTTAGGGTTACCCATGTCAGACCCACAAGGAGTGGTTATCATCAACTACGGAGAGAACCCTGTCCCTGTCAAGTGAACTTTAGATGGAGACTTTTAAACTAAAACCTGTGGCGAAAATGTTATTCTAAAGTAAGCAAAACTAAACTATTTATATGAATGCTGTACTAAAACATTTGTTTTACTCTATTAAGGCAGATCTAAAGTCTAGATGGATGACGTTTAGTTTGTTAAAGCATTGTGTATAAACTATTGACATATTAATTTTTTTCCTAATAAAACTTTTTTTTTTGAAATCTCACTGCTGTCAGTCTCCTCTAGCCTTTTGTGGCCACTTCCTGTCTACATGCACTTGATTCAGTGTTAGCTGAACATCATTGAACTGGTCTCCTGACCAAAATGGTGTACTATGCCTGTGCAAATTGTGCCTGCATGTGCACTTGTAATCTCACCCAGGGGTGCATGTGACAGGGTAACAATACAGGGGAACAACTTGGAAACAATTGTCACCTCAAAACAGGAAGTGTCTAAACAATTACCATCCTCAGGTATTCTTTTAATAAAAGTTGTGAATTAAAAAATATCAAAGACAGCATTTGAAATGTTATTACCATGTTAAAGCTTAAATTAGATTTTAGTGATTTGGTTTAGATCTACTTTAAAAATCTACCTAAACTGCAGCACATACCAGTATAAAAGCCATTACTGCTAATCCTAGTTAAGTATACTGGAAAAAAGGCACATGCCTATTCAATTCAGTCTCTCAAAAACATACGTTTTCACTTGAAAAAAGACACATGTCCATCCAATTTGGTTTCACAAAAACTTAAGAAATTTTGGTTTAGAAAAAACAAAACTAAGCCTCTTGAGTTTCATTTGTGTATTACAGAGGGAAAATGTTCCCCTCTTGATTATTGATAAGACAATGGAACAAAGTTTATTTCACTGGACTTTCGCCAAACAATTGAAAACATCTGGGAACCCTAACACAGCTGAAAACCACATTGACAACCATAGGAGACGATTTTTTAAATTTAAATTTAGGGAAAAAGATAAAAGGACATAGGTAGCTGAACAATGCCAAGGGTTGGGGTGGAATATGGACCAATGCAAAAAATTTTAAAAAATACCATTTAACGATAAACAGCTCTCAGGGCAACATTAAAAATACACAGTTTCTTTAGATAACATGCTTGGGTGATGCCTTAAAGTTGTATGTGAAGTGGCGCACCTCTATGATGTACTAAAGTAAAAGGGACAAAAAAAAGTACCATTTAAATTGCCATTAAATTACATTTCCTGCACACTTTGTTCTGTGAACAAAGAGGGAGGAATTCTTGACCAGACCCTTTATCTAGACACAAAAAAAAAAATTGTGTGGGCCCCACACACCTCCCCAAACTAGACCCTTATCTGAGCATGCAGCCCTAGGGTAAAGGTATCCTGTCAGGGTGGCCCTTCCTAACAAAGCATGTTGATAAGGAAAATGCCTCTTCCCCACATACATGGCCTGATAGACGTGGGGCAAAATAAATGGGTCCCCCAGATATTTGCCTCCCAATGTGAATGAATAAAGGGTACATAGCACTCTTGGTTACGCAATCAAAAAATGTAACATAGTAAACACCTGACACTGTAAAATAAAAACATGTCCCACAATGTAAATCCATTGTTAATCACATCATCTAGCAAAGTACTGTAGATCTACAGCAATCACAATGAACGACACTCAGTGACCCACCACGACTAAACAAACAAAGCACAAAAACACGCCATCCCAACGAGACAAGCATCTCTCAATGGACTTAAATGACATTTCCACAGCTGGCAGCTAAATGTAAACATAAAGGTCATGATCCTGAGTGACATCATTGACTAAGTATGGTCATGACCACATTTGGTGAATGATGTCAGCCATCTTCCCCCAAACTTTTGTTTACAATTCACTGCTGGCTATGAAAATGTAATTCACAGTAAGAGTCCACTGGGGGTAGATTGTTTTGACAGGTCATAGATACTGTTCACCATGACTGAAATGGATCTACACTGTTGAATGAAGTCATTTACATTGGATGTACATCATGGGATTTTTTTTTAACAAAGGTCTTTGATGTGATGCTACAGTATGTGTTTATTTACTTTGTATCTTTTTCTGAATAAGGAATCATGTTTAATATTTACCTGTCACTCATTCACATGAAGGGAGTGACAAATATATGAAAGGCCCCCTATTTTAATATTTAAAGGGACGAGGCCCTTGTCTCCATCAACATCATGTCAGGGTGCATTGCCAGAACAGGGGGGGAGCCCTGACAGGGTACCCTTTCCATGTTGAGGGCATATGGCCTGATATGATTCAGGAAAGGGGAGAAGTGCATGATTGCTTGTCCTCTCTGGAGGGAAACTCACACTTTTTGCTGTTTTTATGTGGTTCCCATTAAAATCTATACCACACCCATATACTAAGATTGGAGGTATGGATTTTGGGGGAAGCATATATAATTTTTATTCTGCAAAGCATCAATGGTTGTTATGGTGCACTATACTGTACCAACCAATGACTGTGTACCATAACAACAAATAACTGTTGGCCCACTGGCACCTTAGCAACATGCTAGCATCCTATCAACTATTTTCAGTTTCTGGAATTCAGACAACTGACCAGTACAGCATCTTTGGTTGTTAAGATGCAGGCAGCCATTGTTATTTTAGCAACCAAGGATCAGGACAGAATTCATTTAGGGGCCATGGTGATACCACCATTAAATATATGACCTTTGGCTGCAGCAGCCGGAGGTTTGGCATGTTGGCAAACAGGCTATTTAGTTTGCTTGTTGGGCAAACTGCTAACATATTGGAGCTTGGATTGAGTTCTACAAGCAAGAATTTGAATCTCTTCCCTATTTTTGAGCCAATAAAGGCATTCAGATCATTTTGCTATATTAAAATTTAACAGTAGCCACCTAGAAAATGCCATGTAATGCAGCTCAGCTATTCTTTACCTATTACTGGTTTCTATTTCTGTTTAAAAATTTGATTCTGTTAAGCAGTCTGACTGCAGATAGGAATTCAGCATTGGTCTGGGGAAGTGATTAGGGAAAACATGGTCTGCCCACTAAGTATCACCCACTACATGCTCTGTAAATGTAACCAGAGATGGGGGAGTGTCGACGGACATGGAAACATTATTCTGTCTCATAGGGGCTTCTGCACACAGTGGCCTCAGACATTCCACTGCTGCCCTGCATGGGCTGTTAATTGGGGAAACTACAAATAATTTCTTAACCAATTCTTTGGAATTCACAGATAATATATACATTTTCCAACATAACTGGGGATACGATACTATAAATATAACATTATTGGTTTGGCTACAGATCAACTTTAAATATTTCCATACTGTCCTTTGGCAATTTTTAGGTATATGTAAACTTAATCACTAAAATTTCATATAAGTTTTAAAGCATGGTAATGCAAGTGCAAACGTTTTAATATTTTGTATTTTAATCTGAAGATTTGAGTTAAAGGATAAGTTCACCTTTTTACAAAAAATAATAAATGCACATTTTTTGCAGGTAAAAAATGTGCTTTTATTAATTTTTGTTTCTGGAGCCTCTAAAGCATTGCATCAGCGATCAGCAGATCGCTGGTGCCAGGCAGGAATCCAGCAAACTGTCAGCGTATCTCTGTGCCCATACATCTCGTACGGGCAAGCAGATACAGTCTGACAGGAAAACCCAATGAACTGCATTGAGAACTACAAGTTGACAGCCGCAAAGGCTGTCAGAACACCATGAATGAATGAATGATGCAGCCAGGCAGGTGGAGCCCCCCATGGCTGCATTTTTTTTAAAGTTTGACAGCTAGTGGGGAGGAGAAAATCCCCTGCTAGCTGTCACAATGAGGAGTGGGGAGGAGAGAGGGCCGGTATATGGCTGTAACCAGGGGCAGACTGACAACTCATGGGGCCCCTGGGCAATAGGGGATCATGGGGCCCCTGTGTCCTTGTCCAAACTCAAAAAAGCCTATGAAAAAGGGACCAGGGGCATCTCATGGGGCCCCCTACTGACCCTGGGCCCTCGGGCAGTGCCCTAGTTTCCAAATGGTGAGTCCGCCCCTGGGTGTAACATGTAACATGTTACAAAAGGTGAACTTTAAATATTACCTTGTGAACCTTCCATAAAAGTTATTGTTCAGGTATTTCCTGCTCTAAAGTGACAACCTTTTGTTTCTGACTTTCACTTGTGCACCTGGATTTATGATTTTGTAAATCTGAAACATTCATTTAAATAAACATTTTACAATTATGCCATATTGGTCAATGTTTAGGCATCTCCTGCTCAACATATGGGCTTATGATGGAAACAACAAGCAGCCATTTCAACATTAGACATGTGCATGCTGGAAATGCTCATTTTTGGAATCTGTTTCATACCTTCTGTAACGATTATGCACAATAGAGACATGGAAGCTGTACGCAACAGCCATCTTGTTAAGGGCTCAGCCATTTTGTTTTTCATGAACAATCATCTTTCCTCCGTCCTCTTGAAATGAAATTTGTAGCTGGAAGTTGTAACAGACTTCAAAAGAGCCTCTTATCATAGATAAAAACACAAATACAATCCAGCTCCAGAGCTGTAAACCACTAATTAGTCTTGCAGGGTGTCTATTTTGCAAAGACACTTTCCTCTGCCCTATCGTAAAACAATGACTCAGTCAGCCATCACACAGGACCTGTTAGGCCATTAGAGCTAGAAATGCAGAGCGTACCCTAAAACATCTATTTCACATGTAACCATTTCACATACAGTTCATACTATCCAACATGAACTTGGCTCATTAATATTAGGTATATATTTGGATAGATTATTTCATGCCGAGCCAAACAAGGTCCTACATGACTATGCTAGCACATAGGAAAGGGAAGAAAGCAGTCTCTTCCCTCCTGGGTGACAAGGGTACGATGTGTTTGGTATCCCTGGGTTTGAAATATAATTCTGAATATTAATCTGCCAGTTGCTAGAATACCACTTGCTTATACTGGAAGTTATTAATATTAGTATGAAATTGCAGTTGGGACTTGGTCTTAAACTTGGTGACCTCCTAGAACCCATTCCCTAAACTGGATGATTGGTCAGTTTTTCCCAGGTGACACCCCTTTAATATCATAGAAAAGGACTGACAGGCCTGGTGAAGGGGAGCTCTCGTTTAACATCAATCAAGAAACATCTAACAGACTTGAGAGTCAAGGCAACATTTTTGCTCGGACAATTAGACTCTGCTAAACTAAGACTTTGCAAGTATTCTGCCTTCTTAATTCCTTTCTTTTATTTATCTGTTGCATTATTGTTCTCTTTATGTCTTTATAACATCTTTTCCTGTAAATATTTTAATTGCACCATTTTGACCTTTTTAGTAATAACCCCTATTTTGAAAAGTGTTGAAACTGTCTCTAAAGCTTTTAATGCAAACTAAAGAATCCCTGTCTCTTGAAGAGTGCTCCTGTATATAATAACCCTCTGAATGTCTGTAGTGACAGTGTGTGTTGCAGACGCTTATGCTAAAATCATAGTGTTATTGTTAGGATTTGTGAGTTTCTTCCTACTCTGTAAAAAGTGGTGGTGGCAGTGTGAAGGGTTAATTGCGTAATTAACCTAACCCAGTACCAATCACTCTCATGCTGGCACATAGATTGTGGTCCCGCAAGCTGGAAAATCTTTGTGCGAGGTGCAGCTGAGAGTGTCATTGTTACGCAAGTGACTGCGAGATTGGCTGGTCCTTTGTCACGAGTTGGTGAGAAAGGCAGGGTCGGGCACTGCGTTCCATCACACCTTCGGCATTAGTTTCGTATACAGTATTCATTTGTCTGAGTGGATTTGAAAAATGTTTGCAGTTTTTACGGCAGTTGGCTATATGTTCGATATATATTATTGAAGGATTCAATATTTTTGGACACTAGTCCCACCCACCAAGTGAAATGGCATGAGCCGATTGGACAATATTGACTGGGGTCATGTGCATCCAATTTAATGAATTGAATAAAATTCGGATCCATTCGCTTTCCACATCCAAATTATGAAACGAATTTGAAAATTTTATTAATTTTCCCATGGCCTTGAACTACTGTCATGTCATGTGATGTCATGTCATCTGAATGAAACAAATGTATTTGCTAATTTCTTTTAACTTTTTTTTTATTTGTTTACATTTGTTTATCCATTCAGAGACTAGTATACATCCAAATCACCAAAATAAAATTTACATCTAAATAAATAATTGAAACTAAACACACATGTCTAATCAACACACATTAGTTAGACATGGTTCACTGCTGTCACTGCTTCACCAACCTTGAGAACTGCAATACAGCCATTGTAGTAGCACTTTCATGTGGACAGGAAGTGACTGGGAGAAAGCTGCAGATGATCAGCTGTGATGAACTGTAACAAGGGATGAACAAATGGTGAAAACAACTATTTTAATTAAAAAAAAAACATGATTATAGTTCATGAAATATGGTCTTTAGAAAACACAATATCATTCAGTTTACTTCTTTAATTTAGTAGCCTATATACAGTATGTACCTTCTATAAATCTATTATAGCCTTTTTAGTATCATATATGATATATAGTCATACAGTGGGGCAAAAAAGTATTTAGTCAGCCACCAATTGTGCAAGTTCTCCCACTTAAAAAGTTGAGAGAGCCCTGTAATTGGCATCATAGGTAGACCTCAACTATGAGAGACAAAATGAGAAAAAAATCCAGACAATCACATTGGCTGATTTGGAAAGAATGTATTTGCAAATTATGGTGGAAAATAAGTATTTGGTCAATATCAATAGTTCATCTCAATACTTTGTTATATATCTTTTGTTGGCAATGACAGAGGTCAAACGTTTCCTGTAAGTCTTCACAAGGTTGGCACACACTGTTGCTGGTATGTTGGCCCATTCCTCCATGCAGATCTCCTCTAGAGCAGTGATGTTTTGGGGCTGTCGCTGGGCAACACAGACTTTCAACTCCCTCCAAAGGTTTTCTATGGGGTTGAGATCTGGAGACTGGCTAGGCCACTCCAGGACCTTGAAATGCTTCTTACGAAGCCACTCCTTTGTTGCCCGGGCGGTATATTTGGGATCATTGTCATGTTGGAAGACGCAGCCATGTTTCATCTTCAATGCCCTGATGGAAGGAGGTTTGCACTCAAAATCTCACAATACATGGCCCCATTCATTGTGTCCTGTACATGGATCAGTCATCCTGGTCCCTTTTCGGAGAAACAGCCCCAAAGCATGATGTTGCCACCCCCATGCTTCAAAGAAGGTTTGGTGTTCTTTGGATGCAACTCAGCATTCTCTCTCCTCCAAACACGAGTTGTGTTTCTACCAAACAGTTCTATTTTGGTTTCATCTGACCATATGACATTCTCCTATATGACATATCATCCAAATGCTCTCTAGCAAACTTCAGACATGTACTGGCTTAAGCAGGGGGACACGTCTGGCACTGCAGGATCTGAGTGCCTGGCGGTGTAGTGTGTTACTGATGGTAGCCTTTGTTATGTTGGTCCCAGCTCTCTGCAGGTCATTCACTAGGTCCCCCTGTGTGGTCCTGGGATTTTTGCTCACCGTTCTTGTGATCATTTTGACCCCACGGGGTGAGATCATGCGTGGAGCCCCAGATCAAGGGAGATTATCAGTTGTCTTGTATGTCTTCCATTTTCTAATTATTGCTCCCACAGTTGGTTTGTTCACACCAAGCTGCTTGCCTATTGCAGATTCAGTCTTCCCAGCCTGGTTCAGGTCTACAATTTTGTTTCTGGTGTCCTTCGACAGCTCTTTGGTCCTCACCATGGTGGAGTTTGGAGTCCTCTCTGCTCAGAGACTATTCCTTGATGGACTTTAAGGAGAAAGAGGATGTCTGAAGATTTTCCCCTTCCCCCTACTCCCCCTTGCGTGTCTTTGTCTTTTCAATAAAGCTTCGGGCCTGTGTACTTTCCCCCCCTTTCCCCCCCCCCCACACACCCGATGCCTATTGTTGATCGTAATATCCGGTTTTCGTTTTTGCATGCATTAGTATTATTAGGAAACGTAATGTATATAAGGATGCTACAGTTTTTGGGGGTAAGCGGCGTTATGCATGACGTGGTGGTCTGGAGATTCGTCCTCCACACACATCACGTCAGGCATCATACCGCTGAGCGAATGTATTTATTTCTGAATGTATTTATTGTATGCTTGGAACTGTATTGCAATGTGGTGCGCTGCGTCGCAGTACAGGGTGAGATGTACCCCGATTACAAGTAACATGTTGTTTTTGATGCTTCTGTAATAAAAGTATCTTTTCAATCAAAAAATGGTGGAGTTTGGAGTGTGACTGTTTGAGGTTGTGGACAGGTGTCTTTTATACTGATAACAAGTTCAAACAGGTGCCATTGATACAGGTAATGAGTGCAGGACAGAGGAGCCTCTTAAAGAAGAAGGTACAGGTCTGTGATAGCCAGAAATCTTGCTTGTTTGTAGGTGACCAAATACTTATTTTCCACTATAATTTGCAAATAAATTCTTTCCAAATCAGCCAATCTGAAAGTGTTAAACTGTTTCTAAAGCGCTTAATTGCAATTTACAAATTCCTGCCTTTTGAAGAGACGCTACTGTGTTTGTTTAATCCTCTGCCCAATCGGCCTGCTGTGACCGTATTGGACAGGCAACTTTTCAACCATTACAGTGTATATTGGATAAAGAGAGTTTCCCCTTTCTGTGTACAAAAAGGGGTGGTGGCAGTGAAGGGTTAGTTGCGTAATTAACACAACCCAGTAACAAGTGCATTCAGGCTGCCGGTGCGTCGATTGCGTTCCATTAGCTGGACAATCGTTGTGCAGGGCGCAGCTCAGTGTGGCACTGTTACGTACGTCACATCTCGGTCTGGATCGGCCAGTCGTTCGGTCACGAGTTTGGTGAGAAGGTTTGGGGTCTGACGCCGCTATCGTGATGTATTGGTGGTCGCGGTCGTGAGATTGTCACATGTTGGTGGCAGCGATCGTGTGATCCGTGACATATTGGCTCGCAGCGTACGTGGGATAATTGCATTAGGAGCTTCAGTGCAGTGTTAAAAGTTGGCTCTGCACTGAAGGAGTGTAACCTTTGTGGAAACAGTCCTTAGAAACAAGCGGTGCATATTTGTTTTATATATATATATATATATAGAGAGAGAGAGAGAGAGAGAGAGAGAGACATATAGCAACAACTCCTTCCTTTTCCTACTTTTCTCTCCTATCTTTGCTTGCAATTATGCCTGGTGCAGCAGATTACAAGAAAATGAGCAAAGGTGATTTGAGTGCGGAATGTGCCTCACGAGGATTGGACGTCGGTCACAAAAATCGTGAAGATTTGATTAGTGATCTAGTGGAGTTTGAAATCCGAGCAGATCAGAACTCGGGGGAACTTGAACATGAAGAAGTTCCCGCTACCCACATTTCCAGTGGCTCAGAGACGGCCTCACAGGATGGGCAAAAAGTGACTGACACTGGAAGATTACCAAATGTTATCGTCACACCACCGCCTGAGCGCGCCAGCACCGGAGTGCCTGTAATCAGCAGAGACCCTCCTCAGATGCAGGAAGCCCTGAACCGCCTCATGGATACAGATCTGGAGGCATACCTGCGGTTCATGGAACGCCGGCCTGACAGAGAAGCTGCGGAACGCCAAGCTGAAAGAGCGGCTGAGAGAGAGGCAGTGCAGAGGGAAGCTGATCGTCGGCACAAGCTGGAGATGACAAGGCTCCAGCCACAGCGACCGGGTCAGAACCTCGGGTCCCTAGATCACAGGGACGCCACTCTGGCCGTAGGCGCCACCAAGTTTCCAGTGATGGAAAAGGACAGTGACATTGACACGTACTTACTGTCCTTTGAAAAAATGTGCCATCAGTACCATGTGCCCCAAATACAATGGGCTCGGTACCTGACACCAGGGCTACGAGGCAAGGAACTGGACACGTTTGTTGAATTGCCAGAGGGGCAAGATGATGATTATGAAATTTTAAAAGATGCCATCATCCGGAAGTACCAGATGACCCCGGAAGTGTACCGCAAGTGGTTCCGGTCCATGAGGAAGGGACCTGGGGACTCTTACACGGATGTGGCAAGTCGCTTACGCACCACATTCCGACAGTGGACTAAGGGACTGAAAGCTGATTCCTATGAATCTTTGGAGGATCTCATGATACGAGATCAACTCTTGCACATTTGCCCAGCAGACGTCAGACAGTTCGTCTTGGAGAGGGAGCCAGCATCTACTAAAGCTGCAGCAGACCTGGCAGATACCTTTGTGCACACGCGGGTGTCTGACCCTCACAAGGCGCCTCCAAACTGCTGGAAAGGAGGGAAATCGTCCCTAGCAACCTCTCCCACGTCGGTGAGTCAAGCTTCTCCTTCACCCACACCTGCAGCGCTTGGAGCCAAGCCATCCCTGCCTTACACCCGCAGATGTTTCACCTGTGTGAAAGCTGGACATCTCAGGACGCAGTGACCTGAGCAGAAGCAGACGACATCACCTGGCCAGCCGGCCAGCAACTCTTCTTCTGTGCTTTTCGTTCGCAGGAAGATGCGGGTAACCCCGCCAACCTGCAGCAAGTTACCATGGGCAACCGGTCTGTAACTGGTTTCTGGGACACCGGGGCAGAAGTCACCTTGATCTGGCCAGAGCTGATTGAGCCACGGAACCTCATCCCAGGAAAGTCCCTTACCCTCACCGGAGTTGGGGGGACCCGTTCACGCATACCCTGTGCAAAGGTATTCCTAGATTGGGGTGCGGGAAGGGGGATGAGAGAGGTGGGGGTCTCGGATGAAATTCCCACACCTGTTTTGTTGGGTGCTGACCTGGGCACTCTTGTTTCTTATTATACCCCTGCCGAGATTACCCGGAAGGGCCCCCTGGAACTCTCTGGACAAGCCAAGGTACTGTGGACAGATATTGGGGTAATGTCTGGGCCACCGGTGGATGGACAGAGGGAGGGGGCTGGGAATGGAGTGGGGCTACAGGATTCTCCATTAGCTGGAGAACGAGAAGAAATCCCCTTGCCTGGGGAGGTATTGAACTCATGTGTCAGTAATGTCATTAATAATGTCAGTAACATTGATAGTAAAGTCAGTGATGTCATTAATAATGTCAGTAACATGGATAGTAAAGTCAGTGATGTCATTAATAATGTCAGTAACATGGATAGTAAAGTCAGTAATGTCATTAATAATGTCAGTAACATTGATAGTAAAGTCAGTAATGTCATTAATAATGTCAGTAACATTGATAGTAATGTCATTGATAATGTTTGTATTGTTGACGGCAATGTTGGTAACGCTAACAATGAGTATGATACTCGTGATGAAACAAAGGATGCATTTTCAGTGTTGGGGGTCACCCACGGTGCTGTACAGGGGCCTGAGGTACAATCTCTGTGGGCTAAGCAAAGGGATGGTCTGGATAGGCCTGTCCCTTGCCCAGGCTCAAAAGATTGTGCCTTGATAAGTGCCCAGGCGTTGGCCTTGCATAGGGCTGGGCAGCCGGCTGGGACTTGTAGTTCCACGCCTCTGGCAGCACTGAAAAGGGATTCCCAATGGAGCTTCAGAGGTCAGCTAGCTGTGAGTTGCCCTGCTAAAGAGGGTACACAACAGCCGGCTGGGACTTGTAGTTCCACGCTTCAGGCAGCACTGAAAAGCAATTCCCAAAGGAGCTTCAGAGGTAAGCTAACTGTGACTTGTAGTCCCACGAGTAAGGCAGCCCTGGAAAGCCATTCACACAGGAATTATAGCCTCTGGCTAGGTGTGAACCCCCCTGCTGGGAAGAGTAAACAAAAGAGCAGGGAGGCTGGAATGACTGGCCTATTCACTGGGAGCTGGGAGCCTAGAAGCCTGTTATGTGATCTCATGTGGCATGGTGTGTCAACAGCAGGGGTGGAATGACCATTTGGAAACTCGGGCACTGCCCGAGGGCCCGGGGTCAGTAGGGGGCCCCATGAGATGCCCCTGGTACCTTTTTCATAGGCTTTTTTGAGTTTGGGCAAGGACTCAGGGGCCCCATGATCCCCTATTGCCCGGGGGCCCCATGAGTTGTCAGTCCGCCCCTGGTCAACAGGCAGATGTCATAGGCAGAGACAGCACGCTTGGATTGGGGGTGCAAGGGGCCATCTTGGGGTGGACGCTTGGATTACAGAGAGAGGGCTGCAGTCCTCAGATCCAATCACCCCTCCCTGCCCCTCCGGTTCCGAAGCTGCTGGAAATGCCTCTGATAGATGGTGTCTGGATTCAGAAGGTGAAGGCTGACTGGGCCACAGAGACCAAGGAAATGGCACAGTCAGGAATCCCGGGGTCAGCTAGAGTCTGGGCTTCCCCGGTAGTCACGGTCTTCAAGCAGTATTCGATGACCAGGCTTTTTGAGGACCTTGGGAATCTGAGCGCCAGCCCTGTGGTTCTGGCCTGCTCCATGCCCAGGAGCCGAGGACAGGGAGCATCTGGAGGGTGCCCGCTGTTTTACCATCATGGACCAGAGCAAGGGGTATGGGCCACCTTCTCTAACGCAGCAGGCTCAGGACGAGCCAGCCTTCACTACCCCATGTGGCTTGCCTGAATCCACGGGAAAGCTAGTTGGGGTTGAGAACATACCGACCACCTTTCCAGCGGTCAGGAATAGCCCGCAATGCGGATTGGAACTGGGTGCAGTTGCCCACTTTAGGGGCCTCGCAGTGTTCAGCCCTGTCTGGGAAGAGCAACTTGGGCCCCTGTCACCAGTCAGGAACCAACTGCCCACGCCTAGTCTGACAGTCGAGAAGGGTAACTGTCAGAGGGGCAAGTCAGTGGTTCAGTTTAGGAACCCACCGGTAAGAAGAGACCCCTAGAGCAGCGTTTTTCAACCACTGTGCCGCGGCACACTAGTGTGCCGTGAGATATTGTCTGGTGTGCCGTGGGAAAAATTCCAATTTCATCTGTAACATGTGGCTTCGGCTCACAAATAGACCAATCATTAGAATCTAATGATTCAGTGGTCGGCAAGCCGCGGCTCGCGAGCCACATGCGGCTCTTTACCCAGTCTAATGCGGCTCTTCTGTGTGCCGGGCGCCTGCTCCCCTCCCTCCTCTCGGTCGGCCGCTCCCCTGCCTCCTCTCGGTTGGCAGCCCCAAAAGTCCGCGCGGACCTTTTAATCCGGCTTGCGGATGTGGCTGTCAGGATGTGTGTAGGCGGGGCAGCGTGCCGAACGTGAGGGGAGGGGAGCTAGGCTCCTCTCACAGTCCGCCCTGAAGACCCGAACGGCGCGGGAAGACAGCGAGAGGAACGCAAAAGGTAAGTGAATTGACACGGGGGACTTGGCTTACTAGAAGGGGGGGGGGGAATAGTACTGTGGGGGATGAAATACTATATGAGGGATGAATTACTTTATGAGGGATGAAATACTATATGGGGGGATGAAATACTATATGGGGGATGAATTACTATATCAGGGATGAATTACTATATGAGGGATGAAATACTATATGGGGGGATGAAATACTATATGGGGGGATGAAATACTATATGGGGGGATGAATTACTATATGAGGGATGAAATACTATATGGGGGGATGAAATACTATATGAGGGATGAAATACTATATGGGGGATGAATTACTATATGAGGGATGAATTACTGTATGAGGGATGAAATACTATATGGGGGGATGAAATACTATATGAGGGATGAAATACTATATGAGGGGATGAAATACTATATGGGGGGATGAAATACTATATGGGGGATGAAATACTATATGAGGGATGAAATACTATATGAGGGATGAAATACTATATGAGGGATGAATTACTATATGAGGGATGAAATACTATATGGGGGGATGAAATACTATATGGGGGGATGAAATACTATATGGGGGGATGAAATACTATATGAGGGATGAATTACTATGGGGGATGAATTACTATATGGAGGATGAATTACTATATGGGGGATTAATTACTATGCTTACTATGGGGGAATATTACTATACTTACTATGGATGACACATACACATCATTCATCTACTCTTGGTCCGGCCCCCGGGTCCAATTATAAAATACTTTATTATTTCATAATAAAGTAATTATAAAATAATTTCTTTGTGTTTGATTCCTATTCAAGAGAATTACTTTATATATAGTCAATATAGGCACAGAGGTAAATTTTTTTAACATTTTCTAATGGTGGTGTGCCTCGTGATTTTTTTCATGAAAAAAGTGTGCCTTTGCACAAAAAAGGTTGAAAAACACTGCCCTAGAGGTCTGGGCATGGAGAGACTGAGGCAGTTGAGGCCTGGTCTGCTCCCCAGGCCAAAAAGCAGGTTACGTCAGTCGTGGGTGCAGCTGGCTACGGTAAGACGCCTGGATGCGACGATCATGGCTCAGCTGGACCTGTGACTGACCTAGCAGACAGGAAACTGGAGGAGCTGGTGTCCTGGATGCTAGCAGGCAACGAGGACTGGCCATCTTGGATAAAGGTACCTGTGGACACCACTGGGAGGCGAGTCCCAGAATTCACCTGTCCAGTTCGGGTGCACACAGGCGCTACTACCTTCACGCCAGATGTAGTCCTAAGCCTGAGGAAGAAGATAGGAGAGGGAAATCTCCTTCTTTACCTCGACAAGAAGCTACATATTATTATGTTAGCAAATGACACTCCTGAGCTGAACTGTTTTGCAAACAGGTGGGCCCCCTGGCAGTTTCCACGGTATTCGGATAGCCACAGCCGACTGGTACCCACCCGTGTCCACCCACTTGGTCAGCATAGCAGTGTTCCTGGGGGGAACAGTTTCCTGTTCAAACGGCTCTTGGTTCTCCCGCAGTGCAGCAGTACCAGGTCGATTCACGGTGAACCTTGGGGCAGAGGTCGGTTGTGTCAGGAGGGAACTTGTAGTTCCCTCCCTGGCAACTACCTGAGGAGGAGGTGTAGCAAACTTGCTCATCAGAGATGGATGCGGAGTTCCCTTTTTTATTAGAAGTATTCCTCAATCCTTTATTCCCTACCCCCTCCCTTCCTGAGAGGCACAGGGACAGATGTGTAAGTGTTAAAAGTTGCTGGTAGGCTGGACTAGCAGGGGGCCCAGCGCTACAAAGCCCCCCCCCCATAAAGACAGCAGACTCTCTGTCCCAAGGCCTGTGTAAACTCACACCTCCTAACCAAGATAAGGTAGTTTTTTCCCTGGACTTGAAAGAAGTTGGAACCTCATAAACCCTACCAGCCAGGTGACAGAAGTTAAATGAACATTCCTCAGGTCAGCTGTCACCAATGTTTTATATCATGGATTATGAAGTTGTCAGTTTTAATGCAGAGTCCATCAGACGATCCCGCCCAAAACAGGGTATTGGCCAGTTACTCAGAGCCACCCCCCCCTGCTGGGGGACTTTAAAAGATAGGCTGGCAAGCCTAAGAAGTTAAGCTAAACACATCTCCCAATTTTAACATCGTAACAGCAGGAGATCAAAGACCCTTCGCTCTGCAACTTGGATCTGCTTACCTTAAGGCTGAACATGGCAAGTAACTTAACCTTTTAACTTCTCCCTGTTATCTCTTTACTGTGCTGTTTTCTATGTATATATATATTTATATCTTAGTTACCTCTTTTTCTGTAAATATTTTATTGCACCTGTTTGACTCTTTTAGTAATAAATCTTTCTTTCTGAAAGTGTTAAACTGTTTCTAAAGCGCTTAATTGCAATTTACGAATTCCTGCCTTTTGAAGAGATGCTACTGTGTTTGTTTATTCCTCTGCCCAATCGGCCTGCTGTGACTGTATTGGACAGGCGACTTTTCAACCATTACAATGTATATTGGATAAAGAGAGTTTCCCCTTTCTCTGTACAAAAAGGGGTGGTGGCAGTGAAGGGTTAGTTGCGTAATTAACCCGACCCAGTAACAAGTGCATTCAGGCTGCCGGTGCGTCGATTGCGTTCCATTAGCTGGACAATCGTTGTGCAGGGCGCAGCTCAGTGTGGCACTGTTACGCACGTCACATCTCAGTCTGGATCGGCTAGTCCTTCAGTCACGAGTTTGGTGAGAAGGTCTGGGGTCTGACGCCGCGATCGTGACATTTTGATGGTCGCGGTCGTGAGATTGTTGGTGGCGGCGATTGTGCGATCCGTGACATCCAGCACCTACATTCATTAGCAAACCTGGACGCTGGTCCATTGACAAAAAAATGCCCCCCCCCCCCCCCAAACAAATTCCAGCAGGACCTTGGTACTGAAATGGGCAGGAACTACATTTTCTTTTGATTTTTTTTGCATGCTGGTGGAGCAGAATGGTTAATTTGATAGCACTCTTGCCTTTTAGTACTGGGCTTTGGACATTATCTGCATGGTGTATAAATGCATTTCTTCCTACCTACCAAAAACACTGGAAAGTTTGTTGGCTTCACCCAAACCTGGTTGTATTGTATTTTGTATATTGTACTGTATTTTGTGTACTGTATATTGCACTGTATGTTGAGGAAAGTGAAAAAATAGCACTGTACCCATAAGATTATCTTATAGTTATTGCTTTCTTAATCACTTCAGCTCCAGAAGGTTTTACCCCTTTCATGACCAGACCACTTTTTACTATTCGGCATGCGTTACTTTAACTGGTAATTACACGGTCATGCAGCACTGTACCCAGATGAAATTTGTATCTTTTTTTTCACAAAAATAGAGCTTTCTTTTGGTAGTATTTGATCACGACAGGTTATTTTATTTTTTCACTTTTTGCTATAAAATTATAAAAAAAACATATCCAATAAAAACCTTTTAAAATATCAAATTTCTTCATACATTTTGTCCAAAATGTATTCTGCTACATGAAATCTAAAAAGAATGGTGAGCTCTTGGAGATTGGAGCAGCTAGCACTAGACAGGGAGTGACAAACCCAATATGCAAAATAAACCAAAATAGCGCAGCACTTAAAATTATGTAACAAAACATATATGTGACAGTTACCCTAAAAATATCTACATACTGCACAAAATAACTATACACACGTAAGTGAAAATGTGCATATATAAATAGACAATTTAATAGCGCTCATAAAGTGCCAGTGATTATATGTAACCAAAGTCCATAAAAAACAATCCCAAAAAAGGAAAGCCCCATAAGGATCTCCAATAATTTCCCTAATGTGCTCAATCCAATGTGCTAAATCCACAGTGCAAGGTCCACCATGCACTAACCAGAAGGCTGATGATCAATAGCCTATCACCCAATCATAGGGAACCTATAGGCTTCTCAGTACAGCTGTAAATGCAACTGGAACAAAATCCTATAAGAAAGTACTCACCAGACGGAGCCCAATGAATAATATATAGTGTAGAATTTAATGTTTAAAAGGTCAATATTAAAACCAAGTATGACAATCTTCCACATGGAAACAAACATTTGCAGACTTACTAAGATGGTCTGGATTGGCAGCGTGACATCAGCACGTAAGGGGGTAACATCTATGATGATCAAGGGGTTAAATGTGTGCCTAACTATGCGTAATGTGTTTACAGTGTGCTGCTTTTTCAATTTGATCTCTCAGTTTCTCATCCCCTAATCGTTGTCCAGGACTTGATGACTGGCTCTGGCTGTGTCCAATTGTACACAGGGGGTGCCAGACAGGGGTGCATATGCGCACACTCTAAACCCAGAAGTAGGGACCAACGTATGGGTACGCTTGTCTTGTAATGCAACAAAAATAGAAACACACCACTGCTTTTTTCTGATTAAAAAGGTCAGGGGAAAATTCAGATAGTAGCCAATGAGTTTCAGCGGCCCAAAAACACACCCTTCATCAGGGCTTAATTGAAAACAGTGCAAAAAGTCTAGAAGTGAACTGGACCTTTGATATTATTTCTTCCAGTGTTATTATAAGCACTGGCCTTGTCAGCAGCTGGTTTGGCATCTGTACCTCTTAGCAGTGGTGTGGCTCTTCAATTTCACAGTTGTGCATCTATGGCTATGGTAAGCAGGGACATATTTACCACAAGGCAAACAAGGCATTTGCCTAGGGTGGCATTTTTCAGGGGGCAGCAGCATCGTTAAGGGGACAGCAGCATTTTTCAGGGATGATGTGCCGCCCCACAAAGGAAGAGATGGAAGAAGGGACACATGCAGCATGGGGAAGACGTGGGATCTAAGAGAGGCTGTGGGCTGCTTGATGGTGTATGCAGAGCCTGACTCTTGTTCCCGGGGATGTCCAGAGCTGCGAAGATGAGTGTCTTCTCTCTCGCAGCGTCTGGGGTGGAGGGCGCTGCCAGTGTATGGGGGGGGTGGTAGTGGAAGGCATTCTCGGGTGGGGGGGAGCTGTGGTTTTGTTGGTCAATGTCAAGCTCTTTTCGTGGGGGAGGGGTGTAATGGTCAGTGTCAGGGTCTCTCCGTGGGGGACAATTTTTGTGTTGCCTAGGGCAGCACGAAACCTAAATACACCATTGATGGTAAGGACTTTAGATTGTTAGATCCTTTTGGGCAGGGACTAATCTGAATTGTTCAGTTTTTTTCTGGAACACTCTGTGCAGACGTGCCAGCACTAGGTAATATATATGAATAATCTGGATAAATCATGCATTTCTTTTTTTTAAATTCAGTTTTACTAATTTACAGTAATTAACTCGTGTTGGCTTTTAGCAGTGCAAATTCTAAATGTTCTTTTGAGTAATCTATATGTACAGTAATACTACAGCTGGATTTCCCATAATTCCATTTCCCAGCTGTCAGCCATTCATTTCTCTATGATTTAGTTCCTTTGTGAGCCACACTGACATCTGATCCCTCTCTGTTGCCAAGTGGCAATATCCTTAAAAATAACAGAGCAAGATGTTACTGATACAGCTACAGACCCGAGACCAATAAATCTCTATGACTGGGAGCGTGCTCTGTTTGGTTTTCTTTTCCTGCCTTCTGCCCTTAAGATCAAACAGCTACAAGTAGGCGGATGGCAGGGGAACAGCCAAACCAGCAAGCTGGGTATAGTAACATTATGGCAATTGAGCCAAAGAAATAACAGAAGGCGAAAAAAATAGCTAAAGTGTGTTAACAAGCTTCATTGTAAGATGTTTAACTACAATATAGTCTGAAATGGTTCAGGTGGAAATCTGTTCAACAATACAGTTTTACAAGTAAATTTACAAGAAAACCTATCATTGCATATGTATCATAGAACTATGCTAATTTATGCTCTAATGTTTACATACAGTAAAGGTTCAAACACTTATAGGTAGATGTTTTCATTATATCTTGTGTAAATGGAAAATCATTCAATATGAAAGTCGTTACATTCTTAAAAAATGGTGGTATTTGTCAAAGTAGAAGTAGATTAAATAAAAAAAAATTAGTCATTAATGGCCATTAATTCAATTGCTTAGCAATTAAAGCAGAAATAATCATCTTATGATTTCATGTTAGGAGTAGCTATGGTGGGTTTATTAGGTAGAATATTCTTTAGCACAGTTTTTGTTACTTGCCCAGCCCTAGACAAAACCTTTCTTAGCATTCTGTAAAGTATACAGTCATTCGTAATTAGTCATTACTGATTTACAGTAAATATTTATGCTTTCTGTATGGAGATGTATTCACAGAATGTTGAGACCCTTAGGTACAACTGTCATTAGAATAACATACAGGCTGCCACCTCTTTTTCCTAAATTGCTAGGTCTCTTGCCGCCAAGCTGATGTTTGACTTCAGTGACTTCTAAGCCACTGACCCACAAAAACAACTGTCAGAGAAAAATGTAGGCCGACTTTGGCAATCACTTCTCCTTAAATTGCTAGTTACTGGGCTGACAAGCCAGTTTTTGAGTTTAGCGATTTCTGAGCCACTGACCTACAGCAAGTACAGAAACAAGAATTTTGTTTTCTGATTTTGATTTGCTGTTCTGGGTCTATGACTAAGAAAAACCAAAGCTAAACACAATCAGTCCAATATTATTTTCAAAAAGATCAGCAATGGCAGTCCTTATGATAGGTGAAATGTATGCTGACATTAGCATCATCGCTATAGTTAGTGGGTCTCAAACTACCAATTGCAAGACTTTTTAGGAACTGTTAGGTTTAGTTTACCAATTTAATTTTCATACTGTGTACTGTAGTGCACTGGCTAGCAAAAAGGGTCATGTGGGGTTTTTTTAACTGTTGTAGTACACCCCATTTATAAGGAAGTAACGCACGTTAACACACCAAACCTACCACTACAGTGTGAACAGGCCCTTGAAGTACAGTTGTTGACTTGAAAGGGTTCCAAATACCTTTTGAATTTTCTGAAATGTCTATATAAAGTTGCCCAAGTATGAAATAAACAATATTTTTTTCTGCAAACTTGAAAAAAAAAAAACCCTTGAACCTAAGAAAGTGAACCCTGGAGGAAAACAATAGATGGAGGAGTCGCAGCGACGGATTGGAATTTGGACGGTTCAGCAGGAAATAGCAGTCAGTTTTTATAGTTCTATCAGATTTTTTTCATACAATGACTACTGCCAGCTATAGCAAGCAGCAGTGATTATTGTATTCTGATGGTGCGGAAACCTTCCTCTACCAGAATACAATAGCGTAGCTAGAGTATTTTCCCCATCAACAACAATTGTGTTGATATGAGAATCGGGTGATTTTCTTTCCTCAACCCGTGGTTGAAGGAAAGAAAATTGCATAATGTATGGCCAGCCTTAGCGGATTAATAGGTCAAAGAATGGCTAAGGTACATACTGTAGTTAGTCTGGTTGAAAAGAGACACAAGTTCATCTAGTTCCACCAATAAAAAGGAAATTACAATTATTATGGAAAGAAAAAAAGAAAGGACCTCTACTGATAAATACTTTAGACATGTACCCATGGCATATTCATAAAATGTAGATGTTTCAGCTGTTATATTAGAAAGAGAGGATTAGCACATTAGTTAATATTGCAGCAAGAAATGCTGCACAACTCACAAACCTTCACTATAAAATAATTAAAAAGTACAAAACATAAAGGCCATAGTAGTAAGATCTTCCACCAAGTTATCCATGTGTACCACCAAATTATCCACGAGTCCCAATATCTTCTATAACCGATTACCAGTGCTACTCATGCATACACTTCACATGCACAATATATACTCACCTCCAGACTACAGGTGAAACTCCAAAAATTAGAATATCGTGCAAAAGTTCATTTATTTCAGTAATGCAACTTAAAAAGGTGAAACTATTATATGAGATAGACTCATTACATGCAAAGCAAGATAGTTCAAGCCATGATTTGTCATAATTGTGATGATTATGGCTTACAGCTCATGAAACTCCCTAATCCACAATCTCAGAAAATTAGAATATTACATGCAATCAATAAAACAAGGATTGTACATAGAACAATATCGGACCTCTGAAAAGTATAACCATGCATATGTACTCAGTACTTGCTTTGGGCCCCTTTTGCAGCAATTACTGTCTCAATGCGGCGTGGCATGGAAGCTATCAGCCTGTGGCACTGCTGAGGTGTTATGGAAGACCAGGATGCTTCAATAGCGGCTTTCAGCTCTTCTGCATTGTTCGGTCTCATGTCTCTCATCTTTCTCTTGGCAATGCCCCATAGATTCTCTATGAGGTTCAGGTTAGGCGAGTTTGCTGGCCAATCAAGCAAAGTAATCCCACGGTCATTGAACCAGGTTTTGGTGCTTTTGGCAGTGTGGGCAGGTGCCAAGTCCTGCTGGAAAATTAACTCAGCATCCCCATAAAGCTCGTCTGCGGAAGGAAGCATGAAGTGCTCCAAAATCTCCTGGTAGACAGCTGCGTTGACCCTGGACTTAATGAAGCACAGTGGACCAAAACCAGCAGATGACATGGCTCCCCAAATCAACAGAGACTGTGGAAACTTCACACTGGACTTCAAGCATCTTGCAGTGTGTGCCTCTCCATTCTTCCTCCATACTCTGGGTCCTTGGTTTCCAAATGAGATGCAAAAGTTGCTCTCATCAGAAAAGAGGACTTTCGACCACTGAACAACAGACCAGGTCTGTTTTTCTTTAGCCTAGGTAAGACGGTTCTGATGTTGTTTGTTGTTCAGCAGCGATTTGACAAGAGGAATATGACATTTGAAGCCCATGTGTATGGTGGCTCTTGATGCACTGACTCCAGCCTTAGTCCACTCCTTGTGAAAGTCCCCAACACTTTTGAATGGCCTTTTCCTGACAATCCTCTCCAGACTGCGGTCATCCCTGCTGCTTGTGCACCTTTTTCAACTTGTTTTGCAATTACCTTTTGAGGCTTTCCCTCCTTATGGAGGGTGTCAATGATATATATTCTAATTTTCTGAGATTGTGGAATTGGGGTTTTCATGAGCTGTAAGCCATAATTAGAGATGAGCAAATTATTCAAAAATTCGATTCGGCTGATTCGCTGAATTTGCGGAATAAATTCGATTCGATGTGAATTTATTCGCTGCGAATTTAACTTATTAAAAGGGTTTCTAGGCTTCAGGGAGCCTTTATATTAGTGCAGAACACTGTACCTTTAATTTAAATGCCCTTGGAGTCTGCTGGGGAAGAGAAATAATACTGTCAGTCAGTATGACATGCAGATGAGTGCCGTCGATCTTAGAATCACCGCACACTTCACTCATTTGGGCAGTCACGGGGCACGACGAAGAAGATGAAGAAGAAGAAGAAGAAGAAGAAGATGAAGAAGATGAACAAGAAGAAGAAGAAGATGAACAAGAAGAAGAAGAAGATGAAGAAGAAGAAGATGAAGAAGAAGATGATGAAGAAGATGATGAAGAAGAAGATGATGATGAAGAAGAAGAGGATGATGAAGAAGAAGAAGAAGAAGATGAAGATGATGAAGAAGAAGAAGAAGAAGAAGAAGAAGAAGATGAAGAAGATGAAGATGAAGAAGAAGAAGAAGATGAGGAAGAAGAAGATGAGGAAGAAGAAGATGAGGATGAGGAAGAAGAAGATGAGGATGAGGAAGAAGAAGAAGAGGATGAGGATGAAGAAGAAGAAGAGGATGAAGAAGAAGAAGAAGATGAGGATGAAGAAGAAGAAGATGAGGATGAAGAAGAAGAAGATGAGGATGAAAAAGAAGAAGAAGAAGATGAGGATGAAGAAGAAGAAGAAGATGAGGATGAAGAAGAAGAAGAAGAAGAGGATGAGGATGAAGAAGAAGAAGAAGAGGATGAGGATGAGGATGAAGAAGAAGAAGAAGAATAGGATGAGGGTGAAGAAGAAGAAGAAGAGGATGAGGATGAAGAAGAGGATGAGGATGATAAAGAAGAAGAAGAAGAAGAAGAGGATGAGGATGAAGAAGAAAAAGAAGAGGATGAGGATGAAGAAGAAGAAGATGAGGATGAGGAAGAAGAAGAAGAAGAAGAAGAGGATGAGGATGAAGAAGAAGAAGTAGAAGAAGAAGAAGAAGAGGATGAGGATGAAGAAGAGGATGAGGATGATGATGAAGAAGAGGATGATGGTGAGGAAGAAGAAGAAGAAGAAGAAGAAGAAGAAGAGGATGAGGATGATGATGAAGAAGAAGAAGAGGAGGATGAGGATGATGATGAAGAAGAAGAGGAGGATGAGGAAGAAGAAGAAGAGGATGAGGATGAAGAAGAAGAAGAGGATGAGGATGAAGAAGAAGAAGAAGAGGATGAGGATGATGAAGAAGAAGAGGATGAGGATGAAGAAGAAAAAGAAGAAGAAGATGATGATGAAGAAGAAGAGGATGAGGATGATGATGAAGAAGAAGATGAGGATGAGGAAGAAGAAGAAGAAGAAGAAGAAGAGGATGAGGATGAAGAAGAAGTAGAAGAAGACGAAGAAGAAGAAGAAGAAGAGGATGGGGATGAAGAAGAGGATGAGGATGAAGAAGAAGAAGAGGATGATGGTGAGGAAGAAGAAGAAGAAGAAGAAGAGGATGAGGATGATAAAGAAGAAGAAGATGAGGATGAGGATGAAGAAGAAGAGGATGAGGATGAAGAAGAAGAAGAGGGTGAGGGTGAAGAAGAAGAAGAGGATGAGGATGAAGAAGAGAATGAGGATGAAGAAGAGGATGAGGATGAAGAAGAAGAAGAAGAAGAAGAAGAGGATGAGGATGAAGAAGAAGAAGAAGAAGAAGAAGAAGTAGGATGAAAATAAGAAGAATTCCAATCCAGCAAAACGTGTATCTGCAGAGAGCTCCGCTATTTCTGACAGTTCTCTGACAGTTCCTTCACATTTACAGCGGTTGAAACATTGTATCTATTTGTTTCCGAATAAAAACATCTGTATCCTAAATGGAAACAAATAGATACAATGTTTCAACCGCTGTAAATGTGAAGGAACTGTCAGAGAACTGTCAGAAATAGCGGAGCTCTCTGCAGGGACACTTTTTGCCGGCTGTAGAAGGGATGAAAATCGGCCGATCGGGGAAAATTCGATTCGTGCATCCGAAGTTTGCTAATTTTCGGATTCGGCGCGAATCGAATTTTTCCTAATATTCGAAACGAATTCCACTTCGCCAAGTTCGATTCGCTCATCTCTAGCCATAATCATCACAATTATGACAAATCACGGCTTGAACTATCTTGCTTTGCATGTAATGAGTCTATCTTATATATTAGTTTCACCTTTTAAGTTGCATTACTGAAATAAATGAACTTTTGCACAATATTCTAATTTTTTGAGTTTCACCTGTATATTGTGATGGCTAGTCAAGGGTCACATGCGCTTGTGCCCCCTTCACGGACTGCAAATAGGATGGCTCCTGAACTGAGGAAGCCTGTTGATTGAGCGTAACACGTATAGGAGTTTATATTTTAGTGAAGGTTTGTGGGTTGTGCGGCATCTTTTGCTGCATTATTTACTGAGGGGTGGAGTGAAATCACTTTATGGTGCATGCAGCAACCTTATGTTTAATTACTGATTCATATGCAATCTTATGTTTATATGTTTGAAGATTTTTGTGGTGTAAGGAGTAATCATGTAATAGCTGTGCTGTTTGATAATTAGGTCTGGTTAATACATTAGTTAATATAATTAATGATTAGAGATGGAATTAGGTTGAGTATTATACAGTTAATTACATAGTTTCTTTTCAGTTATGATTACTGACACATCAAAACATATGCACTTTTAGCACCTCTGCCTAATAAAAAAAAAACATTCAAAACAGGTTCTGTCAAAACAGGCTTGTTCTAAGAAGCTGCATGATAACATTCCTATTTCAATGTCTTAAATACCTTTTCTTATGTTAATAAATCTCTGAAATTATTGTTTTATCACCAGTAAGAGTCATATGCCAGACCCTTTATTGACTATAGGAAAGTTATGTACGGTAGGTATTGCTTTCTTCACAATTAGCAAATGTTTCTTTTTAACATGAAACAGATTATAACTACCATATAAATGACACAAACAAAATACTTGTGCTCTTGTTATATAAAAATATAGATTACTTTATATTTTCAGTTGTTAAAATACAAGTGAAGGACAGCTGGTGTACAAGTCATTGGAGTATAGAACTGCTAATGAATTACGTAGTTACATAGTTGGTAATGTTAAATAAAGACACCAGTCTATCCAGTTCAACATGTGTGTCTGTTTATGTCACTACCAATTCCCATATCCCTGTAGATTGCATTTGCTAAGATGCTCATCTAAATGTTTTTTTAAATTATCAACACTCCCCGCTGACACCACCAACTTTGGGAAGGCGTTCCACATCCTTACCACTCTAACAGTAAAGAACCCCTTATGCAGTGTAAGATTAAACTGCTTGTTGTCTAACTTCAGTGAGTGGCCATGTGTCCTCTTAAGAAACCTAATACTGAACAGTTTTCTCTCTATGCTAAAGTCACCATTTTGAAATATATATATTGCAGTTATATTTTCTCTTAAGCATTGCTTCTCCAGGGAGAATAAATTTAATGTTTGTAGACATTTCTCATAACCGAGATCCGCAGCCTCTTATTAGCTTTATTGTTCTTCTCTGGATTCTCTCTAGTTTCACATCCTTCCTGAGTTCTGGCTACCAGAACTGGACTGCATGCTCAAGCTGTGACTAAAGCAGTGGTAGAAACATAGTCTTATCTCTTGAGTAGATACCCTTTCTAAAGCATGCTATCAGTCATCTGGCCTTGCTTGCTGCTGCTTGGCATTACATGCTATTGATGAGTCTGTCATCTACTAGGATCCCAAGATCCTTTTCCATCCTAGATTCCCCCTGAATTTCTCCCCCTAGATAGTAACTTTTATTCATATTTTTAGCCCCCCCCCCCCATTGTATTACTTTAAATTTTTCAAGATTAAATCTTCCATGTAGTTGCCTACCCCTTTTTTAATTGAGGGTTTCTTGTAAAGTTGCTATGTCCTGTTGTGACATTATTGCTCTGTTTAGCTTTGTACCATAAGCCAAAACTGAGATTGAACCACCAACCTCAATATCATTTATAAATAATTTAAACAGAATTGGTCCTATGTCAGAGCCTTGGGGTACCCCACTTACAACTCCAGACCATTAAGAAAATACAGTATTTATCACAACCCTCTGGATGAGCTCCTGTCACGAATTCTGTATCCAGGTCAGGGGCGGACTGACAACTCATGGGGCCCCCGGGCAATAGGTGCCCTTGCCCAAACTCAAAAAAGCCTATGAAAAAGGTACCAGGGGCATCTCATGGGGCCCCCTACTGATCCCGGGCCCTCGGTCAGTGCCCGAGTTTCCAAATGGTCAGTCCACCCCTGATCCAGGTACATACACTAACGTCAGTGCCAACAGATCTCAGTTTGTAAATGAAGCATTTATGGGGTACTGTATCAAATAATATAGGAACAGAGGACAGAGCCTTGGGGTATCCCACTTACAACTCCACACCATTAAGAAACAACATTATTTATCACAACCCTTTGGATGAGCTCCTGTCACAAGTTCTCTATCAAGGTACATACACTATCGTCAATGCCAACAGATTCCAGTTTGTAAACTAAGCATTTACGGGGTACTGTATCAAATTATTTGGTGAAATCCAGATATACCATTTCCACAGGCCTTCTTCTATCCAGATTACAGCTCACCTCCTCATAGAATGTTAACAGGTTGGTCTGACAAGAACAATCTTTCATAAATCCATGCTGGTTACTTCTAATGATACTTTTTTCATCAGCAAATTCTTGGATCTGGTCCCTTATCATCCCTTTTAATATTTTACTATTGATGTTAGGCTAACTGGTCTGTAGTTTCCTACTAAATATCTCAGCCCTTTTTAGAATATTGGTACCACGTTGGCTTTTTGCCAATCAGCTGATACCATTCCAGTCAGTAAGCTGTCCTTAAAGATTAGGAATAACGGTCTGGCAATAACATTGCTAAATTCTTTTAAGAACTCTCAAGTGTAAGCCATCAGGTTTTGGTGATCAGTTTTTCAGGACTTTTTTGAACATTGGTTTCTGGGGTACATTCCATGTCACATTACTAACAAACAGTCTTGTTTTTTAGACCCCTCCTTTTCGTTTGTAAAAACTGAGAAGATTAAATGTATTGTATACAGCTGCCTTCTCATTGTCACTTGTAACCAATTTCCCCGATTATCCTTTATGGGGCCAATATACTCTGACCTCGCCTTTTTACTATGAATATATAAAACCAATTAGCTTCAATAATAAAGGCTTCTAAAGTACATGTATACTCAAACTGAATTACATTTAATTTACTAAAGCACTATCTTAGGAATTCATAAAGAGTATCATAGAAATGTTTTAAATCTTCTCACTCCTCCCCAGGACAAATGTCAGTGGAGGTGACAGATTCATGCACCTATTGTGAATAGGTACATGAATATGATACATGGAGGATACAGCACTGAGACTTGTGTGTCCATAACATGAACATTTTGTCCTCATGGCATGTGTAGGTGGTTATGAAAAATGATCCCCCACAAACAGGATATTGTACTAAACAATAAGTAAGTAACTAAGAGAACCAGAACCTTCCCTAAGTAGAAGAGTGGGTTTAATAATAAAGGAGTTAACAGTAACTCAGATAACCACTCATTACAACCAAGGTATGCAAAATACTATCTCTGAATGCACAACATGTTGAACCTTGAAGCAGGTGGGCTACAGCAGCCACTCGAGTCAGCTAAGAACAGGAGGCTAAAATTCGCACAAGCTCACCAAATTTGGACAATAGAAGATTGGAAAAACATTGCCTGGTCTGATGAATCTTGATTTCCCTAGAGATTGCTGTGCATGAAAATCCCAGTAGATCAGCAGTTTTTGCTGCTTACCCTGTTTCTGGTAAGCAGCAGCTCCTTCATAGCAAGGCGTGTGGTCTCATCCCTCTCTCTCTATTTACTTATTTCCTTTGGGTTTTTCAACCCAGCCATCAGGGACAGGAAGTGATGTACTGTACTGTAGATAAATAACTCTGTGACATTAAGTATTACAGCCACTTACAAATACAGACAGTACATGGCAGCAGATCCATACACTAGCTAGGAAGCTGTCAGCAAGGAATGAATGTCTCATCCTCAGCCCCATATAGCTTCTGGTCAGGAGATTCCCCAGCTGAAAGCTGAAAGAAACAAAGAGGTGGGAATGCTGGGTGATGTCATTACCCAAATAGGGCCAAGACCATATCAGAATAATAATACCAGCCAACGTCCTATGCTGATGTGTTCACTCTCCCCAAACCCTTCCACCTCTCTGTGAGACACTTCATGTGGGAGAGCCTGGGGACATGAGAGCAGAATCAATGTATCCGATTTATGTCCTTGCTCATCTCTGCCTCCCTACCCTGCTGCCTCCACTTCCTCCATCCAAAGTTCTTGCAGAGTTAAGAGCCATACATTTCTCCCTCTGCTTTCTGCTATAGCTTGGGCAGCCAGTGCAGGAAACAAAAGAGAAGACAGTTCAGCTGTCCAAATATGGCCATGGATACAATTTGGACAGTGATGTCAGTCAGCATCCCTTTGCATACTTTTAGCTGCCATCCAGGATATCTCTTTAAAGGAATATTAAAGGATTTTTTTAAATAACAAACATGTCATCCTCATTTGTTCTGTGCAGTGGTTTTAAACAGAAGAGCCCCAATCCTCTTCTTTGTGGGCTCCCTGTCAGCCCTCCTGGCCCTTCCCTCCTGCTGAGTGCCCACAGTGCAAGCATCTTGCTATGGGGGCACCCAAGCAGGATTTCTGCTGAGTTGCCGCTCTGCATGTGCATTTACACACAGAGCCGCATCTCAGCCCCACCCCCTCTTTCTTCTCATGGGCTCACTGGCTGTGATTAACACAGAATGTTTTTTATCTTCATAGAATGCATGGTGGTAAAAAAAACTTTGAGCTTTTACAACCACTTTAATTTACTTTAAGAGATGATCTCATTACTTTTACCTGTTTTGATTCATTCCTACCTCTAAAAAACATACTGCACCACATTTATAAACCATCTTAACAAGCCCAGTGGGAACAGAATGGCCAACTGGATGTGATGGCTCAGTGAGATCTACTTTCTGTACTTTCTACTGTAATAACAAAAACTCAGTGAGCTTATAGGCCAGGATCAAGGAGAAATCTTAGCAACTGCTTAAAAAACTGCCTGGATGAGGTTAGACACCTACTGTATATGTCACGCTGCCTTGTAAAGTCATTCATAAAAGAAGTGGGGACAGATTTGTATTCACAACGAATTGTAGGCAGAGGGAAAGTTAAGGGAATCAATGGGCTGAGTTGGTTACAGGCAGACACGGAGAATGCTCCTTAACAGTGTTAATCTATTAGGAAACTGAAGCAAAGGGGTGTCCAGATATATCTAAGGCCCATGGCAAAAGGTCATTCTGACTTTGTGCTTCAGAAATACTTTTAAGGTAAATCTTAAACACCACTAAGGTAGACAACCCAAATATACAGAATTGATTTTTTAATGTTGAGTTTAGTGACAAAAGAACAGGTGTCATAGAGGTGTCAATATCTACTCAGCTTGGAGATAAATTAAGCCTACTCTGCAAGCCTTGTTCATGCAACCACTCTATGTAAACACATTTTTATGGAATTTAACAACCCTAAAATTAATATAGTTTATCACAATTTTTTGGTACTATCAAAACAAGTGGTACCCTATGTGACGATCGCGGCATCAGACCCCAGCCCTTCTGACCAAACTCGTGACCGAAGGACTAGCCAATCTAAAACCGCGCTGTCATGTGCGTAACAATGCCACGCCCAGCTGCACCCTGCACAAAGATTTTCCAGCTAATAGACCACAATCTGTGTACTTGCAGCCTGGGAGTGATTGTTACTGGGTCAGGTTAATTACGCAATTAACCCTTCACCTGCCACCACCTCCTTTTTGTACAGAGAAAGTGGAAACTCGGCAATAACACTATGATGGTTGAATAATCGTCTATATACCACAGTAGAGCTCTTCAGAGACAGGGGTTCTTAGTTTGCATTAAAGAGCTTTAGAAACAGTTCAACACTTTCAGAAAGCAAGATTTATTACTAAAAGGTCAAAAGGGTGCAATAAAAATATTTACAGAAAAAGATGTAGCCAATATATATATACATATATATAAATATACAGAGAGCAATAACCCAGCAAAGAGATAACAGAAAGGAATTTAGATAGATAAAGTACTTGGCAAAAGCCTTGATTTAAGCAGCTTTCAAGTTTCAGAGCAGAAGGGCGCCTTATCTCCCAAAGTTGGTTCCTGATGTCAAAAGGGAGATTTATTCAACTTAGCTCAACTCAGCTTAGCTTAGCTTCAAGCATAACAGCCTTTTTCTAGGAACTCAGCAGGGTGTCTCCCTGAAGCAGAGAACCAATCGCCTCATTTGGGGAGGGAGTTGTAGGTGGGAAGCTCAGGCTCTGACCAAAGCCCTCACAAATTATACTATGGTCAATAACTTTTCCTAGGTACATGTAACATTCCACCCACGGGTAGATTAATATGCAGAATCATCTGCTGAATGTCTAGATATGAAATATGACATACCTGCTGGGACGGTTAAGGAGATGTTATTTTCTGCTCTCCTGGAGCTGTCAGCTAGGGGGTGTAATATATCAGGCAATTTGTATTAAAGTGAGCCATCTGAATATGTGCTCCATGTTTGTGTACTTGTTTCCTATTTGGAGATATAAAACTATATGGAAAACTGGGTTTTTAAATGTAAGTCTGTTTCACAGCTAACTGGAATGTCTTTGAAGCTCAGTGAGGGTTTGGTTTATGGCTTTACGATATCACAGACTTAGCAGCTAACAGACATCTAGGCACCAGCTAGGTTAGGATTTTATAGCCCTGGAGCTCTCCCGCTGAGCTTGCCTGCCTGTGACCTCTGCCTCATCCAGACCACATGTCACTCAACAGAGAGGGAGGGGGGATGAGGGAAGAGGGAGAGAGAGATACAAGATGGAGGGTTTGGAGCAAAATGGATGACCACGTCCATCTCTGTGTGCACAATTGCTACACCCTATTATTAGTGCTTACATATAATATTCACGTTATATAATATACAGTACCTGATTAATAAAGGAAGTGACTAAAATAGGAAAAGAAATGGGGGGTTACAATTTTAGCCCCCCTTTTCTTATAAGACTGTGGCAGGAGGAAGTTTCCAGAAGGTCAGCAAGTTTTAAGTCTCCCCTTTCACCTGAGGAAAAAGTGTAAACTTCTATAAATTCATTAAACGTTTTAAGCCCCCCCCCCCCACAAGCCCCTGGGATGGGGAAGCTGTTAGAAATTAGGAGTTTTAAGCTCCCTGGAGTGTGTGGGGTAATGCCTGGAAGGCAACTGACCAATCAGATGAAGACCAGGAGAGCTTAGAGGGACTATAAAAGGGGGTTCCGATCCTCTAGGATTAGCCGCCTGGGAGGCATCTCTGTGGTGCTCCACTCCCACCCTCCCCATTTTTTGTTGTGGACAATTATTACTGGTGAGGTCACCTTTAATTGAAGGGGGACGAGTAAGTAAGTTTATCAAATGGAGTAAGTATAAGATTGTAAATATATAAGGATGGTTAATAAATTATTATTATACCGAATTTATATAGCGCCAACAGTTGCTGTTTTTAATATGTACAGTCGTAGTGACTAAGCTGTGGTATGTAGTGATAATTTAAGTAAAATGTTTAATATATTCATACTGATTTACTGTATATAAATAAAGATTTGTTGAAAGCTAAGTATACCAATAATAAGCGACTGCTGACAAGTTATTTTGCTAAAATAAAAGTTATGTCTTTTATTAGTTAAATAGGCATACTCCCTACAGTCCCATATGCAGGGTTAATATTTTAGTGTAACTGGATCATCTATCATTGTAGTGTAACATGCAAACGATTTGTTATGTTTGTTATATGTGTTCCTGCTCGGTCTGCAAACGTTATTCAGCAATTGATGCTAAAAAATCCTGCAAGAATTGCCTGACCTGACAGGCAGCTGTGAATTTTAGGAGGGTTTAACAGTCAGCAAATCGTCAAGTATTGACATCTGCATTCACCATGGAGATAAATTCATCTGTTTGGTGAAATATGTGCACAACGCAACAGGATGTAGTTAA
Organism: Staurois parvus; assembly: GCF_062004578.1. Taxonomy (NCBI): domain Eukaryota; kingdom Metazoa; phylum Chordata; class Amphibia; order Anura; family Ranidae; genus Staurois; species Staurois parvus. The sequence goes on from NW_028318295.1 coordinate 3,234,432, forward strand.
CAAATATACACAACCCAATCAGGGGGAGAAGGCAGCATCTGTCAACATCAAGAATATGAACCTTTATATCTTCATCTTTAAATCATACTCAGTGAAGCTACTGTATAAATCTGCATCAATATACTGTACGTTTCTAAATACATGCTTCTAATGCCATTTATAATAATGATTTAAGTTTCTCATTTTTTCTAAATATCCATTTGCTGTTTTGAGTATTAGAAATCCAATTTTTACCCAAAGCAGTTTATTTAAATCAGATAGATAGATAGATAGATAGATAGATAGATAGATAGATAGAAGCTTTTGTAGCTCGTTTCTGACAGATGCATTTTACTTGTGGTTTTATTGCTGGTGAAATTTTCCTAAACCAACTAAAAAAATACTGTCTTCACAGCAGTCTACTTAGCCAGTTGAAGACAATTATTTTTTATTAACTGCAATTTGTCACTGCCATCTGGATACAGCTAAAAATCATCGGTACGGCTATTTCTTCACTTTGTGGCTATTTCCAATAGGAAAAGATCTTGATCATAATAAAAAGTGAACATTAATTCAGAGAAGTAAAATGACATAGTAGGTTGGTTCAAATATTTCACAGTCATTTAGTTACAGTCTTATAATTTGCCTCTGTTAAGAAGAGATCAGTGTAACAACAGCCAGAACGAGTTATGGTCATTAAAATGGCAATAGACATATTCCTTCTCCAGGGCCCAATTATCTTTGTTATGCAAATTTTTAAAAGCTTGGTCAAAAATATCAATACAGGCCTGTTAATTTATCATGGTGTTAAGGATCTGCATTGACGATGTGTTCTATTGATTTTCTGTGCCCTTTAAAAACACTGAGACATAGGAGATTAACAGAAACAACCACAACAGGGACTACAACCAGGAGAATTGTAAAGGTTTATTATTTGAATTTTTATCAATATGGGCAAGGTTAAATGAAAACACAGAAAATAGGGTCATCTGCTCTGTCAACAATGTTAAGAAGATCAATTGACAGTGCTTAGCATATACATCAGATAGACACTCAAGGACTAAAAGATGGTCATGGTCATGAGATGTTGGTGAATAGTGTCTTTTTGTTGTAAAAATACAAACGCATTCAGGCATACCATTCAAAAGGTCATTATAAGCAATTACTTATCTCACTTACCAATCTGGATTAAAAAGAATGTACAGTCAGTCATACTGCAAAAGCAACCAAAGAGTTTTTTAAGGGAAAGAAGTGGAATGTTATGCAATGGCCAAGTCAATCACCTGACCTGAATCCGATTGAGCATGCATTTCACTTGCTGAAGACAAAACTGAAGGGAAAATGCCCCAAGAACAAGCAGGAACTGAAGACAGTTGCAGTAGAGGCCTGGCAGATCATCACCAGGGATGAAACCCAGTGTCTGGTGATGTCTATGCGTTCCAGACTTCAGGCTGTAATTGACTGCAAAGGATTTGCAACCAAGTATTAAAAAGTGAAAGTTTGATTTATGATGATTATTCTGTCCCATTACTTTTGGTCCCTTAACAAGTGGGAGGCACATATGCAAACTGTTGTAATTCCTACACCGTTCACCTGATTTGGATGTAAATACCCTCAAATTAAAGCTGAAAGTCTGCAGTTAAAGCACATCTTGTTCGTTTCATTTCAAATCCATTGTGGTGGTGTATAGAGCCAAAAATGTTAGAATTGTGTTGATGTCCCAATATTTATGGACCTGACTGTATATTTGTGTATATTGTAACTATTTTTTTCAGACAAAATTTGTAAATATAGTAATTTCATACAGTTGTACAGTAAAGCTTCAGGCCTATTTTAATATGTTTAGGCTATTTTAATCTCTTTGATGAAAAAAGCTTGCTGTCTACAAATCTCAAAAGCTCAAGCTCAAATTTACAAGCACAACTGAATGAATCAGAGGAGTGACTCATCTAACTTGTTCTAACCTGTTTGGACAGTCCTTATGGATTTTTAATCAGAAGAAGAGTCTGAAAGTAAACATATTTTGCTGTGCTCTCTCTAGAAAACCCATAATATTATCGGAATTCTATTTCATGGGTCACTCTGAAATAAAGATGTTATTGTCCTGTATTTTGCTTGCTGGACCATTGGCCAAGTGGACATTTGATAAGTGGAGTTAAAAAACCGGAGTGGAAAACAGGAGATTATAACAGGAGTCTACTAACCTGTAAGTGACAACTGATATTTCCCGTTAATATTGTAACTGGGATAAGAGTGCTAGCAGGGTTGAAGGTTTTGTGCAGTGCACAGTTTGCTTGTATACAGCAATGGAGCAACAGCTCCAGGATGGATACCGCTGCGACAGAGGTTGCCCTTCTGGAAACTCATGTTAGAGATCTGGAGGAGCAAGTTGCAACACTGGGCAGAACTGACAACCTTGAAATGGGTTTTTTGCTCTCTGAGCAGGTAGGTAATGGGAATGATGTGGAGGGCACAGTGGCTAATCACGATTATCATGTAGGAAGATGGGTTACTGTAATGAGAGGGAATGGAAGGGGCTCACAGAAAAGGAAGGCTGGCCCTGGGTTTGTGCACCCAAACAGATTTGCCAAGTTGGGTGAAGATGTGGGGGTGGCAAGCTCAGGGGTGGCAGCCCTGAATGTCACTGCTATTCCTAACAAAAGGTAGGGCAGACCATCTGGGAGGGGTGGTAAGGGTAGTGCAGGAAGGCTTAGACGGCTGGTGGTAGTAGGGGATTCTATAATCAGAAGGACAGATAGAATAATTTGTTGCCAGGTTCACCTCAACTGAATGGTTTGCTGTCTCCCTGGTGCCAGGGTTTTGCATGTGGTAGACCAGGTTGATAAATTACTGGGAGGAACTGGGCATGACCCAGCTATCTTAGTCCATGTTGGTACCAATGACAGAATACATAGAAGGTGGAGGCTCCTTAAGAATCGATTTAAAGAACTAGGCTGTATGTAGAGGCGAAGGACCTCCAAGGTGATATTTTCTGAAATATTACCTGTGCCATGTGCAACTCAGAAAAGACAGGGGGAGATTAGAGAACTCAATGCATGGCTGAAGACCTGGTGTAAGAGGGAAGGATTTGGGTTTCTAGAGCACTGGGCTGACTTTTCATTGGGGTGCAACCTATATGCTAGAGATGGTTTGCACCTAAATGGAAGGGGATCTGCTGTGCTGGGGGAGAGGTTTATGGGAAGGCTTGAGGATTATTTAAACTAGGATTGAGGGGGGAGGGAGAATTAGATTATAACGGGGTAGACAGATCAGACAGGGGTCAGTATTTATTGGTGGGTGGAATGGGGAAAGATGGGGAGAAGACTATGGCATATGATAAGTAGGTTCCGATGTTAAAAACAACTAGTCGAATTGGTACCATATGTATGAAAATAAAAAATATGCAAAATACGTGTGAACAAGGAGTCAATGAGGAAGTCACATGATGTGATGTAACACGTAGAGTGGGCCAATGACGTCAAGCTGCCAAACAGGAAGTTTACGAGCTGCCATCTTGGAAATTCCTGAATACATTATAACAAGGTTTTTTACTGTGGTGTCCCAGCTGGACACTGTTAAATGTGAGTGCACTTTTTTTTTTTTAATAAATCACGTTATATTTATATACTAGACTATGGCAAGCATTTCTGTTTACATATGCTGAGGATTTGTGGGATAAAGAGGAGACGGTACCGTTTGTAGCAGAGTGAGGAGGAAAGTGGTGTCATCTATGCAGTATACCTACCCGGGTTAAAACGGAAAGGCGGTATATGACCTATGGAATTTGGGTCATAAAAGGAGGTGAGAGTATATATGTATGTCTCTAGTGGAGGAGCACCTATAGGAATATATGTGGATATAAGCAATAAAGAGCACCTGTTTTGTGAACAAATTATAAAGGCACGGATCAAGAACACATTATGGACTTTTAAGTTGTATTCAGTTTATTCACCGATGTTGCATAATCACATGGTTTGGATGCTTTAATTCATATATGAGGTTATAGAGATATATGCATGGCACTATTTTATGACATATCTTTTGTGTGTGGAAACGCATGTAAGTGTCAGCAGCACGGGTATACACAGGAAATTGAGGAGTTATTTGTTGCACTGAAGTTTTATTTGTACACATGATTTAATTTATTGTTAGCTGTAACAGCAAGCACATACGGGAAAAATAAAAACACTCAATTTTGAGAGAGCTAATTTTCCAAGGCTGAAAGCTGCTCTCCAAGACTTAGACTAGGAGGGAAAATTGGCATCAATGAACACAACACAGAAATGGGAGTTCTTCAAAAAGACTGTATGTGAACACACTGCAAAATATATTCCCAAGGGCAACAAATTTAAAAGGCTAAAAATCAAACCTATGTGTCTTACAGCCAAAGTTAAAAAAGCCATTAATAATAAGAAAAGAGCTTTTATTACATATAAAAATGAAGGAACGCTATCATCGTTTAAACATTACAAAGAATATAACAGAATATGCAAAAAGGAAATAGAGGCAGCAAAAATTGAAAACGAACGACAGATAGCAAAAGATAGCAGGACCAACCCCCCAAAATTCTTCAAATATATTAATAGTAAAAAGGTCTGGTTTGAGCATGTAGGCCCTTTAAAAAATAATCTAGAGTGGGTGACTGGGGACAAAAAGAAGGCAAATTTATTTAATACCTTCTTCAGCTTTGCATATACAAAGGAGCATGGGGGAGCTCTTGTCCATAATGGGCATGGTATTGACACAGCTCCAGATGATCCACAATGGCTCACAATTGATATGATTCAGAAATATTTAGACAGAATAAATGTGAATAAAGCACCTGGACCAGATGGCATACACCCACGGGTCCTTAAAGAATTAAGCGCTGTCATTTCAAAGCCATTGTTTCTAATTTTTAGGGACTCTTTAATGACTAGCATAGTACCACTGGATTGGCATAAGGCCAATGTGGTGCCAATATTTAAAAAGGGCTCAAAATCTTTACCAAGTAATTATAGACCCGTTAGTTTAACTTCTATAGTTGGGAAGATACTGGAGAGTTTTTAATAAAAGACCACATAGATGAGTTCCCGCTGGAAAAAAATATTTTAAGCAACAGACAGCAAGGATTCATGAAAGACAGAAGTTGTCAAACAAATCTGATTTCTTTTTATGTGGAGGTGAGCCAAACCTTGGACAGAGGGGTGGCGGTGGACGTGGTATACTTGGATTTTGCAAAAGCGTTTGACACAGTTCCCCACATACAAAAAAATCTGTATGTAAATGGATAGGAAACTGGCTAAAAGATTGTATTCAAAGAGTAGTGGTTAATGATTCATACTCTGAATGGTCTAGGGTTGTCAGTGGTATACCCCAAGGTTCAGTGTTGGGACCCTTACTTTTTAATATATTTATAAACGATATAGGGTCTGAGATTAAAAATCCCATTTCAGTCTTTGCAGATGACACCAAGCTGTGCAGTGGAATAACGTCCTTACAGGATGTCATCAAATTACAAGCTGGCCTCAATGCACTGTTTAATTGGGCAACTGTGGAAAATGAGGTTTAATGTTGATGTAATGTTTAAGGTAAGGTTATGCACTCGGGGGCTAAGAATATGCATGCATCATACATACTAGGGAGGGTACAATTGGGGGAATCAATGGTGGAAAAGGATCTGGGAAGCTTAATAATGGCATGCAATGCCAAGCTGCAATTTCTAAAGGGAGCAAAATCCTCTCTTGTATTAAAAGAGGTATAGACTCCAGAGAGAGTGATATCATTTTACCCCTGTACAAATCATTAGTAAAACCTTATCTGGAATATGCAGTTCAGTTTTGGGCACCAATTCACAAAAAGAACATTGGGGAACTGGAGAAAGTACAGAGAAGGGCTACCAAACTGATAAGAGGCATGGAGGAGCTCAGCTATGAGGAAAGATTAGAGGAACTGAATTTATTCTCTCTTGAGAAGAGGAGATTAAGGGGTAATATGATCAACATGTATAAATACATCAGTGGTTCATATAGTGAACTCGGTGTAGAGTTATTCACCCTCAGGTCATCACAGAGGACAAGGGGGCACGCTTTACGTCTGGAGGAAAAGAAATTTAATCTCCAAACACGGAAAGGTTTTTTCACAGTGAGAGCTGTGAAAATGTGGAATAGACTCCCTCAAGAGTTGGTTCTGGCCAGCTCAGTGGATTACTTTAAAAAAGGCCTGGATTCTTTCCTAGATACACAGAATATAACAGGATACTAACATTTATAGGTAAAGTTGATCCAGGGAATATCCGATTGCCTCTCGGGGGGGGGATCAGGAAGGAATTTTTTTCCCTGCAGGAGCAAATTGGATCATGCTTTGCTGGGTTTTTTTTTGCCTTCCAATTTTAACTTCAACTTTAATTTCAACTTTAATATTTTTTTTAATGGTTGAACTGCATGGACTTTTGTCTTTTTTCAGCCAGACTAACTATGTAACTATATTGTAATACTATAAAAAATATATAAAATATCACTTTAAAATCTATGAACTGTAAAAATGTATATTGAATAGACCCAAAGCTGGTGTGGTTTCCCTTTAACTGAAAATCAGTGATAGGCTAAAGAATTTTTATTCAACTCAATTTGACCATGGAACCTTAGACCTCAAATACTGCATATCAGAGCAACAGAATTAAAGGTGATCTATGGTCTCAGCATGCAGGTTCATTTAATATCAGCATTGCAATACCAATACAAACAATAGATATATTTAACAATCCAATATAAGCTTAATTGACAATTCTCCTTTCATGTTGTGAGTGCTGCCTATCGGCTGGCCATCTCTTTCCACGAAGTCCTGCATTTTCAGTATGCATTGCAGCTTCTCCTCTGCTGTTTACTTACACTTTCTAAGGACTACATATACCATGGTACCTAGCTGTCTGCAAACAGTGATTCCTGTATTGACTCCTCCTCCAGAGAGTCATCCTCTCAGCACCTCTGCAGTTCAGAAGGCAGGTTCTGTGATTTCTGTGATACCGCAGTGCCTACTCATAGGCAGGGCCAGATCTAGGGGGGAGCTTGGGTGGGCTTTGCCCCCCCAGATTTTAGTTCTGCCCCCATAGGTCTCTGAGAGTTCATTTACTGATCCATGAGCCAGTCTGATGGGGGCAATTGATGTAAGTGAGCACTCTGATGCAGACAGTTGATGTAAGGGGCACTCTGATTGGGAAAATATGTGTAAGGGGTACTGTGATGGGACTTATCAGATGTATTGGGGCACTCTGAGGTGGATACTTCTCATAAGGGGTCACTCTGATGGAGACACCCGAAGTAAGGAAGCACTGTGATGGGGACACCTTATGTAAAGGAGCAAACTGGTGGGGACCCTGATGTAATGGGGCACTCTCATGGAGACATCTGATGTAATCTAGCATTCTGATGTGGACACCTGATCTAATGGGGCACTCTCATGGAGACATCTGATGTAAGGGATCATTATGATGGGGACACCTGATGTAAAGGAGCACTCTGATGAGGACCTTGATTAAGGGGGCACTCTGATGGGGACACCTGATGTAAAGGGGGACTCTTATGAGTACTTATGATGTAAGAGGAACTTTGATGAGGACTCCCGATGTAAAGGGGGACTCTAATAGGGATAACTGATATAAGGGTGCGCAGGCTCTCTTTAATCACCCTAACCTAATGACAGCCTAATACATACTAGTGTTTCCCAGCTTGTGACACTGTGTAAACAGACTGTGTAACAGTGACTCACACACAGTGTTGACATTGTGCCCCCTGACTTTTTTTCTTTTTTTGCTGCACCCCAGATCAGATAGGCTAGATCCGGCCCTGCTCTCTGGATATAGTGAATATGTTGCACAGAATTCAAGGATGTAATGTGTGAGGATCTTCAGACAAAAAATTACAAACTTACAAACAAAGATCATTCAGATTAATAGGAGTAGGCTAGAAATAATTTTAGCCATAGATGTCCCTTAACCACTTGACCTTACAACATTTTACCTCCCCTTTATGACCAGGGAATTTTTTGCTATTCAGCACTGGGCTAATTTAGCTGGCAATTGCTCAGTCATGACTGACATGCAAAACTGTACCCAAATTAAATTCATATCATTTTTTCCACACAAATAGAGCTTTATTTTGGTGGTATTTGATCACCACTGTTTTTTTATTTTTTATTATATAAACAAAAAGGACCGAACATTTTGAAAAAAACTTTTTCTACTTTCTGTTATAACAGTATCCAATAAAATAAAATTTCTTCATAAATATAGGTCAAAATGTATTCTGATACATTTATTTGATAAAAAAACAAAATTCACATCTAATACTGTGTTTTGGGGGATACTCTACTGTTGGCGACACCTGTATAATTCTGATCGCTATCAAGATACTGATCCATACAGACACTATACTAGTAATGGCAGTTATAGTGTGACTGTGATATTGTAGCAGGCAATCTGGTGCTAACTGACACTGGCTTGGAGGGACAATAAATGATTGACACTGACGTCGCTAGTGGCACTAATACAGTGATCAGTGATAACTCTGTATGCTGCACACTGTACTAATGACACTGGCTGGGTGACAGGAGTGATCAGGAGAGCAATCAAGGGGTAAATGTGTGCCTAACAAGTGCATACAAGTGAATATGTGATTCTTTTATTCACAGATCTGGCTGGGTCTCTCCTTGCTCTCAGTTCTGCACGATAACTGAAAGCATGGACAAATACAGCCAGAACCTATGTGTTGTGTTTACAAACACACAAATTTCTGTGTTGTGATTGGTCACAGCCAATCAGCAAGTAAACAGCCAAAATCATTGGCTGCAACCTACTGACAAACTCATGCTGTATCCATTCACAGCACAGATCAGCAAGGAGTGTGCGCACGCTCCCCTAAACCAGGATGTATGGGTATGTTGCGGTGCCTGTGGGAGCCTCCCACCAGCAGTAAAAGTACTATTAGCAGGCGGCAAGTTGTTTAACATTCGCTAACAATTTGTACAAGTTATCTCCTATGATTTTGGTAGAGAAATACACTATATTACCAAAAGTATTGGGACGTTGCCTTTACACTTTAATGGCATCCCATCTTAGTCCACAGGGTTCATTATTGAGTTGGCCCACCCTTTGCAATTACAACAGCTTCAACTCTTCTGGGAAGGCTGTCCACAAGGTTTAGGAGTGTATCTATGGGAATGTTTGACCATTCTTACGGAAGCGCAATTGTGAGGTCAGGCACTGATGTCAGACTAGAAGGCTGGTTCACAGTCTCCGCTCTAATTCATCCTGAAGGTGTTCTATCAGGCTGAGGTCAGGACTCTGTGCAGGTCAGCCAAGTTCCTCCACTTCAAACTCGCCCATCCATTTCTTTAACGACCTTGCTTTGACCACTGGTGTGCAGTCATGTTGGAACAGGAAGGGGCCATCCCCAACTGTTCCCACAAAGTTGGGAGCATAAAATTGTCCAAAATGTCTTGGTATGCTGATGCCTTAAGAGTTCCCTTCATGGACCTAAGGGGCCAAGCCCAGCCTCTGAAAAACAACCCCTCAGCATAATCCCCCCTCCACCAAACTTTACACTTGGCACAATGCAGTCAGGCAAGTACCATTCTCCTGGCAACTGCCAAACCCAGACACATTCATCAGATTGTCAGACAGAGAAGTGTGATTCATCACTCCAGAGAATATGTCTCCACTGCTCTAAAGTCCAGTGGCAACGTGGTTTACACTACTGCATCTGATGCTTTGCATTGCACTTGGTGATGTAAGGCTTGGATGCTCAGCCATGGAAACCCATTCCATGAAGCTCTCTATGCACTGTTGCTGTGCTAATCTGAAGGCCAATGAAGTTTGGAGGTCTTTAGCTATTGACTCTGCAGACAGTTGGCGACATCTGTACAATGTGCTCTTCACCATATGTTGACCCCGCTCTGTTATTTCACGTGGCCTACCACTTCATGGCTGAGTTGCTATTGTTCCCAGTTGCTTCCAGTTTGTTATAATACCACTAACAGTTGACTGTGGAATATTTAGTATTAAGGAATTTTCATGGATGGACTAATTGTACAGGTGGCAACCTGAGAGTGACCCATGCTTTCACAAATGTTAGTAGACGCAGTCTACATGCCTAGGTGCTTGATTTTATACACCTGTGGCCATGGATTTGATTGTTACACCTTAATCACAATGATTTGGAGCGGTGTCCCAATACTTTTGGCAATATAGTGTGTATATATATATATATATGTGTGTGTATGTATGTATATAGCATAGGAGTGGTCACAAATTAGGAAGACCAAAAAACAGGGGGTTGTTAAGCTGACCATACATGGATTGAAATACAGCCAGTTCAGTGGGATCGGACCAATTGGATCTACAGTTGTGTTCAAAATATTAGCAGTGTGTTGAAAAAAGTAAATAAAGCTCAAAATCCTTCTAATAGCTTTTATTTCCATACACACAAATGCATTGGGAACACTACACATTCTATTCCAAATCAAAACATGAAGAAAAATATATCAAATTTGTGTTGTTCCTCTAAAAAATTGAAGAAAAGTGAAGATTAGACTGTTCAAAAAAATAGCAGTGTTTGTATTCTTCTTTCCAAACTCAAACATTCACTATATAAACTGAAAAATGTTTGAAGATTTTGCTTTCCTTTGAATCACCTAATTAATATTTAGTTGTATAAGCACTGTTTCTGAGAACTGCTGTACATCTGTGTTGCATGGAGTCAACCAACCTCTGGCACTTGTGAAAAGGTATTCCAGCCCAGGATGATTGGACTACATTCCACAGTTCTTCTCTATTTCTTGGTTATGCCTCAGAAACTGCATTTTTGATGTCACCCCACAAGTTTTCTATTGGATTAAGATCCAGGGATTGGGCTGGCCACTCCATAACGTCAATCTTGTTGGTCTGGAACCAAGATGTTGCACGTTTACTGGTGTGTTTGGGGTCGTTATCTTGTTGGAACAGCCATTTCAAGGGCATTTCCTCTTCAGCATAAGGCAGCATGGCCTCTTCAAGTATTCTGATGTATTCAAACTGATCCATGATCCCTGGTATGCGATAAATAGGCCCAACACCGTAGTATGAGAAACATCCCCATTTCATGATGCTTGCGCAACCATGCTTCACTGTCTTCACAGTGTACTGTGGCTTGAATTCAGTGTTTGGGAGTCGTCTGACAAACTGTCTCTGGCCATTAGACCAAAAAGAACAATCTTACTTTCATCAGTCCACAAAATGTTGCGCCATTTCTCCTTAGGGCAGTCAATGTGCTCTTGTAAATTGTAACCTCTTCAGCACATCTTTTTTTCAACAGTGGGACTTTGTGGGGGCTTCTTGCAGATAGCTTGGCTTCACATAGGCATCTTCTAATTGTAACAGTACTCACAGGTAACTTTAGACCTTCTTTGATCTTCCTGGAGCTGATTGTTGGCTGAGTCCTTGCCATTTTGGCTATTCTTCTATCCATTCGAATGGTAATTTTTCGCTTTCTACCACGTCTTTCAGGTTTTGGTTGCCATTTTAAAGCATTTGCGATCATTTTAGCTGAGCAGCCTATCATTTTCTGCACTTCTTTCTATGTTTTCCCCTCTCCAATCAACTTTTTAATCATGGTATGCTGTTCTTCTGAACAATGTCTGGAACGACCCATTTTCCTCAGAATTTCAGAGAGAAATGCACTGTAACCAGTATGTACATTTCCTGACTTCCTTCCTAAAATAAGGGCAATAATTGCCACCTGTTTTTCAAAGAATGAATGACCTCACTAATAGAACGCCACACTGCTATTATTTTGAACATGCCCCTTTCAATTAGTGATTCAATTACACAGAATCAGCAGCATGCATGTCATGACTGTTGGGTCTGTTGGATTTCTATTACTCTACTACACCTGCTAGTAAATTATTTGCCATGTAGAAATATTATTTCTACCAAAAACAGTGATTGATCAGGTTAGTGATGTCTGACTGCTATTATTTTGAACACAACTGTATGTATGGATACTGTGGTTGAACAGAGTTTGATCTACCGATTGACATCTCTTCAACCAGCTTGTTGGAAAGTTTCCAATCAATCGGAGCTGCAGGCTATAGCTATAGCTCTCCTTGCTGTCAGAATACAAAGACACAGCAGTGAGGATTCCCCCAGCCACACATTTGAGGTGGATTGGGTCAGTTTTTCAACTTTAGGACGGTAATAGATCTGAGAAGTTTTCGGCACACCAAAGAAAGAAAGCGAGTACAAATCACAGAGCCACATTAGGCTTGAAAGGCATAACAGAGCCTAAGGGAGCAGTGTGTACAGCAGACAAGGTGGAAGGGCACAGTGGGCAAAGAGAGTGAGGGGTGAGGGGGTAGCATGTACATACAGGCTCCCTCACTTGTCAGCTCTGAATGCAGTTGCCAGTTCCTGTTTACTTTAGTAAGAGTTTTCATTTGGCCCGCCACTAAAGCAAACAAAGGGACGGGGTCACTGTGATGTCACTGGGTGACTCCCGCCCCTTTCTCTACTTACATTGTGAGACTAAATGACAGCTCCTTCTAAAATAAACAAAGGAGCTGGAAATTGCATTCAGAGCCAGCAAGTGAGGGGACCTGTATGTACACACTGCCCCCTCACTGTACACACTGCTCCTCTCTTTGCACACATTGCCCCCCTTCCCTTCTCCCCTTGTCCGTTTACATCCGTTTAAGTCCACTTTCATTTTTTAAATGGAACAAAAATAAAGACTTGTTCCGTTTAAATAAACAGACCTGAATGTTTGCAAATGTAAGCAGATATAAACAGATGATCATCCGTTTACATCCGTTTGCCCAAAGGAGTGCATTGCCGTCTGTTTCATCAAACGTCAATGGATGGATGAAAAATGGACAGATGGAACACCCTTTTGAAAGGGGCTTCATGGGTGTTGTCAGACCAGCTGTGGCAGGAAGGGAAGGGGACCTCATAAACTAATATTAGAAAGCACTTATAAGCATGTGACAAAGTACTACATTTATAAACAGTTTAATGATAAATCTTCTTTAGTTAATTTATCCAGCAGCGAGGTTTGAACCTGTAGATATCGTAAACCCTGCACAAATCTCCTTTTAATTGATATGGCATATCCCATGTAAAGGAAATATATTAGATACCTTCATTTGGTTTCAAAAATAACACTAACAAATCAAGTTGCAATGTAAACTGCACATATGGAAGGCTAAAAGAGTATGGCAATATACAATGAATATACAATGAAGCAGGTGGTGGAGTAAATTCACACAGGTATTGTTTTATTTGTTCCATGGGTAAAATGATTTATGTGGATTTATTCAAGATGATTACCATGAACAATTAATGTCACCTTAAGCATGCTGTCACTAATTAATGAAGATTTTAAACAAGGAGCCCTGAAATCAAACTGGCAGCTCCATTCCTGCTGCATAGTAAATAGGACATCATTGCCAATATGGCTACTTTATAAAGAGAGACCCCGAAATTATGAACAGCAGTAACACCATGAAATGAGGTAATACACTTAATTAATGCTGTAGTAAGTAACATTGCAAATATTAGTAATGTAACAAATATTAATGGTAGATCTATTATTCTGTTAAAGGGACATTGTTATTCAGTCCAGTTTATAAATTATCGCTCAGTGTAACCATTCCTAAGGGGGGCACCAAAATGTTCACAATATGCCAGTAGAGACCACAAATACCTTTCACATCAACAATTGTTTTTTGGGAAAACTGCCTTTATTGCTGTGCTTTTAAGTGATATTCCTACCAAATGCAGGATATCCAGAAATCTAGTATATGCATAGTGTAGTACTTGTTCCCTTTTATCGTGAATAGGCCACAGAGATGTACCAACATTTCATGTACTGCCAACATTATCACAAGTAAAAATACAACTACAATATACAATAGTCACAAAATTACATGATACCTTTTGCAAAAATCCACCTTCACATGTACTCTAGATAGCTAAAGTTTGTGGACATCTGACCATCATATCTACCTTTATGACCAAAAGTATATGAATACCCCTCCAATCTATTGATCTCAGGACAGATGGACATTATAGACAATTGTGCTGAAAGCTTGGGAAAGGCCCTTTTGTATTTCAGCCCAATTGTGCCCTTGTGAACAAAGCCAGGTCCATAAAGATGAGCTGAACTTGGGGCGTAGCTTGGCATGTGCTGAAGATGCAGAGCTCCTGCATCGTGGGGTCTATAATCAGCTACAGAAGAGCTTAAAGTGATACTAAACCTACAACAGTAAAATAAGTCTGTATATGCAGTAAAGCATACTTGTTATACTCACTGTGGAACCTAAGGGGTTAATCTTTCACATTGTGTAAAAACGCAGATTGATCCTGACTTCTCTGATCCTCCCCTTCTTCCAGTGTCCTCCTCTTATCTTAGAGGGTTTTTTTCCCTAGGAGAGTGCATGTGATCAGCACAGGGCCAATCAGCACTGTGCAGACAGAGGTCAGGGGTCCTGCATCCTCCTAGAGAAAAATGAAAATTCCTCCTACAAGTTTTAACATGTGCTCAGCTGGGCACTGATAGAAGTCACAAGACTGCTCTAACTGCTGATATGAAAAGGTATTTAGCAGTTTATATTTACTAAAATATTTGTATGTCCATGTTCTGTGTACTGTGGGAGACCAGATACAGTGAATGCAGGGGCCTGGGTTTATAGACAATTGCCGCAGGCACAAAATCTTCCTTTACAACTGCCATATCAGAACTCCACTCGGATGTCCAGGCCTTGGCAGGAAGACTTAGTATGGTAGAGAAGATGGTAGCGGTGCATGCGGAGGCGATCAGACAAACACAACGCTCCTCAGATCACCACTTGCCTCATCTTATGGCGATGTATTGGCACCTCGAAGACCTCGATAACCAATTATACCGACATAACATAAAGGTACGAGGTGTGCCTGAATCTGTTGACCAGCAAGCACTGGGGTTAGCTGTAAGTACCATTTTTAATTATCTCCTTGAACGCCAGCTGAATCTCCTAAATGAGTACATAGGGCTTTATGGCCTAGGGGACAAAACACTGACCCACCAAGGGACATAGTATGCTGTCTAGTCAACTTTCCTTTAAAAGAATTAATTCTTTGAATAGCCCAGAACCAGGATCGTTTACTGTTTAATGGTCTTGAAATCAAATAATTTTAGGACTTATGTATAACCTTGCAACAATGCCAGGCTCTCCGGCCTTACTGGAAGTACTGCAAACCCGTGGCATTTCATACCGATGGAGCTTCCTTTTCTGTCTTGTTGCTACCCAACCGGGTCATTCAGTCTTGCTGATGATCTTCAGGCCTTTTGCAATGCCCTGGATATCCCCAGGATGGAGCTTTGGGACTGGTATAGCTCCTTTTTTATTACTGATCCTAGGATTGAGGTGACCAACAACTGCACCCCCAGAGCCCAGACCCAGCACAACAGGTGCAGAGGCTCCCATCCTTCTCCTCCACAAGACCAGCAATACTGCAGGGATGAAGAGTCTAAGAACCTGGATAGCCCTGATCTTTCCTTGCAGCATATATTGGGGAAGATCTTTTCCCCATGATTGCTACTCCATAATTTAGTCTTGTCAATTTTACATGAGCGGGATCCCATCAGGTGAATGTGTTGTATCCTGTTCACAACCTGACACATATCCATATGCTTTCTCTGTGGAGCATACTGAAGTTGTATTCTGATAGCTGCCACATTATGCTCCCATTTGTAGCTGAAAGGGAATCCTACTATGTAGGCTGATATATTAGCCTTTTGTGGTCACTCATGCTGGGCAACTGGAATTCTTGAGAATTCCCTTTCCTGGGGTACTTACTATATTACTTTTTTTTCTAAAAAGTTTTAATTCAAGACATTTTCCTCCTTTTGCAGATCATAGAACTGCTACCTGATAACTTCAAGATTGCTTGTACTAAAGCTGTCCACTATTTAACCTAGCTGGAGATGCTCTCCTGCTCCTTAATAATAGCCAGATTATGTTGTCATAATCTGGCTATTATTTATTAGTTACAATTGAAAGTTGTTAACCTTTTATGTTTTGCCATAAGATAGGGTCTTCAAGCCCTTAAGGATAACTTCCTTTCATGGACCATGGAAGCATATAGGAGGCCCGTGAGGTGCACATATCAGTACCCCAATGCTGGGTGAGGTTGCGCAATACCCGGTTAACATTATGGGCTAAAAATTGGTCCCAGTGGGCCTCCTTCATGAACGCTTGATGATCTATGTTTGGGCATTAGGCTTTATGTTACTCTCTGACAGAAATGCCCGAGTTTACTTTGAGCATTTAATCTATTAATAGTGTCTGTACAGTTACGGGCAATACTAGATCAAATCTTTAGTATCTATATGTTAGGGGGACTTAATGATTCAGCGCTAGGCTGGTTAGTCAAGCTTTATTATTCAGTCCTAAACTGATTACTTACTCCTTAAGGTATAGCCCCAAGCAGTTATTATGTTGCAGTTAATCAGATAGTTGTAGACCATAGTGCCTCAAGATGGTAGTTTTTAGGTCTTGGGTAATACTCATATAAATACAGTACCCAGGTTTTTTGCATTGGGAGCAGGACCTGCTGATAGTAGAGGAGGTGTTGCCTTTAATTCTCTATAACTAACTTACCTTTCAAAGGATCATAAGGGATAAACATCTTTGATGAAAGGGAGCTTCTGGCTACACCTTATCTTATTGAGACTCACTAAGCTGCTAAAAGATCCTTCTTACTGAAGTTTTCTGCAAATATCAAATGTTCTATTGTGGTTCACAGTTAAGCAGGCCATAGACGAGTCGAACATCGGCCGATTTAAAAAAAAAAAAAAAAAACGAAAAATCGGTCGATCGGCTGACATTACCACCAACGTTAAAAAAATCAGCAGATATTCGTCCCGTCTACGGCCGGCATTAACCCCATAAGGTCTGTCCCTTGCAGAGACAGAGGAGCACACCATACAATGTGACAGCAATACATAAGAAGTAGAAGAAGAAGTAGAAGAAGAAGAATTCCAGTCCGCTATTATATTTTATATGAAAAAGTCTTGCGGTTGCAACAAATGTATTCATTTGTATCCAAATAAAAACATTGTAATACATTATTTGGATTACAATGTTTTTATTTGGATACAGATGTTTTTATTTGGATACAAATGGATACATTTGTTGGAACCGCAAGACTTTTTCACATAAAATATATTAGCGGACTGGAATTCTTCTTCTTCTTCTTTTTCTTCTTCTTCTTCTTGCAGGTCCCGGCTCAGGTGCAGATTTTTTATCGGTAAAATGATCGGCCGATTTGCCCATCATTGGCAGGAAACTCGGCTGATCGTCAAAATCGGGCGCAAATTTTCCAACATGCCCGATAAAAAAAATGTGCAAAAACCCCAAAAAACGGCCGACCAATTAACCCACTAACGGTGCGAAAATCGGCCAATTTTTTTATCGGACGGAAAATCGGCCGATTTTCGACCCGTCTATGGCCGGCATTAGCAGTAATTATTCCTACTAAGCTTTTTGTATATGCTCGGGTTCTGTCTATGTTACCTATTTCCATGTACCCTAGTCAGGGAGCTGGTGATTACACTATGTTTAATTCTTTCAACTATATAGCTCCCATATGTTTATTTTTATGCGCTTACCCCCTACACCTCTTTCAGAGAACTGTCCCTAAATATTCAAACTCTTCTACGCAAACACTATTTAGATCGCCACTCTGCAGATCCATGACACATAGAGCACCCTCAGACCCTCAGATAAGGACTATACTTTTTCTTCTCTCCATCAAAAGTACTCCAGACTAGACTACTTTTTCCTCTCCCAAGCAGATCTTCCTTTTCTGAAAAAAGCTACAATCGAACCTATGGTTTTGTCTGATAACCACCCGGTTACTGTTACTCTCACTTTCCCAGAAACTCTTACCAGAATTAAAATCTGGAGACTTAACTCCTCCCTTTTGAGAGACCCTATAGATATCCAGAACCTCTCTTCCAGCCTACCAGATTTCTTTCCCCATAACAATACTCCTGAGCAGGGGAGGACTGAAAACTCATGGGGCCCCCGGGCAATAGGGGATCATGGGGCCCCTGTATCCTTGCCCAAACTCAAAAAAGCCTATGAAAAAGGTACTAGGGGCATCTCATGGGGCCCCCTACTGACCCCGGGCCCTCAGGCAGTGCCCGAGTTTCCAAATGGTCAGTCCACCCCTGCTCCTGAGACTTCCCCACTTCTGCAATGGGAAAGCTCATAAATATGTGCTGCATGGAGTATTCCTGCCACTAGTGATGCTCTCAAAGAAACTGCACTAAGTGGCTATAGTCGCTTTGACAAACAAATTAGACTTCTAGAGGCAGCCTACAAATGTACTAGAGCTGGTTACGCACCAGGAACTCATCAGAACTAGCGCTCTCTTACTAGATGTACTAGGTAAGAAAGCAAAACTCCACTATATTTTGCAGCAACAAGTGTTCTATGAACATAATAATAAGTGTGGTAAAATGCTTGCCAGAGCAGTACAATCAAGGAAGTCACCCACTGTAGTTCACAATGTCAGAGATTCTAATAACGCTATATACTCTTCCAATAAATCTATTGCCAAACAGCTCAAACTCTTTTTATACTGAACTATATAATATCAGGAAAAAAAACTCAGATTTCTGACATACCTCCCAAACCTTCTCATTCTATGGAAGAATTCCTGACAAAATATAATCCTAAGCCACTCTCAAATGCCCAAGTTAAGTCTCTTGAGACTCCTTTAGCAGGAGAGGAATTTGACAAGGTTCTGAAAGAAATGAAACCAGGCAAAACAAAAGACCTGGGCCAGATGGCCTTACTCTATAATATTATAGGACATTTGCTGACCTTTTATGACCTCACTTCCTAGCAGCTTTTAATGCCTTACCTACTGACCCCAACCCACCACCTCATCTTTTGGAGACATACATAACTGTGATTCCTAAAGATGGCAAAGATGAAACATCAGTTTATAACTATAGACCCATCTCCCTACTTAATGTAGACATTAATATATATGCCAAAATACTTGCTAATAGGCTACTGAATTTACTGGCTAACATCACAAGTTCAGAAAAGCTTTTTTCTTTCTTTAGATGCCGAAAGGGCATTTGATAGAATGGCTTGGGACTATTTGGATGCGGTACTTCATGCCATTGGACTCTTACTGCACATGTGCGCTTTCATCCGTGCACTTTACCGCAAGCCTAGAGCTAGAGTACAAATAAATGGCCACCTATCTAACGCCTTTGATTTAAGCAATGGCACAAGGCAAGGGTGTCCTCTTTCCCCACTTCTATTCGTTTGGTCTTTAGAACCATTCCTGAACAGACTCCGACAAAATCCAGACATTAGGGAAATACAGGTCAAATATCTAGTGCCCTTAACATAGCGCTATCCACTGCGCAAGTTGCTCTTTGCAAACCTAATTTCCCTTTTCGATAGGCGACGGATGCCATCACAAATTTAGGCATACAAATACCGTCTACATTGTCCGAACTTTATTCCAGAAACTAGTCTCTCTGCACAGGGATCTACATCAATGGGCTAACCTGAACATTTCCTGGTTTGGGAGAGCATCCCCTCTCAAAATGGTTGTGCTCCCTAGATTTCTGTATTTTATACAGACCAGTCCTACCCACCTCCCTGCTTAATATTTTGCTACATATAGGAGACTATGCTCACAGTTCCTGTGGAGGGATAAGCCCCCAGGAATTAAATATTCCCGGGCCCGGCTATCCTTACTGAAGATGAAGGGTGGTATTGGTCTTCCTTATCTAAATCACTACCATAAGGCTTGCTTAATGACTCATATTGCTGATTAAAATATACATGGAGACCTGAAGGGTTGGATTTCTCTAGAACAAGCCCAGGTGTCTCATCCCCTTAGGAACCTACTCTGGATCTTACCCTCAGATATACCGATGGAAGCAAAACAACACCCCCTGATTGGCCCTACATTGGAAGCTTACAGAGGTGCTTGTAGGACTTATGCCTCAACTTGCCATTGTGGCCCAATGACTCCCTTGAGTTGTAACCCCACCTTTCCATCAGGTGTGACACCTAACTTTTTAGCCTCCATATGGCCATATAGGGATGTACAAGTTTGCCACTTCTATAAATGCGTCAAACGTCTCTCTCTGGTGCAGATTTGCACCCTTCTTTCTCCACATTCAATGACTTTATAGACGTATCTTCAAATTCGGTATTTTGTCATTTCCCAAAGGGCTACCTCTCAATGGACTAGGCCACTCAATTTGACTGAAGCACTGTGTAGCAGACTCCAACCCCAAAAGCATTTGATATCCCAACTGTATTCCTCACTGGGGAATTATCTGCTGTTTCCAGTTCTTCCTGCAGAGTTTGGAAACATGATCTAGGCGGGATATCACTGATGTAAGATGAATGGGAGTCCATCTGCATGAGGATCCATAAAGGTTCTATGAATAGAGCTACACAGGAATGTGGCTACAAGATATTCACACAATGGTATAGAACCCCTGCTTTGCTTCATAAATTCTCCTCAGCAATCCCCAATATTTGTTGGCATTGTGAGTAAGAAGTTGGTACTATGTTACATGTGTGGTGGTCGTGCTCCAGATAGCAACCCTTTTGGAAAACATTACATGAGGTCACCATCACAGTGTCAGCTGAAAATCTTGATTTCTCCCCAGCACTATATCTCCTACATTACAATTCTGGCTCAACCCTGAAGTATTGTAAATCTTTTGCAATGTTTATGATTAATGCTGCCAGGCATTGTGTTCTATACCACTGGCGTTCAACTAAAATTCCAACTATTAAGGAATGGTTCCAGAAACTAACTTGGATGGAAGAAATGGAAGAATTGATAAGTATCTACCAAGACAACATGCCAAAATTCACTTCCACCTGGTATTGCTGGATACACTTCAGGATAACCCAGCAATACCATGACTCCACAACAATAGTGGTGACAAGTTAAACCCTTTCTTGTTTTTACAAGATGGTAACTTCAGACGCACCCTGTCCTTTCAGGTTGTGTGATATCTGTCTGTCGAAACGGGGGGTGGAACATGGTCAGTAGAAGTGTTCGCCTTCTCTTTTACTTTCTTTCTTTTACCAAGACATGTAGCAGAGTACATTTTAGCCTAAATTTATGAAGAAATTTATTTTTTTTTAATTTTGTATTGGATATCTTTTATAACAGTAAGTAGAAAATATTGTTTTGTTTCCAACATTTCTACTTTATATAATAAAACATGATAAAAATTTCATTTGGGGGGTAAAACCTTCCGGAAGTCAAGTGGTTAAAGGATAGGTTCACCTTTTTTGAGCATGTTACACCCATATTTAGGGTATAAAGTGTAACATGCTCCAGGTCTTCCCCCCTGCACCCCCCAACCCACCCCCCCATCCACTCCCCGCACCTGCTGTCACTTTTCAAAAACAGCTTTGCTGTGGGGGGTTCCAACCACACAGCCACGTTATTCATTCACAGCAATATGTGAATGAATGACCTACAAGCTCTTTCTGCCCATGTGGCAGATGGCTTGTAGTTCTCAATGAACTGAGAGGGTGCTGAAGTACCTTCGCAGTTCATTGACACTTGCTTAGTTTTGTAACTGTCTGCCTGTATGAAGGTACAGGTAGCCATGCTGGAAGCAGTGTCCGCAGGAGCCTTATATTGCACCCACGATCTACTGATCATTGGTGCAATGCTTTGCAAACTTATCAGAAAAAAATAACAACATTTTTTCCTGCAAAAATATGTGCTTTTTTTTTTTTCTTAAAGGTGAACTTAGCCTTTAAACACCTTTAGGATGAATTGCAACATTACAAAATACCAGAGAAACTTGCAGTCCTTACCATCACCAAATGTTAGCTAAAACCTTTGGGTAGATCTTCAAATTCAATATAAGGCATGAAAGGTGATTTTTTAGTTGGACTGGATGACCCAGCAGCACTGCACTTTCTAAGACTCTTCCACTTACATAATCACTCTGCTCCTAGTGGTCCTTGACAGATACCTGTCTAAAGTGGCCTAAAAAAAAAGGCTAACACAGTTGAAGTGAAAGCACCTTGTAGTGTCTGCTTGAACTTGTCAGTCTGTTTCTGTGCCCCTGTGCAGCACAATGAATGCAAGGACCAGAATGTATACAGGCCATGGCCTTCCGGTCTAATTGATTCCAAATCCTGTCTCTCTTGACACTAAGCTTTTTCTTTGCAATTCATCTGTAATATGCCAGAGTTTTAATATCCAGTAGAGGTTCTAGCAATTGCAAGGTGAATAGTGAAGGTAGGTGACGGGGTTTAGGGCAAAGCAACAAGTTGACTTTATTATCCCTCTCCCCAACAGAACAAACTGGCCTTAACTTCAACCCTCCTATACTATTCCATTTAGTTGCAGGGAGAATAAAAATGTTCACATGGCATTAAGTCAAGGACACAGGGTTTATTTACTAAAACTGGAAATTTCAAAATCTTGTGAAGCTTCCAGGTTTTTTGGTTACCATGCACAGCTACATCAGATTCTGAGTGCACAAGTTTAGTAAATCAACCTCGTAGTGCGCAATGTTATAGGAATTGATATGAAGATTGTGTATCTACCTGTATATACTAGGTGGTGCCTAGCTGTATGACTAGCTGGGCAGGGACACTATTTTAGGGCAAACAGAAAAATGTAAATGGTCTCCTGTCGCTTACTAAAGTCATCTACAGGTTTCAAATGTAAAGCCAAAGCTGAATTGTACTGCCACAGTAGCCAACAGAGTGATGTTGGCAAAAGAAACAAATAAATACTATAGGCGCACAAATACTAATGGCATGAAATAGAATTACATCCTTGAAAAGGATAACAATTTATTATATAGATAAGAAGTCCTATAAAGTATCAACAATGTAAAACTGTTCTAAGACGCAGTTCACAAGCCCACAGCCAAGAGATAGGAGCTCTACTGGGATAAACCAATGTGGTTGATCTTGATATCCTGTATAGGTGATAAGGAGACAAGCAAAGAAAACTCCAATGAGTAGCTAACCAATGCAACTATAAAACATAAGCATCCACTCACACAAATAAACCACTCAGCTCTACTTCCCCAAGCTGCTAGTAAAATAAAACCCCCTGGTGTTTCAACTCAAACAACCAAAAACCAGTGCTAAATTATAAAAAAAATATTTACACTTCTCTTATCTTGAAATAAACAGTGTATAAGTGAAATACAATAATAATAAAGTCCCATAAAATGTTGATTCAAATCCAAAAGAAAACATCCCCTATATCACAACAATATATGTCCTGTGTACTTTTGGTGGGTCATTTTTTTTCGGGTGAGACTTCTACCTGCTTAATTATATAGGGGTTGAAAGTTGCGGGAGACCTATGTTTGTGAGTAAATTGTATGCTCATTTGAATTTATTCTAACATTGATTTACTACACTATGAGGTCCTTTTTCTTCTTTTGATACATTCCATTGTGACTTAGTTAAAGAGAGAAAGATGGGCTTTCAAGAAAGGATTCCCACAAAATTTGGAGCGAGCTGAGAGAATACTGAAAAATGTTTAATGACTCACTTTTTATAAGGCGTTATTAAACTCTGGTCATCCTTCTTTCCACTTAATGGATAAGAGTGGTGAAACCTTTGATATATTTGAAGATGTTTGGCATAAGAGAACACATTACTTATACTGTGGTGATATAAGGGACATTTTCTTTTGGAGTACATATGGGACATCTTCTTTTGGAGTACATATCCGAGTACATGTAGCTATGCTAATGTTTTATCTTAAGGGTGTACTATATTTGCAAGTGTATTTCTAGCAGCGTTCTTCATAAATGGGATTTATTAGGAAATATACCACACCATGAGAGCTATTTTGGTCTCTTTGAGCTGAGATTTCTGGAGGTGGCTTGGTGGTATGCACCTTGCAGAAGTATGATTTAGTTGTATAAAATATTATAAGTTATATATGCCCTCCAGGTAAGTTAGATAGCAGTTTGTTGTTTTATTTTTCTAGGCAGACATACAGCCTGGGATGAGTCAGCCTGTGAGTGAGGCAGGAGTTAACCTTAGTACAAGCTAGGGAGGCTCTGAGGTTCAGAGCTTCTGGAGCCCTACCAGCTCTCCAGAAACCTGAGAGCTTTCTGGAGGAGGGATGGAGAAGAGGAGGAAGCTTGGATCTGCATACTTGAAGGGCCTTGGCCAATCCCTGGGCAGGAGGCTGGGCACGGTGACCAAGGCAGTTCTTAAGTATTGCAGAGCATGGGTGGAAGGGAGCAGTGTCAGGTGGAATATGGAGTGAGAGGCTGGAGTGTGGAGCCTGGGAGAGCGCCCAGGGAAAGGGCCTACCTACAGGCAGGTGCTGGAGAAGAGGCTCTCCACTGTACCACTGTCTCTAAGGGAGAATATCCTGAGCAGCAGGGAAGGAGCCAGCCCAGCAAAAGGCTTGAAGGCAGCCACCAACCCATTAAGCTATCAGGAGAGGACAGTGTGAGTACTCTTACAACCCATAGGCCAGATATGGGGAGAGGGCAGTCAGGTGGAGAACCCAACTAGCTTCTTATCTGGGGCTGCTGTGCTAAATTGGCAATTTCTGGGCTCCTTTGCCCAGGAAATACCCCCAGTGCAGCTGGGTGAAGAGGATTCATCTGGGTTCTGAGGAGGTACACCAGAGAGCTGAAATGCTTTTACAGGAGAGATTAGTTTTGTCCACATCTGTACATAGTTGTTAAGGAGTTTTTCCTCAAGTTTGCCATTTCCTTGGGCATCCCATATACTCTTCAACACTGTCCAAGTTATTAACCCCTTAATAAAATCACAAAACCAAGCTCAAGGACTGTTTATAGACTCCGGAGTGCAAAGTGTGGAAGAAAATTAGTTTTACCTGAATGTGCAGAGCTTTAGGGGGACCCAAAACTCAGTGACTCCTAAGTGGGTAGTGCTACATAAGGGTGCACTGCACTTGTTTCAAGTTATTTTTTTTTTTTAAGTTGTTTTTAGTCTTTTGTAATTCATTATGTTTGTTTTATTGTTGCATTTTTATTAGCGCAGAGGATATTGGTAGTAAGATTTGAAATTCTACTTACTACACTATGAGGTCCTTTTTCATCTTATGATACATTCCATTGTGACTGGAGAGAGAAAAATGGACTTTAAAGAAAAGATTGCCATAGAGCTTGGATCGAGCTGAAACTTTGAGCCAGATTTAGACATAGGGCCCAGGACACTTCAGGTTGGGTGGCCCCCTTATACATAGAGTTGGTTTGCATTTTCAGTCACAGTCACACATTTTTAAAATGCATGACACAATGTCATTCTGAGGTCACACATGACATGCAGTCATGTGTGGTTTGCTTGAGCCACCAAAATTTGTTTCTAAAAATGATACAATATACCAGTCGAGAGTCAAACTTTTACAGATGATGGCAGGCAAAATATTACTTCCCAAGATACATTTAATATAATAAAGTAGTTTCTTTATTATACATTTTGTATTTTTTTTATTATTTTATATCAATTTTAAATATTGATTTATATATTGTTTGTATAGATAGGGGCCCCTTTTATCAGGGGGCTCAGGACAGCTAGCCCTTTTGCCCCCTTATAAATCAAGCACTGCTGAGACTATACTTAAAAATATATATGACTCACTTTTTATAAGGAGTTGTTAAACTCTCCTTTTCATTTGAGATATAAGGTTGGTGAAAGGATTGCTATATCTGAAGATGTTTGGCATAAGAGTGCACAGGACTTATATAGTGGTGACATAGGGGACATTGTCTTTTGGATTTGGATCAACATTTTATGGAACTTGATTATTATTGTATTTCACTTATGTAGACACTGTTTATTTCACGATCAGAGAAGTGTAAAGTTTTTTATATTTTAGCGTTGTTTTTTGGTTGTTTATCCATTTACATAGGAAATGTTACTTGTCTCCAGAAGCTGCTGTGAGGTGTAGAAGGTGGAAAACCAGTCTCTGGTGGCCAATGTAGATGGTGAAGGTCGGTGCACAGTTGAAGGGAAGTGGGCACTCGTCAGAGTGCCAGTGATGGCGGCCCATCAATTGCGCAAGCACTGGTGTTCAGTGTGAAACTGGAATTGTGTCACTGCTGTCAAGCTTGACAAAGAGGCTGCACCTCAAAACACATTGCTACGGAGATGCCGGGTCACTCTCAGTCTCTAGGAAGTTATGTAGGTTTCAGCAGTGACGCCCTTACTGTTTATATCTCAGTCATCAGATCACCAGTCAGCAGGGGGCAATTCTGGCATAAAGTAGCAAAGCCCTACTTCTCTATCAAGATCCTGTCTACTAAGAAACAGTATGAACAAGGCATGATAAGTCAATAATGGGGAAGCATTTGGCTGCAGGGAGCTTGTAGGCAGTATTGGTGACTAGTCCTTTGCCCCATGCATTTTAATGAAAGAGTCATTTGATAACTATTTGACTTTGAGACCCTTTATGCATAAGCTTGAGATGATTTAAACAACTTCTACAAACACAAATCTGTCCATTAAATAGATTCCATGGAATATGATGTATATTACATACAAACAATATTAGAGCATTGCAGTGTTAAATATTTATTGGCATTGATGAAATTATCCGTGCAATGAAAGTCTATCTCTAGACCAGTGGTTCTCAACCTGTGGGTCGCGACCCCTTTGGGGGTCGAACGACCCTTTCACAGGGGTCCCCTAAGACCATCAGAAAACACATATTTCCGATGTGTAAAGAGCAGCTACTGTGTAGAAAGCAGCTGCTGTGTTGAAAGCAGCTACACTGTTAAAAGCAGCTACTGTGTTGAAAGCAGCAGTATTGGAGGTAAAACGACACTCATGAATTATAATTACTGGGTAAATAATTTTATGGTTGGAGGTCACCACAACATGAGGAACTGTATTAAAGGGTCACGGCATTAGGAAGGTTGAGAACCACTGCTCTAGACCTTCCTAGGCCACATTGGAAGAAGAGGAATTGTCTTGTATCACACATAAAATACACTAACAATAAGGGTAGTTGACGAGCAGAAAAAGTCAGGCATTTCACAAGTTAAAAATCACTGATATTGATAATGTAACTATACATTATGAATAAAACTTCATGTATTTTTCAATCATGTCATAAGGCTCCATGCACACTGGGCATTTTAATAACACTGGTAACGTTAGCTGTGTAAAGTCAAGTTAAAAATGTTAAAAATTTAAAAAGAGTTTTTCAGTGTTTTTTACCATTTTTGCATTAGCTTTTTGCCACAGTTGCATTTTACAAAAAATTTTTTTTTTGCTAAAAAAAAAATCCACGAACGCCAGTTTGGGGTCATGTGACCGCTGTGATTGGCTGTCACAGCATTCACATGATAGGAAAGCTCCCGATCATAACCACATGCCACCGAGCCACTGTAGAAATATGTTGGCAGGGTGGCACGGCTGGGCAAAACCACGTTTTAAAACGTGTGCTTGCAAAACAGGTAGGGGGCGCGCGCAAGGCGCGCCACCACCCTACCTGTCCCGCTGATCACGGCTGCGGATGTCAGTTGCCAGGTCACAGCCGGTCGTTACCAGCTGTGTCCCACCGATTAGCGGCAATCACTAACAGAGTGCAGAGCTGCAGTAGCTCTGCTTTCTATCAGTTCCTTGTCAGTTCCTGACATGCTGAGCAAGAGAGAAGAGTTTATCTGTCCCGATCATCCTGTCCCGTGCAGTACACACCCCTGCCCCCTAGTAAAACACTCCCCTCACACAGTTAACCCTTTCAGTAAATAAAAAAGTTAACCCCTTCCTCCCCAGTACCATTAGTACAGTGTCAGTGTTTTTTTTTTTTGCACTGATCACTGTATTGGTGTCACTGGGGATGTCAGTGACCCCAAGTCAGTTCCCCCCCAGTGTCAGAATGTCCACCGCAGTCCCGCCATAAGTCGCTGATCACCGCCATAAGTCACTGATCGCCGCCATTTTTAGTATAAAAAAATTTTTAAAATCCCTTTACCGCCATTTGTAAACGCTATAACTTTCACGTAAACCAATTAATTTATACATATTGGGTTTTTTTTTTAGCAAAGACGTCGCAGAATGCATTTTGGCCAAAATTTATGACGAAATTTGATTTTTAAATTTTTTTTACTGGACATGTTTAGCAAAAAGTCCAAAATATTGTTTTTTTTTCTCAAAATTGTCAGCCTTTTTTTGTTATAGCGCAAAAAATAAAAACCGCACAGGCGATCAAATACCACCAAAAGAAAGCTCTATTTGTGTGAAAAAAAGGACATAAATTTCATTTATGTACCGTATTGCATGACCGCACAATTGTCCATTAAACTAGCGCAGCGCTGTACAGCAAAAAAATGGCAAAAATTGCAGTGTCTATACCGTAGTTTGTAGACGCTATAACTTTCACACAAAGCAATCAATATACACTTATTGGGATTTTTTTTTACCAAAAACATGTAGCAGAATACATTTTGGCCAAAATTTATAACTAACTTTGAGTTTACTATATATTTTTTATAGCTGAAAGTAAAAAATATCGTTTTTCTTCAAACTTTTTGGTATTTTTTTGTTTATAGCGTGAAAAATAAAAAGCGCACAGGTGATCAAATATCACCAAAAGAAAGCTCTATTTGTGTGAAAAAAAGACATAAATTTCGTTTGGGTGCAGCATTGCATGACCGCGCAATTATCAGTTGAATTAGTGCAGCGCCGAGTAGCAAAAAGAGGCCTGGTCATTAAAGGGGGTAAATCCTCAGGAGGGCAAGTGGTTAAGTAGCAATCGGGATCTTTCCATGAAGTGCCAGTAAATGTGCGGGAGCGCGCGCTCTTGGCACATGTTTATTTATACCGTCGGCATAAAGGAGTTAATTTTGTATTTAGAATGGTAAGCGGCAAGAGGAAATCTTCAAATATGGAAACTTGTTCGGGGACATCTGTCATAGATAGGGATTACGCTCACTTTGAAAGATTTCTCAAACATCCTGTTGCGTCTGGGACAGGAAGTGAAGGGAAATTTTCCCAATGGTACACAAACAGTAAAAAATAAACTATCAGGGTTTTAATCCTTTCCTATTCTATCCAAAACTAAGCAAAACACATTTTTTATTCAATTTAAAGACAAATGCAACTGTACTGTGTCATTTATGATTTTGTCTGTTAGGGGGGAAAGATATATAATACACACACACACAATCCTAATGTTTAAAAATTAAGATTAGGACATCGTCTGGTACTTGGTATCAAGAATATATTTTAAAATTCTTTATTGCTTGTGTCTGCCTCTCAGTTACTGAAATGGTTAAAAAGCAATAATGTTGATTCATAATAGTGCATACAGAAGTGCAAATGCATTTTATAAGAGGTAATAACCAGGGCATCAGGCCTTTTCTGATTAATATTAAAAAGATATAGGGAAGCAATGTCCTTAATACCAAAGAGATATCTCTGAATCAGGAAGGGTCCTATCTGAGATCTCTAAGCCATCAAATGAGCACTACGGATTAGGCTATATTCACAGGCAGGCTGAGGAAGAGATGCTTATGCAAAGCCTGTTATGATCAGAGTGGAATCCTAAAGGTCAGAAGATATTGACATGTTATGCTGAAAACTATTAACCCCTCCATGACTGTAGAGCCCTCCTTTTATGCTAACATAAGGCTTCCTAAGAATAGGTTTACATCATAATCCAAGTCAAAATGGTATGAAATTTCAACATACACATGTGAACTTCTTTTTTTGTAATGTATCTTACTGTTGAAATGAACGTGCACACATATTTTAATAAAATATATTGTTTCTTCTTCGTGGATAGTCATTGATTATACATGATGTTTTAATTTTGTTTTGTCAACAATCATAAATATTATCAATATATTTAAGGATGCTACAGGCTTCTCCTGGGTTTATGGTGTTAAGTTTTGTCTTGCTTGTGATCTGCTGGATGCATTGTGGTTGATTTACTAAAAGAGTGCAAAACTGGTGCAGCTGAGCATGACAGCCAATCAGTTTCTAGATTCAGCTTGTTCAATTAAGCTTTGACAATAATACCTGGAAGCTGATTGGTTTCTACGCAGAGCTCCATCAGATTTTGCACTTTTCAGTTTTAGTAAATTAGCCCCTATGTATCCAGGAAAGATTAAAAAAAAATAACATTTGGGTGGATAAGATAAGAAATCACTATGGTCCAGTGGCTATTATTTTCCCAAGATAATTTAGTACAAAAGTTTTCTGCCCAGGTCTTCAATAGAAGGAATGAAGGCTCCTCACACCATGATGTGGGTCCCCATTCCCCACAGGAGGCACATCACACCAGTTCCCTGGCAGGCTCACCTTCCTTAGGAGCCTCCACATCCTTCTCCAGAAGCCCAGCAAAATTGAGGCCACAAAGAGACTCCTCTGAAGGCAACACAGGTACCCTAGACATGGAGGTCACTGCACAGACTGCAAACATTCAGCCATCTCCACTCCATACAGATCCCTTTGCTGCATTTACCACCTCTGACCTCCCAGTCTCAGAGAATGTGCTGAAGGGTATGCTAATCTCACTCAGAGAATCCTTACAACATGATGTGAAATCATACTTCCACCATATGCAAGCTGATATACAGGATCTAGGAGATAGAGTGGATTATATAGAAGATAAGATGGGTGATTATGCGGATTCCTTCAGTACACTGGTCAATGCTCATTCTGTACATGAAGAATAAATTAACTGGCTGAAGTCGCAGATTTGGAAGACAGGTCTTGAAGAAATAGCATAAAAATTTGGGGGGTCCTGGAATCAATCCACCAAGAGAAATTACCATAATTTGCATGAGACCTTTTTCTATCAGCTATACCTACACTCATGTCAGCAGATCTAACTATCAACCGAATTCATAGGGTTCCCAAGTCTAGCTATCTTCCATCCCACATTCCTAAGGATGTAATCCTCCATGTTTACTGCTACCAAGTAAAAGAACAAACACCTGACAATTCCGCAAAGCAAACCATCATCCTGATCAATTCTCCAAGCTCCAACTCCTGCCAGACCTTTCTAAACACACACTCCAGCTCCACAGTAACCTTCTTACCATCACCAAGGCCCTGCAAAACCACAACATTCTCCATCATTGGAAATATCCTGCTAAACTTGACAGCATGCATAAAGGAGTGACGAAAACCATCTCCACACTGGATGAAGGTCTACAACTTGTCTGCAGCTGGGACATCATCCCTGATTCTTCACCTCCTCATCCTGCACCGAACAATCCACATCAGATTCCTCCAGATTGGCAGAAGGTTCCATACAGGAGATCTCAGCAAGGTCAACCTCCAAGTGTCTCATGATCGATCTTCCAAAAGCTCATCATCTCTTTAAATATTCGGCCTATGAACAATCTTCCATCTTGCTCTACCCCCAGTTCATTATAGCAATAAGTACTGCCTTTAGTCCTCATTTGGGACACTCTTTTTTAATGTTTCCCATGTTTGTTCCTTCACATTGCTTTGTTACAATTTGACTTTCCACTTACCTAAATTGTTAGCCTGGAACCAAACCTGCTCGGGCTCTTCACTCAGAAGGCCCCTCTCAGTTCACAAACATCCATGGACACAGCATTACATGTTCTCATTAACTCCACCAATGCATGTGACATATGGACTACCACTTGTTTTACAAAAAATGGTTCAGTACAGTACCCAAGCCATAGTGCTGCAGGCCATTTTTTTTTTATGTCTAAAAACACCCAGAGATTGAATCATCTTGCTAAACACTTCTCATTATGGTGTGAAGCACGTTACACCCAAACTGATAGTGTGTGCGCCCAAGAGACACACTTTCATCTCGATGCAGCTCCCAAATGCTCCCACAAGGATTTCTCTTACCTTTACTTGGCACAAGCTACCTTAATGAACAGGCATTTTGCCATTTAGATACCAAGAGCAGGAACCAAAAATCAGGGACAAGATGGAAAAATAGGAAATGTAATTACTTCAAATGACTTAGTATGGAAGTTCTGAGCACAGGTGGATGACACAGGTGGAAAAAATGCATGAAGATACAAATAAGCACGTACTCTATTCTGTCTACTTGCTTGTTTGTATATTCGTGCATTATTTTGGCCTGTCATCTGTTCTTATCACATGACAGCCAATGATGCTCTTATGAACTCCCCCTCATTCTCAGAAGTTTCGTCCCCATGATTAAGCTAAAAGGGGTGGAGTGAAACGGGTTGTGGGCATGGCCTGGCTTGAGTCCAGGCTGAGGCTACCATTCATCTCATCTTATGCACATGGTTGTACAAAAAAATAAAAAATGTAAAACCATTGTTGTCCAATGCTGTATGAGAATAAAACTTCCCAGGAGATAAATATGTTTTATAGGCACTGTAATAAAAATGGTAGGCAGATGTACAGAAATAACATTTTCCATAGATAACATTTGTGTCAGACCAAAAAATGTGGCACAGTCACTTCACAGTGCAAAAATATGCCTTCATTTGTACGGTATTTAAACTTTTATTGTTTGATCTTTACTGCATTTCTTATTTATGATGGACTACTCAATTTAGTATTGTTTTTTTTTCCTAAAGAATATTGCTATGTCTAAATGTTTAATTAGGATTTTGTCCACTTATGTTATGACAAGGATGGAGACTTTTATTTACAACATTCCTAATTACCAACAAAGACAGGCGACAGTTCCCACAATATAATGCAGACTAATTACTACTTTCTTAAAGGAGGTGTTAGTTAATGGAAGGTTTTGTCTGCCAAGCTAACTTATAATAACATATGAAAGTTGCTGGTTCATGCATCTATCTAGAATATCCATTTCTTTTTGCATTTGAAGTCTTTTTACAAACGCGTTATCAAATGTTTGATGTAAATAAGTTACCCAATATTTGGCCCTTATACGTACTTCTCTTAAGCTTCTGTATACTAGAATTATCCCACAGGACATTTTTTATGAAGTTTATATGGCTAAAAAGCTAAATATA
Source organism: Staurois parvus (assembly GCF_062004578.1). NCBI lineage: Eukaryota > Metazoa > Chordata > Amphibia > Anura > Ranidae > Staurois > Staurois parvus. The sequence continues at coordinate 3,267,398 of NW_028318295.1, forward strand.
CCAAATGAACACATGTATGTGAACTTTTCAACCTATTATTTGTAATTCTGACTAGCTTCTCTGAATCACACAACCTTTCCACAGTGCAAAGCACAAAATGTGACACCCAACTCACTTTCTAAACAATCCTCATTTGTTTTATCCACTTGACCTCTGGAGGGTTTTACCCCCCTTATGATCACAGCATATTTTGCTATTCAGAATTGCACTACTTTAACTGGCAATTGCTTGCTCATGCAACACTGTACCCAAATGAAATCTTTATAATTTTTTCACATGAATAGAGCTTTCTTTTTGTGGTATTTAATAACCACTAGGTTTTTTTTTTTTTGCTATATAGTGAAAACATTTTGAAACAAAATAGGTTTTTCTAAATACATTTCTGGTGTAGTGTGCAGTGACTACCTTTGTGATGTGTGGTCCGAGCATGTAGGCCCTTTACAAAATAATCTAGAGTGGGGACAAAGAGAAGGCAAATGTATTTAGTAACTTCTTCAGCTCTCTGTATACAAAGGAGCATGGGGGAGCTCTTGTCCATAATGAGCATAGTATTGACACAGCTCTAGATGATCCACATTGGCTCACAATTGATATGATTCAGAAATATTTCGACAGAATAAAGGTGAATAAAGCACCTGGACCAGATGGCATACACCCACTGGTCCTTAAAGAATTGTGCTCTGTCATTTCAAAGCCATTTTTCTCATTTTTAGGGACTCTTTAATGACTGGCATAGTACCACTGGATTGGCGTAAGGCCAATGTGATGCCAATATTTAAAAAGGGGTCAAAATCTTTACCAAGTAATTATAGACCTGTTAGTTTAACTTCTATAGTTGGAAAGATACTGGAGAGATTAATACAAGACCACATAGATGAGTTATTGATGGAAAAAATATTTTAAGCAACAGACAGCAAGGATTCATGAAAGACAGAAGTTGTCAAACAAATCTGATCTCTTTTTATGAGGAGGTGAGCAAAACCTTGGACAGAGGGGTGGCTGTGGACGTGGTATACTTGGATTTTGGAAAAACATTTGACACAGTTCTCCACACACAGCTAATGTGTAAGGTAAAGTCTACAGGCTTGGAAAAATCTGTATGTAAATGGATAGAAAACTGGCTAAAAGATCGTATTCAGAGAGTAGTGGTTAATGATTCATACTCTGAATGGTCTAGGGTTGGCAGTGGTGTACCCCAAGGTTTAGTGTTGGGACTTTTACTTTTTAATATATTTATAAACTATATAGGGTCTGGGATAAGGAAAACCATTTCAGTCTTTGCAGATGACACCAAGCTTTGCAGTGGAATAACGTTCTTACAGGATGGCTCCAATTTACAAGTCGACCTCAATGTGGCAAATGAGGTTTAATGTTGATAAATGTAAGGTTATGCACTTGGGGGCTAAGAATATGCATGCATCATACATACTAGGGGGGGGTACAACTGGGGGAATCAATGGTGGAGAAGGATCCGGGGGTTCTGGTAGATCACAAGCTTAATAATGGCATGCAATGCCAAGCTGCAGTTTCTAAAGCAAGCAAAATCCTCTCTTGTATTAAAAGAGGTATAGACTCCAGAGAGAGAGAGAAAGAGAGAGATAATTTTACCCCTGTACAAATCATTAGTAACACCTCATCTGGAATATGCAGTTCAAATTTTGGCAAAATTCACAAAGAGAACATTGGGAAACTGGAGAAAGTACAGAGAAGGGCAACCAAACTGTTAAAAGGCATGGAGGAGCTCAGCTATGAGGAAAGATTAGAGGAACTGAATTTATTATCTCTTAAGAAAAGGAGATTAAGGGGGAATATGATCAACATGTATAAATACATCAGTGGTTCATATAGTGAACTCGGTGTAGAGTTATTTACCTTGAGGTCATCACAGAGGACAAGGGGCACTCTTTATGTTTGGAGGCAATTTAATCTCCAAATATGGAAAGGTTTCTTCACAGTGAGAGCTGTGAAAATGTGGAGTAGACTCTCTCAAGAGTTGGTCTGGCCAGCTCAGTGGATTGCTTTAAAAAAAGACCTGGATTCTTTCTTAGATACACAGTATATAACTGAATACTAACATTTATAGGTAAAGTTGATCCAGGGAATAGCTGATTGCCTCTTGGGGGATCAGGAAGTAATGTTTTCCCCTGCAGGAGCAAATTGGATCATGTTTTCCTGTTTTTTTGCCTTCCTCTGGATCAACTGTGGGTGTAGGATTATAACTTTTTTTTATATGCTTGCACTGGATGGACTTTTTTTTGTCTTTTTTCAGCCAAACTAACTATGTATCTACATATTATATGTTTATATGAAAATGTATAGTTCAGTGGGACATCCAAGTCCCTCTCTATCACTTTTCTCTCTCTCGCTCTCTCTCTCTCTCTCTCTCTTTCTCTCTCTGTCATATAAATAGCACCTAATATGGTTTAGGAAGTGCTGTAATGCTTTCACTTCTTGTTGTTTGCTAGTGTTGCAAGGTGGGAGTTCTTAGTAGGGGAAAAGCCACTTAAATTTTCCACTGAATCACCAAAGTAAATGCACTGCACAGGGGTGCTGCTAGGATTGGTAAAGATGTGGCGAACTCTTGAGCACACTGAACAGGGAAAGGGTGTGCTGCACACATACAGCATGCCAGAGTCATTAAACCCACAAAATATGCCATAATTATTGAGCCACAAGCAAGAGGTTCACAAACACATATACACATCAAGACAAAGGATAATTTTTAGAAACTTTAATTTCATGCCCTTCTGAGCCCAGAATATAGCCATAGCATTAACACTTTATCTGAGCATACCATAAAGAAAAACCTCATTAAAACAATTGGAGACCAGAGGGCAAGCTGTGACTGTTGTGTCAATAAACACTTTGGTCAGGAGTGTGCAAAGTAAAAAATAAAAAAATTAAAAAAGGTTGGTATTTTTCTGAAATCATTCTTTTACGCTTCTATGATTCATGACATGGTGGAAGGTTGACCCATAGATTTATTGTCAGTGGAAAAAAAGACCAACTCCTAGATTTGTGCAGTTGGAAACGTTCTGGCCCTTAAAATAATAAAATAATAGTGGAGGAAGACTGTTTTCTTACATTGGTGGGAGGAAGAAATATCCCATACCTTGATGTTCAATGACGGAAAGAGTAACTCAGCACTGAAACTCAGTGGAAAGAAGAATGACCCAATATTGGTGTAAAAAATGTTTTCCTGCATTGGAGGTCAGTGGATGGAGGATCCCTTACATTGGTGATAAGTGAAAAAATAAAATGCTCCTGTCAGGGATCCGGGTGTGACCAGAAACGTGTGGACTGACACAAGGAAGTAACAGGCTTCAGGAATGATATAACAACAATATAATTTATTATTAGCCACCCAAATATATAAAACACACAGTAAACACACCAACCTTCCACTAATATTAGTATGTGCAGGAACACAGGTGTAGTCAGGGCTGGAGAGGTGGTATGGTCAGGCCGGCCGTATGGTTAACAACCATCTGGTGGTACCTCTAGCAGTCCTCAGGACAGGATTCCCCAGGGCGCGGAGTCTAAGTCCCAGTCTGCTTATTTACCAGGGCCCCTGATGGTGGGGATGGACTTGGAGCAGACAGGAACCAGGTCGCGGCCCCTGAGTACACCTGCTCGTGGTAGAGGGTACCGCCAGAGGTATATGCAGGTAGAAAGCCTGATGTGAAGAGGCAGAAGGTGTGAGCCGGGATGGCTGGATCCGTGCAGGATGGATGGGTGGCAGAGTAATTAGCGTGGTCAGACGGGCCGGGTCGGTAACAGCGGGTCAGCGTGGTGCTAGGCAGCAGGCAGAAGAGTAGTCGGGTAACTCGCCAGGGTCAGTAACAGGAGTTCAGATCAGATTAGGGATGTCCAGGAGAGGTAGTCAAACGAGCCAGGGATCAAGCAGGAGAAGTCAGCAGAGGTCAGGATTGGCAACAAATCAGATAGGCAGAACAGGAACACAGGATACAAGGTACAGGGGCTCATGGGAAACATACACCAAGGCACTGATCACAGGCCTGGTCCTGCTTAAATACACCTCCTGCAATCAGCCTCAGGTGATGGCCTGATTGCAGGAGTGAGATTCTGACTGCTGAGAGCACCCGCTGGCCAGCCTTGGTACTGCAGCCCACAAGGCAGGTGAGTCCCATCACCATTGGCAAGTCCATTCCTGACAGCTCCCTTACATTAGTGGTCAGTGGGAAGAAGACTGAGCCTTACATTGGTTTAGTAGGTGCTCCAGTATTGGTGCCAGTGACAACTCTCATTTCATTTCATTGTAGCTCCACCTCCAAAATTGTGCATACAAAGACACAGTGGGTGTTGCTGAGCCATGGCACCTGCCTATAGTGCTGCAGCAGTGGAGAAGCATGGATTAAAACTTAGCAGAGGTTCCTCCTGTCCTCCAGTCTGACTCTGGCTGTTCACTGCTTGTAAAAGTCCTGTGTATACTATAAATTGTCATAAAGGGGTGAAATGTTTTATATGTTCTTTGTAGTAAGAAATATGATTTGCTTCATATTTGTATATTTCAGTAACCCATAGTAAAAACGTGTGTTTAATACACTATGTTGCCAAAAGTATTGGGACGCCTAGCTTTACACGCACATGAACGTTAATGGCATCCCAGTCTTAGTCCATAGGGTTCCATATTGAGTTGGCCCACCATTTGCAGCTATAACAGCTTCAACTCTTCTGGGAAGGCTGTAAAGGTTTAGGAGTGTGTCTATAGGAATGTTTGACCATTCTTCCAGAAGCGCATTTGTGAGGTCAGGCACTGATGTCGGATGAGAAGGCCCGGCTCTGCTCTAATTCATCCCAAAGGTGTTCTATCGGGTTGAGGTTAGGAGTTGCTCCTAACAACCCCTTCTTTTTACCAGGCCTAAAAACAGGCTTACGGGGGAGTGTGTGTGTGTGTATTGTAGAGAGTCAGCCTGGGACAGGCTTAAGAGAGGGTTAATTGAAGAGGGCAGAGACTTTTCCCTGTTTATTAATCAGCTGGTCAGAGAGGCTGTTTGATGGCTGTTTTGCTATCAGTGGTGAGGAGACCTGAATACTGTATGGAAGGCTCCATAAGCAGACTTTGACCTGTTGGGTGAGCTGGCCTTTAAAAAAGACTTTATTGCATCTACTGTGGCTAGAACACTGAAAGTTAGCCCTGTAAACCTGTGTTGTGCTGGATGGAAGTTTTACCTGCTTTGTGTGGGAACTGTATTTGAAGACAAGCCTATCATTTTTCTGTTTCATGCTGAATAAAGCAGATTTTAAATTTGAAGGAACTGTCTCCCAGCCGCCTGATCCCTTTGATCCCTACAATTAGTGGAGGATGCTTTGGCCAATTTCAGGGGTACAGGGCAATTCCATGTCCTGGGTTAAAGCTGCACACGCTATAAAAATATCTGGAAAGGCGATAAGCAACTAATACTGCCTGATACGCAGGCACAGGCCCGCCATGAGCAGGTCCTGGCACAGACAGTTGCTGCTCAACAAGAGACAAATTTCTTACTGGTTGACCAGATAGCGGGTTTACAGAAGGCAGTGACCCAGCAGGCTGGAAGAATAGGAAAAGGTTACGGTGTAAAGAGCAACCCGCAAAAGGCTGTGCAGCGGGCCCTGCAAAAGATGACGGCCACAGATGACGTTGAAGCTTATTTGGCAATATTTGAGCGGATTGCAACAAGGGAAGGTCTGCCTGAGAAAGACTGGGCAGATGTGCTACCCCCATTCCTGACTGAAGATCCTCAACAGGTATGTTGTGATTTGGCCTCAGAGTCAGCACAGGACAATAAACTGCTAAAGGCAGAAATACTAGCCAGACTGGGAGTGACTGTTGCTTTGAGGGTGAGTCAAGTTCATGGCTGATGCTTTGATAGGGCTAAGCCTGTCCGTGCACAGCTGTATCATCTAAACCTAAGGAAATGACACCCACTAAGATTGTGGAGTGAGTTGCCCTAGACCAGTTTTTGCATGGTCTTCCAAAGGACCTGTACCAGTCGGAGCCCCAGTCCCTGGATGAGGTAGCTGCCATGATCAAACAACACAGCTGTGTAGAAAGTTTATGTGAGCCCCCTTCTGCAACCAGAGAGCTGGTCCAGACCAAGGAGGCACACAGTATATACAGTATATAATATATACATTTGTACTACCTTACAATATTTATTGTATTGAATAAAGCTGGTTAGGTTTGCTGGCTATACACCAGAAGATTTTTGTTAAAAACTTGTAGTCTCCTCTCGCATTACTATCCTACTAAGCGACATATTGGCATGGATGTCACTCCACTTCCTCAAACTCAATCTTTCCAAAACTGAGCTCTTAGTATTCCCCCCAGCCCATGCCCCCTCCCCTGACTTCTCCATCACGATCAATAACACAATCATCAGTCCCTCCCCTCATGCCAGGGTACTAGGTGTAATCCTAGACTCCCATCTGTCCTTTCAGCCCCAAATCCAATTGCTGTCTAAATCTTGTAGACTTCACCTCCGCAACATCTCCAAGATACGGCAGTTCTTAACCTCGGAAACCACTAAGCAACCACTAAGCAACTGGTTATCTCTCGGCTTGACTATTGTAACTACCTCCTCATTGGCCTACCTCATCGCAGGCTATCCCTCTTCAGTCTATCATGAATGCTGCTGCCAGACTCATCCACTTTACTAACCATTCTGTATCAGCCTCCCCTCTCTGCCAATCCCTCCACTGGCTTCCCATTGCCCAACGGATAAAATTCAAAACATTAACAATAACATATAAAGCCATTTATAACTCCGCCCCAAATTACATCACTGATCTTGTCTCCAAATATCTCCCAAACCGTACTCTCCACTCCTCGCATGACCTTCTGCTCTCTAGCTTCCTTGTCTCCTCCTCCCATGCTCGTCTCCAGGACTTCTCCAGAGCTTCCCCCATCCTCTGGAATTCACTACCCCAATTTATCAGACTATCGCCTACGCTGCTCACTTTTAGGCGATCTCTGAAAACCTATCTGTTCAGGGAAGCCTATCCTGCCGTCAGCTAATAATGGAATCTTCTACTCTTCCTACCAGTCCATCCCCCACAGTTGCTACCTTTTGTACCACTAGCCCCTCCCTCCTAGATTGTAAGCTCCGAGTAGCAGGGCCCTCCTATCCCTCTTGTATTGAACCGTATTGTTGCTGTATTGTCTCCCATTATATTGTAAAGCGCTGAGCAAACTGTTGGCGCTATATAAATCCTGTATAATAATAATAATAGTTTTTGGAACCTTTGTTAGATTTTCTAGTGGTTAGTGGGGTCAACTTGATAATCATTTGACCATAATGACAAGACATTTTTAGGGAGTGGGATCGAAAATTGTTCTCTAACGAACAAAATTCTAACTGTACATGTGGTTTTCATTTCAGAAAAATCATACATTTAGTAATGCACATGCCCAGAAGAAAGCTGTTTAAGTCTAAGTTTAAAACTGGAATTCCATTTAAGTAACAGGTCTATATGAAATTTTAAAAGCTTTCAAATGAAATTAGTTGATAATGATAGAATGATAAAGTGATCTAACAGACATTTTTTCAGAATTTCCTTATGAACATTCAAAGTAAATTCTACTGGTGTATGGCCAGTTATTATGTTTTATGAATTTTATGAAAGCTAGCAAAGCATTTGCATGCATATTAACTTTAGTGGATGGTCAGATACCTAGTAACAATGAAAACAATGAAATTAAATGTAACCTGTAATAGCAAGCTGTAGGACGGCAGAATAGGCACTGAAGCGAGTGTGAGTGGGATCACCAGACAGAAGATTTTTTGAAATAGTGCTCTAAATTGTTTTTAAAACAGAGTGTCCAAGTAAAGTCACAGGTGTGCATGCAGTGATCATATCTATAAACATCATGCCCAAACCTACGAAGGAACACGGATGTGTGACGTGACAGAGAGCAAAGCATACTGGAGGTCTCTAGAGTACAGGAAGTAATAACTACAGGCTCATTAGAGAATAACTTACATCAAGATGATAATGTGCATACTTTTTAAATTGCCTTTGAACAACAGGCCTTAATACTTAGAAAGTGACTCACAAAAACTACATGATGACATTTTGGGTATAGAGGGCCCTTTCCCATTTGAACTTTCTACAGCACAATCGTAATATTCCTTGTCGAGTTATCCAATTTAGACTTTTCCTGTTCAGCTTTCAATAACACAGAGTTAAATTGCTTTTAGACGGAGAACACACAACACAATCATTACAAGTGCCTCAAGCACTGCCCTGCTGGACAAAATGCCGTTTTATGATCACCACCCAATTTTCTTCACGTACACCAATTATATCTTTGCTTGACTCTGCACCTGTTACTTTACTTATTGTACAATGGTGGTGCTATCATTTGCTGCAGAAAGTAATAAATATATCAGCAGAGATGTCAAGTACCAAGGTCCCCAATGAGCAAGATCTGGACGTTCTTAACACAAAAAATGGGATATTTTAATTGAAAAATCCTCTGGCTTATAAGTATGGGATCCCAACGTAACATAAAAATATGAAGGTATATAAATATAAAAAAAATAGGCATCCATTTCTTCCTGTTTCAATCACTTTTAAAAACTGCAGGTCCATGTAGTTTTATAGGTACTTCTATATTTGGCAAAATATTATTTTCTTGAAGGTTTGACCAGTTCCATGCAATTGAATTGACTGGAGCTTTTGCTGCTCTGTTTGCAAAAGACCTTATTTACTAAATTGAATAAAACCAGGTGTAAATGGGTTGAATTAAAAGAAAACTACATCATTTGAAGGGGCCAATAGGTAGCAGATAGTGTTGCAACTTTGTCACTAATTTTGATGTACCATCCAGTTTGTACACCATGAAATTTAGACATTTTCCTAGTAGTAGTGCCGACTGGGCCCTTTAAATTCCTCCCAGCAAGTGCTGACACAGTCCCTGGCTGCATGGACAATTCTTTTTTCTCTCCCCTGCTTGATGGACAGCTCAGGGAAAGAAAGGCAGTTCTGGGCTGTTTGTCAGGACCTGGATCAACTGCTGTTGGCACTGTGCTTCCTAGTGTGAGAAATTGTAGTTTTCGTGTCCACCAGTGGGTGTCTCCCAGCAGCCAGCAGTTTACACCTGATGCTGGCTGCTGGGAGGGTATTTAATTCCTTTTCTACGAGTGCCTCTAGCATCAGTGTGTTGCTTTGCTGCCTGCTCTTGATTGTGCTCCTGGCCTTGTACCTATACCCTGAATCCAGCTGCCTTGTTCCTATCCCCCCTTGTTCCTGATCCCCATGTTGGTTCCCCCTTCCTATATGTTCCCTGCACCTCCAGCTTTTCCCTGCTTTTCTGTGTTCCCATTCATATATATTGTTTATAGTTAATTTGCTAGTTAGTCTTTCTGTTACTGTGTTATGTTGTTTAGCTAGGTATTTTGCCACTGGATTTTTGATTCACTTATATCTTTATGTTTTCTGGTGTTTGGATGGATTTTGGTTTCACTGTAAATAAATCTTACCTTAAATATACATGGATTGGTCCCAGTTTCCTGAGTGTAGCTCTGCAGATTTGGCTATCCCTGCTGCTGATTCCTGATACTATTGCCACAGCCAAAAATGGATCCACCCTGGCAACTCTGGGACGGGAGGAATTCCTATAGGCCGATTAGCCACCTGGGCCAAGATTGAAAATGATTAGCCAACATGAGGTATGGGGAAGTTTCTGGGGACCCACAGGCAGGTGTGAGGGAGGCTGGGACTGTTTAAAGAGAGTCTGTATACATGATTTGGTGCAAAAGTGTGTAGAGAGCCCGTAAAGGGCCAGGGTCAGAGTGCTGCTGCTTGAGAAAAGAGCCACGAGAGAGATTCATGCTGCTGCTTGAGAAAGAAAGTTGTGGAGGACCACATACTATCACTGCTGTGTTGTGTGCCAAAACTGCACCTACAGTGTGTTGCTGTCAGATGACCTGGAACTTGACTGCTTAAAGCACATGGCTGATGTTCCTATGCTGGGGTGAATTGTGCTGTTACTACAGAGTGTGTTTCAGTATCCTGTTATCCAAGAAAGTTGCTGTTCTGGACCTACTGTGCCAGTGAATGTGACAGAATCTTCAGAGGTGGTGAGAGCACTTTCAAGTGGATATGTCAGGACCATCATGGGTGGTGAGAGCACCTTGACATGTTATTTTTCTTTTTACAACTCTGTCCTTGTTTGCTTTGGAGATCTATGTAAAGGGGACCGTGTTTCTTTCTAGGACCTTAGGATTACAAATGCTCTCTCATCTGAAGAGTGAGGGCTCTCTTGAATAATCCAAGGGTGCCAACATTGGTATATTCTGTACTCTGTCCCATTGGTTAGAACATACAAAGGGCAAGAGCAAAGGTGTACCGTTATAGCCAAAGTTATGTATACTGCTATACAGTGTTGAAAATGACATGCAAACACACCAGGGAAAGGGTTGGAAAGTGCAGACATTAACCCTCTGCATACTGCTATACGACCTTGCATATTCCTAGCAGACTTTTGCATAAAACAGGGATTTTTGGTTCACCTACAGTATATTACCCTGCATGTTCATGCTGGCAAACTGATCCCTCTCTGGTCAGTCCCTACTCTACTGTGCAAAATGCCAATACAAGTAAGTATTAGGCATTTTGCACAGTAGAGAAGGGAATGGCCAGAGAATGATTCCTTTGTCACAGTCGCTTGAACAAGTATTGTAATATGTATGAATCAAGAATGCCTCTTTTTTACAAACGTTTGCTGGAAATCTGTAAGGATGTATAGCACTGTACTGAGGGTTAATTCAGAATTTGCAGTTTTAACGTGTGGTCACCCCTTTAGCACCTCATGTGCTATATACAGTATACAGTATGTAAGATATTTGGATTTGAGTACAAACATATTTCCATTTCTATTGCATAGTGCAGGTCAATGACCTGTCAGTCAGTGAATCTGTAGCACTACTCCAATTGTGTCTGTCTTCCCCCTATACGAGTGCTATATGTCCATTAAAATATGCTATAAGCAACTAATTTTTGGCATTTTTTACAGTAGAATCTGGATGGCCTGAGAGGAATTACTTTGATTCAATTAGTCAGCCTGAATATGTATTGTAGTATATGCAAATCAAGACTACAGGAATACCTTGGTTTACAACTGTAATACGTTCTGCAGGACTTTTCGTATAACGAAAAATTTGTAAACCGAAACGTCGTTTCCCATAGGAATGCACTGAAATCCAATTAATCCATTCTGAAGGTCAGAAAAAAGTAAACACTAATAAAATACTGCATGAGTTATTTCATCAAGTCATGCGGTATTTTAGTAGTGACAATCATGTGTTAATGTTTCAGCTGTCAGCGGGGTTCCCCACTGACAGCTGAATCTAAAAGAATCGTCGGCAATGAAAAAAATTATTTAAAAACTGGCGAGGGGTCCCCCTCCAATCCATACCAAGCTCTTCGGGTCTGGTATAGATTTTGAGGGGAACTCCCATGCCAAAATTTAAAAAAAAAATGGTGTGGGGGTCCCCCTCAAAATCCTTACCAGACCCTTATCCGAACATGCAGCCCAGCAGGTTAGAAAAGGGGGGGAATGAGCGAGCACCCCCCCTCCTGAACCATACCAGGCCACAGGCCCTTAACATGGTGGGGGGTGCTTTGGGGCAAAGCACCTTGTTCCTATGCTGATGGGGACAAGGGCCTCTTCCACACAACCCTGGCCGGTGGTTGTGGTGGTCTGTGGGCGCGGGGTTTATCAGAATCTGGAATCCCCCTTTAACAAGGGGGCCCCCAGATCCCAGCCCCCCTATGTGAATGAGCATGGAGTACATGGTACCCCTACTCATTCACAAAAAACAAAGTGTAGTGTTAAAAAAGACAAGACACAGTCTTTGACAAGACCTTTATTAAAAGAAAAAACTAAAATAATGTCTCCCGCAGTAGATCCAACGTCAGTCATGATGCCTGCCCTCACTACAACTGCCAACCCGAAAAAAGAGTTAAGAAAAAAAGTCTCAGTTCCCAATGATGGCTGCCAGCCCTTTGCCTCTGAGCTGGCTTGACAGTTCTTAAATATATAAGGGGCAGGGCCACCCGGGGACATCATCTGAGTGACCCCGCCCCATGTGACATCATTGATGTTACATGGGGTGGCGTCACATGAGTGATGTCCTCGGGTGGCCCCGCCCCTTACATATTTAAGAACGGTCAAACCACTGGAGCAGGCAGACAGCTTTCTTTTAATAAAGGACTTGTCAAAGACCGTGTTCTGTCTTTTTTCACACTACACTTTTTGTTTTTTGTGAACGGGTAGGTGTATCATGTACCCCATACTTATTCACATGGTGGGCTGGGATCTGGGGGGCCACTTGTTAAAGTGGACTTCCAGATTCCGATAATCCCCCTGCCCGCAGACCCCCACAACCACCCATCAAGGTTGTGGAGAAGAGGCCCTTTTCCCCATCAACAAAACACCCCCCTATGTTGAGGGCATGTGACCTGGTATGGTTCAGGAGGGGGGTGATCGCTCGTCCGTCCCCCCTTTCCTCACCTGCTGGGTTGCATGCTCGGATAAGGGTCTTGTATGGATTTTGTGAGGGACCCCACTCCATTTTTTTTTAAATTTTGGTGTGGGAGTTCCCCTCAAAATCCAAGCCAGACCCGAAGGGCTTGGTATGGATGGGAGGGGGACCCCACACCATTTTTTTTTAAATTTATTATGGTGCCGGTTTTTAAATATAATTGCCGCTTTTTTTTTCTTCACTATAGCTCAGAAATTCAGCTGTCACTTTCCCCCTTGCTAAAAGGAAGAAAGTTTTCTTTTAGTTTATTTCCTTGAGTTAAGAGAAACAATGTTTTATTTTAGTTTCTTAAAAGAAACAAAGTTTCTGTTAACTCCAGGGAAAGTGACAGCTAATTATGTGAGCTATAGAGAAGAAAAAAAAGCTGGCAATTGTTTTTTTTATCGGCACCGACATACACTTCGTATTGTGAAAAAAATGTATAAACCGAGGCATTATTTTCAATGGATTTTCATTTGTAAAGCAAAAATTATGTTAACTGAGGCATTTGTAAACCGAGGTATTACTGTACTTGCTTTTATGCAAGCATTATGCTAGACATTAAGTAAAGGTGTAGAGCAGTGTTTAGAGGGTTAATTAAGAATCTGAACAGCTTTCTAGATATGCATTCTGGTTTTAAAAATGAGGATGTGTGGTAACCCAGTAGAGAGAGTTTAGCTCACCTCTCAGTCCCCACAACCTGACACAAAAAAAAAAAGCTACAAACCACAAAGTACATGTTTTAGTCCACTACCACCTTTTTTAATGAGGATTAAAACATCCAAATAATAAGATAATACTGGTTACTTTAAATACAGGGATAACATGTTTTGGAGATAGCACATACTGTATGTTCCTCCTCACAGGTTCTGTTGGCAAAAACATTCTAAAAGTGTGTGAAAGCTTTGAAATACAAGTGTACATATGTTTATTGGTTAATGTCCAATGTTGTTATGCCATGTAAAACATTTGTATTAAACTAGAGGAAGTTTTTTTTTTTAATATTAAGGACATTACTTTTAGTTCTGGTTTATACTTGGCATCACAGAAATGTAGCTACAGCCCTAGCAATGCCATTGACATATTATCTTGGAGCAGGTTGTTTACTCATGTAATACAAATCTATTGTTTCTATCAAGAACTCTTGCCTCTTCCATGTCTTTCCTTGATATGCATTTGGAATCATAGTTAAATATCTTGTATCCTCCCTTAGGAAGAAATTCATGGGAACAACAGTAAGAATATATTCTGTTTCATGATTTTCTAATCTCCACAGTAACAGAACTACTCTGGAAAAAATTACATGTAACTGGTATGCCTTTATTTATTTAATTATTGTTATAAATACCAGGATTGTGCATTTTACAGAATTTCCCTGATTCCTTTACCAATACTTGGCTACTTTCTTGACAATCATAAATGTTTTTTTGAACTCCCATCTGTCCAGTTGCATTTTGTTTGATGTAGGCAAATTTTAAACATGCTTAGACATGCCACTTTACACACTATGGACTGCAGCCGGACATATTCAAAAAAATTAATTACTAATTAGTCTAGTAAAAAAAATAACCATCACAATGACTTGTCTCTGTTTAGGAAAATGTGCTTAAAGCGGAGAAAATCCAACTGTCTAGCCTCAGAAACAATCAAACTAAACAAATGTCTTGTAATAAACTCTACACATGATTGCAATGAAGCATACTTTCTTTTAGTTAGTAATTTTTTTTTTTCCACTTCCATTAGAAGCCATCTTTGATCTTTTCTTGCAGTTTATATCCACAACCCTGCTTCCTTCCGCTAAGCATGTCAGATAAAAATGTCACGTGTGCACTGTACAAAGATTCGGTCTTCCCCAGGCTTTCCGTGCACTGCAAACTAGGAAGACACGTAAAAAAAAAAACTGTCTCAGTAGAATGTGTTTACTAAGCCCAGTGATGTCACTGGACATGTGGATTTTAGGAAGGGTGGCTTGTGAGTGCATTGATAGGGATCTCTCTATCTGCACATCTTGGCATGTCCTGGATGTAGAGAATTAGGGTTACACTGCACATTCACAAATGATGTTGTTATTACAGTGATATGATGTGAAATTATGTTGCTATTACAGTGATATACAGTGATATCTTGGCAATGAAAATGGATGAGGATTATGATGCTGATTTGAATGCCGATGGACAAAAGTGTGTAACATTCTCTTGCTGATGGAATAAAGTTGCTAAACTGAGTTCACTTCCACTTTGCTTCCACCAAAGCAAAATGATATTATAAAAATTAAGATCTAACAAACAACACCATATGTTTTTTAATCTCTCATTCACCTATTTCAAAGAAACACTGTTTATTTTTGGGCATATTATATTAACCAAATAAAACTGAACATTTATGTTCAGATATGAAGAAAACACTTGGTTAAGAATGTGTGGGGCTCTAAACAGCAGGGCAACATCTGACTGTACAATTTCCCATAGGCCTGTCAAAACCTTTTTAATCGGAGGACCTACTTAGAATATTCATTTATTTTGTATCTGATCAGACAGAACATGCATCACATAGTTGCTGGTAGATTTAAATAAAACTGTGGAGTTAGACTGAAACATGTATGATGAGCATCGTATTCCCCTCATTCCCCTCAGCACTACTCTGACTGCTAATGGGGATGTCAGAGAATACAATGTCCAGGGACAGATCATTTATATAGATTTTTGCAGGACCTTGGCTTTTGCAAGTTTTTGATGAAACAAAACTGACTTCCTCCTCTGAAAATGGCTGATTTCAAGCCTTTAAACATCTGCTTGTGGGATAGAAAAGAAGGCAGTCTTTTGCATTTATTCCTGGATTTTCAATGTAAGTAGGTAGCAATCCTATTCTCATCATTATTTTCATAGTTGTACATTTCAGGACACAGGATAGAATTCTAGAACATTGTGACATTCAAACGTTGTTCAAATGAGGGATGAGAACAGCAAGAGAAAAGCTAATGGGCCCACAAATGGAAAATGGAACAGGAAGACAAGGGAGCTCAAGACAGCCTAGAGTGCTGCTTTACAACCAAGCTGACGCCTGAATATTTACCTGGTAAAATGGAGTGAGGCTGATAAAAGGGAGCTGTAGCTCACAAAATAGCATGTATTACCTTAAGACATAGTTACATAGTTAGTCTGACTAAAAAAATACAAAATCCGTCCAGTTCAACCATTAAAAAAAAAAAGTTATAATCCTATACCCACAGTTGATTCAGAGGAAGGCAAAAAACCCCCCAGCAAAGTATGATCCAATTTGCTTCTGCAGGGAAAAAAATTCCTTCCTGATCTACCAAGAGGCAATCGGATATTCCCTGGATCAACTTCACCTATAAATGTTAGTATCCAGTTATATTCTGTGTATCTAAGAAATAATCCAGACCTTTTTTTAAAGTAATCAGCTGAGCTGGCTAGAACCAACTCTTGAGGGAGTCTATTCCCCATTGTCACAGCTTTCACTGATTTCTCTTTATGATGTTTTAAGAGCAGGACAGATAGATCATGGTAGAACAATGTCCTGGTTAGGGAAAAGGCTACCTTGGGAAGAAATAAGGCCCCAGGCCTTAAAACATTCTTGTCCTTTTATAAAACAAGAAAGGGTTCTTTACAGGTTAAGGACCCCAACCTAGAAACTCACTTCACACAATTGATGTGAAAGGCAACCTTGTGAGTAAGCAAAGAAACAGGAGAATCCCTAACAGGTTCAAAGGATGGTCTTTGCAAGGCCAACAGAACCAATTTGAGATACCATGAGTTACTGAGGAATGCAGAGAGGGAACAATGTAAATGATACCCTGCACCTTCTCAATGGAATGAGAGAAAAGAGTTCTTTGAAAAACAATCTCTAGGGCTGCGACTTTACCCTTAATAGTACTTGAGGCAGTAAATCCAGACCAATCTGAAGAAGGACAGAATTCATCCTGCAATGTACTTCCTGGTATAGAAATTCCTTTCTTAGCACCACTAGAAATGCATGTTCAAGGTGCAGTGGTAGTCTTTTCTAGAAGTTGAATTCTTAGGTTTTAAGAGCATAGGGATAAACTAAACAGGTAGGCCCCTATTCCTTTAACAACCAGTATGGTAAAGCCAGTGACCGAGATGCAAGATGATAACCTGGTTAACAGGGCTGGAAAATTACTTTCCACCCAAGTGAGAATGAGATCTGCTTCTTTTTGAGCTTTGAGACTCGTGTTTCCTTCCTGATTGCATTAACTGACTGAATCCTGGTCGGATGACCTCGCAGACAAGAGGTCCACCATTGAAGAGATAACCAAATTGCTCTGACTTTCAGAATATTGTTCAGGAGATGAGCTTCCTCCAGAGACCAAATCCCTTGCACCTAAATAGTATAAAGGACTTCTCACCAGCCCAGGTTTTATTGCCAATGCCTAATTGAACAAGCTGAAGTTAGAAGCACCAGTGCACTAGCTTTGGTAAATCTCCCCCAGAGTGTCCTAATTAAGGTAGAAGGAAGAAGCCACCTTAGGTAAAAAGAAGGGCTTTGGCCTCAACACAACCTTGCCCTTTTACAGCATAACGTGGTATTAAATCAAAAGCAAACATTTATTATATAGCAGCTTACCAATTCTTACAGTGGGGATCGAAAGTTTGGGCACCCCAGCTAAAAATTTGTATTAATGTGCATAAAGAAGCCAAGGAAAGATGGAAAAATCTCCAAAAAGGCATCAAATTACAGATTAGACATTCTTATAATATGTCTACAAAAGTTAGATTTTATTTCCATCATTTACACTTTCAAAATAACAGAAAACAAAAAAATGGCATCTGCAAAAGTTTGGGCACCCTGCAGAGTTAATATCTTGTACTGCCCCCTTTGGCAAGTATCACAGCTTGTAAACGCTTTTTGTAGCCAGCCAAGAGTCTTTCAATTCTTGTTTGAGGTATCTTTGCCCATTCTTCCTTACAAAAGTCTTCCAGTTCTTTGAGATTTCTGGGCTGTCTGTTACGCACTGCTCTTTTAAGGTCTATCCATAGATTTTCAATTATGTTGAGGTCAGGAGATTGTGAAGGCCATGGCAAAACCTTCAGTTTACGCCTCTTGATGTAATCCCCCGTGGATTTCGAGGTGTGTTTAGGATCATTATCCATTTGTAGAAGCCATCCTCTCTTTAACTTCAGCTTTTTCACAGATGGCATCAAGTTACCATCCAAAATTTGCTGAAATTTTATTTAATCCATTTTTCCTTCTACTCGTGAGATGTTCCCTGTGCCACTGGCTGCAACACAACCCCAAAGCATGATTGATCCAACCACATGCTTAACAGTTGGACAGAGGTTCTTTTCATTAAATTCTGTGCCCCTTCTTCTCCAAACGTACCTTTGCTCATTCTGGCCAAAAAGTTCAATTTTAACCTCATCGGTCCACAGAACTTGTTTCCAAAATGCATCAGGCTTGTCTATATGTTCATTTGCAAAGTTTAAACGATGATTTTTGTGGTGAGGACGTAGAAGAGGTTTTCTTCTGATGACTTTTCCATGAAGACCATATTTGTACAAGTATCTCTTTATAGTGGAATAGTGTACCACAACTCCAGTGTCTGCCAGGACTTTCTGGAGGGATCGTGCAGTCAAACGTGGGTTTTGAATTGTTTTTCTCACAATCCTGCGAGCTGTTCTGTCTGATATTTTTCTTGGTCTTCCAGATGTTGCTTTAACTTCCACTGTTCCTGATGACTGCCATTTCTTAATTACATTCCGAACAGAGGATATTGACATCTGAAAACGCTTTGCTATCTTCTTATAGCCTTCTCCAGCTTTGTGAGCGTCAACTATTTTCAGTTTCAGTTTTCTAGACAACTGCTTAGAAGAACCCATGGTGCTGACTGTTGGGGCAAGGTCAGATGAGTCTGGGCATTTAAAACCTTTGAGATTGACATCACCTGGTCTTCCCAGACGATGATTGAGAACAATCCATGACACTGGCAGGTCTCAGCTTGGCAAAGGGGGCAGTGCATGCTATAAATTCTGCAGGGTGCCCAAACTTTTGCAGACGCCATTTTTTTGTTTTCTGTTATTTTGAAAGTGTAAATGATGAAAATAAAATCTAACTTTTGTTGATATATTATAAGAATGTCTAATCTGTAATATGATGCCTTTTGGAGATTTTTCCATCTTTCCTTGGCTTCTTTATGCACATTAATACAAATTTTTAGCTGGGGTGCCCAAACTTTCGATCCCCACTGTAGATGTGATGGCTGCACATCAGTAAAAAGGGTGAGACAAACAATTTATCACTTACAGAGATGTTCCCAATGATCAGCTTTCATCTCTTTATGTATAATATTTATCCCAAAGGATAAAAAATGTATTGTAACTGCTTAGAAAAGCGTGACCTGGAGTTGGGTTTTAATTTGTTAGTGTATGTACACTATACACCCATATGGAAGAAAAATATATTTGCAATATATTTAAAAAATATTCTTCCCAAATATATTACAATTCTGGCCATATTCAATATATTTCAAAATATATATATATATATATATTGCATGTTGAAGTGCATTTTATTACAAAATATATGAAAAATATTTTTAAAAATACACTTCAAATCTACATTTTTGGAATACATTTACAAATATATGTAAAAATATATGTTAAAATGACTTTTTTATATGTTAAAAAAAAAATCAGAAAAACATATTTCAGCTCCATTCCCACTGTTGCAGATCCCTTGCTGCTATTATTGGCTGTCAAAATGACCATGTATGATACACAGTGGAAATCATTTCTGTAAGTGTAAAATTACACTAACAGAAAGTCTGCAAGTATCATTGAGTAATACAATGTAACAATGTACTTTTACATCATATTTACTTTTGTATTCAACTTCAGATCTCCTCCCTTCCTCCAGCCTATGACTGGATAACAAAAGAAAAAGCAGCAGACTTGTTAGCTCATCTCCTATCAGCATACCTCTTGGTAGAACATGAGCACTGCAGCACAATTGACTGATTCCTTGTACTGCTTAGCCTTCTCCCAGTCTGAATAATGTTGTACAACGGATAGCAAGAGGTTTATACCAAGATAAATGTAGGTGATTACACTGCTTGCATTAAAAAAATGATTACTGAATATGGCACTGTATTGATTTGTGTTCTGTATTTGTTGGGAGCTCAGCTTTAATTTTAGATTCTGGCTTTTTCTTTGCACGGAGCATTGTGCATTGATTAAGCATGTTGCTTCCTAATTACAAACCTCTGATTTAGCAGATATGAAAAGAATTCGTGTTAGAGAAACAAAAATTAAAAATGTAATGTAACAAAAGGGCCCTCGATCCCCTCATGTTTTGCATTGTATTGGTATTGTTCTGTCACATGTTCTGTCCCCCTTTGTAATGTATAGCGCTGAGCGAACTATTGGCGCTTTATAAATACTGTATAATAATAATAATAATTCTTATGCTGGCTATGCCCTTGCTAGCATTCAATAACAAAAACATTCAACCTGATCAATGTAACCTACCAACAACTGCTTATATAAATTGTTGTTAAATATTTTTCTTTATAGGACAGGGATGGTGGTAGGCAACTGAATTTGCTAAAACATTGCATTGTTTCAAGTCATCATTAGTGAATAACTGTAGTATCTTGTAATTTTCTGATTGTTCCTAGTTATATTTCAGGAATTGAAATAAATTAACCTTTTTTCAAATAAGCTATGTGCTCTGGATGGAAATGTCAATTCATGTGAACTTATTTAGCACATACAAGGTAAAACAATATTCTGAGTTCACTGCTCTGTTCTAATGGTACACGCTAGAGACCCGACATAGAACCAGAGTCATACACATTTACTGTCAATGCTAACCTAATGAGTTACACGGAGGAAGCATTGGGATTGCATTAATCGCCTGGTCTGAGATTTAGCCCGATCTTGCCCCAGCTCTCATAATCAGTTGTGACAAGTTCTTAGTGTGATCGGAAACAGAAGACAAAGTCTACACCCTGTAGACCTGTTCTTCCCCTTGCTGATCTGCCCAGCTCTGTAACAGAAAGCATGCAATAGCTCAAGGCACAGGTCAGAGAAGGACAGCTAGATTCTTCCTTTCATGTTTTCAAGCTCAGATAAAAAAAATCATGTAATTTTACTGGAAAACAATGATTGGGTGTTCTTACTAGTAAACATGAAAGTGCGTTTTTTTTAGAAACAAAGAACAAAAGAAATGAGATCATTACATGGTGCCTGCAACATTGGGAAGTTCCATATTTTCTGTGTGAAGAAAGACTTCTGATGACCCACACATACAGTTTATGTCCAAAGAAACCTCCCCAAGCTAAGAAATAATGTTTGGGGCTGTTAGGATAAACCTTCTGCAGGACGGTGTTGTAGATTTGTCTGACGCATTCTCACTGACCATGGATGAACTGTACCTCCTGTAACCCCAATACTTAGTCCACTGATGAAATCCAGCATTTAACATCAATTACAAAAATCTGGAAAATACAGATATACCGAAAAAGTTGGTTAGAGCTGTGTCCTTACAAGACAAAATATCCTATACAAAGGCATAAATACAGACATGTTTTTCCAAATAATTAATCTGATTATTCCAACAACCAAAACACATGTCCTGTGCTAGATTAACATAAATGGCACCATTGATAGCAATAGTTTGCACAGAATATTCTGTAACCTCATGTTATTATTTTGAATGATTGGTGTGTAATATTAATGTCAAACAAATTTTATTGGTTATGTAAAAACAAGTAGGTGGTACATATGTTTTGTAGATAGAAACGATGTTTACAAATGTCTACTACTCTGGTTTCTCCTAGGCCCAGGCACCAATAAACACAAGCAGGCTTTAGTGGGAAATTATCGCATGAACGGCATAAACTTTACAGGAGAAAGTGCTACAATCAAAGTAGTGACTCCGGCTTCATTGATATGGCTCTGTCCTTTTGTTCCCATGGCATCAAAGTTGAATTGTCAGCTGTCTGTTTATATGTTTTTATTTAAGTTATTTAGATTGAGGTATAAAATATCTTGCTAGAGCTATAAGTGTTGTTTGATCAGCTGAACAAAAAGAAAATGTGAGCATTAAGCCTCGTTAAATAAGCCCATGAAAAAGACAATATCCTTAAAGTGCTCCTCTCCATTTCCCAAGTATGGAAACATAATGGTACCTACATAATCTGCTTCGTTCACTTTTTCAAACGTACTCCTCCTTTCCACAACATGTGCAACCCAAGCATGCAAAACAACACTGTTACTGATATAAAAAAATGACTTCTTGTCAAAATTCAGCAGATAAGCTCTAATCTCCATCTCTATCCACTTCCCCATGGAAGCTGAGCAGTGACACATGACTGTCACATGAAGGACAAAGATGTCTTTGATGTGCAGGCTGTGATTAATAGCCTGGCTTTACCTTTCCCATGGTGTGCAGGAGGCAAAATGGCAGCACTCACGAGGGAAGTGCTGGGTCTCAGGGGACAGACTAGTGCAGAGTTCTTAGCTGAATGGTTTATTCTTATTTTATTTGATTTATTTCAGGTATTTGTATAGCACCGTCAATTTATGCAGCGCTTTACATATATATTGTACATTTACATCAGTGCCTAACCATCCAGGAGCGTACAATCTAAGGTCCCTAACTAACATTCTACATACACATACTAGGGACAATTTAGACCGGATACAATTAGCCTACCATATTTGGTGATATCTGTAAACACCAGCAAAAGAAAAGGGTTCTTTCATGATTTTCATACATTTATCTCCATTTAAATTTAGACGTTTGATCCAATAGTGAACATGAAGTTAGATGAATATACAAAGTTGTCACCAATTGACACCAATACATTGGTTTGGAGATCATTAGAGAAAAAAATATTTCCTTGGAAATGTAGCACCTTCTAGTGTGCTACCAGAATTAGTGTAGGTAAATTTAATATGGTATGACTCATGTTAACTGTGTGAGTAGGTAATTAAGTCAGGTTACT
The DNA here is from genome assembly GCF_062004578.1 of Staurois parvus. Classification (NCBI taxonomy): domain Eukaryota; kingdom Metazoa; phylum Chordata; class Amphibia; order Anura; family Ranidae; genus Staurois; species Staurois parvus. The sequence goes on from NW_028318295.1 coordinate 3,289,913, forward strand.
GCACGTCTGGCTGGGTAAGTCAGCAGGTTGGGATGCTATCACCTCTACCGGGCTCTTGAGGACATGGAAGCTTCCAGAAACTATCAGGCAGAAGGGGTGGAGACCTAAATCGGCATGTTTATTGGTGTCTAACCAATCCCAGGCTTTTAGGCCCTGGTAGTGTGGTGAGGCTAACTCATAAATATGGGAGTCAGGCTAACAGGGAAGGGTGGGCTCAGAAAGATCCATTCAGCATCACGGTATAAACAGGATCATTGCCTGGAAGCAGTTGGAGCAAGAAGGACAGTGTGAGTACATCATCACACCCAGGGATTTACAAGGGGAAACACCGCCATGTGGAACAAGCTTTCAAAGGACAGCATTGTGCTTAACCCTTTATCCTTGTCCTGGGAAATCTTCAGAGGAGCCAGGAGGGCTGCTAGCATCTGCACGCTGTGGAGCTCTGAGCAGTTCTACAGGGGAGAGGAGATATCTCTGCATGTAGTTTGCAACAAACTAAGCTAACTTTCAGAGGGGCTGAGAGCCCCTAGCCCTTCAAGGAGTAGAACAGTATAGGACAGGGGCGGACTGACCATTTGGAAACTCGGGCATTGCCCGAGGGCCCGGGGTCAGTAGGGGGCCCCATGAGATGCCCCTGGTACCTTTTTCATAGGCTTTTTTGAGTTTGGGCAAGGACACAGGGGCCCCATGATCCCCTATTGCCCAGGGCCCCATGAGTTGTCAGTCCGCCCCTGGTACAGGATCTGTTTCTGTAAATAGAAAGGAAATTGTCCCCGTGCATTGATTCCGTCAAGTTGAGCATCCCATAATTCCTATTACCCTATTCAAGTTATTTCCCTAATAAAATAACAAAACCCAAGCTCATGGACCATTCACTGACTTTGGATGCAACTGTGGAAAATGTGTGTTGCCTGGCTGTGCGAAGCTTAGGGGGACCCAGTAACACAGTGGTCCTCAAGCGGGTAGTGCTACAGAAATATTGGAATAAGCACAGAAATAATGAACTGGACCCTTGCCATGTTTAAAGTATCTTTAAACCTAAAAAAAAGCATATAAATATATATATATATTTTTTAAAAATAAATACATTTTGTATAAAAATACCTGTTGATTATGCCAGTGACCTTTTCTTGCTTTTAGGGGTGGCAACAATCTGTAGGGTAATCTACTTCCTGCAGTATTTCCACCTCATGTGCACATGCTCCAAAAGCTGTGTCTACAAACCGGGTGAGGGTGGAACCAACCTCCCTACTGTGAATGGCTATAAGAATAGCTGAGGTCAATCAAACACGCTTACTTGCCCCATCAAGTGGTGCTACTGGTGCCGTAGTCAGCTGGGAACCTGAAGGGGTGAATAAGAGTGATTGACAATGGCTTCTCCTATAATAGCCTTCCTCAGCAATGCAGACTGGTCCTGCCCACCACCAAAGCCATTTGGCTCCAAACAGATCTGAGTCCTGGGACCTGGAACTAAAGGAAGGAATAAAAGGTATTGTGGAAGCTTTCTTTTAATACTTTGCTGTTACCCACTATTTATAAAAATGGTGGTTTAGAATCACTTTAATAGGCCATCTAACTAGATGAATCATTTGTATTGCATGATTTTTCTAAACATTCTCAATTAAGAGGGTATTATGGCAATAAAACACCTTATCCTATCTTTGCAAATACAGAATGAGCTTCCTTTTTCCAAACAGCAATTTTCCCATGCAATGGAATTCCGCATTTCTGATTCATCCAGACTGACCCAGGCTGTATGCTTACTTGTTTGCAGAGTGACAAGCGTATCATCAATATTAAACAGGGATTACTAATGTGTAGCCACACTATTGGACCCCTAAATGAAAAGGCAGAATGTGAGAACTTTTCAAGACCTCTGGAAGGGAAGCTAAACTAAGATATTATCAAGCTATATTCTGCAGCTTTCTCTGAACAGATGGCTCAGCCCCCCACTCTTCATTGTATTGTCATTCCAACTCTTTTGCCAATCATCACCAGCAGCAGCCAGTAGTTTACTAAACACAATTACATTATTTCCAGTCACTGAACCATGCTGAGGCACCCAACCAAAGCCAAACATGAGCAGATCATACCTGGGTTACCCCTTGGTCCTAGATCATTTAAGCTACTCCCCCAGAATTGCAAATGGGCAGTCTATCTAGACTACTGACCTAACCTGGTCCACTGACATCCAGGTGTATTTGTTTACTTATCCTTGAGTGTTGATTCATATTCATATTGAGTATTCTTCATGGTAAGTATTCAATTGCTTTCTACTATCCTAAGGAAAAAAGTTAAATTTGCAAAAAAAAAAAGCAATGCCCTTAGCAAGAGGCACAGTGGAATTGTGCCCCATTTATGGTGTCATTGGGAGAAATTGTGCCCCATCATTGGTGTCATTGGGCCCCATTCTTGGTGTCAATGGGATGAACTGTGCCCCATTGTTGGTGTCATTGTTGGGAATTGTGCCCCCATCTTTGGTATCATTGGGAGGAATTTTTTGGTGTCAGTGGATTAAATAATGCCCTAAGGGCCAGATAAATGCAGGCAAAGGGCTGCATCTGGCCCCAGGGATGCAGTTTGGAGACCACTGGTCTATGCAAATGTCTTCCAACAGGTGCAAAAAAAGATGACATGTAAGTGCGTTTCCATGTGTTGATCCTTGGCATAAGCAGGAGGTCAATACTAGCTGAAACAAGTGGTCTTCACAGGGGCTCACCTACACAAAGCGCATGTCAATCTCTTTATTTAGGAGATCAACAGGATTTGGTAAGAGGCTGTGTGATCTGTGGTGGAGGATACACATGGAAAAATATTTACCTGTCATCTTTTCTGGCACCTATTGGAAGACATTTGCATGGACTATTGTCACAATATTGCCTATGATGAATTGTTGATGGCACAAGCACTTTTTTTAATCCTTGATGAAATCTTTATTTTGTGTGATAAAATTGTGATTTACTTTTATATTTACTAAATTTATTGTTTGCACATTCACTTTACTGTATTTGAATGTACCATCTATTGATACCATTGTGAAAGTGCACCTATTTACATAAATAGTGTGCCTGGGCCCTTACATTTTTATTTCATCAAGCAGCATGTTTGAAGCGTGTTTGTATAATGTTTAAACCTGTACATAGACTGCTACAGCCTGCAACTGTACTCTCATCACCTACATCCCATGCACTGATAAAACTTCATATGGGCTTTAGCTTGTATAAGAGCAGCTTTTGTAAAGCTTTTGACAAGCAGCTTTGATTATGTATTTGCAAAAACGTTAGGGCCAAGCTTGAAGCCGCATTATATCCAAAAACAAAAATTGCAGTTTAACCAATCTTTAAATGTGGTGACTGCATTAGTTTTCTTTTTTTAAGGGTTTTTTTTCTACTTGGTGATCTGGCCAGTAACACACTTCCTGTATTAGGGTGTCTCCACTCTGGATGGAGGAGCAATGGAGACACCTTGGACAGCAGCATTGTCAGTTTGAGGAGAGGTTGGTGTTAAACTTGGTACTGAGGAGGTCACTGCATTAACAACGCAATTTTACTACAGTGATCTCCCCGCTGAGCTATTGTGTTCTGACCCCCACCAGAACACAGCAATCAGCCCTCACAGCCATTGACTGAGAGCGCTGATCGGATGCTGATTGGCTGCTGGTTTTCTATCAAGCCTGGTCAAGCCAGCCATGAGATCGGCTTCTGTCAAACAAGAACCCGTACACACGAGCCAAATGTTGCCTGGTATCTACTATACTGGCTGATTTTGACCAATATTTGGCCTGTGTGTATGGGGCTTTAGATGCACTCGCTGATTTATATAGACTTGACATCTCCCTGCTGCCATTTACCTCTAAACTCCTAGAACGCTTAGTCTACAATCGCCTGAACTCACTAACAACCTTCTTGACCCTTTACAGTCTGGCTTTCGCTCACTCCACTCCACTGAAAAAGCCCTACTAAAAGTCACTAATGATTTACTAACTGCTAAAACCAATGGCTACTACTACATACTCTTACTACTTGACCTCTCTGCGGCTTTTGAAACGGTTGACCATCCCCTCCTCCTCAAAAAACTCCACTCCCTTGGCCTCAGAGACTCTGCTCACTCCTGGTTCTCCTCCTACCTATCGCAGCGCTCCTTCAGCGTTACCTATAATTCTGCCTCCTCCTCTTCACTCCCTCTCTCTGTAGGGGTCCCTCAAGGTTCTGTCCTTGGACCCCTTCTCTTCTCCATCTACACCTCCTCCCTTGGTCACTTGATAAACTCCCATGGCTTTAAGTACCATCTCTATGCTGATGACACACAAATCTGTCTTTCTCCCAATCACCTCACCCCTTCAGTCTCCTCTCGCATCACTAACCTACTAAGTGACATATCGGCATGGATGTCACTCCACTTCCTCAAACTCAATCTTTCCAAAACTGAGCTCTTAGTATTCCCTCCAGCCTGTGCCCCCTTCCCTAACTTCTCCATCAAGATCAATAACACAATCATCAGTCCCTCCCCTCATGCCAAGGTGTAATCCTAGACTCCCATCTGTCCTTTTAGCTCCAAATGCAATCGCTGTCCAAATCTTGTAGACTTCACCTCCGCAACATCTCCAAGATAAGCCCTTTCCTGCTGCTGCTGCCAGAATCATCCACCTTACTAACCGTTCTGTATCAGCCATCCCTCTCTGCCAATCCCTCCACTGGCTTCCCATTGCCCAATGGATAAAATTCAAAACATTAACAATAACGTATAAAGCCATTTATAACTCTGCCCCAAATTACATCACTGATCTTGTCTCTAAGTGTCACCCAAACCGTACTCTCCGCTCCTCGCAAGACCTCCTGCTCTCTAGCTCCCTTGTTTCCTCCTCCCATGCTCGTCACCAGGACTTCTCCAGAGCTTCCCCCATCCTCTGGAACTCTCTACCCCAATTTATCAGACTATCGCATACTCTGCTCACTTTTAGGCGATCTCTGAAAACCTATCTCTTCAGGGAATCCTATCCTGCCCTCAGCTAATACTGGAATCTTCTACTCTTCCAACCAGTCCATCCCCCACGATTACTACCTTTTGTACCACTAGCCCCTCCCTCCTAGATTGTAAGCTCTAAGGAGCAGGGCCCTCAAATCCCTCTTGTATTGAACTGTATTGTTGCTGTATTGCCTCCCGTTATATTGTAAAGCGCTGAGCAAACTGTTGGTGCTATATAAATCCTGTATAATAATAAAAAATAAAGGTCAAACTCCAGACAACACTTTTTAAGCAATTACAACAAATGTATTTTTATCCTTTTAGGATAAAGGTATTACATAATTGAATATAAACTGACCGTTGTAAGCACCCCTGCTAGTGTTAAATAGTTTGTCTCAAACCTCTAACTGCCACTTTTGCTGACCAGCTTGGTCTTTAAAAAAATGAATTACTGGCAATATCACAGGTGAAAAAACAAATGCAGCCACCACATCTAAGAACTGGTAAGCTGCAATATAATACATTTTTGGTTTGGGGTTTATTGTGGTTTTAATGGCAGTATTATAACTGAAAACAAGCTGTTAATATGCATTAACAAGCTTTATGTAGTACTAAAGCCTGCTTGCAGCTTGTTTAAAGTGATAGTCAACACTCTGATTAAGGGATAAGTTCACCTTCAAGAACCCTTTTTAGGGTAGAATATGTACTGTAACATGTTCCTGCTCCTGCAGCAGCTTGGTGATCTGAGCCCTTTGTGTGACAGCAGTACGGGGAGAACTTCCCCATGCCAGCTGTCACTTTTTAAAAAGAGTGTGGTCCCGCCCACATGGCTGTGTCAGAGTTCTGTGAATGAATTAATTATGAGTACCGCCATCCTTTGTGGATGTTGGCTTGTAGTTCGCAATGAACTACCACGGTTGAGCACTGTGGAAGTTCATTGATTCTTCTTGTCAGTGTACAATGTACAAGCAGACAGATTACACTGACAGTCTGCAGGAGTCCTGCGTGTCATCAGTGATCTGCTGATCGCTAGTGCAATGCCTCCCAGGTGCCTAAAAAGAACAAAACAGTAAATGCACATTTTTTTAAAAATGTGAACTTATTCTTTAAGATCTGTGTTTAACCTCTCTATACTGGAGCTGGATACTGCTTTAACCACTTGCCCTCCAGAAGATTTACCCCCCTTCCTGACCAGGCCATTTTTTGCATTATTGCACTGCGCTACTTTAACCGACAATTGCGCGGTCATGCAACGCTGCACCCAAATTAAGTTTACGTACTTTTTCCCCCACAAATAGAGCTTTCTTTTGGTGATATTTGATCGCCTGTGCGGTTTTTATTTTTTGAGACCGACAATTTTAAGAAAAAAATATTTTTGACTTTTTGATAATAAACTTTTCCAGTAAAAAAGATTTAAAAATACAATTTTAGCATAAATTTAGGCCAAAATGTATCCTGCTACATATTTTTGCTAAAACAAATCTCAATACGTGTAAATTAATTGGTTTACATGAAATACAAATGGCGGTACATATACTGGGATTTTTTTTTTTTACTAGTAATGGCAGCAATCAGTGACTTATGACTGTGATCAGCGACTTATAGCGGGACTGCGGCGGGCATTCTGACACTGTACTAAGGGCACTGGGCAGTAAGGGGTTAACATTTGGGGTGATCAAAGGGTTAACTGTATGCTGTTTTACTGTGTGCTTCACTGTAAGCACACTGCTTTGCGTGGCTCTGCTATGGAAAGCCATGCCTATCAGTGTGCAGGAGCTGCCAGGGGAGAGAACTGTATTGTTTACTTTCAGTTCTCCCCCTCCATTGGTAATGTTCCTCAATCACTGGGTGCCGGTGAGTAATCGCCGGCAAGGACCCGGTGATTGACAACCAAGGCCACAAATAAGGGTGCTGGCAGGCCCCCTATCTGGAAATGCAAAATCATATATATATATATATATATATATATATATATATATATACACACATGATTTTGCGCACCTGTGCCGCCCTGCAGCAGTATTACTGCTATAGGGCAGACGGGAAGCGGTTAAAGACTTCAACAAAGCTTCTGAAAGCATTGCAGATGCTATCTGTACACACTGCTCTTATACAGTAGATGCTAAAGCCCATATGAACCAGGCCTTAGAATTTTACACTGTTTTATTACACTGTTGCCAAATTCCAATTCCATATTCAGACTGTAAAGCAAATATTTTGATGCAAGGTCAACCTATGAATACTCCATAATGCTGTACATCAATCAAATATTTTTGTTAACAGACCAGCAAATGATGCTTTTTCACTGTTCATCTGCTCCAGTCTGTTTGGCACCTTTTTTGTCTAAGTATAATATGTAATAGCATGAGACAAACAGAAGAAACTAGGGCAAAGCAGGGTGTCGGCATAGCTAGGCCAAGGGTACAATACAAGCCACATTGTAGTTGTTTCTTTTCTTTGGCATAATGAAGATGAGAACTGGCACTTGTTAATTAAGGTGGGGGAGGCTGTGAGATAAAGTTCAAATTATCTCCCGTAAAGGAAAGTTTGTACAAAATACAAAGTTGATGAAAGAGAACAGTATTCTATCTGGAATGCCAGTTGCTTCTTCCTAATTAGTGCTTTCTGAAATGGCATGTCTTTTGTAGAAACTGCTTAATATGTTGATGAATGAATTTATTGCTAGGTCAGCCATTTCAAACCAGTCATGTATAAAATACTTAAGCTGCATGTCTACATTGCAATTAGTATACATTAAGGATACATGCATGTTACATACCTGTAGTTGCACATCTGCCAACTTCCATTCTCAATGCAACTAAAATGCATAATGGTTGTTCAAATGAATAGATGAATATCATTTACATATATTTCTAAAAACGTTAGCAGGAATTATCATAACTAAGGTTATCTGAGAAAAAGTTTTGTTTATAAGAGTTTGCCATCTTCCCTACAAGCGTACAGTTTTTATGGTCTTTACAGAGCAATTTTTTCACCCAATAAGTATGTTCAGCTAAACGAATTGGGTGCAGATCAGGGCTGGATCTAGCCTGCCTAATGTGAGGGTGCACTAAATGCCAGGGGACAGAGAGGTCAGCAGGGCAGTGTACAGGGGGTCAACAGGGCAGAGGATAGGGTCAACAGTTTGTAGGGCAATGTTCAGAGGCCATTAGTTTGTAGGGCAGTGTACAGAGGCCATTAGTTTGTAGGGCAGTGTACAGAGGCCATTAGTTTGTAGGGCAGTGTACAGAGGCTATTAGTTTGTGGGGCAGTGTACAGAGGCCATTCGTTTTTAGGGCAGTGTACAGAGGCCATTAGTTTGTAGGGCACTGTACAGAGGCCATTCGTTTGTAGGGCAATGTACAGAGGCCATTAGTTTGTAGGGCAGTGTACAGAGGCCATTAGTTAGTAGGGCAGTGTATAGAGGCCATTAGTTAGTAGGGCAGTGTATAGAGGCCATTAGTTAGTAGGGCAATGTACAGAGGCCATTAGTTTGTAGGGCACCGTACAGAGGCCATTAGTTTGTAGGGCAGTGTACAGAGGCCATTAGTTTTTAAGGCAGTGGTATAGTGGCAGCTTAGGGTGGTATTGTGCTAGGTGAGGGCAGTATAGAGGCATGTCAGGGCAGTATAGTGGCAGGTTGGGGGGGGGGATAGTGACAGGTCAGGGCAGTATAGTGGCAGATTAAAGCTGTATAGTGGCAGGTTCGGGTTGTATAGGGGCAGGTTAGAGTAGTATAGGGGCAAGTTAGGGATGTATAGGGGCAGGTTAGGGCAGTATAGGGGCAGGTTAGGGATGTATAGGGGCAGGTTCAGGTTGTATAGGGGCAGGTTCAGGTTGTATAGGGGCAGGTTAGGGATGTATAGGGGCAGGTTAGGGATGTATAGGGGCAGGTTAGGGCAGTATAGGGGCAGGTTAGGGATGTATAGGGGCAGGTTAGAGTAGTGTGGGGGCAGGTTAGGGTGGTATAGGGGAAGGTTAGGGATCTATAGGGGCAGGCTAGAGCAGTATAGGGGCAGGTTAGGGTGCTATAGGGGCAGGTTAGGGTGCTATAGGGGTAGGTTTGGGTGCTATAGGGGCAGGTTAGGGTGGTATAGGGATTAGGGTAGGGTGGTATAGGGTCAGGTTAAGGATGTATAGGGGCAGGTTAGGGTGGTATAGGGGCAGGTTAGAGCAGTATAGTGGCAGGTTAGGGTGGTATAGGGGAAGGTTAGGGATCTTCAGGGGAAGGTTAGAGCAGTATAGGGGCAGGTTAGGCTGCTATAGGGGTAGGTTAGGGTGCTATAGGGGCAGGTAAGGGTGGTATAGGGGTAGGTTAGGGTGCTATAGGGGCAGGTAAGGGTGGTATAGGGGTAGGTTAGGGTGGTATAGGGTCAGGTTAAGGATTTATAGGGGCAGGTTAGGGTGGTATAAGGGTAGGTTAGGGTGGTATAGGGTCAGGTTAAGGATGTATAGGGGCAGGTTAGGGTGGTATAGGGGCAGGTTAGAGTTGTGTAGGGGCAGGTTAGAGTGGTGTAGTGGCAGGTTAGGCTTGTATAGGGGCAGGTTAGGGATGTATAGGGGCAGGTTAGAGTAGTATAGTGGCAGGTTAAGGCTTTATAGTGGCAGGTTAGGGTTCTATAGGGGCAGGTTAGGGTGGTATAGGGGCAGGTTAGGGATGTATAGGGGCAGGTTAGGGATGTATAGGGGCAGGTTAGGGTGGTATAGGGGCAGGTTAGGGTGGTATAGGGGCAGGTTAGAGTGACAATGTGATAGGGTTCTCAGTCACTTACCCCATGGCTGAAGATTCCCCGGGCTGCTGTGTCCACTCCTCCCCTTTCCCCTTTTTTAACTTTGGGATCAGCCAGAGTGAAGGAGACTGAGTAGAGGAAGTAGCCACATGCTAGCCCCACCCACCAACTCTGGTTGCCTCGGGATATATTGAATATCTCTAAGGAGGGATTTAAGCTAATTAGAGGACAGGGAGTGGTACAGGCAGCTCCCCCACCCTGCTACGCCACTTGCTGACACGATCATTGATGTAGCTGGGCAGTATATTTATTAGTAAATTTCAACAGCTCCAATGAGAGGACAAGTGCAGCTGTCTGCATAGTCTGATTCAGTGGGCAGGCAGAGCGTTCGGGGTGGAGTGGTTTGCTTTGGGGGAGGGCACACCCCCCTGTGGCGGATGCGGCGTCAGACCCCCAGCCCTTCTCACCAACTTGTGACCGAAGGACTAGCAAATCTAAAACCGCGCTGTCACGTGGGTAACAATGCCACGCTCAGCTGCACCCTGCACAAAGATTTTCCAGCTAATGGACCACAATCTACACCGCGTTCCAAATTATTATGCAAATTCTATTTAAGTGTCACAAAGATTAAATATTTTGTTTTTCATGGATGGCATTGTGTGTGTCAGGGCACTGAAAACAATCTCGGACACCTGTGATAATTAGATTGGCCTGTGAGCCCAATTTGAGGAAAAACTACTAAAGGAGGGTGTTCCACATTATTAAGCAGAGCACCATTTTCAAGCAATATGGGGAAGAAAAAGGATATCTCTGCTGCCGAAAAGAGTGAAATAGTTCAATGCCTTGGACGAGGTATGAAAAAATTAGATATTTCACGAAAACTTAAGCGTGATCATCACACTGTTAAGAGATTTGCAGCTGATTCAGAGCACAGACGGGTTCGTGCAGATAAAGGCACACTGAGGAAGATTTCTGCCAAATCCATGCACCGGATCAAGAGAGCAGCTGCTAACATACCATTACATAGCAGGAAACAGATATTTGAAGCTGCTGGTGCCTCTGGAGTCCCACGGACATCAAGGTGTAGAGTCCTCCAGAGTCTTGCAACTGTGCATAAACCTTCTATTCGGCCACCAATAACCAATGCTCACAAGCAGAAATGGCTGCATTGGGCAGAAAAATACATGAAGACTAATTTTCAAACAGTCCTGTTCACTGATGAGTGCCGTGCAACCCTGGATGGTCCAGATGGATGGAGTAGTGGATGGTTGGTGGACAGCCACCCTGTTCTAACAAGGCTGTGACATCAGCAAGGCGGTGGTAGAGTCATGTTTTGGGCCGGAATCATGGGAACCTTTAGGGTCCCCGAAGGTGTAGAGATGACCTCTGCAAAGAATGTGGTGTTTATGACGGACCACTTTCTTCCCTGGTACAGAAGGAAGAACTATGCTTTCCGTAATAAAATCATCTTTATGCATGACAATGCACCATCTCATGCTGCAAAGAATACCTCTGCATCAATGGCTGTTATGGGGATAAAAGGAGAGAAAGTCATGGTGTGGCCTCCATCCTCCCCTGACCTCAATCCTATTGAGAACCTTTGGAGCATCCTCAAGCAAAAGATCTATGAGGGTGGGAGGCAGTTTACATCCAAACAGCAGCTCTGGGAGGCTATTCTGACATCTTGCAAACAAATTCAAGAAGAAACTGTCCAAAAACTCACAAGTTCAATGGATGCAAGACTTGTGAAGCTGCTATCAAATAAGGGGTCCTATGTTACAATGTAACGTGACCTGTTAAAATGTTTAAAAAGTTAAAATGTTGTTAAAAGTTTGATTGAAACAGCTTTTGATTCCAGTAAATATGCTGCAAACACAACAAATGACAATTTTCAGTTCTTTACAACCTAAAAAGTGTTTTGAAACTTACTGTGCGTAATAAATTGGAACAGTGCATTGTAAGTGTTTTATGTTTAAAAAAAATCCTGTTATCATTAGGAGGTTTGTTCAATAAAATTTGAATTCTACTCTTAATAGTTGATAACATGAGAATTATGCTGACTGTTATTTACATCAATTATTTAGGTAAATGAGAAAAATATAATTTATAATAATTTGGAACACGGTGTATGTACTGCAGCCTGAGAGCGATTGTTACTGGGTCAGGTTAATTACGCAATTAACCCTTCACACTGCCACCACCACCTTTTTGTACAGAGTAGGAGGAAACTCGCCTATCTTAGCAGTAACACTATGATGTTTGAATAAGCGCCTGGATACATGCTGTGACCGCAGGCAGATGTATCCAGAGGTTTTAAAACACACAGTAGGGCTCTTCAGAGACAGGATTCTTAGTTTGCATTAAAGAGCTTTAGAAACAGTTCAGCACTTTTCAGATAATAGGATTTATTAATTTATTACTAAAAAGGTCAAAATGGTGCAATAAAAATATTTACAGAAAAAGATGTACCCAATATATATATATAAATACAGAGAGCAATACCACAACAGAGAGATAACAGAAAGAAGTTTAGAGAGGTAGAATACTTGCCGTCAGCCTTGGTTTAAGCAGATCAAGGTCCTGAACAAAAGGGTACCGTTCTCCCAAGTTGGTTCCTGATGTTTAAAGGGAGAATTCTTCATCTTATCTCTCTCAGGCCTGACAGCCTATTTTCTAGTTCACCAGCAGGGTGTCTCCTTAAAGCAGAGAACCAATTGCCTCATTTGGGGAGGATGTTTAGGCGGGGAACTCTGCTATAACCAAATCCCTCACACGTTTATACCACGGTCAATAATCTTCCATATGACATATCTACCTGTGATGGTTAAAGAGATATCGCTTTCTGCTCTTGGGTAGACGTAATCTAGGGGTGTAAGATATCAGGCAACTCACATTAAACTGAGCTATCTGAATATATGCTTTGTTCGATTGTATGTATTCCCTATTTTAAGTTAAGAAAAGTGGTTTTAAATGGGATATATGTTTTACGGCTATTCTGGAATGTCTTTCATGTCCAGTGAAGGACTGGTTTATAGCTTTATGATCATCTCCAAGCAGGGACAGACTGACAACTCATGGGGCCCCCGGGCAATAGGGGATCATGGGGCCCCTGTATCCTTGCCCACACTCAAAAAAGCCTATTTCATGGGGCCCCCTACTGACCCCGGGCCCTCGGGCAGTGCCCGAGTGCTCTAATGGTCAGTCTGCCCCTGTCTCCAAGCAAGAGTTTCACAGACATACTGGGCCCAGGCTAATTGGGGTTTATAACCATGAAGCTATCCAGTTGTGCCTGATGCCTTGTGAACTCAGCATACACACAGACCACATTCCTGAGGGAGGGGGATTGGAGGGAGAGAGAATGATACAAGATGGGGAATCTTGAGCAAGATGGATGACCGCATCCATATCTGTGTGCACAATTGCTACACCCCCTAGATCCGGCAATGGTGCAGATGATGGTAAAAGTAGTCATTAATGCAAACAACTGCTCAATTTCCAGGAAATTATTTGGTGTTCCAGTTGTGTGCAATGTAGTAGACTTTACATTTGTAGATATCATAGTGATGCCATTGTCCAGGGCATGTAATCAATTGCAATGGTAAGATATTTTTTGTTAATCATTGTCTGCCAAAAATTATATTATGTAATGCTGGAAAATTCATTAGTTTGATACCTGTCTGTTTGTTGGTCTTTGTGATGGGTTTTGTACATAAAATGGTTCTAGGATCCTGCAAGTCCCATGTTGGTGGTGTTGCAGCAAATTGTGTGAGAGGTTAAAGAGTATGAGAACCCAACATTTCATATTCCTGATATGTGCCTGCTATACCATGCACTTGTATGAAAAAGTATCCTGTTCTCTTTGTATTGCTTCCTTTGTGTGAACTCTCTGGTGTTCCTGTCAGTCCCCCTGCTTTCCTATTAAAAACTGACCACACTAGACATGAGAGCACAGCGTGGTCAGTTCTCTAGCTGTGCTGACAACTCAGTGTGCTCTTCTCTAATGATCAGACTTGTTCTGACACGCCCCCCTGCATATCAATTCACTGGGAAGATCAGTCTGCTGCTAGTGTGTATGACTGGCTTCCCTGCTGGTCCTGACGAAGCTGAGTGAGATACGCCCATTGGCGAAACGAGTTGACATCATACATCAGACACGTCATTTCCGGCCGCACGCATTGGCGCCATACACACTGACCAGCAGGGAAGCCAGCCATACACGCTGGCCACGAGCGGTACAAGGCTGCACAAGCATCAAGAGAGGAGCGGATAATAGTCCTGATGGTGGCGGCTGCCTCCGGAACTAAGCCTGGTAACCCAGACGAAGGAAACGCTGAAGGAGTATCACCGATGACTTGGGTGGTGAGCGAATTGTTGCACAGCAAAAAGGAATAAGACGCATGTCCACCATCTAATACATTTACTACAAGGAATATACATTGATTGACTGTCCGTATGTTACTTATTTGTTACAGGATGGGGACAGTATGTTTCACTATATAGGTGCAAGGCACCCTACATTTATTACAAGACACGGAGGACCCAGCAATTTACACAATTACATCAATACTAAGGTGGTTAATAGCCCGCATGCCGCGGTGAAGAAACTCCTTGGTGCAGGGCCCTGCTACCTCCATTATATTGAGGAAATCCATGGTGATTCTTTCATTACTGACTCTGTATCCATACAATATGGACATATTTACTGCAATTTTATATTCCACCACCTACTCTTGCCTTAATCATAATTATTGCAATACCTCATCTGGTTAATATAGACGCATCTGCATCCTTATATATGTGTTTACTATTTTTCACCCACATTGCCTGGTTAGGTTTATGGGTAATACTACCATTGTTACTTGGTGCTTGATATCAGCCATTATTGCTAAGCATGTTATGCCTATATGGTATAACTTTTTGATACACTCCCTACATGGTGGTGTAACCAATGTGCTGGTGCTGCAGATGTATTATACAGTACTTTGGCACTATATCTGCAGCACATTATTACAAAGACTGGTCTTGATACTGTTTTTATGTGATTTTAAATCTGTTTTTGTATTAACTCATACTGAGGTGATGGTGAATCAGGGCATTTACCCTAATTGTCCACATGTGTATTGTGTAATAAAGCATAATTTTTGGAACTACTTTTTGTATCGCATTCTGTCCATAATGTAACCACTTTTTTGTGAATCTCTTTTCACGCCTTCTCTTTTTTGTACTCTAGTGATGAGGCCTACAGGATTCTCAGCATGTCATGTGAGAGAGAAGGGGAAGACTCCCTGACACAATCAGCCTCAGAATACGAACCTGTAAACAGCAGTGACACCCTGACATATAGCTCAGACGATGGAGAAGAGGTCCCTGCTAAGATCAGGCATACGCA
This sequence comes from Staurois parvus, assembly GCF_062004578.1. Taxonomy (NCBI): domain Eukaryota; kingdom Metazoa; phylum Chordata; class Amphibia; order Anura; family Ranidae; genus Staurois; species Staurois parvus. The sequence goes on from NW_028318295.1 coordinate 3,304,997, forward strand.
ACCTCATTTCCAGGTTGCTGAGATGTTCCAAATGCATGATTACTGGTAAGCACCAGTGGCCTAGTACATCCTGGTGTTTCACATACCAGCACTGCAGTATCACTTGGTGACGTAGCGAGTCCCATAAGTGCAGTACAAGCTAGTGCGGTGGCAAGCACAAGGAGTGTTCCGCAGCTACCAAGAATTTGCACACAGGCCCATAGAGTCCCTAGTGTCCTTCTGGACGTGCTTGCAAATCCCGATGTCATGTACCGCCCGTCCGGTACCTCTACCGACCCACAGAACGGGATTCCCCAGGGTGTGGGGTCTAAGCCTCAATCTACTTATTCACCAGAGCCCCTGATGGTGGGGATGGACTTGGAGCAGACTGAAACCAGGTCACGGCCCCTGAGTACACCCAGCTGTGGTAGATGGAACCACCGGAGGTATGTAATGGAAGAGAGCCTGATGTGAAGAGGCTGGCAGGCCCGGGCAGTAGTGACTGGATCCATGCAGGATGGATGGACGGATGACAGTGCAAGTATAGCGTAATCAGACAGGCCAGGTCGGTAACAGCGGAGGCAGAACGATATACAGCAACAGACAGAGAGTAGTCGGGTCACAAGCCAAGTTCAGCAACAGGAGGTCAAGTAATCAGGAGTAGGCAGAAGAGTAGTCAAACGAGCCAGAGGTCAGAGCAGGAGACGGTCAACAGGGATCAGGATCAAGCAGGGTCGGCAACAAGGTATATCTCTCAGGAACAGACGAGCAGGGAACAGGGAACAAAGACCATACGTCAACTTGAGTATGCATAGGGCTGGTTCAAATAGCGTGCCCTGCGCTGTTATTGGTGCCAGGTGTGTCCGCGATCGCGAGTGTGCATGCGCAGATGCCGCTGTTGCCGCGGATGCCTATGCCCCAGTGCACGCCGGCTAATGCGCATCGGCGTTCTGCGCATGCGCTGACCCGTGCGCTGCCGTGAGCCCTGGGATTCCTGACACCAGATTGGCAGCCTACAAATTCTGCAGCACTCGTACTTCCCTCATTTACTGCCCAACCCAGAATTCAGGTGGAAACAGTAAATTTAAATACTCCCCTTGATTTTTTTAAGCCGTTTTTCACAGAAGATCTGTGTGCATTGATTGTGGATCAAAGCAATTTATATGCACAACAGTTTATCGCCACCAACCAAAATTCAAACCTTGCCAGACTATTCGCATGGAAACCCATTATGGTTTCTGAATTTAAAGGTTTTTTTGGGCCTAACCCTCAACATGGGCATTACTAAAAAAAAATGAATTGCAGTTTTATTGGTCCACAGACCCGATTCATCATATGCCTGTGTTCTCTGCTGCCATGGCCAGGCATAGATATGAGAGTATGAGTTTTATGCATTTCAACGACAACACACTCTGTCATCCTTGGGGTGACCCTGAATTTGACTAGCTCTACAAAATTTGGCCCCTCATAAATCACCTTAACCAGAAATTTGCAGATGTCTATACTTCCCAGCAAAACATCTGCGTTGATGAGCCCCTCATTAATTTTTCTGGCCATCTTGCATTCAAACAATTCTCCCCATAAAGCGTGGCAGATATGGGGTCAAGATGTATAAGACCTGTGAGAGGGCAACAGGCTATACATATAAGTTTTGGATTTATGAGGGAAAAGATAGTCACATGGAGCCCCCCAGGATGCTCAGACTACATGGGGAGAAGTGGCAAGATAGTTTTGAACTTGGTGTCATCCTTTTTCCACATGGGGTACCACTTATACGTGGACAATTTTTAATCAAGCGTGCCACTATTTAGACATTTGTACAATCTTGGAATTGGCGCATGTGGCACTGTGCCACCTAATTGCCAGGGCTTCCCCCAACAGCTTGTAAATAACCATCTTAGAAAGGGGGAAAAAGCCTGCTTGAGAAATGAGGAATTGCTCGCAGTGAAGTGGAAGGACAAACGGGATATTTTCGTCCTGTCTTTCATTCACACAGACACAACCATCCAAATTGCCATGGCAGCTGGTGTTGTTGAGAAGCCCCTCTGTGTTCATGACTATAACCTTAAAATGGGAGGGGTGGACTTCAACGATCAGATGATTAAGCCATAGTTTCCTAAAAAGCTAAACACTGGTACAAAAAAGTGTGTTTATTTCATTTGGCGCTATAGAATGCTTTTGTGCTGTACAAAGCAACTGGATGAAGTGGATCCTTCCTAAAATTCCAGGAAAAGATCACGGCCCTTTTGTATCCAGATGATGCTGTGGCCCAAACCCCCAACCAAGATGCAGTTAGCTGGCTGCATGAGAGGCATTTTCTCGATGCCATTCCTGGAACCCCAACCCAAAGGACAACCCAAAAAAGATGTTGTGTCTGTAGCAGACATTGAATTAGGTATGACATCCACTTTTTTTGTCCCTCCTGTCCTGGCCAACCTGGTCTCTGCCTCAAGGACTGCTTCTGTTGCTACCACACACTGGTGGAGTATTGCTATAAGGTACAACATGGCCAATTTCAGGGCACATATTTACACAGGGTCTCGAAAGATGTTAGGTAGTCAGGAAACTGGCTATCGCATTTGGAGAGACCCTACAATCTGTTTTAAAATATTTAAAGTTTAAAAAAAAAAAGTAAAAAAAAAATTAAAAATACAAATCCCCCCAAAATTAAAAATTTTAAAAACCAAAAATAGTTATAGTTTTTTTGTTGTTGTCATTGTTGTTACTGTTCTACTGTTACTAGTGGTGCACCGAAATGAAAATTCTGGTGCCGAAACCAAAACTTCAAAATTAATTTTTTTTTTTGTAAAAAAATAAATTTTGATTAAAAAAAACAATATATACCCCAATTGTTTTGTAAAATATGTAAGAGGATATTACGGCGAGTAAATAGATACCCAACATGTCATGCTTTAAAATTGTGCACGCTCATGAAATGGCATGAAACTGCGGTACTTAAAAATCTCCATGGGTGATGCTTTAAAAATTTCTACAGGTTAGCAGTGTAAAGTTACAGAGGAGGTCTAGTGCGAAAGTTATTGCTCTTGCTCCGACATTTGTGGTGATACCTCACATGTGCTGTTTGAACACATTTACATGCGTTCACCATTATGTGAAAGCATGGGGGGTTGGGGGCGGGGCACTTTAAACTTTTAAAAAAAAATGTAGTTAATTTTTTTTTTTTGCACTGTTTCTTTTTAAAAAATTGTAACAACTTTTATTCTTATCACAAGAAATGCATGCATCCCTTGTGATAGAAATAATAAATGACAGGTCCTATTTATGCAGAGATATGGGGTCAATAAGACCCCACATCTCTCCTTTGCAATGTAAAGCATTAGATTAAGAAAAAAGCATTGATCTAGTGCTTTAAAAAAAAAAAAAACTTGCCCGGAACCGGAAGTGACAGCGCTCCGGTCCTCCAAGGGCATAGAGCTGTGTGGCAGACATCTTTCCTTCATGCATCTCTATGCCCAGCGCTTGGATCAATGGTTTCTCAGGTAAGACTGAGCTACCAAGCAGTGGCCGGGCATCATCCTGGTATTGTTTTTTTCAGCCAGCGATAGGCTTTCATGTAAAAACTATACTAGTGGCTAATTAGCTGCAGGATTGCTTTTACAAGCAGTAGGAGACGATGCCCCCCTCCCCCCTGCCTTCCACGGCCTTCTTGGGCAGTCTCGAGCCATAGGGGGAACCTGAGAATGCAACCGGTGTTTCTGCCAGCTGACCATAGCGCTGATTGGAAACCAGAATGGTTCCAATCATCTCTATAGTCTAAGAAATCAATTCAGTTTCTCAGGATATAAACAGCACCATTTGTAAGTTGGGAAAGCATCTGATCACACCGATCTTGGTAAGCTTACATAATGTAAGGACAAAGGAGATATCTAGAGTCTGACAGACCCCAGATTTAAAAAAAAATAATATATGACAATGCCCATTGAAGTTATAGGGGATATTTGCATTTCCTGTGATAGCATTAAAAGTGATAAAAAAAAAAAGCAACCTAGCCCCCCCCCACCCCCACGCATACCTGCGTGCACGAGTGTTGACCCCGTGCCAGTATGTAAACAGCAGTTGCACCATGCATATGAGGTATCGCCGTCAGATCAAGGGTTGTAATTCAAGCACTAGACCTCCTCTGTAAATCTAAAATGGTAGCTGGTAAAGGCTTTTAAATCATTGCCTATGGATATTAAAAATGTATGCAGTTTGTCGCCATTGCACGGGGCATGAGCAGTTTTAAAGTATGCCATGTTTGGTATCTATTTACTCAGCATACCATCTTCTTTTATATTTTACCAAATAATTGGCCAATATATTGTGTTTTTGTGCATTAAAAGTAAAAAAGTGTATTTGTTTTCAAAAAAATGTTTGAAAATTCGCTGCGTGAGTACTATGTGACATAAAAAATTGCAGCACCCACCATTTTATTCACTAGGGTGTCTGCTTTAAAAAAAATATAAAATGTTTAGGGGTTCAAAGTAATTTCCTAGCAAAAAATACAGATTTTTTTTTCATGTTAACCAAAAGTGTCAGAAAAGGCTTGGTCTTCAGGTGGTTAGAAGAGTGAGTGATGTGCGACATAAACTTCTAATGCTGGGCATAAAATGCCCCCACCCCCCAAAATAACCTCTTTTTGGAAAGTAGACATCCCAAACTATTTGCTGAGAGGCATGTTGAGTCAATAGAAGAATTTATTTTATATAATTTTATATATTTAATTGTCATAGTATGCATATTTATTGTGGTATACTAATTACATAATGTAATTATATTTTGATTGATATAATTTGTTATATTATCAAAAAGCTGAAACAAAGAAAATATTATTTATTTATTACAGGTACTTATATAGCGCTGTCAATTCACACAGCACTTGACATATATATATATATATATATATATATATATATATATATTTTACATTCACATCAGTCCCTAACCCTCAAGCAGCAGACAATCTAAGGTCCCTAACTCACATTCATACATTTACATACTAGGTCCACTTTGAATAGGAGCCAGTTAACCTACCAGCATGTCTTTTGAGCATGAGGAAAACTGGAGTATCCAGAGGAAACCCATGCAGCCACAGGGAGAACATGCAAACTTCAGGCAGGTGGTGCCATGGTTGGGATTCGAACCGACGACCCTAGTGCTGCAAGGCGGAAGTGCTAACCACTTAGCCACTGTGCTGCCCAAAATATCTCAAGATATCAATGCACAATAATCTGTATGTATAGAGGCACAGCACTGTAAAAATATAATAATAAATCAATTCTTCAAAAAGTAACAAAAATGTTGAATTCTAATTTAGTGCAAACACTAAAGTCCCACACTAAGTCCCCCATTACACAATAAGTCCAATGTGACCACGCTCAGTGCCACTCCAAAGACTAACATAAGTGCCATATAGGTGATAACTCCATACAGGTGTCTTCCACTTGTTGATCTACAATTTCAAAACCACACTCATGAGATGCATTTCTGAGCCACTCACAATGAAATAGTTGTTTTTTTTTTAATGAAAAAGATTTAAAGTCTATGCACCTGCATTGTAAAACTTTTTGAGATCTCATGTAAACCAGGAAGTGCTGCTTTGTACATCCAGCATGCAGTCCAACAAGCGGATGTGATAACACTGAAAGTCCCTACCTACGCATTTCATCATCAGCATGCAATGTCCTTAGGAGCAAGTCCTGCCTGCTTTATCTCCACTCATTATATACAAAAAATCCCATCCAACACACCCAAAAGTGCACCACTAATGGACAATCTAATAAATGATTATTGCAATCAAAATATTCTCATGTTTGCCTCACAAAAGAATTTCTGAATAAGAAAAACTAACTAATAAAAGAACACCAAGATGTTTGTTAAAAAGCATCACATATAATCCTGAACCACCGCTCAGGACCATCTAGTGAGGATTAAGATTACCTAAAATTATACTATAAAAGCATTTCATACTATTTGTTACAAAATATAAAGAACCAACATTAAGAAATTGTTGAAAAATGTATATAAAAATGTAAACAAATTAAAACCCTAGATATTTACTCTGCTATGAAGTTTGGTGGATCTAATAGTTCAAAATAAAAAAAAATTAATTGATATCTATTATTGTGTAATGTGGCACTGGAATGTTTGCACTGAAATAGAAATATTTGCTTTTTTTTTTTAAGAATTGACGTATTATTGTCATATTTGTTACAGTGCTGTGTCCCAATATATAGGGGTTATTATGTATTAAAAAGCCCATGATGCTTTACTTTGTAGAAAAGCAGTATTGGAAATAGATCACAAACACAGAGGAGTGGGCTTGTGCCTTATACTGAACTCCAATAAATTGGGACAACAAAAAGCAGTCCAACTGAAGTGTGGATAACACAGCAAAAGAAAACTCTGACAAGACCACGTAACAGTCGACCACCCCCTCCTCCTCAAAAAACTACACTCCCTCGGCCTCAGAGATTCTGCTCTCTCCTGGCTCTCATCCTACCTGTCACAACGCTCCTTCAGCGTTACCTATAATGCTACCACCTCCCCCTCACTCCCCCTCTCTGTTGGGGTCCCTCAAGGCTCTGTCCTTGGGCCCCTTCTCTTCTCCATCTACACCTCCTCCCTTGGCCAACTCATACACTCTCATGGCTTCAACTACCACCTCTATGCCGATGACACACAAATCTATCTCTCAACCCCCCACCTCACCCCCTCGGTTTCTGCCCGAATCACACACCTACTGAGCGACATATCAGATTGGATGTCGCTCCACTTCCTTAAACTGAACCTCTCCAAAACCGAGTTTCTTGTCTTCCCCCCCAGCCCGGACCCCACCCCCCATTGACTTCTCCATCACATCCAACAACGCCAATATCAAACCCGCCCTGCAGGCCAGAGTACTTGGTGTCATTCTGGACTCCAACCTATCCTTCCAGCCCCAAGTCCAATCTTTAACAAACTCGTGCAGACTCCACCTCCGCAACATCGCCAAAATACACACGTTCCTAACCCCAGAAACCACTAAACAGCTCATCCACTCCCTCATCATATCACGACTCGACTACTGCAACTCCCTCCTCAATGGCCTGCCTCGCCGCTGGCTATCCCCGCTTCAGTCGATCCTGAATACGGCTGCCAGACTCATTCACCTTTCCAACCGCTACGTTTCTGCCACCCCCCTCTTCCAATCCCTCCACTGGCTTCCGATTGCGCAGCGGATCAAATTCAAAATCCTAACACTGACGTACAAAGCCGTCCACCACACTGCCCCGAACTACATCACCGACCTAATATCCAAGTACCACCCAGCACGCACACTCCGCTCCTCACAAGACCTCCTTCTCTCTAGATCCCTGGTCTCCTCCTCCCATGCCCGCCTCCAGGACTTCTCCAGGGTGTCACCCATCCTCTGGAACTCCCTGTCCCAACCCATCAGATTATCACCTACTCTCCTCTCCTTTAGGCGCACCCTGAAAACCCATCTCTTCAGGGAAGCCTACCCCACCCCCTGCTAACTTGACCGACCTCCTCCACTCTTCCTACCACTCCATCCCCCACAGCTATCTCCTCCTGTGCCACCATCCCCTCCCTCCTAGATTGTAAGCTTGAAAGAGCAGGGCCCTCAATCCCCTCATGTTTTGCATTGTATTGTTATTGTTCTGTCACATGTTCTGTCCCCCTTCGTAATGTACGGCGCTGAGCGAACTATTGGCACTTTATAAATACTGTATAATAATAATAATAATATAAAAACTGTGGGCAGCCTGCAGCTCAAAGACCTGCCTGTATGACCTTAAGCCCCAAGTTCAGATCTGCTGAGGCCTAATCTAATGCCTGGTAAAAGTTAGAGAATGTACAAATGGAAGACCAGGTGGTGGTTTTGCAAATCTGAGAAGCAGATTCCTGTTGCCACAATAGCTAAGAAGCACTGATCTAGCAGAGTGTGCCTTAACATCCCCATTAAATCGTGTAGTGCTACCCCTAGAGGAGCCACTGAATTGTGTTTTTTTTATTTCATTGCACACCTACAGATAATGAACCTCGCTCACCCAACACGTACTGATACACCTTGAGCTATTTCAAAGAATTTATTAGGCCAAGCATAGTCTATAAGAAGAGATGATTAGCAAGTGTAGCTCTACAACCAATAGGACAATAACATTACTCTGAGAGATATGGTTAAAAAGCATATCTCTCAGATTGGCTTATTGTGTGATTGGTTTACAAATTTTCCCAGAAGTCTGCACTAAGATTTATGGCATCCCCTACAACAAAAATTAAATTTTCGGTATTATGCTCACAAACGGAAATCACATCTAAAAGGATGCAGACCCTGCAATTTTCCTCATTAAAGCCCTGATAGTGCAACAGCTGATTGATAATTATAAAATCACTCCCATTCACTCTGCACATGGATGCAGACAAACAGCTATTTCTTCAGAATAACAAAAGGTAGGAATCTGCAACAAAGTTTGTTAAAATCCATGCAATGTATATTGATCACCCAAAGGGGAATATTATTTTTTCTCAACAAAAGTGGAGTTACTCTTTAACCCTGGTAGGGAGGCTAGAGTCAACTCTAAGAATGTTGTCTCTTATAGCACATGCTAGCAAACATTGCCAGTCTCCCTCTTATTATCCTCTGATGAAAAAGCATTTGATAAGGGGTACTGGGAATATCTTATGACCACTCTGTGCTATTTTGGTCCTGACCTTTGAATCTTGCATCAAATTGTGTCTATGTACGCTCTCCCTACTGCTCACATTCTGGTTAAAGTAATTCTAAAGGCTTAAATTTAAATAAATAATAAGCATGTCTATACTTACCTGCTCTGTGCAGTGTTTTTGCACAGAGAAGCCCAGATCCTCCTCTTCTTGGGTCCCCTGCCGGAACTCCTGGCCCCTCCCTCCTGTCTGGTGCCCCCACAGCAAACAGCTTGCTATGGGGACACCTGAGCATGCACACTCCCCAGCCGCTGTTCTGTCTATTCACACACAGAGCCGTGACTTGGCCCTGCCCCCCCCTCTTCTCATTGGCTCACTGGGTGTGATTGACAGCAGCATGCATTCTGCTCAGAATGCATGAAGGTAAAAAAACTTGAGCTTTTACAACCACTTTAATGGTACCTAGAGCAAACCTTTTACTCTACGTAGTGAAACTCAACAAGGGTGCCCTTTGTTGCCCTTGCTTTTTGATATATCCCTTGGGCCTTATTCTTTCTACTATCTGACATGGCCCTAGCATTCATTGTATTATAACAGGAGAAATGTGTGTCATACAGCCCAACCCAACTTAATGTACGCATTGTCACCGTTTAGCGCATTATCTAGCTTTAAAATTAACCCCCATAGGATTTTTCTCTTTATTACATTCCTTAATCTCTAAATATTTTTGGAATAGATGCCACCCAAGACTCTCCCATGCTATCTTCTCTAGACCTAAGAGCTAGGGTTGGCTTGCACTTCCAGATTTCAAAAAATACTATCAAGTGACAACCCTAACCAGAATTGCTGACCGGAAATATGCATATCACGCTCTGGCCCTCAACAACTGCATTGCTGGTTATCTGGAACTCACTTCACTATCATACAAATGGGCTCACAACTCATCTCTAATGTATTTGATAAATCACTATTACTTTCTCCCTAGGTGTTTGGACAAAGGATTTTGCTTGTGGGTACCTTATCACCCTTTATTATTGCATCATATCCTTAAGGATTCAACCTTCAAGCCTTTGGTAGTCCTAGTGGGATCTCTCTCTATGACATCCATGGATAAATGGTGTTATACCCAGTTAATACAATTCATAAGATCTCTCCCTAAAAAGCTTACAACCGAAACCCAATTGAAACCATGCTACATTCCTCTTCTCTGCCACTACACTGTACATCTTTATTCTACCAAGCTGTGACAAACCTATAAAGCCCATCATTTCCAAATTACTTATCTTAATGGAAATTCAACCAGAACACCTATACCAGACTCTCAAAAAAGCCCTGTAGTTTGCTCATATTGCCCCAATGTCCTCCAAAATAGCTGAAACCAACCACAAGCTTTTAACTAGGTGGCATCATACACCTGCAAAGCTAAATTCTACATTGCTCGACACTTCACCTCTGTGTTAGAAGGAATGTGGCATGATGGCAATTCACATCCACTTTTGGTGGCAATGTCCTCTTATTCAATCTTTCTGATTGGATGTCCTATCCTTGACAGCTTAGACACAGGGTCTTAGATTTTACCCAAACCCTTGGGTGGATTATTTCATTGTACAAATGAATCAACAAGTCGATATAAATATATTCCTCTGTATCTCTTTAATGTCACCAAATAATCCCACATACTGGGGACAAAAATCCATTCCATCCATAACTTTGATGAACGTAACTTTTTGGAAAATTGATGACACATATCTTATGGAGGAACTCATACTACCCTACTAGTTCCCATAGCAAGATATGAACCTGTTGGTTTGTTTTCAAAGCATTGTCTAACTATATTGACATTGTCTCACAACCTGCTGCACTTCTACATGTTTTCTCGAATTACACTATAATTCATTTTACTGGATTCCTATCCTGATATTTAAGGTTGCATGATACCGGGACCCCCCCCCCCCTTCTCTTCTCATGTCTCTCTTTATTCTCCTTTTCTACTCTTTTTTACATATAAATATACCCAATAGTGACCTCTGAAGTGATGTGTTGGATTGATGCCCTTGTTGTCTTATTTTGCCCAGACTGGATGTTTAGTGTAATCTTTATAAAACATAGGCTTTGTACACGGGTTCTATTATCAGACTTTTATATAGGTCACGTATTTATTGTAATAGTTTCCTGCACTTACTAAACAAAACAAAAATCAATTCTTCAATAAACATAGATTAAACAAAACAAAAAATATCTGTATGCAGCTCCAGGGCTATTCAGGCAAGGAAGATATGCTGGAATTTATATTGCACATGCTCAGACGCTCATTTGGAAGAAGCCCTAAATACATCAAAGTGATACTAAAGTCTTGTTTTTATTTTTTTTTAATAACAAACATGTTATACTTAACTGCTGTGTGCAGTGGTTTTGCACAGAGCAGCCCGGATCTTCCTCTTCTCGGTTTCCCCGCTGGTGCTCCTGGTCCCTCTCTTCTGTCAGGTAACCCCACAGCAAACAGCTGGCTATAGAGTAACCCGAGCAGATGCGCTCCGGAGCTGCAGCTTTGCGTGTCCATTCACACACAGAGCTGCAGCTTGGCCCTTTCTCTCCTGATTGGAGCCAATGGTTCCTGCAGCTGCCTCAGTCAATCAGAAGTGAAAGTCCTAGGCTCTTGTGGATATCCTTGGATCAGGAGAGGACTCAGGTAAGTGTTATGGGTGGCTGCTACACACAGGTGTTTTACCTTCATGCATAGAATGCATGAAGGTAAATAACCTTGAGCCTTTACAACCACTTTAAGGGTGTGAATAAGGTTTGGGAGGGCAGCAGTTTCAATATGAAGCTAAGATGAATAACACATGGGCATGGCCTCAAACTAGCAGGAAGAGGGTTCAAAACTAACCCTAAAAAGTAAAATTTGGCTGAAAAAGTAAACTGAAAGTAAACATTTACAAAGAACACAAAACCATGAGCACCTTGCATAAATCCCTAACTTCAATCATCACACAATATCTAAACATATCATTCTGTTGTATCCAAAGTCTGAGTGCCCCTTAGTCTATGCAAACTCAAGAGGCAGACCTCAGCTTGATTGTCAAGTTGGAGCCCAAAGACCAATGCAAACATTTATGGTATATGAAATACATGCAGCTGAATAGATTGCTCAACACATGGTTTTACATACATTGCTATTTTAAGCTAGTATGTTTAACATCATACAATATTTAAAAAACATCATCATAATCACACCAGCATAAACAGCATTAATGAAAATAATGGTATTGAATTTAATGTATGGTTTCCAGGTGTGCTAAAGCACACGTGAAAATAGTTATTTAATAACAGAAATTTGAATTCATTCACATAGTTATGACTTTTGCAGCTACTGCAGAGAGAAAGAAAAGGCAGCGGAGAGGCTATTATATACACTGTTGTTGGGCCAGTACTAAAGCAACAAAATTCTGACCTGTCGAAAGACAAGTTAGGAATCCAAGAAGGCTTTTTTTTAAAGGTGGAAATCAATATTTTATGATTCTATTGGGAAAGTATAAGCATAAAACATATGTTGAGAAAGGACTAAAGGAGTGAAAAGGCCCTCCAACCATATCAATGCGAAGAACAGAAGAGCCTTTTAGAACAGATACAGTATACTTACAGGTCTCATTCCATCACATATCCCCAAAATAAGAGGATTATTCTTAAGTTCATGGCAGTGGGAGTGTCATTGCAAATAATTTGATTATGCTCCAAATGCGACAACTGCATATTCATATTGTTTCTTGCAACTTTGTCTGTATAAAAAGCTGCATTAGGTAAACCCTTCAATTATTTTGCCATATGTTGGTTAAGATGACTTAGAGTCACTGATTTTTAAACTTGTTCTGGCATTTTTGTGGCAGTAATTTTATTGCCATCTTAAACCACCTAGAAAAAGAATGTTTCTCAAGCTGGATATTTTTTATTTTCCAATTTTACCTATTTTGAATCAATCTGACTTCATTTCAAATTTTTTTTATTCATGATCAACTTTTTATTGCTAATATATTCTTAAAGCAAAAACTTTAATAATCCTTCAAAACAGCCCTCTAGAGAAAAATAGTAAGATCAGAAAATGAGAGTTCCAGTTTGTTCACCTTTATCAATAAGACTTTCTTTGCAGTTAAGGGGCACTTGTTGATAAAAAAAAAAACTGCAGCTTTGACTTGGGCTGGATAATGCCCTTGCTATAGGTGTAGGCCATTTACATACCTCCTGAAGTCTGTCTGAAAAGCATCCAGATATTGCATCATCCCATCATGTCTTGTTGCTAGGACATTGCTAAGACACTCACAGTTGTTACTGTTCACCTCCACCATCAAAGAAGTAAACTCTAAAAACCCCCGAACAGGTGTGTCCACTATCTTTTCCACTGCAGCATTGCTGAACCCAAAGCTACTGAGACAGGGAAGAGAAAGTGCATGCAAGGGGGTATGACTTGACTAGGAGTGTTTTAGAAACATCCTAGCTACAAGTCAGGATTGGATGATGCCATCTCTGGAAGTTTTTTGGGAAAGCTTTGGGAGGTATGTAAATGGCCTACACCTATAGAAAGTGCATTCTTTGGTTAAAGCTGCACAGTTTGTTTTCATCTACAAGCGCACCTTACCTGCATAGGGACTTTTTTTTTTTTTAGCAAGGGTGAACTTACCCTTTAAAGCTAATTGGTGTAATAAACACTAGTGTATGTAATGGCTGAATACATGGAAAAATAAGACTTTATAGGCTTGCAAAATAAATTTTTTACTTATTGTGGCTTGGGTGCCTTACATTTTGATAAACGTACAATTTAATTATAAGTACGACAAGTAATAAAAAAAAACACAGCTACTGTCAGCTACCTATCCATGAAGCTTATATACTGTATGCCAACACAATATACAAATACTCCAAATTGAGTACAGTTTGTATTTTCATTTCAGAGTTGTATTATTTCAGTTGCAAACCGCTGTGAACATGAGTAAAAAATGCAAGTTTTCAAAGAGCTAAGACTGGAGTAGCATAGACATTCCCACTTGTTTGTATGCTGTAATCACAATGGTTTGGTTTCCCTCTGGTTATTTCAGCTTTTTTTGCTTGTAACAGTTGTGTATAGTGTTCAATTCTAAATTGAATATTCGTGCTACATATGAATAATGAAAACACATATTCAGATAAAATACCATTGCATTGTTTATTTCCTCCACAAACAGGGCATTAATGATGGAGTTTGCCTTGTTTTTATGCTGCATCCCATAACACCTTAAACCTTTCGCTGACAGGGATGCTCAAGGGACCCAGGTACAAGCTGAAGGCATGTATATGTCTAATGGTTTTGCTATATCTTCACTTTTTCTGGGGCATGTCAGAACAGCACTAAGCCTAAAGGCACATTCATTTGCATGGGTCACAGGGAGCCCTAAGGCTTAGCACTGTTTAGTACATATAGCTGAAAATCTTTTTAAAAATATGTGTTATGTTGGTATAAGGTTTATTTTGCTTTGGTGGGTTCCATCTCTAGAATGTAATTGATAATCCTGTCATGAAAACAATGCATTTCTCTATCAGCCAATATGGTATTTATGCCAGTTTGTTATAAAAGCATTCTTACCATTTTTACAATTATTACTGGATGCAAAAATAGAAGATCAAGGTTGTATGGAGTGTACATCCAGTGTACCAAGATCACCCAGCAATTGGGATAGGGCACCCACAGTGGCGAGCATTAGAACTGAATGCACAAATGGCCACGGTCATTGCAGCGTGTGTGTATGTTAAGAATTTGAGTACCAACCTGCATATATCCTTTCATTACCAGGTAATTTTTCAGTGGTGTAATAGTTTGACTGACAATTACTCACTTGTAGAGAAAGATACAGTTTTCCTTTGGTGATATTTAATAACTACTGAGATGCTTTCTTTATATAAAAGGGCCACAAAGTTGGGTCTGCTTACCTTTACCTTTCATTCCTTTATTTTTAAAAAGGGATCCCACAAGCATTGGTGGTCAGTGATACTTAAACCCCCTCCCTCCTCGAGAAAAGAAGAAAAAAAAGAGAAAAAAAAGCTCACAGTCATTAGAGGTCAGCAGCACTTATGCCCCATAAATATTTTACTGAATTTGCATATAAAATTACAAGAAACAAAGGAAATAATACAGGGTTTCAATCAGTAGAAAAAACATAAGAAAGAAGCTTGATGGCAAGTTTGCATAATCATAAAAGTATACACAGTGTTACAATCAATAAGTTTGGGAGGGAAATGGGAAATGAATGGGAGATTACTCTTGTTAAGGAATGGGACACCTGGGGGTGGAAACACGGGCTTACCCAACTTGGGAGTAGATAAAAATATACAATGCACCCCTCCATCAGATTTTTAGGGTCCTCATACAGTGTGTTTGTGATGAGGCCAGGATACTGTGATAGGTAAACAATAACCCAGACAGGGAAGCTCCAGTAAGTCATTCAAAAGAGGTGAAGCATTATGCTCTTGTATTGACAGCAGTTTTATAGTGTAGCCAGCAAGACAAAATACTCCAAGTCATGGAGTATTTTGTCAGTCTATCCTATGTTATTTGTATCAGCTCTTCCATATCTGCCACCTTACGGATTTGTATGAACCATTCCTGTAATGTACGGGTCTGTTTAGTGCACCAATGCATCAGCATGTACATTCTGACTCCATTAGTTATGTGCATGGCTAAGAATGTGAAATAGTTTTGTTTGGGGATGGTAGTATGGTGCAGTAGATATTGGGTAGATGTAAAGTCAAAAGCATAGCTAGACACTATCGAGGTAATGCAGTGTACATCCCACCAGAACCCCCACAAGCATGAATACTCCCACTATATACAGGTGAAACTCGAAAAAATTAGAATATCATGCAAAAGTTCATTTATTTCAGTAATGCAACTTAAAAGGTGGAACTAATATATGAGATAGACTCATTACATGCAAAGCAAGATAGTTCAGTGATTTGTCATAATTGTGATGATTATGGCTTACAGCTCATGAAAACCCCAAATCCACAATCTCAGAAAATTAGAATATTGTGAAAAGGTGCAATATTCTAGGCTCAAAGTGTCCCACTCTAATCAGCTAATTAGGCCATAACACCTGCAAAGGGTTCCTGAGTCTTTAAATGGTCTCTCAGTCTGGTTCAGTAGGAATCACAATCATGGGAAAGACTGCTGACCTGACAGTTGTGCAGAAAACCATCATTGACACCCTCCATAAGGAGGGAAAGCCTCAAAAGGTAATTGCAAAAGAAGTTGGATGTTCCCAAAGTGCTGTATCAAAGCACATTAATAGAAAGATACGTGGAAGGGAAAAGTGTGGAAGAAAAAGGTGCACAAGCAGCAGGGATGACCGCAGCCTGGAGAGGATTGTCAGGAAAAGGCCATTTGAAAGTGTTGGGGACTTTCACAAGGAGTGGACTGAGGCTGGAGTCAGTGCATCAAGAGCCACCCCACATATAGACGGATCCTGGACATGGGCTTCAAATGTCGTACTCCTCTTGTCAAGCCACTTCTGAACAACAAACAACGTCAGAAGCGTCTTACCTGGGCTAAAGAAAAACAGACCTGGTCTGTTGGTCAGTGGTCCAAAGTCGTCTTTTCTGATGAGAGCAACTTTTACATCTCATTTGGAAACCAAGGAGCCAGAGTATGGAGGAAGAATGGAGAGGCACACACTGCAA
This sequence comes from Staurois parvus, assembly GCF_062004578.1. NCBI lineage: Eukaryota > Metazoa > Chordata > Amphibia > Anura > Ranidae > Staurois > Staurois parvus. Next base: position 3,321,344 of record NW_028318295.1, read on the forward strand.
GATGCTTGAAGTCCAGTGGGAAGTTTCCACAGTCTGTGTTGATTTGGGGAGCCATGTCATCTGCTGGTGTTGGTCCACTGTGCTTCATTAAGTCCAGGGTCAACGCAGCCGTCTACCAGGAGATTTTGGAGCACTTCATGCTTCCTTCTGCAGATGAGCTTTATGGGGATGCTGACTTCATTTTCCAGCAGGACTTGGCACCTGCCCACACTGCCAAAAGCACCAAAACATGGTTCAATGACCATGGGATTACTGTGCTTGATTGGCCAGCAAACTCGCCTGACCTGAACCCCATAGAGAATCTATGGGGCATTGCCAAGAGAAAGATGAGAGACATGAGACCAAACAATGCAGAAGAGCTGAAGGCCGCCATTGAAGCATCCTGGTCTTCCATAACACCTCTGCAGTGCCACAGGATGATACCTTCCATGCCACGCCGGATTGAGGCAGTAATTGTTGCAAAAGGGGCCCAAACCAAGTACTGAGTACATATGCATGCCTATACTTTTCAGAGATCCGATATTGTTCTATGTACAATCCTTGTTTTATTGCGTGAGTGCTGCATTGATGGAGTGCTAAGACGCAGTTAAACACAGTAGTTGAACTAAAGCAGGAGAACTCAAGCAGCAGGAAGATACAACAGCAAGAAACTCTACTGCACGCTGGACAGACTGCAAGCAAACACCATGGGAAACATCTCTTACAAGTCTGAGTCCCACTATGTGTACTTTTTTAATATGTCCCCTCTACTCCTCCTTTTCATATTACTTTCCTGCGTTCCCAAAATCTCACTTCTTTACCCTCTCTACTCCACTCCAAAACTTGTACATCTCACCCTCACTGCTACCATCTCCCTACTACTGCTCTCATCACCTCCTGCTGATACTTTACTCTCCTGCTGACCCAAACACCAGGACTTACTTTCCTCAGCCTTCTTCTTCTCCTAACCTCTGGGGATATCTCCCCAAACCCTGTTCCTCCACTATCTCACCCCCACACCAGGCGTCCTCTTTCTTTCGGGAATAGCCGCAATCCCCTCAATTTAATATCGGTCCCCATGCTCCCAAAAACCACCCTCCCTTTTTCATGTGCGCTCTGGAATGCCTTCTCTGTCTGTAATAAGCTCACCTCTGTCCATGACCTCTTTGCTAGTAAGGTAAGGGAGCGGGAGACAATTACAGAAACTTGGCTTCAAGCAACAGATTCTGCTTCTCCCACAGCACTTACCTATGGAGGCCTCCTCTGGACCCACTCACCAAGACCAAGTGGTCGCAAAGGTGGTGGAGTTGGTTTGCTTCTATCCCCACTGAGCACCTTTCAAGTCCTCCCTAATCCTCCTTTTCTATCCTTCTCTTATTTCGAGACTCAATGCATCCGGCTGTTTTGTCCCATTTCTCTGAGGATTGTAGTGATCAATCGGCCTCCTGGACCCGTGTCCCGCTTTCTTGATGATTCTCTGCCTGGCTACCCTACTTTCTCTCTTCTGAACTACCCACTCTCATTCTCAGAGATTTTAACATCCCTATTAATGTCAACAACCCGGCTACATCCCAATTCTTCAACCTAACCTCATCTTTTGCATTAGCACAATGTATACAGTCCTCCACTCACTCTGATGGGAATACATTAGACCATGTTTTCTCCCGTCTTTGCACTCCCTACAACCTCACAAACACCCCCTTTCCTCTCTCTGATCACAATCTCATCACCTTCACAGTCTCCTCGTCTTCAAACACCTATCCCTCCAAGCAGCAAACAATTACCCGCAGAAACCTTCACAACTTGAACCCTGCTCCTTTCCACTCTGCAACTGACCAACTCTATGACAGAATCTCTCCTCTGTCCTGCCCTCATCTGGCCACTGCTGTCTATAACAGTTCGCTTTCATCCACATTAGACTCACTTGCTCCTCTAACAACACGAAGCATCAGGCCACGACAGTTACAACCTTGGCAGACTGACCACACCAGAAATCTTAAACGACTGGAGCTGGAGCGATTGTGGTGTAAAACCAAATCTCAACAAGCATTCACCCTATATAAATCTGCTCTCTTAATATACAAGTCCTCCCTTCATGCTGCCAAACAAGCCTACTTTGTCACTCTTATTAATACCTTGTCATCCAGTCCTCGTCATCTCTTCTCTACTTTTAACTCTCTACTTTCTCCGCCTCCACCCAGTACCTCACTCACTGCTCACGAGATTGCAAATCATTTAAAAAACAAGGGGCATCGCCACTGCACAGACATCCATCCCACTTAGCATACCTTATACTAAACCTTCCTCAACACTTTCCTCTTTTGACCTTGCCACTACCGAAGAGGTCACTAAGGTTTTCTCAGAAGCCCATCTCAACCCTGCCCCCTGGATCCTGTCCCCTCACAACTACTACAGTCACCCTCTTCTTCCATCCTATGCTCCCTCACTCACATCTTCAATCTCTCCCTCTCTACTGGTGCCTTCCCCTCCCCTCTAAAGCATGCGCACATCACTCCCATACTTAAAAAGCCCTCCCTGGACCCCACTGACCTGAACAACTTAAGACCCATCACCGACAACAACCTTCTTGACCCTCTACAGTCTGGCTTTCGCTCACTACCCTCCACTGATACTGCCCTACTAAAACTCACTAATGATCTACTAACTGCTAAAACCAATGGCCACTACTCTGTACTCTTACTACTTGACCTTTTTGTGGCTTTTGATACGGTTGAACATCCCCTCCTCCTCAAAAAACTCCACTCTCTTGGCCTCAGAGCCTCTGCTCTCTCCTGGTTTTCCTCCTACCTATCACAGCGCTCCTTCAGTGTTACCTATAACGCTGCTTCCTCCTCTTCACTCCCTCTTTCTGTAGGGGTCCCTCAAGGTTCTGTCCTTAGACCCCTTCTCTTCTCCATCTACACCTCCTCCCTTGGTCACTTGATAAACTCCCATGGCTTTAGGTACCATCTCTATGCTGATGACACACAAATCTATCTTTCTACCCCTCACCTCACCCCACCCCTTCAGTCTCCTCTCACATCACTAACCTAATAAGTGACATATCAGCATGGATGTCACTCCACTTCCTCAAACTCAATCTTTCCAAAACTAAGCTCTTAGTATTCCTCCCAGCCCGTGCCCCCTCCCCTGACTTCTCCATCAAGATCAATAGCACAATCATCATTCCCTCCCCTCATGCCAGGGTACTAGGTGTAATCCTAAACTCCCATATGTTCTTTCAGCCCCAAAACACTAACAATAACGCATAAAGCCATTTATAACTCTGCCCCAAATTACATCACTGATCTTGTCTCTAAATATCACCCAAACCGTACTCTCTGCTCCTCGCAAGACCTACTCTCTAGCTCCCTTGTCTCCTCATCCCATGCTCATCTACAGGACTTCTCCAGAGCTTCTCCCATCCTCTGGAACTCTCTACCCCAATTTATCAGACTATCGCCTACTCTGCTCACTTTTTTTCACTGAAAACCTATCTCTTCAGGGAAGCCTATCCTGCCCTCAGCTAATACTGGAATCTTCTACTTTTCCAACCAGTGCATCCCCCACAGTTACTACCTTTTGTACCACTAGCCCCTCCCTCCTAGATTGTAAGCTCCAAGGAGCAGGGCCCTCAAATCCCTCTTGTATTGAACTGTATTGTCTCCCGTTATATTGTAAAGCACTGAGCAAACTGTTGGCGCTATATAAATCCTGTATAATAATAATAACCAATTCCCAATTATCCTCCAATAGCTGCATGACTAAATCTTTCTCCCATGACCTACAAGCCACCCCTTCATTGGGTGTGGGATTGGAGAATAGGATCAGGTAGACAGTGGAAGTGAGAAGTCTCTTAAGGAAGTCTGCCGGGCACATGGCCTCAAAAGGTGTTGGTTTTCTAGCGTAAAGGGAATTGATGCTGGGTTGAGATAGGAAATACAAAATCCCCTGTGCTTGGGAGTGATTTTATTTGTATAAAAGTGGTAAGTATTATACTCACAATAGATGAGTAAATCAAAGGCTTGACAACCTTTTGGCTCTGAGGAAGAGGCAAGTCCTCGAAACGCGTTAACCTGTTGGATGTCCATTGACCCTGTGATGGGATGCAATGTATTGAAGACTGGATGGTGCTGTTGTTTTATGAGGAGCCTTTGATTTACTCATTATTTGTGAGTATAATACCACTTTTATACAAATAATATCATGTTTAAAGGATAATGCACTAGGCCAGTGTGCCCTCTTTTTTGCTTTTTGGTTTGAGGTAGGAAATGCCTGATCTGAAGATAGGCCTATAGGGGCATTAAATCCTCTTGAAAATTTAGTGGCCAGTGGCACTTTAAACCTCCCCCCAGCCTTTTAAAAAAACCCATGGGGGTGAGTGGCACTTTTAACCCCCAAATAAAAAACAATCCCACAATCATTGGTGGTCCATGGCACTTTAACCTCCCAATGTATGAAAAAAGTTCCCATCAGTACTGGTCGTCAGTGCAGCTTTAAGGTGTCCCATCTTCAATTGGGCAATCCCCCTTCCTGCTGTATTTCCAAATATTCAGCAGTTTTACAACAGAGGTACAGGAGTTTGGTCTGTTGTGAATGGACTGTATGTCTGTAAACACTTCTACTGTTTACTCTTGTGATAGCTGTGATTGGTTAAAACTGACCACAAGGTACAGAGCCATTCCGGTTGGCTGTGCACATCATCGCTTTGATCTGAGCTGTCCACAATAAATATTTTCCTAACAGGAACTTTTCTTTTTGCCAGTATCTACCAATCAGCTTTCAACGTCCTTTGTTACAGTACTGCATTAAAACTGTAACAAGGATTCTAACTGGTTGTTATGGGCAATACATTTTTTTTTAACATATATTAAACATAATATTAGGTTGTGTGCGGCTGGAGTTTTTCTTACCTGTTACCCACAGAAATGCCTATGCTGAAAGTAAAACAAAATGCTAAGTTTTTTACAGTTACCTATCAATGCTATGTGTTTGGGTGCATCCACTGTTGAACTGAGTGAAAAATGTATGATGATATGTTAGCCACTCATAACATTAGGATGTTTTTATACACTTACAAAACTGCAATTTTTGTTTTCTTATGATGGACTTGTTAACATACTGTCAGGACACAGTTTTGGTGTCCACCAGCAGGTGTCTCTAGCAGTCAGCAGATCCCAGTAATTAGGCTCCACCTGATGCTGGCTGCTGGGAAGGTATATAACCCTTCCCTTTATTTGCATCAGTGCTTCAGTGTTTTGCCTGTTAGTCCTATACCTGCTTATCCTGACCCCTGCATTATCCTGTACTTTGCATCTAGTACCCTGTACCCTGTTTCCCCACATCTGCTCCCCTTGTTTCCAGTCCCATGCCCTATTTATATCAGCTTCCCTCCACTTGTATATAGTGTACTATAGTCAGGTTATTGGTTTAGTTTTGCTTCGCTGTCACATTTAGTTTTCACTTTTGTTTTGCTTATGGTTTGTTGGTGTTGGATAGATTTTGTTTGCATTAATAAACTTTATTTTAATCTTACTCATTCTGTTTCCAGTTTCCTAAGTACAGCTACACTGAAGTGGTCATACTTGCTGCTGGTGCTGGATACCTGCACTCCATATTCCTTACACATACATTTCCTAGAGAGAACTAGTTGAACTCTATTTGTACTTATTACTCCAGAAAAGTAGGATTGAGCAAGCAACTTGTGAACACTTTCACAGAATGCATCAAAAGGCAAATAACAGACATATAAGACGCTACTCGCATTGCATATTTTTTGGCTGGAGTGAGACTAAAGTGTAAATAAAACTCTTTTTAAAACATTACTAGCAGGCAGGTTATTATTAGGAAAAATACTATTTTTGCAAAACAAAGCATCTTCTCTGCCTGCTAGCAAATGTACTCTGATCTGCGCATGACCAGCTTAGTCATGGTGTTTGTCAGGTACAGGGATGAATGAATATCCATGTGCATGCATAGGATATGTGTCTTCTTCAGCCAGCCAAAGATGCCTAACCTAGAAGAAAACCGAGCAAATATGTACAGCTACAGTGCCAGACCGAAGAGGATCATTTTGGCTGTTACAACAACAATATCTAATTATGCTGCAATACTTGTACATGCAAAAAAAAACCCCAAAAACCATATATATATATATATATATATATATATATAGAGAGAGAGAGAGAGAGAGAGAGAGAGAGAGAGAGAGAGAGAGACATGTTCCAAGATTTAGCAATATCAGTTTTAGCAAATTTAATGTAAAACCAGAATTGGAGACTGTCTCCTCTTACTGCAGGTTCTTAGTTAATTTTAGATTATTTGTCTTCATTAGTACATTATAAAATTCTTCCCTATTTAAAACATATATGTGGCCCACATATCAAGCCCTCACCACTAAAACATATCTAAAATTAAGGGCCAATTCACATTATATGCTGTGAATGGCATTTTACTGCACTGTAAAATGCTGGTCACCGCTAGGACAAACAGAAAACAATTGTTTTCTGTGTGTCCTATTCACACTGCTATAGAATCAGATAACATGCAGACATGCTACACTTTATCACAGCACATGCATTGTCACTTTTGTATACTTCAAATAAATTTCAGTGAAAAAAAAAATCATACACTACAGTGCCCTCTACCGCAGTCGAAACTGACGGCTGCCAGATAGGTAAACCACTGCAGTTTACACTTAGTAAGAATGGGCCCTAAAACTACATTTCTTAGATTTTTCTTTGCCCTCAACTACCCATGTTTACTTTTTCTTGTACTTTTTTTTTTTATAAGCCTAAGCAGGGACAGATAGAAATAGAGGGTGACAATATAAGCAAATTCTATTTTATAACTATTACTTATTGTCTTTATCCCTCATTGGCTTCTGTTCATTCCCTTATTTCCTATTTGTGAGCCATTGGGGGAAAAGGGGCCATAGATGTTTCCGAAGGAACATTTTTTCCCCCTATTTACTGACCTGAAAAAAAAAATAAAGCCACACGTCCAACAAAAATGGGAGGTGCACACTAGTTGCAGTTCACAAAAGAAACTAAAAGTCTGCCACATTTCTGTTGCTATTTCTACCACTCCAGTGCTTCAATGGTTCCTTTTAACACTTATCACTCCTTTCTTTAATGGCCTTGTTTGGCTTTACTTCTCGCTCCTGTGGTTTGTCAGCCTTTTTCCAGAGAAAAAGTGCCTCTCAGGCTTTTTGAAAACATTTGAAAATTTGCTCATGCAAGCATAATCCATAGTGAGAATGAAGGTCGGGAAATAGGTACAACATAGGGTCCTCCAATAACCTCTATCCCACCCCTCTCCCCATACTTATGGCTCAGGAACAAGAAATAAGGACATGCTACTACCAGAAAGCATGGGCATGAGCCAATGAGAGATAAAGACAATAGTTAAAGGGGTATATAACCAAATCTTTTTATATTCACATTTTTAATTTGTGTCTGTCACTGCATAGGTAAAAAAAATAATGAGAAGTATAAGTAAACCTATGTAGCTATTAGCAAGGGAACAGAAGTCAAGTTTCAATAGTCAGGGCTTAATATGTGGGTCACATATTTTAAATTGGTATGGTTTTAATGTATTTTGTATTTTATTAGGAATTTCTGAAAGTAAACCACATTAATTGTGAGAAAAAATAATTTCACAAAATAGTTGCTAATTAAATAAGTGAAGCCAGTAAAAAAGCATAATAATTCCCTAGTACAGCAATATTTCTACAGGCAGTACTTATCAGGCTTGCATACAATATATTTTTTTACTACACAGTACACATTATTTGCTTGTTAAAAATAAAAGATCTGGGACTTAGACCAGTGTTTTTATAAGTCCATTTCTTTGATCAGTTGTTCTAATTCTGACAATGTTTTGCTTAGGTCAAAAGGCATTGGAAAAGATGCATCATCCTCTTCCCAATACGGATAACACCGAGGCCTTTGGTCCACAGGTAATGACATTGCTAATTTGCATCTGCACCTGTAAAAATAAATACACATAAGACTATGAGATTAACATTATCTGGAGTCAGCGTGTTGCTATCGGTATTCACAAGTAACATTTTTAAAATAAAACAAGGTATAATAAATGTATGCCTATTAGAAAATGTCCTTATTTTACAAACCAGTTTCAATACATTGTATATAGTGTTTGTACCTTTGATCACGCATTTACATAAAATAGGATTTTGTATTACATAACTAGACAGATGAATTTTATTTTAGCTTTTCATTTCATTAAAAAATCATTGTACTTAATTAAAATAAATCATCTTATCCATTATTCTCTTCCTTAGTGATGAGGATTTATTACCTTATAAAGTATAACAGCTTTGCAGCTATTAAGCACATTTCAATACTTAGTCCCAAAATAGAAAAGACAAAACCAGTTAAAGAGTAGTAACACATGGGTACATTACATTTCCAGTGCTTATCAATTTAGAAGAGTACTGGCGTTAAAAGCATTGCACTGCTGTCTTTAATAACTCAGACTTTTTAAAAGGGAATTCCGGCTCATACCACAATGCTTTCAAATTATACAAAAGAGCCAAAAGTACATTTTGGTAATTCACAATGATAAGGAGATAAAAGATTAATAACATACTACAACACATTTGTTTTGTTACCAGCAGAATTAATCTGGCCTTTGCTAATCTTTCCACAAACCCTTCCAAAGGTCTCTCAAGGAATAGAAATACTAATTTATTTCTATCATGTCATAAACAACATTTTGACCAGTGATGTGTTTTTGCCACTTTACTCTTGTATGAAAAGTAGAAAAAACTACAGTGAGTGACAAGCATAGAAGGCTCAACCTTGCGGTATATGCACCTTTCATAAGTTATTAAAAAAAAAAAAAAAGAAAAACGGTTCATTCACAGGGGGCAGTCAGGGCCATCCGCCACCCAGATCAGTGCATTTCTTCAGGGGGAATGACCAAGTGTTTGCTATCAGCTATGGCCACTCAGTCAGTACAAATCTGGCCACTCAGTCAGTACAAATCAATGACAGGATCTCTGCAGCTGTTCACATGTAACTGCACATGGAGTGATCATCTGCGGTTAGGGACAGATGAGTGACCTTGGATGCAAACTGTCTGTGCACAGGGCTGCCCATCTGTCCCTAGCAGCATGTAATTGTTCCTTGTGTGATAACAAGCAAACGGTGGCAGACAGTGTCAGCCTATCATTGATTTGTACAGTATTCCTGGCTGTACTCGCTGTAGAAAAATGCTGATCTGAGTGGTATACGGCCCTAATCATGTGAATGAGCCCTAAATCTGAGGTAAAATAGGAAACCACTTAATAAAGTAAGGCCCCTTTCACATAGGCGGTTCCACCTGTTTCACCCGTTCAGTCACGTTTTTTTTTAAGAAGAAATGGCTTCAGTTTACATCAGATTATCCATCTTCCATTAGTTCTGTTCTATCTACATCCGTATTTCGTAAGCTTCTCTTTTTCAAACCAACAAAAATGCAGACTTGTTTCATTTAAAAAAATGGACCTAAGGGCCTCGATCACGCCATACATACAGAAAAACTGATGGAAAAACCACGCAGATTACACTTGCAGAGACACGAGTTTACATCAGTGTTCATGTGCGTTTCAGTGAGGTTTATACACATTGCAGATTCCTGCACGGAAAAAAATCTGCATGTGATGCTAGTGTTGTAGTGAGAACAGGGTACATAGAGAACAATTGTTTTCTTTGTGCCCTTGCAGAATGTGTGCAGAAAAACTCAGGTCTTTGCACATGGTGTGAACGAGGCCTAAGGCCCCTTTCACATGTGAGGTCCACTGCTTCATCCGTTCAGACACGTTTATCCATCTTCCATTTAGTTCTGTTCCCTTTACATCTGGTTTTCATCCATTTACATCCATTTTTCGTTTGCTTCTGTTTTTTAAAAAAACATTTTGAACAAAAAAAAATGGACCTTAAAGTGTTACTAAACCCACAACAGTAAAATCGGTCTGTCTATGCAGTAAATCATGCTTGTTATACTCACTATGGAACCTAAGGGGTTCCATAATCCTCTGCATTGTGTAAAAAGGCTGTTTGATCCTCCCCTTTTTCCAGTGTCCCCCTCTTAACTCCTGATAAGTCATATCGTGTGGAATCACTCTGCACATGCTCAGTTGGTGTGTATTGCTAGAGAGGTTTTTTTCTCTCTTGGGAGAGTGCATGTGACCAGCACAAGGCCAATCAGCACTGTCCAGACAGAGGTCAGGGGTTTTGCATCCTCCTATAACAGAATGAAAACTCCTCCTACAAGCTTTAACCAGTGCTCTGCTGGACACTGATAGAAGTTACAAGACTGCTCCAACTGCTGATGAGAAAAGGTATTTAGTAGTTTATATTTACTAAAATAATTGCACTTCCATGTTCTGTGTACTGTGGGAGACCAGATATAGTGAATGCAGGGTCCTGGCTTTAATGAAACAGATGAAAAACAGATGAAAATGGATGATGTCCAGTTACATCCATTTGCACATAGGAATGCATTGCTTTCTGTTTTTGAGAAACGGATGAAAAATTTAGAAACAGAACGCCCCATGTGAAAGCGGCATTACGGTAGTGGACAAAAAAACAGATATAAACGGATGTCGTCGGTTTTACATCAGTTTACCCATAGAAATGCATTGCTGTCTGTTTTTCATCCATTAATAGACGGATGAAAAATGGACAAATTGAATGCCCGTGTAAAAGGGGCCTAAAAGTAATATTTCATTGCAACTAATCAGATTATAACTTATAATATTTAGGGGCAGAAAATAAAGTGATAGCTGCAGTGTGCATGAGGCCTACAATGTTTCTGCTTTATTTCTCTGGTCACTCTGTGCAGAACAGAACAGAACAGGAATGAAACATAAATATTACTGGAATCTAAAAGTCTGTGCCACCACCCTTTACCCATAATTAAAGGATACGTTTAACTATCTGTATACTTTTTTTCTGAACAGGGCTCTTGTGTAACCTAAAAAGCAATATACTGTGATCTGCATAGAAGACATCTTTTCCACAGATAGGCATGTTGAATAGAGGATTGGCTGAGGAAACCCTCCAGATCCGTTTTTTTCTCAACAAAAGTGGGAATCACAGCTTAGGACTGTCAGCAGGAACCACACCATTTTGTTTGCTTTGAAATCAGCTCCTTTTGTGCAGTGCCCAGAAAATATTTTTTTAGCCAGTAGCCAGTGTACTGGCCCCTATAAAAGCCAACCTGTGAGGATGGGGATGTCCTTTTTTTTGCTTAATATAGGTTTATTGGAATCTTTTTTTTTTACTATTACATAGCCTAGGAAGACAGGCAACAAGCGGGACAGGTATTGTACAAAGATTGTGATAGACATCAAGTCTAGGTAAAATGGCACAATGGGAATAATAACTTGTAAGTTGTTTTAGAAGGTCACTATGACATAACATTAGAAAGAATAAAGGTAGATAAAGGCAGACACCGTAAAATGAAAAACAAGTAAGGTGGGTAGAAAAAGAAGGGGAAAAAGAGGGGAAGAAGTAGAGAAGGGAAATGGGAAGGGGAGGAGGGTAATCTCATTACTGAGCAGCCTACATATATAAGATTGGCCTACAAAACATAATACAATGTATGCAAAAATTCAGACAGAAGCACGTGTTGCAGGTTGAGAGACAATATTAATTATAGTAGATGAGGCTTTGAAAACGTACCAAAAAGGTCCATTTCTTGCTATGAGAATAAATAGAAAAGGGAATATCTTAATTTAAAACAATGGTGATGTGCTGTCATTCGCAGTACAAGGCAGCCCTGTTTGAAAAATGACATGCGCAAACAAAAATACATTTTATTTAAAAAAGATTGTGATGCTACTCACAGATATTCCATTGTTCCAGCTGCTAAGTCAGCACTGGCAGCTCCAACTCATTTCCCTCCCATAACTCCCCATTCAACAAAAAGTTGGCTCAGAAAATCTCAGCTGAATATTCACAGGTTTTGTACCTGGAGCATACATTCTTTCTGCCTGTCTGTGGTCATCATAAGGCAGAAGCTGGTTTGCAAGTAGGGCTGTTGCCAAAACAGAGATTTATCACTATTATATAACTTGCTAAGAGCTAGTATGAAAAATAAAGCCTTCAGCATTATCAACCACTTACATATTCAAGCCAGTATCACTTAAACAACAAATAAACCGCTTCAAAGCCTGATATGGACTTCAAAAGGAGCATCATGAAATACCCTGGACAAGCTTCTCCAGATCAGAAGGAAACAAACATCCAAAAGCAGAATTAATCTCTATGTAAATAGGCAAAGCATTGTATAACATTAGCAGTCACAGTACAGAGGGAAATTGTAACTTAAAGTAGATAAGAATAGTGCAATGTTTTAAATAGGAACAGCGCTGCTTGCTTGGTTTATATATGGCGCAAAGCTCACAATTCCATTTGCCACCCCCCGTGATATGGAACCCATACTTCCAGTTTCCATAATGTTCTTTATTTAAAAATAAAAATTACATATAATCAATACAAATCACAGTAATCATCTGCAGACAAGCCCCAAATCTGTTTTTCATCCTCTAGTAAAAAATACATGTAACCATACCCTCAATGGGGCTGTGAGAAACATGACACAACACAACACATTTTGTACATATTGATTGAAAAAAATTAGATTTAGAACAAGGCACAGAATTAAATAATATATTTAAAGCATAACTTTTCGGGTTTTGTGTAAAACTGAGAATTATTAAAAATCCCACAAGTTCTATTACTGTCCGTGAACCTGCTGGGAAAATTTACTCTCTCTATTTGTCCTTGTGAACATTGTCACAACAGAACAGAAAGTGATGGAAAATCAAAATTTTACAGTTTACATTGGATCCAATGAGGGAAAATCTTTCAGTGGAGGGATCTCTAACAGTGACAGATGCTTACAGGGGAAATTCCCATCAGTTGAATAGATTTTCTCCTAATTTCTCCAGGATATGAATGGAACTCTCTCCAAAAGAAAAATAGACAGCAAAAACAAAGTTTTAATAGATCCCTTCTCTTTATAAAAACTACATAAATTCTGGTCAGTATCAGAATGGAGAGTATTAGGCAGGCCATACATTATTCATTTTTTTATTTTCGTTTAACTTGATAAGCTATTGTATTCTGCTGGCTTGAAGACTTCCCTGCCACCAGAATACAATGAGCAATGTTGCCAATTATAGTGTTCAGCATTTATCGTTCAGGAAACACCCGACAGGCTGGTTGTACAGAAATCCATTGATAGATTGCCTTCTGTACAACCAGCTAGCCCATATATGGGTTTAAATTGGGGCAGGCACTGGTGAACTGACCAAGTTTCAGTCAATGTGTATAGGACTTTAGTCCCAACAAAACAGATTACCATAAAGACCTCTTAGATCCTACCTTAAAGATGCAGCATCCTTGTGCAAATTCTATTGTTTGGTTGTACTTTACAAATGAAAGAACAAGATCAACACTAAATACTTAGCACCAATTAATGCCATTGATAGCCCTATGTGTTTGTTATTTAAGAAGCAAATCTGTTTCAGGTACACATTAAACAATTCCAGTATCATGTATCCGGCCACAAAAACACATACAACAAACTCAGGACATTACAATTTGCATCAAAATTGGCACAAACATACTATTTTTCTAATGCCCTAGTTATATCTACCGATCACTGAAAGAAATATGATTTATTACAACAGAATACACTCAATTTTTATGACATGAATATAAATCTGCATTATATCAAAAGGCATTTATGGATATGATGCCTTTGGATTACCCTTCCATCAATTATATGTTTTATGAGTCCTTTGTGGGCTTTTTGCCACATAGGAAGCATCAAAAGAGCATAAATCACCCTTGTCTTGTTATAGTCTGTTCTAAGGCATAACAATACCGATGCCAAAGTCAGTAGCATGATGTTTCAATGGCAAGTCCCCCAACAGGAAACTTTTTAACTCGATATGCAGCAGTCTACCATCACTCTGCCACTTCTTTGGTATTTTGTACTTGTGAGAGGCCATTAAAAGCCTGGGTCACTATGCTTCTAAGGAAATAGGTGTAAATGACTGCTACAATTGACTGACCCAATTAACACAGCAATCACACTCAGGAGGTTATTGCTATGTTAATTAGGATTACTTAGTGAAAAGTAGTGGAAGTCTGAAGCTGGGGGGCCACATTTTTCCTAGTTTTTGCCAGTTTCGTGCACAGTTGCACACAAAGGTTTTTCATGTCATTTTAGCTTTCTTGTAACTTGTTGACGATGTAAGAAACTGACAAAGCACAGGTTCACTTTTTTAAGTTAGACTGAATTTCCTTAGGTTAGCACTTTATGGATGCCTTGTAACATTAATGTGATTGTGTATTATGCTCATTTCCACTATTTATACTAGATAGATACAAAGAGAAAATATATAAAGCATGTCAGTACACCTTTAAAATATATTTAAAATCAAAATCTTGTTAAGCTGATTGATATATATATATATATATATATATATACTTATTTTTCTGCAGTACATAATACAACTAAGAAACCTGATATGAAAACAATGCAAAACACTGAAAAGAAGCCTGCTCTTTCCTGCTGGATAAAAAATGAATTCTTCCTAATGGTGACTGTCCCTTGGGATTTATAAATGGACTTGTAACATGACTTTCTGGCACCTCCTGAGCTAGTGTCGTGGCGTGCTTTATTGTCTCTCTGTGGTCCTCTACACTCAGCCCGTCGTACATAACACGCCTGCTGTGGAATCACCATATAACATTCTCATATATCTCCTGCATTCTCGATTCAGCTTGAGATAATAGCATCTGTTAACACGCACTAAGTACTATCACAGAGCACATCACTTCATAAATAATAAGATTAGCCGACCTGCAGGCCCCCACAGGAAGAGTAATGAGTTTAAATGTTTCTCATTAGTTATTTAAAAGAAAAGGATTAAAGGGACAGGCAATGGGTAATCGGCCTTCTGGCATGAATATTCTAACACTTGTATTAAGAGGTTGAAATGGTTGAAGATTTCAGTGGAGAAGTAGGAACTTTTAACTTTTCTATTGCCAGAAGGGTATATGGTGAACTGTATAAATCAGGCCAACTCTAAAAGTGAAGAGAGGTATACGCATTGCCTAGAAAAAACCAACTAGATGGCATCTGTCCGTTCCCGTGTAAAAGATAATAACCGAAAGAGGGAATTACATTAGACAACACAAACACTTTCTCTTGTTATATAAAAAACAGCACAACAATAACACAGATTGGTTGAGATGCAGTCTACATGAAACTGTACTTGTACCACCAGTTGTTTTCAGGTTTGTAAGGAAACAGATGTGTCTGAGAGCTTTCAGTTTAAAACCAAAAGCAAATGTTTAGTATATTGCAGCTTACCAATTCTTAGATGTGATGGTTGAATTTGTATTCTTTTTTAAGCTTTCTTCTATTTTCATCTGTTAATCCAGCCAGTAAATCTGTAGTTTTTCAAAAGAACAAGCTATCCTTCAGATGTATCAGATACAGAGATAAGACAAACCATTTACCACTGACAATCAACAGTTTTTATTTATTTATGTAAAACCTTTATCCCAAAATAAAATAAACTGTTGTTGTAAGTGCAATGTGAGCTGGAGTTTGGCTTCAATTTGTTGGTGTATTTAAATCAGATAGCGCATCTAACACTCCCCTTAGATTACCAAAGTTGCTGTCCAAAGGTACCCCCTGTGCTCCTTCATCCAGTGTGGGAGCATGCTATTACATTAGGTTTGTTACTGGCCAGGTCATCAGGAAAAAACAGAGGGGGGGGGGGGGGGGAAGCATAAAAAAAGAAAACTGATGCAGCCACTACATCTAATGACTGATAAGCTGCAATATAATACATATTTTTCATTCTGGGTTTATACCACTTTAAGAAGGAGGTAAGAAAAATGTATTTATCAATTTTGGGCAGAAATACTTTTTAAAGTGGATGTAAATCCTAAAAAAGGCGAAAAAGCTTTTTTTTTTTTTAATAAAATACTTGTTTTCACATTTTTTATATTTTATTACATTTATTTATTTTATTGCAGCCGATATGCAGCACTCCCTTTGCCCATGCCCATCTGATGCAACGGTGATAAAAGCATGGAATTTCTCAGGGCAAGTTTTCTGATGGTGACTTTTGGTGCAAGGTGCCAGTTGATGCAAGGTTTGTTGAAAGTTTGTTTGACCCTTTATTGGAATAAATTCCCTTTGTACTTTAACACTTCTGTGTGGCACTCCTGTCTTTATCTCCATTAAAGCTGAACTGACAAACTGCTAAATATACAATTGAAAAGCTATTCTGGGAGATGTTTTTTCCTGCCAAAGGATTTGTATTTCTATCCATCCGACCCTAAATCCTCGTACACACAATGAGAATATCGGACAAATGATCGTTCGCTTTTCTTGCATGTTATTTTTTTTGCATGTTATGAAAAAGGAATAGGTTACTAAAGATACGAAAATTCTCCTATGACAGCATACAACTTCCAGCGATGATGTAATGCATTGTAATGTATTCTTTTGTTTCTGAGCATGTGCGGTCTTGGTCATTTGATTATTTACGGATGAACACTGCATTGATTACACGAAAATAATTTATTCTGTTATTGTACAAGAAAAATTGTCTTGCTTGCAGCTTCGGATAATTTTGCATAAACTGTCATGATCGGCTCTTGAAAACTGTGTACTAAAAGGTCAAAATATTGATCACTTCGAAGGCAGTATTTTTTGCCTGATTTCTCATCCTGTGTACTAGGCTTGAGATTTACATAGTCCTGCACAATGGCAGCCAGGCTGGAGACCTGACTTTTCCATATATCTGTTAAAAATAATTTGGCCATTAACTCGAAGATTAAAAAAAGACTATACTTTCACACTGAGGAGTTTCTGAAGCACTTTTGTGCTGAAAAAAGCACCTGAAAACCTCAAGAACAATGCTTCTCTATGTATGTGTATGTATGTTTTCATACTGGGGCTTTGCGTTTCTGTTGCAGTGTAAAAACTCCTGCTAACAGCATATTTGTTCAGTAAAAAACGCCCCAAAAACGCCTCTTACCATTGAAATCAATGGAAAATGCCTCACAAATGCCTCAGAGGCATGTTTTTGGTGCAGTTTTTAAGTCACGTGTCCTTTAACCATTTGATGCCCGACCTATGGCCAAATGGTGTCCGCAAAAATGCATTACCTTTCCGGGAGGCCGCCTATATGGCGTCCTCCTGCACATGCGCAGTTCGCGTGCTTGCAGAGCTGCGCAGCGGCGCAATCTGTCACCGGCCGTGTACCTCGGACACGGCCGATGACAGATCTGAGTACCGGCCCCCATTGCCGGTACCATGTGACCTGCTGTGACCAATCACAGCAGGTCACATGACAGTTGTATACAATGGATGGCTTCATTCATGCCATCCATTGTATACTAGTGTCTAGCTGTGAATGGTCACAGCTAATCACATGCACATGTCATGTGATTAGCTGTGGCCAAATCACAGCTAAGCACAAAAAAAAGAAACCCTGAATGAATCGATGTCATTCAGGTAAATGCTTGCTTATAGCAAAGTAATTCTTTGCTATAAGCAAATTGTGTAAAAAAAAAAAAAAATACTGATCACTTCCCCAAAGTAGTACAATGTTACTATGGTAACATTGTACTACTTTGGACATAGTGAAATATGAAAACAAATCTTAAAAAAAAGAAAAGAAATTTAATAAAAAATTTAAAATAAAAAAAATTAATATTTTTTTTTTTCACACTGTCACCAGTCAGTGTCCCTGATCACCACCATGCCAGTTATATGATGATGCTGTACTGCACTGGTGACAGTATGTAAAAAAACAAAAAATAGTGAAAATAATTATTTTTATTTTTTCATTTTCCGAAAAATTATGACAAAAAAATACAATTCAAAAAACTCTCCATGCCTCTTATGAAGTACGTCGGACTGTCTACTTTGCAAAAAGGGGTCATTTGGGGGATATCTGTACTATTCTGACATTCTTGGACCTCAAGAAATTAGATTGGCTGTCAGTACTTCAGGATTGATCAATATTCAGATCTATACAATAGTTTGTGAACTCTATAACTTTCCTACAAACTAAAAAATACATCCTAATTTGAGTTATTTTCACCAAAGACATGTAGTAGAATACATCTTGGCCTAAATTTATGAAGAACAATTATTTATTTGCAAACTTTTATAACAGAAACAAAGAAAACGTGTTTTTTTTCAACATTTTCGGGCTTTTTTGTTAATATAGCAAAAAATAAAAACCCTGCCGATGATTAAATACCAGTAATTTTCAAAATAAGTGAGCGCTTAAAACAACTAGTATAAAATCACAAAAATTAAAATAAAAGAAGAAGAAAACAGCAGCTGAACACCAAAGAGGTACCATATGAACCTTCTCAATAAAAATGCATACAAGGGAGAGGTGCAGCGCTAACTAAATGAATAAATATACTTATATACTTGATAAATATAAATATAAATCAGTAAAAAGTGCTATTAAAGTGCAAAACGGTGACTAAATGATGGATATAGTCCATATCGTGCTCAGAATCCAAGAGAGTCCTTTAAGAGCTCCAATCCCTGGATTCGTGGATGAGGTGATAAAAGTAAAAATTGCGCACTCACCAAATGCGCAATTCAAATGCGCATTCAAAGCTGATATTCCAAGGTCCTCATATGGATCTGGTCAGATCTGGTCATGGAAAGCCCTCTGTCACTGAGAACACTCAACAGCACGCCCACGTGCTAACGCACCTCCTCAGGTAGATTACTCCGCCTCGGCAGTAACACGGTTCACAGATCTCCATCTACACAACTGAGGTGGATGGAGGAATCCTCCCCGCTGATACATTGTATTACGACAGTGGCGACTTGGATGGGGACCAAGAAACATTTTCCAATATTCTCATTCAAAATAAGTTTGATTGACCTCTGTTGAACAAGAGTGGCCATACATGCATCAAAATTCTGCCAGTCCCTGTTGAACTGGACAAATCTCAATCCATCTATGGCCAGATTAGGTGCCCAGAGTTTCGCTTTAAATGGGGAAACCAATGCTACCGACAACTGTTAATGGCGGGGGTCTCCACTCATCTTTGGAGTGATTTCTACTCACTTTCTATCATATCTGTTGAACAGGAAGCAAAGGAAAATGGGTAACCAGAGAAATGCTCTAAGCGTTGCCCTACTATATCAAAACAAAAACAAAATATTTTGGCTGGGGTTCTACTTTAAACTTCAGCATGGTTGGAAAAAGCAAAAAACTGCTGTGTTAAATTTATCTCAAAATGATAATGGATATTGACTAGTCTATGAACAGCTAGGATCTGCAGTATATATACATAAAACTATTTAAAGTATATAGACAAATCTTAGGTTTTTAGAGAAAGTTGAATAAATCTGACAATACTAGAAACATGTACACTCATGTAAGTTAACTAAAGAATGTAAAAGCTACCTATACACATACACACAACTCCTTGCAATACATTACTGTCTGTACTGTATTAAATACAGTCTGTAGTATTATTAAAGAGGAACATCAGCCCCCACCTCTGCCAGCTACACAATATTTGAAAGTCTGATGCTAGCACAGATGTGCTGAAGATCTGTGCTTGGTCTTCAGGACCTGGCAGAGCCTTCCGCAGCACATCTGTGCATGTGGTGAGTTTTCCTGCACATGGGCAGACAAAAGAGCTATACAGGACCTCTACAAATACACCTCAAAAACATGAACATGCACAGGTGTGCCAAAGGTATCTGCCGAGTCGCAAAGGTCTGCCAAAGCTGATAAGCACATCTGAGCATGTGTGGAATCAAGTGCAACATCATTCTCACTTGCGCAGAAAAGGAAGAAGTACTGATCTTCAGCATAAACATAAAAGAAATTAAAAAAAAAATGTTATCTACTTGTGGGAGAGGGAGGCGGCTGAAGCCAGGTTCAAGGTCCACTTTAGAGTAAATGTGTTCAAATCAAGACATGTAGCGATCACCATCAAACGTGATTACTCTTCATATCCAGGAACTGTGTACTTTGAATATATAGTAGGTATCGAGAAGCTATGTTTTTTCTGTTTAACCATTATTTGCATTCAAAGTTTTTCTTATTTAAATCATACTGTTAATATTTTTTTAAATGTCACACTTTTTTGTAACATGTTAAATAGGTCAACTAGCTAATGCTGAAATCTAACATTATTTTATGTAACATGATATCATGTTTTCATTATCACCATTATCTGGAATAACTAGGTATTGCATAACAGGAATAAAATGTATATTGTGGTTGATACAAAACTGATGAAATTCTGATAGCTTTATAGAAACAATATTTTAATGTGAACCAATGTCTTCTTTAAAGTAAATGTAAACCCAATCACCAAAATCTTATATTAGCTTTGCCACATTGATGTTATTACAAAAGTTGTTTTCAATGTATTTAAATATTTGCAGCTTTCATAAAATAACTGGACATCCTGCTAAGGAAGGTCCTTGATCAGGTATTTCCTGTTATGGGGTGGTAACTGTCTCCTAGTTGCTTTTTCATGTTGTCACCTTGTCATGTGCTCCCCTAATGGGGAACACAAGCAGCCGTGTTAATATACATTACATAGGCATGGTCTACTGTGGTTACTATCAGTAGACTGGTATAGGGCAATGATGTACAGGCAATACTGGGGTGAGTGCATGTGGATAGGAAGTGATTGAAAGAGGTTGAAGGAGGTCAGCTGAACTAAGATGCAAAAAAGTGAAGAATATGTTATAAGAATAAAAGAAAAGTTGTCCAATTCTACTTTAAATTCCCTAAACTACAGGCAAGCTTTTATCATGCAAAAATGTGCTATTTATCACAAACACTAATTTTATCCAACAGCATCTACATGAACAGAATTTTTACTGGTTTTTATCTCCACAAGATATTTAAGGGGCAACTGCACTTTTGTTTCAAAAGTCAATATTGTGATGAGCCTAGCGCACTTATTAAATTAGGCATGTGGCATGAATGTAAACGAAGAGGAAGGCACATGGCATGCATGCAAACTAAAGCCTCTTACACACTTCTAGTTTTCTTTCGTTCAACCCAGTGGGCTGAACGAAAAAAAACTGACAGATCAGGAGGAGCTGCTGTACTAACTATCCAATGTTAGTACAGCAATCTCCCCTGCTGTGCTATTGTGTTCAAAAGAAGCCGGCCGAACTACCAGCTTCTATTGGACCGGCTGCCCTACACACAAGCCGAATGTCGGCCGGTTTCTATTCAATCAGTCAATGCCACCCGACATTCAGCCTGTGTGTCCTGGACTTAAGAGGAAGTCCTGGCAGGGACATCTTGGCTGATAAGGCTTTGCTACACTGGGCAAGATAACACAGATTGCTGGATCAAGAAAGAAGGTATTTGATCTGGGGAAATGCATTAAGGGGAGGGTGGGGGAAATGACTAAAGAACAATTGTTTTTAAATGAATGCATTAAGCACAGCTCAGCTTGGTAAGTTTGGTATCTTACTATTTGTACTATGTGACTGTACATGTATCTGACTATACATGTTGTCTATGGTAATGGAATGCATGGTCAAATAACTGGGAGCCCTAGAATCAGCTACTACTATACCCAACTCCGGTAGGTCTTTGCACTACACAGAGGTTGGTAAATCTGAAAAAAGCTATATAAATCAGATGTATTATAAATTATAGTTTAGCTATAAATAATCACCTTTGTTAGATTTGATATAGTTATAAGTTATACGATTGAACTTGTATTTGACGGCTTTAAATTAAGTACGTCATAATAAAAAAAAGGTGATTGTGAGTACTTAAATTTTGATTGGGCCTTCATCCTCCCACCTTCTGTGCCTCGCTATTGATCAGTAAACCATGAGAGGTAGGAAAAGCAGGACAAAGAATCACTTCATGAACTGGTTGCACGTAAGGCCCCCTTTACACAGGCAATCTGATCAGTTCCACCTGTCAGTTTTTCAGACTAACCTGATCGGATGGTCTATGCATCCCTATGGACCGATGGGTGTAAACAGACGTGTGTCCTTTTACACTTGCCTACCTCCAATCTGATCCGGTCCACTAAAGAAAAAAAATGGATGGGGATTCGCCCCCCTCCATCTAAGTGGATCGGATTGAAGGGCAGTCAGGTGTAAATGTACATCCAGTCTGAACAAGAGGCTGGCAGCTTCTACACATCAAAGATTCCCATAACCAAAGCCAATGTGGGGCTAGGTTTGGCTTTCTTGTACAGTTTTCATTCTGATTTTACACTGCAATAAACTTTTATCTTAGGTTTACTAATAGTACAGAGTAAAGCATGGTAAGTCAATAATGGAGAAAAGACCAACTGTCACAAGACAGACCAAAAGCAAACAAAAATATTTGGTGGTAATATTACGGGTGGGTGTAATGTTTTCTTACACACAGGTCCCATCTGGTCATCACACTAAAGAATGCTGTAAACTTTAACATGTATCCCTTCTTTTGCCTGAAATGACAGAAATCCTAAACAATTGGCTGTGATCCCAAGTAATATGAGGGCCAACCTAAATTACCATCTGAGCCACACTGTACTGAGACCAAGCTACAGCAAGAATGCTGACAATGGGTGCACATCAATTGGTATTTGTAACATCACAACAAATGAACAGATAGTACAGCTGGAGCCACTGGATAATGAATGATGAGATGTGCCAGGGAACAAAAGCAAAACAGGCAGCTTCAGGTGTAACATATTGTGGTGCCATGTGGGTTCCTGACGATAACAGACTGACTATACCTAGCAGTGGGCATGCACACATGTGAAGCAGCAATGATAAGGGTCAAGAGGAAGCCAAATATTTTGTGGCACACGGACCCGCTGCAATCTATGTCTGTCTTCCAAAGTCTGTTTCACATATGCTAATATGTATTTTAGGTCTATTTTTCAAAGTTTATTACCTTTGGGAGGCACAACGCATTTGCATGATACAGTCTATTTTGTAATTGTAAAGCAAAATGTATGTACAGTTGCAAGAAAAAGTATGTGAACCCCTTGGGATTACGTGGAGTTTTGCATGAATTGGGCATAAAATATGCTCTAAACGTCATCTAAGTCACAACAAAAGAAGAACACAGTCTGCTGAACATAATACTACACAAACATTAGATGTTGCCATGGTTTAATTGCACATAACATGTAAACATTCACAGTGCAGGGAGGAAAAAGTATGTGAACCTTTGGACTTAATAACTGGTTGACCCTCCTTTGGCAGCAATATCCTCAACCAAACATTTCCTGTAGTTGCAGATCAGACCTGCACAACGATCTGGAGTAATTTTGGACTACTCCTCTTTACAAAACTGTTTCAGTGTAGCAATATTCTTGGGATGTCTGGTGTGAATCGCTCTCTTAAGGTCATGCCACAGCATTTCAATCGGGTTGAGGTCAGGACTCTGACTGGGCCACTCCAGAAGGCGTATTTTGTGCTGTTGCAGCCATTGTTTTGTTGAATTACTTGTATGCTTTGGGTCATTGTCCTGTTGCATCACCCATCCTCTGCGGAGCTTCAGTTGGCGGACAGATGGTCGTACGCTTTCCTGCAAAATGTCTTGATAAACTCTGGAATTCATTTTCCCATCAATGACAACAATCCGTCCAGGCCCTGAGGCAGCAAAGCAGCCCCAAACCATGATGCTCCCTCCGCCATGTTTTACAGTGGGGATGAGGTTTTGATGTCGGTGTGCTGTGCCTTTTTTTCTCCACACATAGTGTTGTGCGTTCTTCACAAACAACTCAATCTTGGTTTCATCTGTCCACAGTATATTTTGCCAGTAGTGCTGTGGAACATCCAGGTGTTCTTTTGCAAACTTCAAACGTGCTGCAATATTCTTTTTGGACAGCAATGGCTTCCTCCATGGTGTCCTCCCATATACTCCATTCTTGTTTAATGTTTTCCTTATTGTAGATG
This sequence comes from Staurois parvus, assembly GCF_062004578.1. Taxonomy (NCBI): domain Eukaryota; kingdom Metazoa; phylum Chordata; class Amphibia; order Anura; family Ranidae; genus Staurois; species Staurois parvus. The sequence continues at coordinate 3,345,308 of NW_028318295.1, forward strand.
TGTCAACAAAAATGTTAGCATGTGCCAGAGATTTCTGTAGGTCTTTAGCTGACACTCTGGGATTCTTCTTTACCTCATGCAGCATTCTGCGCTGTGCTCTTGCAGTCATTTTTACAGGACGACAACGCCTAGGGAGAGTAGCAACAGTGCTAAACTTTCTCCATTTGTAGACAGTCTGTCTTATCGTGGACACATGAACATCAAGGCTTTTGGAGATACTTTTGTAACCCTTTCCAGCTTCATGCAAGTCAACAATTCTTGATCGTAGGTCTTCTGAGAGCTCTTTTCTGCGAGGCATGGTTCACATCAGACAGTGCTCCTTGAAACCAGTAAACCCAAAACAGGTGTGTGTTTCTTAAGGGCAGGACAGCTGTCAGCAACACATCCAATATCATCACACTGATTGGAGTCAAGGTTGGCTCAGTCCTGGCTCCAATTAGCTCTGGGAGAAGTCATTAAGCTAGGGCCTCACATACTTTTTCCTCCCTGCACTGTGAATGTTTACATGTTATGTGTAATTAATCATTTTCTTGCAACTGTAGATAAAGAAAACAATGAGCGCAGTGCTATAAGTGAAACTTTCCCCTAAAGATTATGCTAACGGCCAATTTATTAGGTACACCTGTTCAATTGCTTGGTAACACAAATTGCTAGTCAGTCAATCACATGGTAGCAACTCAATGCATTAAGGCATGTAGACGTAATGAAGACGACTTGCTAAAGTTCAAACTGAGCATCAGAATGGGCAAGAAAGGGGATTTAAGTGACTTTGAACATGGCATGGTTGCTGGTGCCAGAGTATTCTGAGTATTTCAAAAACAGCTGATCTACTGGGATTTTTATGCACAACCATTTCTAGGGTTTACAGAGACTGGTTTGAAAAAGAGGAAATATCCAGTGAGTAGCAGTTGTATAGACGTAAATGCCTTGTTGATGTCAGAGGAGAATGGGAAGACTGGCTGCTGTGACATTTAGATGGTAGGGTCAGAATTTGGCACAAACAACATGAAAGCATTGATCCATCCTTACTTGTATCAATGGTTCAGGCTGGTGGTGGTGGTATAATGTTGTGGGGGATATTTTCTTGGCACTAGCAAGGTGTACCTAGTAAATTGGCCGGTGAGTGTAGATTGTCAACAGTGTCTTAAGGTATAAATAATACAATGGCATATAAATGAGCATAATAACAAAACAAATATATTTGCATAGATATATAAGTAAAGTTAATGTCCTCCAGAAAATATGAACCCCTAAATATCGGAATGTGAAAAAAAGCTATAATAAGCTTCAAACAGTGTAGTATATAATTAAAAAATGCATTAGATGCACTTACAGATTCCAGCATGTAAAATGCATGTACAATTCACAGAGAATTTAGGCATTTAGAGTTCCTTTTCCTGCAAATTGTACATGCGTTTTACATGCTGGAATCCATAAGTGCAGCGTTTTACAAGCTGGAATCCGTCAGTGCATTTTTATAATAAACTTTTTTTAGTTTTATACGGATCTTCACTGTGCAGGGTATTCCTTTTTTTCTCCTCATACATGCTGTCTGGTGCATGCCTATAATGTTGCTATGAGCGGATGTCTCTTTGACAAGTGGGAGATTATATGGCTATCCATTGGAGGTCAAAAGACTGTTGTTGGAAGTGGTGAAACGGCGTATGGCGGAGAGAGCCCCTTACCATTAAAAGGGTGCTTTGACCACAATACATTAGTGGTCATATACCTCTGGTAAGCCTCTGCCTGTTGCACTTGGGTGGCGTGATTTGCCACTACTCTCTTGGGATTTTCAGCTCTTCTGAGGTTCCCTTCGTTGCACATCTCTGCTGTATCTCTGGAGGACTTTATTTTTTGTTTGAAGCTCACTATAACCTTTTGTCACATTCAGATATTTTTGGTATATATCTAGGAAATTATATTTGTTTTGGTATTATGCATATTTATGTGCCATTGTATTATTTATACCTTCAGACATTGTTGATAATCTAATCTTTAGGGGATAGTATGACTTATAGAGTGCAGCTGCACTTGTTTTCTTTATTTTGTAATTGTAACACACAATTGTAACAATAATGAGTTTGTCAACAATTTGCAGCTATAATCAGCTTTCTTGGGAAGGCAGTCCACAAGCTTTAGGAGTGTATCTATGGGAATATTTGACCATGCTTTTAGAAGTGCATTTGTGAGGTCAGGCACTGATATCAGACGAGAAGGTCTGGCTCGCAATCTGTGCTCTAATTCATCCCAAAGGAGTTCTATCAGGTTGAGGTCAGGACTTGCTTTGTGCACTGGAGCGCAGTCATGTTGGAACAGGAAGGGGCCATCCCCAAACTGTTCCCACAAAGTTGGGAGCATGAAATTGTCCAAAATGTCTTGGTATACTGACACCCTAAGAGTTCTCTTCACTGGAACTAGGGGCCAAGCCCAACCACTGGAAAACAACCCCACATCATAATCCCCCCTCCACCAAACCTTACACCTGGCACAATGAAGTCAGGGAAGTACCGTCCTCCTGGCAACCACCAAACCCAGACATGTCCATCGGATTGCCAGACAGAGAAGCGTGATGTGTTACTCCAGCGAATGCGTCTCCACCGCTCTAGAGTCCAGTGGTGGCGTGCTTTACACCACTGCATCTGACGCTTTGCATTGCACTTGGTGATGTATGGCTGGATGCAGCTGCTTGACAATGGAAACTCATTCCATGAAGCTTTCTACACGCTGTTGTGCTAATCTGAAGGCCACACAAAGATTGGAAGTCTTTAGCTATTGACTCTACAGACATTTGGTGACTTCTGCACACTGTGCACTGCAGCATGCGCTGACCCCGCTCTCTGTCATTTTACTGTTGCTGTTCCCAGTTGCTTCCACTTTGTTATAATACCACTAACAGTCGACTGTGGAATATTTAGTAGCATGGAAATTTCATGGATGGACTTATTGCATTCAAGCGTGGTACCACGCTTGAATTCACTGAGCTCCTGAGAGAGACCCTTTCTTTCACAAATGTCTGTGAAAGCAATCTGCATGCCTAGGTGCTTGATTTTAGACACCTGTGGCCATGGAGGTGATTGGCACACCTGAATCCAGTGATTTGGAGGGGTGTCCCAATACTTTTGACAATATAGTGTATGTGGGGGTCGAACACTGTGGAGAGTAAACCCTGCAAGTTGGGTTCAGCCACTTACTTCCCCAACCCATTACCAAACAGTCTGCATGAAACAATACCCCAGATTTACACCACTAGAAAGCATCAGTGGAATTATCAGAATCAGAGATCATTTATTTCAAAGTTACAAGCTACACAATCTATGGCATGCTGTATCTCTTAATTATGTAAATATCTTTACTGTCGGATGATCTCTGTACAATGGGACCAATATAACTGGCAGTAAGATTCTCTTGCTTTAAGGCTAACTTTGCTGTGCCATAAACTGTTGTATGTTTTTCACTATTTCACACAAAAGAAGGCATACAATTTGTAGTTGACTGAATTCTTCAAAGGATTGACTGAACAGGAAATCAGCAATGTGTAGGAAAATACTGCTACCCCTCCCTACCATACAACACAACCATTTATTCAAATAACTTCATTGAACATTTTACAGGTTTTTTGTATAATCCAACTTCAAATATATCTTTATTGGTTCTTGAAGCCATATAAAATGTGTGGAAGTTTCTTGTAAATATTCCTAAACACAGTCTTTATTTTTAATTCAACATGATCATGCAATCATTAACTATACAGAAAAGCTATAAACTTACATTAAAATTGAGAATCTATTTATGGGTGGCACATAAAAATAAGTAACATTATCGTGCCCTTTTGCTACAATTTAGCACAGTAAACAGATCTTATTAAATGCGAGTTTCTAAGCTTTGAACTTATTTAGAAATTCATTTTCACAGTGCTGAAATGTACCCTGAAATCTATGCAGAAGATCTTAATAAATGACCATATAGAGCAATATGTCCAGAATAAGTCTGGTGTGTCATGTGCCTCTGCAGTCGCTGGTCGTACAGTTAGGAAATGAAAACTACTTTAGCTAAAGTAAGCGTTAATTATAAGCCTTCAAGTAAGTCAATAAAAGGTTAATGTGAAGTCAGAGGATAAATTATTCCCTGGCATTGCCTCACTCTCATTCTAAATGGCCAACATTATACCTCCTGTTTTTAATCAATAGATTTTACTGTAATGCTCTAAGCATTGATCTGGAAAACGCCAAGTATTCCGATGATGCGTTTCTCAGTGCAATAGCAGAAAAGAGATTACACAACTCATCCAAATCTGTTTTTCTTTTCTTCTTTTCACCCCGTGATTCTTGTGACTAAAAGGGTTACCATTTATTTGTTTTTGGTTTTTGTGGTATACATAACTCACTTGATTTTGTAAACAGAAATTCTGGGAAATGAGAATTTGATGGGAACCTTGGGGAGGGTGGTGAACTTTCAAAGTATCTAATATAAAATAGCCTAATAACCTGCAGTTTGTCAGCCTCCCTTTAATTTTCTCAACTGATTTACCCCAGTGTATTTTTGTTGCAAGTCACAGAGAATGAACCCTTCATGCCCCTCTTTCCATAATGGTGGGAAGTCTGACAGCTGATTAGTTCTGAGTGACTGACCCTTGAGACCTTGGTCACATGGTAGACTCCTGAAACTTGCATAATAGCAGATACCTGAGCACAGTGAAGACATGTGTTGGTCCAGCATGCTGATCTCACGTATGCTCTGGCAATTGTAAACTAGAGGCTTAGAGCAAGCATATAAGATTCCTGTGCTGTCCGGTACACAAGGCTGCATCTCACAATAGGGTATTTGGTTTCAAAGGCAGCCAGGGTAGCTTTTGTTGCAGTCAACGGACAAAGCTCGCTTTATTTTCATAGCTCAACAATACAAACAAATGTTTCTTCAGAGTATGATGTCTCATTTGTTCTGCTGAGTTAGCATGCACTTATATGTGATCTCAAAGCAAAATATCTGTAGTGAACCTATACCTCTCTGAATGTAGAAATTAGTCTATTGATCTACTAATCATGGCCACAAAACTGGAAACCATATCTGCAAAAACTGAAGATCTTTAGTTCCAAAGGAATGCACACTAGATGATCCTGAAAGCATATCAAAACAGCAGGGGGTGAAACTATACAAAACCATCCATTGAAGAGCCAGATCAAAAAAAAAAAAGACACTAATGTAGGAAAACAAAATAAGATATGGTGGTACAACACACTTGGTGGTTACAACAGCAAACAGTGCTCAATGGACCAAGCAATGCACTATTATAAGTGAGTTTAAAAATATACCAGTGATCCAATTTAATATAAACTGACCAGTACTTGGCAAGTCATTGTAAACAGTATCATCCAGTTTAGCATTCATGTGCAAGATATAACATTGCTTAGCAAATTGACATCAGGGTTTCCCCATGTGGCTTAGTTTACATTGTTTCTAGGTTACCACAACCATATATACTGACTAATGCAGGCCATAGACGGGCCATTTATCGGCTGAATTGTCGGACGATAAACGAAAAATCTGTCGGCCCCGTTGCCGATGCTGCCACCAATGTCCAGGAAAAACGGCCGTTTTTCGTGGATTTTCCAGCATGACCGATAAAAATAAATGAGAAGATCCACGAAAAACGGCCGATGGGCTGGCCCCACTAACGGCGTGAATATCGGCCGATTTTTCGTGAGGACGAAAATTCGGACGATAAACAACCCGTCTATAGCCTGCATAAGCCATGTAGTAGGGCATTGCCTGTTGTTGAACATTGACTTAGCTGTATGTTACTCCCCAATACTGTTTAAATCTTTGTAACACTTGTACTCTGTGTTTCTTTAATTTGAGTTAAAGTGATTGTAAATCCTCACCTTGTAAAACAACCCATTCAGTTTAAAGGATACGTTCACCTTTAAATAAAAAAATAAATGCAAATTGTTTGCAGGTATAAAAATGTGCATTTACTATCTTTTTTATAGGAGGCTGGAAAGCTTTGCACCTGTGATCAGAAGATTGTGGATGCATTGAAGGACTCCTGCAGACCTATCAGTGTAAGCTGTCTGTTCGTATGGGCAGGCAGTTACACAGAATCAATTAACTACCTAAAGCGCTCAACGGCGCCCTGGTAATTCATTGAGAACTACAAGCTGTCAGACGCAAAGACTGTTGGTAGTTGTAGTTTTTCATTCACAGACCTCTGTGAATAAATAACATGGCCATGTGAGCCCCACATGGCTACAGTCTTTTCGATTCATGAATATGAAATGTTGGTTTTACATATTTTCTAAGCCCAAATTGAGAGAAATATTGAAGATTTCATGGCCAACCTCCTAAAATATGATTAGCATAGTGGGCTTTGGATTCAATACAGTTGTACTCTTACTCCCAGTGCAAGCATGTAGCCAGTGAAGTAAACATGGAGTCAGAACTTACATATTTGTTCCAAGTCATTTACTAAGAAAACACTCAAGCAGTTAAATTACCATTGCAACCAGTTAATTACAGTTTCTAAAAGTCATTATTGACAGTCTAATTATCAAATGTAGATATTAATTTAGATATCTCCTAATAAACGACTTTTGGAATAGGAAAAGATTTGCATTTGTGGACAGTTTAAAATATGGGGTTTTTAACCACATCCCCACCACCCTATAGCAGAAATGCTGCTACAGGGTGGCAGGGGTGTGTAGAATCATGTATATATACGTGATTTTGTATTTCCGGGTAGGAAATTCGCAGCAGCGGCTGTCAATCACCAGATCCCGGCCGGTGATTACCCGCCAGTGCCCGGTGATTAACAAGGATCTCCGACTAACTAACTTGCTAACAGTCCTCCTCCCAGTCGGCACGGGCACACTGCTCTGGATGGTTGTGTACAGCACAGCCATCCAGAGCAGTGTGCTTACAGTGAAGCACCAACACACCGCCCCCCCAGTATAACACTCCTAGCACACAGTTAAGCCTTTGACCGCCCCTCATGTTAACCCCTTCCTGCCCAGTGCTTTTTTTAGCACTGATCACTGTACTGGTGTCCCTGGGGATGTCAGTGACACCTAGTCAGTTCCCCCCAGCGTCAGAATGCCCACTGCAGTCCCACAGTCCTGCTATAAGTCGCTGATTGCCACCATTACTAGTACAAAAAAAAAATTCCAGTAAATATACTGCCATTTCTTTCAATAAACCAAGTAATTTACACGCATTGGGATTTTTTTTTAGCAAAGACATGTAGCGGAATACATTTTGGCCTAAATTTATGACGAAATTTGATTTTTAAATTTTTTTTACTGGACATTTTTAATAGCAAATAGGCAGAAATATTGTTTTTTTCTCAAAATTGTCGGTCTTTTGTTTTATAGCGAAAAAATAAAAAAAAAACGCACAGGCGATCAAATACCACCAAACAAAAGCTCAATTAGTGGGAAAAAAAGTACATAAATTTCATTTGAGTGCAGCGTTACATGATTGCGCGATTGTCAGTTAAAGTAATGCAGCACGATAACGCAAAAAATGGCCTGGTCAGGAAAGGGGGTAAATCCTCAGGAGGGCAAGAGGTTAAAGGATAAGTTTGAGATGTTCACTTTAAAAAAAAACAAATAATAAATGCACATTTTTTTTGCAGGTAAAAAAAATTACATTTAATAAATTTTCCTTAGAAGCCTGCAGAGCATTGCACCCATGATAAGTAGATTGTAGGTGTAATGTCAGGCACCTGCAGACTGTAAGTACAACTGTCTGTATAGGCAGTTACTGAAGTGCAGGAAGATCACCAGCAACATCATAGTCCATTTCAAACTACAGGCCATCTACTGCCATTGAAGATGGTACATGTAGTTCATTCACAGAACTCTGTAAATGAATGATGTGGGTGTGTAGGTACAGCCCTGTACGTCCGTGCGGTTTGTGAATTGGCACAGCGGATACGGATAGTGGAACCCCCGTCTGCTGTCACAATGGGAGATCAGCTCAGTATGCGGACAGGTGCTTTAGTAACATGTTACATTGTATATCCTGTATATGGGTGTAACATGTAGCATGTTACTAAAGGTGAACCTACCCTTTAATGGGGATCTTCTGTCAAAATGTAAAAAAAAAAACAAAACCCTGTAACAGCCAACTATATTGATAATCATTCAGGACTCAGTATTTGAAAATACTCTGTATTTATAAGTTAAGTTATTTATGCAGCGCTGACCTATATTGTGACAGCGGCCCTATGCAGTAAGCCCTGTTTCGCACCGGTGCATTTTGTCACGAGACTTGACAGATCAAAGCCACATAACAAGACACGCCCTATTTGCGGCTATGAAACCGTTCAAATTGGTGCGACTCAGAGTCGCACACACTTTGAAAAAGGTCCCTGGACTATTTTCTGTGATTTCATGTACGACTAGCATTGACATCTGTGCATGAAGTCGCAAAGATGTCAGCAAGCAGCACATGAAGTTGCACTCATCAGCAACTTTGAAATAATGCTGAAATTGCAGGATTTCAAAGCCACATTCAGTTTGAACCAGGGCTAAGGGCAGGTGAAGTCAGTGCTCATTTTCTTCCTGCAAAAGCCCCCACCCAGGAACACACACACCACTGTATACATGGTATGTGGCCACTCTCTATCTGGGAAATTTGGAGATTTGGAAGAGGCGGAGAGCAATAGAAGGGACTTTTAGAGTTAAGAAATGATTACAATTAGAGTTTTTAAATCCAGAGTTTAATGTCACTTTAACCTTTTTATGAGTACAGACCCCAGTCCCATATGTCCCCATACCCCTTTTCAGACAAACAACATCATTATCAGCAGTCCTATTAGGTACCAGTAATAGATGCCAATAGCTTGGTATTTTTTTTACTTTAAATATGGAGAGCTAAGAAGAAAGCATAAGGATTTATTGCTTATTTTTATTAAAAGGGTAAATCATAAAGACACAAAACAGCCACAACTAGTAGGACTTTTGCTGGTGTTTTTGTGCCGGTAACACTGGGAGCAGTTACAGACAATGTTACTCACATCTGACACATCAAGACGATTTCTCCACTTTGATTTCAGATTTAGTAAAGTAGAGAATCCTGTTTTATTATTATTGTTATTATTATTATTCTGGGATAGTGAAATAATGTGGTTCCTATACCCCAGGTTAAAACCTCCTGGCTTAGTATAACAGTAACACTGTGCTACAATGTATCTAGTGAGATCTATATACAGTCCATGTCTTTCTCTCCATATTTCAGTGAACCAGTGAGAAATGATAAGGCCTAGTTACTAACAACAAAAATAGAGGATCAAGTATGATGCTCAAATATAAAATAAACTGGTAGTCAAATGTTACCAGGGTGGAAAAACAGATCTTGTCACTCACTGGGTTCTCAAATAAAAATGCCACATACTCCATATATGTCCATATGCACTTCATATACATTCAAGTTGCACTTGAATCAAGCTGCATTGGGCAAACCCTATATTTATGAAAATAATCAGACTGCACAAAACACCTGGAGATGAATGATCTTGGGGGGGAACATCAATCAATCACTGTGAATATTTCATTCAAAATCTGGCCATTGTCAGCAAAAGTTAAAGTGACAGTAATTGCTTGGATTGTCAATGCAACAAGGGGGGCATGCTGCAGAGCGACTTCTAAATATCTTTTTGAAATTATCCCAGGCATTAAATGAAAACAAACAGTGTGCTACTAAACAGTGTACTACTCACTGAACTAAACTCAGGAAATACACGTTATTTAGTTAAATCTGAGTTCTCTCTAATCAAATGCAGCAAGAATCCAGAAAGCACCTCACAGAGACACTGTGAGTGTCCATCCTGAGGCATGTGCTAATAAACATTCTTTTTTTTGCTGCTTTGTATTAAGACAAGTTTGAATCTCATTGGAAGAGTGCAGAAACGTTTTGGTATTGAGGTTTTGATATTTTATCAGAAAGCGAGACTTTTACAGTGTGTTTAGAAATACTTCTCCTGCTTCTTAGATAATCATATTACTGACAAATGGATGAGATGTCTGGAGCACTGCAGCATGGCTGGATGAAAAATCTAAGTAATAAGCAAGTAAGCTACGTCCTCTTTATATATCTAATTATTCAGTTTTGACTAGAGTGTGCCTTTAACAGCAAAAAGAGAAGTTAAAATGTTCAAAGTGTAGTAACTTATAAAAAGAAAAAAGTGTTTTACTAAAACCAGATCAGTGAAAGATGAATTGGTTACTATCAGTTATTTAACAATGCTCTTTCATCTATTAAAGTGTTACTAACAGTAAAATCAGTCTGTATATGCAGTAAACCATGCTTGTTATACTCATTGTGGAACCTTAGGGGTTAATCATCTGCATTGTGCAAAAAGGATGTTTGATCCTGTCTTCTCTGATTCTCCCCTTCTTCCACTGTCCCCAATCCATCTCCCGATAAAACAGATCATTGGGGGAAATCTGCACATGCTCAGTTTGGTGTGTATTGCTAGAGAGGGTTTTTTTTTTCTTGGGAGAGTGCATGTAATCAGCACAGGGCCAATCAGCACTGTTCAGACAGAGGGTCAGGAGTTATGAAGCCTCATAGAAAAATCAGGGGAGAATGAAAGCTCCTCCTACAAGCTTTAACCAGTGCTCTGCTGGACACTGATAGAAGTCACAAGACTGCTCTAACTGCTGATCATAAAAGGTATTTAGCAGTTTATATTTACTAAAATAGTTGCATTTCCATGTTCTGTGTACTGTGGGAGACCAGATATAGCGAATACAGGGTCCTGGGTTTAGTAACACTTTAAATTAGCCAAATAATGTTTTAAAGAAAATAGAGAATCCTGCAAGTTTGCACAAAAAAGTGTAACTTTTGTATATTACGACCACCTTGATTTGGAAGTATGTGATGATGACAGAAGGAAGGGTGAATTATTTCCAGCCACCTATGCCTATCACTTATTTCAACTTGTTTCTTGTCTTCTAAGACATCCTTGCTAAATTAAGATGTGTGTATCCAAACAATACGAAGTACACTAAGCATAGTGACCCATTCTTAGTGTGATATATATTGTATATATATTCCCTATACAAGATGTATCACCTATACCTAATTACTAAATATCTGCTATTACCACAAAAGCAATGTCAGCATTAAAAATGCATGTAAACCAATGACAAACATTTCTAAAACAAAAGCAACTGATACAGTACACAATAAAAATTAGATGAACTATGGATTCAAGAGTCAACAGCTGATGTCAGTTGTAGGAAAAGAATGATTAACACTGACTGGGTAGATTTAATGGGAGTTGGCATGCATGGTGCAATTTGATCATGGCCAGGACTGCATTACTGCTGTCCACCGGGAGCAGCCATGCACACTCCTTGCACACTCGCATGTCCGAGACTGGAGGACATTTAACACATCAAGGACTCCGTCATCTTATCAGATCAACTAATCAATACCATCGACTACAGCCCTGCCTAAAAGCATTGCTGTCGCCCCTGAGTACACTTGGTAAAAGAGCCACTTCACTATACATTACCTTTGACCGTGCTGCTACTGGGACCCTAGAGGCTTAGCAATGCTTCTTCCACCTAACTTGCTTCCTGCACAAAGGAGGACTGCTCTGGAAACAGTGACCTAAGAAAGCAGAAAGATTTGGCTTCAAGTCCCTTAGGTGCTTACAAAAGAGAATCAGGTCATTTCTCTCTGCCACCTTGACTTTACTGCATGTTACTGGCCTGGTGTAAATCTCAGACGAATGCCGAACAGGACAAGACACAGTGGGATACAAATGGAGTCTTCGTGTAGTTAGCAGACACATAGAGACCTGAGAGGTACCTGCTGGGATTCTTTCCCCTCTGCATGACACACCTGGAGACCCCCCAAAAGACATCCATGACAAACTTCATCATACTTCATTTAACGCTCTAAAAAGCAACCTGATCATCCTGTTGTCTTGTCAAGATAATTCCAGTAGACAGGAAACCATAAGAAAAGTCAAAACCACAAGACAGGTTGAAAACACAATAATTTATAACTAAATGTATGCTTACAAGGAATACAGTGTAACTGAAAAGTAAGACTAATATAACCTGGATTGTGCATCTCTCACTAAATGTTTAAAATGATTCTGTTGACCGAAGACTATAGCATCACATTGCAGGCTTGTCAAGATATCTGGAGACATAGATTTTTGTTAGTATGGAGAAGAGGAAGTACTTGAATTTTACTGAAGAAAATGAGACATGCACAAAAAACCCAAATACATACTTTACAGCTTTTAAAGTGTCACTACAGTTTTAAAGTAAAACCTGCATTAATTTCCTCATATCAGTAAATAAACCGAAAACAGACCTCACTGCACTGCGGCCATTTGAAATCTGTGTTTGAAATACTGCACATGCCCCAGCAATCAACCATAGAGAATAACGGTGCCTGTCTTTCTGCCTGTTACACTTAGATATTTATTACCATCTAAAAAGAGTATATTACCCATCTTTTCTACACAGAATGCTAGACCAGTTTTTTAAAACTGTTGTTTGGTGTCAGAATCTAAAAGAGGGCCCAGATGGTGATGCAGTCATATTAAGCCTAATACCAAAGGCATATAGGGTGGTTATAGTCAATATCCTGTCCAGTCTTACCAACCTGGTACGGACAAGACTCATGTATAAGCAAACTACGGGAATACCTTCTCAACTATGTTTACATTTTGTATTTTCTTCTATTATTTGGTATTAAATGCCCAGATCCACACTGAATTTTAACATGCAGCAGCCTCATATATTTACATTAACACACTGCATGCATTATCCACACCACTAGCCACTGCAGACTGTGTAATCTAATCCAACAGTAAACATATCAAAACACTTGAGATAACAAATTCAGTCCAGTGCTACAAACCGATTTAACATTTCAGCGATTTAACATTTCAGCGCAGGCAGTTCTAAAGTTACTTGAAAAAAAAAAAAGTGAAGCGAACACAACCTGTTATTCTGGAAGTTTAGTGGTGATTTTTATTCTGCCTGAAGTTTCCCTTCAAAGCCTGAAAATGCCTTCAGAAACAGCAAACAATGGTTTCTCTATAGTCCACGATAGTTTTAATCAAACACTGCAGCAAACAATGTGTATTGATAAAACACAGAAAAATATATTTCTCTGACTGATGAACATCTCTTCCAAAAAGTTCCTTTGAATATATGTTATGTGTTCAACTGATCAGAAAAGGCCAGCAATCATAAAAGCACGCTGCAATACACAGAGCTGATGTACAGTAAGTGATAAAATACTGTGAGTGTTCTCTTCTCAGACAGTGGAGAGACAGAGTTTGATGAAGTGAAGTGGATAGGGACGCAAATGTTCAGAAATAAAACAATCCCCTCTCTGTGGGTTCGTACTCTTTAAATAAGCTCTCTCCAATTGTCAGCTCCGTTAATTGCTCAGTTGATCGGTGGCACAGTTGCAATAATCAAAAGCAAGGCACGCTCCATTCCTTAGACAAAATGTAATAAGCAGCTGGTGTCTTGGGATTGATGCTGTCAAGAAGTTTGTTGTTTTCCCTGCGTGTCTTGTTTGTTGCTGGTAATTAGATAGACAAAGTAATTATTGTTCACATTCCTTTGCTCTATTTCTGTCTGCCTCTCCTGGCAATTAGCGTTGGTGTATTAACCCCTGTAAAGCATGCGGCAGTGTAATAGACAGTTATGATGACATGGGGACATGGCTGTCTTAAGTCCCATACTCATGGAGTGGGCATTGACCTTTTCTACAGTCATGTTGTTTGACAGACAAGAGATAAAGAATCAACATGAACTTGGTGGCATTTGTCACAATATTACATTCCAATAAAGGCACAACGTATAGTCAGTGGCATAATGCTACAAAAAAAAAAAGTAAGTGTCAGGACCATACTGTGAGAAGGAGCAGATAGGCGCAGTATGATGGGCACAGAGTATAACACAAAATCTATTTACAATGCAAAAAAATTAATGTTCAAATATGAATATGCTGCAAAAAAAAAAATCTCTAAGGCTTGTGTAGTGCACTGCTCAACATTTTGGTTTAAAGAAAGGTGAGAGAAAGGCACTGGATACAAGTTTCAAGGAGTAAAATTATCACTTGGGTTCAATAACTCCGATCTGGCAGCTCTCCACAAAACAAGGGGGTCATCTCGATTTGAGAATCCATGTACAGGCAGATCCATAAGCGCGCCAAACACATGTCCAACAGTCCAATATCTTTTAACAATAAAATCACAACAGGAAAGTGCAAAACAGGGAATGGGTTTTAGGGGTTCAAACAAGATTTCCCCTTCTTCAGGGCTAAGACAAACATAAAATAAATGTATATAACAAGTGAATACATAAGAGCAATTTATAGAATGAGGGTTACCATATCCAACAAGAAAAGTATCTAAATAACCAAAATCCTCTAAATCCTTTTTAATGGATTATACAAGTTCAGTCTTAAAAAGGTATTGGGGATAATAAAAACCCATAAAATACAGTTCAGAATTAGTGGATATAAATCTCACAATCACATAAGTTCTAGTGAAAAACAACACCTACAGTTCTTGTGCACAGTACTGGAAAGCACTGCCAGGTAAGTAAAAACTACCATTGGGAGTGAATATTAAGAAATAAATGAACAAACATTTAGTACAAGGATAATAGTTGACCATGAGTTTTTAAACTGTATAAAAATAGTAAGGCAAGTAGAAAACACAAAAAATACATACAAAATGTAATTAAAGAATGAAGAAAGGAGTGGACTTAAGTAGCACGTGTCCCAGTGTAGTTGGTGAACAAAAACAGGACCAATCAAAGTGACAGTGAGGATCAGGTTGGTGTATCAGGAAAAACTGCTAGATAAGTGAACAAGAACAAGTAGATAAACAATGTGTGTGGGCAGGGTCAGGGAGTAGGCAGGTGAAAGGCTCTTTATGTGCCACCGCAGGGTGGGAACCATTCTATGCTGGAGATGTAATAAATGGGGGCATACTAGGATGCAAAGCCCATGGCCAGAGGAGCCCATGCTCTCCACAAGCTTTCTTACATTGCAGAATTGCTAGGTCCAACGCATCAATAAGACCCCAAAATGCCATGCTTAATCAGGTGAAGATGGAAAATATTGAGACTGCTTTCCTTTTTGCTGGCACTCATGTATGTTATACATGAGGTGCCTAAGGCCTCCAACTGGTTTCCACCCTAAATTTGTATATGGACAGAGAACAGAGGCATTGCATGACCTAGTAAAAGAAGAATGTGAGGGAAAGTACCCTCACAAAAGTGTTTTAGGGTATGCCCCTCAAAATCAAAGCATGATCGCAATTGTACTGGCACTGGTCAAGAAACATTTGCAGAGTGGCCAGAAGGCACAATGCCAGGTTTATAATAGGTTGGCCAAAGTAACGGACTTCCAAGTGGGGGACTGAGTGGTGGTACTGATTCTCACAGTAGAAAGCAAGCTCCTGCCAAGATGGAAAATCCTTTTTAAGATTGTGGCTAAAGTGGGAAATGTAAATTTCAGAGTTTGCCAACCAGGCAAAATGAAACCTTGTCAGCTCTATCACATAAACGTGTTCAAGTCCAGAAAAGATAGGGAACCAGCTACTGTTCTGGTGGGTGTGAGACTTGATCCTCAGATTGGTGTAAAAAGCTTGCAGGTGGCCACAACACTGACAAAAGTCAAAACTCAAAAAGAGAGGTAATTTATGGAAAGGAACAAGGAGGTTTTTTGTGATTTACCGGGACTCTCTGATGTTATTGAGCATGATATCATTACTGAGCCCTATGTCAGAAGCTCGTAGGAAGGTTTCAATTAGTAAAGACATTGGCACTGGCAATAACTGAGGAATTATAGAGTGAGTGGTTGAGCCTTACTGTATTGCTTCTCAAACCCAAAGGCACTTTGTGGTTCTGAAATAATTTCTGGAAGTTGAATGAAGGTTAAAAATTCCTATCCCTAAGTCTCAGGTAAATTAGATCATTGAAAGATTATGCTTGACCCGATACATCGCTACTTTGGACTTTACAAAGAGATGTTGCCAGATACCTCCAACCAAGGCTGCCATGGGGAAAGCAGTTTTTTTCCACCCCAAATGGATACTTCCAGTACAAAAAAATGAATTTAAACCTTCCAACCCCTCCAGTCACATTCCAGAAAATAATGGATGGGTTGACACAATTCCATTGGAGATACACCTCAGTATATCTTGAAGACATTGTCATTTTCAGTAATGGGAATCCCATTTGTCCAAGATTCAGGCTAAAGTTCCTGAGGGGAGAAGGATTTATTGTGACCTGTGAAAAAATGTTCCACAGAAATAGAGGAAACAAAGTACCTTTGGTAGATTGTGGGAGGAGCGCTGGTAAAACCACAAATCAGCAAGGTAGAGGCTATACAGACCTGGCCTGCACCCTGTCCAAAAAAGCAGGTGAGTTCTTAGGCTTAGTGTGGTATTGCAGATGGTTTGTGCCCACGTTTGCCACCCAGACAGCTTTGTTAACCAATCTAAGAGCCAGAAGCCAGTCATAGTCAAGTGAAATGCAAAATGCTGAAAGGTTCTTTCTACAGCTCAAGTTGGCACTGTGCCCACATACTGTCCTGGTAGCTCACAGCTTCTCATACGAATTAGTCATCCAGTGGGATGCCTCTGATGTGGAACAGAGAGGTGTTCTCTTGCTATTCATCCATGGAGAGGAGCATCCTGTAGTCTTTCTCAGTCAGAAATTAAATGAGGCTGGAAGAAACTTTGAGCGGGCCTGGACTTACTTAGACTTGTTTTCTCTTAAGAAGGACATTCAAGCTTATTTATGACTATGCTCCACTGACATTTATATGAGAAAGTAGGGGGACAAACACCAGGGTCATCTGATGGTTCCTGGCACTCCAAGAATTCTGGTTTTCCTCATTACAAGTGTTATCTACTGTGATATTAGGGTGATCATGCTCAGTGTTGTAGGTGAGTTTTACTGAAGTCCATGTTGGTCCAATCTGTGGTTTAAAGACTTGTCAGCACACTTTTATTTAAATGAAAAGCAAAGTCGTTAAAAAGTTGTCCATGCAGGGGTTTCAGCTTCACAAAGAAAACAGTCAACGAAAATGCCAAGCAACCTGGCTCTCTTGTTAGCCTCATTGATGCTCTTGTCTCTGGTTTCCCAAGCCATGGGCTCTTCAGGCTCACTCAGTCTTTAGTTGCAACACCTCGCTGCACAGGATCCTGGCCTCTAGATAGTGGTTCTCCTGACACCTGGGCTCTATCACCCCTCTGAGACTTAGGTTTCCTTAGTCCCGTGGACTCACCTAGTTGTTCCAGCCTTCTCAGTCTCCCAGACCCGCTCTTGGTCTCCCAGATTCATATAGCTGCCTCATATGTATCAGTCCCATGAACATAGAACCCGTCCAACATGGAGTGCACTCTGGCAGATAGAACACCTTGGATGCCAGACAGGACTACACACCTCTGTTCACCAAAAAACCTTGAGCTATGGCCAGCCCCTGGCTTACAAACCTGCTCACCTGTGCACACAGACACATGATCCCAGACACATGATTGAAGGTTTCATCCCTCCCAAGACACTTGGAAGCCTTCATGCTCCAGGTCCCGGAGAAAGCTTTCTCCACTCACAATAAACACCCAGAAGCTTCTCAAAATGTAACTTTGAGAATCCTGTGTCATTTCTATATCCTTTTCCATAGTGACAGGGTTTCGTACTGTCACACTATGTATCCTTAATGATAGGTGAAGCACTGCTGCTGTGAGCATTTTGCGTTTGATTTTGTATCCTGTTAATAAACAGTGTTACCCTGTGATGTGCTTTTCTTGTCTAATTTGTATAATGTGGAAGTATTTGCTCTAAAACCTGTGGTTAAAGATACCAAAAGTTTGATTGAAATATAAGCAATTTTTTACCAGCTTATTCAGTTAATGGGTCACATCAATTCAGTGAGTCTGTTTCTATTGTGGTGACCTCCAGTGGTGGAAGAAATATTTGCTTGAAGCAAGAATTACTTTTTTACCCTGATCATTCACTTGATTGAAAATTGGTGGACACCAATTTATTAACTCTTTTGGGCAGTTTCATGTGAAGAATTAATTTGCACCTTAGAATTCAATTTTCTTAATTTATTTATTCTATTTTACACATATTTAATTGCACTTTCATATAAACACAGTATCTTTTTTGGCCCACGGGGTTGCAGGAAGGAACGCTGGTCTGTTGGAGACACCCAGCTGTGGTGAGAGGTCCGAGTAATTGGAGACACTAACAGGGCTTACGTTTGTCACAGTGAAGCCAGTGTTGTATCATAAAAACTTTGCATAACCCGGGTGCAGGGTGGAATGCACAGTCAAATGTGAGCATGATAGCTTATGGATTTTAAGTTGTATATATCAGTCACCTAAATAAAAAATATTTTACACCATTGGAGCCCTTTATCTCTTCTGTTTTCTGAAATCCCTGACTGTGGTGAGAGGAATGAGTGGTGGTACCTTAGATGATTAACCCTTTTGGGGAAATCACTGATTGACAGGGGGCAATTCTGTCCAGTGAGTTTTCGCAGGTGGCTCACTGCTGAATACGAGAGCTCTTTTTGAAGGACACTTTAAGATTAACAGCATTTGGTTGGCACAGTTTGCACAGAGCACTTTTTGAACAGTATTGTACAAGATAAAGGATAGCTGCAAAGGGCACCTGAAGGATATTATTAATTAATGGACACTTTTCTTTAAAGTTGCACTACATAGGATATTATACATTAACAATTAATAATTTAGCATTTTGCACAATAGTTAGTTGTTGGTTTTAAGCACTGTGATGAAGGATGAAATATTTTATGTATTACCTTGCTATTTTAAGTATTCACTGAATAAACAAGTCTATAGCAGAATTGTAAAAACTACTCAATGAGCCTAGTTTGAAATGTCTGAATTATCCTCCTGGCATATTGCAATGGACAAGCACATCTTAATACATATGTGACGTACTGGAACAGTTAAAAAAAAAGTACTTGATGGGCCACATTAAACCTGTACAGTAAGACTTAATATTAGTTGGTCTTAGTTGTAATGACTGAAAGAAGGGATTTCAGATGAATCACCTTCCCAAATCATTGTAAAGCCATCAATATACAGTACTGTTTATGACATTTCAGTTTTAAAACTAATTAGATGGAGCCATAATAAATTTCTCTTTGAAGTGCACCATATAAAGATTAGTGAGTTTAAGTGCAAACCAGGTTCCTTCCAAACGCCCTACTTTACCCTCAAACATCATTTAAACACTGAAAGTAACTTGGGTATTTTTTCAGTCCTGCAGGTCCTGATTCTGAGAGGTGATGTGGTTGTTTACAACTATGATAACACTTTCCTATATTCCCACTAGAATCTAGTGGGTTTTGAGCCTCCATTATCTTTTGCTGCTAGGACATCTAGTGTTTTTTGGCCATGTTCCCTACAATGTATACGGTGCTTTCTGCCCCTATTCTCCATTGCATCAATTCCTGATCTCATGCATGTCTGAGAACATTCATTCAGTCAGGTTGCTTACCATCACTATTAACCTGTTCATGGCAACAGTACGTAAATATGCGACCTCTCGGTGGCTGGGCCTTGAAGCCGAGCGGCCGCATATTTGCGTACCAAAAGTAAACAAACATGTGCTTAGAGCACGCACCCTGCGTACTCCTGGCACATTTGCAGGCACCTCATGGAAAGGTACCGATCACTACTTGCGATCAGGACCTTTCCGATCATGTGACCACTGTGACAGCCAATCACAATGGTCACCTGACCCTAAACCCTGCCCCAACTCCCAGCATCACAAACCCTGTAAAGGTGTCGGTGCCAAGGGGTTAAGTATGTGTGTGGGTATGTATGTACACTATGTACAAATGTGTACGTGTGCGTGTGTATATATATATATAATATTTTATAAAAGTATTTATTAAATATAAGTAAATATGTATATTTTATATATATATATATATATATATATATATATATATATATATATTTACACACACACACCTTTATTAGAACAGTTTGAATAAATTTAAGTGTGTTAAATACAGCACATACTAACTTAAAAACCAATGCTACATCCTGACTGCCCTTCCCAATTCAGTGTATTATGTAGTAATACACCATTTAAAGATTCATTCCAAAGCAAAGGGCGGGAAATGCACAGCCATCAGATCAGATTTTACCCACATTAAGCCAAATTAAGAACAAATGACTGATCTTTTGAGGGATGACTATCCAATTTAATTCCCCCACATCTGTGAATATAATGTTATGTACGAATTTCCTCAATGCCCTGGCAATATAGAAAAAATGTTGATGTTGATCAATAAATAAAATTTCCAAAATATCATATATCAAAAATATATAATGTGGAAAATAAATACATTTGCTTTAATTATATTAAAACTCACAGCAAATCAGGCATGTCAGTCATGCACACAAGGATCACTCATTGGAATCCTTGACTCCACTTCCCTGCTTTTCATAATGTTTTTGATTCAGATACATTTTACATCAATGACCTTGATTGTTTAAACCAGTTTTTACACTACACTGCTGTTATTATTATGAAGCTCAGATCAAATTTCAGGAGCCATTTGTGCAGAAATCCTGAAAATTCCCAAGGGTTCATCTTTTTCTCACATCTGTACAGTTTTATCACATCGCCAGTATATCAATATTTATATATTAAACATCTCCTGGAAAAGGGACAGTAAGGTGAGAGTTCACTTTTGACATAGAATTTGCTAAACAAATCCTAAGGGCCTATTCTGCAAACAAAATCTGTGTCCTTTTCTGTATACTTTATACTATAAGCACAGACACAATAGGGAAAACACACAGAAAATTTAAGAGCAAATGTACACAAGGTGAATTCATGTATCTTCACAGATACACCTTGATGCCTGGGACTGAGATATATGATGGTGTGAGAATACCAGCCCTATTTCAAGTCTATGATAAATGCAGGTTGTAAATCGCATACTCCATGGGTCATCTGAGCATGCACAGTTACAAAGGGGTTATCTCCTTGTGTCTGCTGACCCGCACTGTATTCACAAAAGAGGTTAATGGGGCTGGGCACATGCTATATTTTATCTGGGCACCAGGCATCAAGATGCATCTGGAAAAGTACATATAATAAGCTGTGTGTGTTGGTTCTAATGAGGACAAATTATTGCTGTAATAATGTAATTATTACAGCAAATGTTTTAATGCCTTTATACATCAACTGTTCCCATAAGAGCCCTCCCTGACATCAAGCATTTCCATCAGTGCCCTTTTACATCAATTGTTCTCATCAGAGTGCCCCTTACACCAATTGTTCCAATCAGAGTGCCACCTTACATCAATTGTCCCCTTCAGACTGGCTCATGAATCAGTAGATACACTGTCAGAGACTGGGAGGTCTTTAGGCTTTCCCTTATTTTCTTTTCAGATGACATTAACCTGGAAAAAAGGTGGGATTGAATCTCCCCAACAGGACCATAGGAAGCAATAAAAATCTGAAAAGAGGTTCTAACCCCGCTTTAAATTCAAAAAGTATAAGTACCTGAATAGGAAAGAATGTTGTACATAAAACGAGATGTCAAAGTTGTGTCTCCTTATAGCTAAATCAAGGAATTTTAACAGGTTCCAATAGTGTTTTGGGGAGAAAACACAAGAACTGAAATATCTGCCACGTTACATTGTCCACTAACTTTTTATTATTATACAGGATTTATATAGTGCCAACAGTTTGCGCAGCGCTTTACAATATAAGGGAGACAGTACAATTACAATATATTTTAGTACAGAAGGAATAGGAGGGTCCTGCCTATGGAGCTTACAATCTTAAGGGAAGGGGGAGGAGGTACAAAAGGTGGCAGCAGTAGGAGATGTTCTGATGGAGGGGGCTCAAGTACAGTTCTTAGGTGGAGGTGGGGGTAGGCTTCCCTGAATAAGTGAGTTTTCAAAGATTACCTAAAGGCAGACAGGGTGGGGGCTGACCGGACATACCATGGTACGGAGTTCCAAAGGATGGGAGAGGCTCTGGAGAAGTCCTGGAAGTGAGCATGGGAGGAGGTGATGAGGGAGCTAGAGAGCAAGATGTCTTGGGAGGAGCAGAGTGGGCGATTTGGACGATACCTGCGGATGAGGTTGGTGATGTAGCTAGGGGCAGTGTTGTGGATGGCTTTGTATGTTGTGGATGGCTTTGTATGTTGTGGTTAGTATTTTTAATTTTATACATTGGGTTAGTGGAAGCCAATGAAGGGATTGGCAGAGAGGGGCAGCAGTCACTGATCGGTTAGTAAGATGTATGAGTCTAGCAGCAGCATTCATAATAGACTGAAGGGGAGATAACCTGTGTAATGGTAGACCAGTGAGGAGGGAGTTGCAGTAATCAAAGCAGGGTAAAACCAAGGCAGGGATAAGTTGTTTTGTGGTGTCATTGGTCAGAAAGGGGAAGATTTCTGGAGATTGAGGTGGCAGGATTTAGCCATTGCTTGGATGTGGGGCCCAAAGGAGAGGTCAGAGTCTAGAATTACACCTAGCACCCTGGCATGAGAGGAAGCACCAATGGTTGTGCTGTTCATCTTGACGGTAAAGTCATGAAAGGGGGGATCGGGGAGGAGGAAATATTACAAGCTCAGTTTTGGAAAGATTGAGTTTAAGGTAGTGGTGTGAGATCCATGCTGACATGTTGCTTAGTAGATTTGTGATAGTTGGTCTGATGGCATTAGGGGTTCGGCTTTCTTTCCTCCAGTGGTACTTACTGCTGTGCTGGAGGGTGCTCACATAATGACAAATGAGTGCCATTTAACAGCTCAGGCTGTGTAATGATGCTGTCTATGGGGGACAGATCCTTGACAGCCTGGGCTCAGAGGTGATTCAACCTGAAAGAATGGGGACACTAGTGGTGAAACGGAGTAACTGTGGAAGACAAATCTGGGCTGAAGGTGACTACACTTATGTCTGCTAGAACTGGAATTTTAGACTTTATTTTGTATTTTTTTTAGCTGGAGTTCAGATTTAAATGGTCTACCATTGCAGCTCACAGTTATTGTAAAAGGAGTAACAGCTGAAGCATTTACCATATTTTCGTGAGCCTTTCAGAATTACTGTATTTGTTAAGTACAGTATTTCATACATATTTGTGCATGGGATCAATCATTTTTGGGGAGCTTGAACTTTTATTGGTTTAAATTGTTATGTGCTCATTAATATTGCAATTCCCTACCCTACGAAAATGTAAGCTTGCTCTTGACTCACATTTGTATTCACATTGGTCATGAAGAACATAAAACTCCTTGTGTAAGCATTTCATTTTTCACCAAATTGTTCTGATTAGCACAGGGGTGTCCAATATAAAACTGATGGCTTGTTAAGCTGATGGTAAGAAAGTTGGTTTGATGTTGTTCTTCTTTATGTCAATATAGTGAAGTCCTTCACGAATCAGAAATGGCAAGCTCGTCTAATAGCCGTGTCAGATGTGAGAAATCTAAATAACAAGCTTTGTTTGTGTAACGGTTTTCCAAAGCGATATGAGAATTTGTCATCCGTTTCATCTTCGCACAAAGTCCCTAAAGTGTTCAAACTGAATAAATTCAGGCTATTTGCATAAACATTTATGCGTTGATTAGGTGTACACTGAACACTATAGTGACAGTCCTAGGCAATGGTAACAAAGCCTACCCCACACATAAAGTAGGTTAGATGATATCCGATACATTTGAGAATAGATATTTGTGTTTATATGCATGGCTGAAGTAGCAGAGAGAGAAGAGGGGGCTCCTTCAATAGAACGGATGCCAGTACCTCATTAAACTGCCAGCCAGTTTGGCAGGAGTTGATATGTTACTTACTACTCACATCTGTGGTTAACGACTGCACGCTTCTGCTTCCCGATAAAGAGAAAAGCCTTGCAGCCAGGGCACTTAATCAATGGGATAATGGAATGAATCAATACAAAAGGCTTTCTTAGGAGGTCTTAATTAAGAAAACACTCACAAATACAAACGGCAATTTCAATGTATCGACAGTTGTGAGTAGAGGAAGGAGGACAGGAGTTGAAACCTATATTAGTTCCTCCACATTTACACTGCTGATTGGGAAATCTGTGCATATATTATTAGAAGCTATGCTTCAGTCACTAATATAATTCATAGCCTGAGATAAGCCACAATGACACCATAGCTACTAAAGGTTTTCCTTCCTATAGATATAATCGTAAGCACTCATGCTAATCAATACAACATATATCATGTAGAAATCGAAATTGGGCATATGTAAATAGAGTATACAACCAAAGGAATAGACTGAATCGGCTTAATTCCTACCACATACTGGAAATATTATAGGTGAGTGCATTTGTTGAATTCCAGATTTTATCTGGAACTCACCACTAACTTCCCTCATGGATATCCACAGATTCATGTTGATTCATTTGTGGCTTAGCAATATGTTTTGAAAATGGTAAATATAAGAAAAACTTGAACAAAGGTTTTCAATGACAGGACTCTGAACACTTCCTATTCCCAACCCTTTTCTGGTTTATGAGGTTGAGAGGGACACTAATATGCAAATTGACCAGAATCATTTGTTGCCTGTGCCTACACTGCTACAGTTATTTGGAGTCAATGGGTAGCTTCCTGTGTGTATGTCAGCCCCCTCCACTCATAGTTATGACATGTTGAGTTTTCTTTTTTGTCAGGTTTTTATTCTTGCCTGTATCCCTATTGAAAATATTTTTTTCATGCTTCCTTTATGGCCAACCACTGGCTGCAGGACAGGAAAAGATGATTATACAGGATTTTGGAAATGATCCCCCAAATGACAGAGACAATAATAAAAACCAAATATCTAAAAACAGATAATTCAATCCTTTCTAGTTCTACCTAGATAAAAATAGTTTTTATTGTTGTGTCCCCTGGAGAGACTTACCCTGACTTCCTTCCAAAATTCAAGGTCTTCCACTCAAACAGAAATGAGTTGATTTGAAAAGATTCTTACTGGACCAATTTATCTTGCCATTTATCATCATCAATGAACATTGGTCACCATGTGCAATATGTAATAAATACAGCTTGTCATCATAATTCCTCTTACTGCTTTTTTCTTTGATTAAACAGAGAGAAATTCTGCAGCACTGTGCTTTTGCACTTTACAGAACATTTATTTAAAAGAAGAACAAAGCAATGGCAGGTCCACAAATTATTTTTAAAAAGTATTAACCAAGAGGATTATGTAAATTTATAATTTTATATAAAGTCAAGGAAAACATATTTGATAGTTCTTAAGATGCCTTTTAAAAGTTAATGTGAGTAGTGGGCTTCAAATAACATTGCTACTACGGCATAGCAAAAGAACTTAAAATACAGAGAGCACAGGTTATGCAGAGCTTGAAAATGGTGCATTTGGTATTGTTCCCTAAAGCTGAACTGCTTATACTTATATATGCTGAGTCATCTGGAGAAAAACGTGACAAAAATGCCGTCATACAGTAATGAAACATGACATAAAATTAATATATTTTTGGACCCACACTGCCATTCACAATGTTTTATAAAGATCCTCCAGTATTCATAGCTTTCAGCACGTCAAGCAGACAGTTACCAATAGGGAAAAGGAGTTTGATTGTAATTCTATTCTTAGCTAGTAACTGAAAAGCAAAAACAGAAGGAGCTGGTCTGGTAATGCCCATATCAAACAGCGAGAGGGAAGGTTGGAATAATTAATGAACACTTCAACTCATGGATGCAATTAATTGTGAGCAATCCCTCAGTGAGTTCTCTGCACAAATATGTTAAAGTCAATATTAAAGATTCCCCCAAAGCTTCTGCACCAGGCAGTACTTTAAAAAGGCATCAGTCTAGTGTCAGAGCAAATATAACCGTCTTTACTAATCAGCATTCAAGATGGCAGAGACAGATAAACAGTTTCTGCAGCGAGGAAAGGAGATCAAGGAAAACAGAAAAAAATAGCTTAGCATCTAGTGGGAAAGGAGTGGCTAGCAAAATAAGAATTGTTTGCTTCCAAAATAAGATTAGGGATGAGCATAGGACATGACAAAAGAAGACTTTATCTCAATACAATTTAGACTTATAAAACTGGTCCTTATGTCTTGCCTTTTATTATTATTATACAGGATTTATATCGTGCCAACAATTTGCACTTTACAAGAGGGCAGACAGTACAATTATAACACATTTTAATACAGTAGGAAACAGGGGGCCCTGCTCGTTAGAGCTTTCAATCTAAAAGAGAGGGTCAATTGATACAAAGGGCAATAACTGTGGGGAAAGAGCTGATAGAGAAAATAAAGTACAAATATAAGGTGGGGGCAGGAAATGATTGTTTGAAGACATGGGTTTTCAGGGATCATCTAAATGTAGAGAGAGTAGGAGACAGTCCGACAGATTGGGGTAGAGATTCCATAGGATTGGAGAGACTCTGGGGAAGTCCTGGAGGTGAGCATGGGAGGAAGTGACAAGGGAGCTAGAGAGCAGGAGGTCTTGGAAGGAACAAATACAACAATTTGGTTGGCATTTTGAGACTAAGGTAGTGATGTATTTGGGGGCCAAGTTATGGATGGCTTTGTAAGTTGTTGTTAGTATTTTGAATTTAATTCGTTGAGAGAGCGGGAAGCCAGTAGAGGGCTTGGAAGGGAGAAGAAGAAGATGCTGAATTGTTGGTAAGGTGGGTGAGTCTGGTAGCATCATTCATGTTGGACTGAAGAGAGGATAGCCTATGTAAAGGTACTCCAATGAGAAGTGAGTTATGTAGGTTGAGGCGGAAAGCTTTGGACAGTGACTGGATGTGAGGCCGAAAGTATAGTTCAGAGTCAAGGATAACACCTTGTGGGGAAGGGTTAATAGTTGTGCCTTCAAGCTTCACAGTGAAGTCAGGGGAAGGGGCATGAGGAGAAGGAAATATTATGAAGTCAGTTTTGTATAGATTGAGTTTGAGGAAGTGGTGTGACATCCAGGCTGACGTGTCCGTTAGTAGATAAGTGGTGTGTGTGGAGACTGATGGAGTGAGCTGTGGGGTAGAGAGGTAGATTAGGGAGTAATCAGCGTAGAAATGGTATTGGAAGCCAGAGGAGGCTATCAACTGACCCAGGGAGGAGGTGTAGATCAAGAATAGGAGAGGTCCAAGAACAGAACGTTGGGGAACCCCATCGGAGGAAGAAATATGAGAGGAGGAAGTGAGATTGCAATTGACTCTGAAGGTGCGGTGAGAAAGGTAGGAAGTGAACCAGTGAAGAGTAAAGTCATGAAGACCAATGGAGTGGGGTTTTTTGAGGAGGAGGGTTGGTCCCGTGTCAAAGGCTGCAGAGAGGTCTAGGAGCAGGAGTATAGAATAGTGTCCATTAGTTTTAGCTTATAGTAAATCATTTGTGAGTTTTAGAAGAGCAATTTCTGTGGAGTGTTGAGAGCAAAATGCAGACTGCAGAGGAAGAAGGTTATTTCAGTAAGATGGTCACGCAGTCAGTTGTAGACTAGGTTCTCAAGGAGTCTGGAGGAAAAGGGGAGCAAGGAGATGGGCATAGGTTGTTAGGGTTGATGGGGTCCAGTGAGGGCTTTTTAAGTATGGGTGTGACTACTGCATATTTTAGAGAGGGAGAGATTGAAGATCTGAGTTTGATGCAAGAGATTGTAGGATAGAGCCATAGGGTGATTGTAGCATTTGCGAGGGAACAGGATCTAGGGAGCAAGTGGTTAAGTGGATATTAGAAAAACGTTTAGCAACCTCGTCTATACTAGCGGGGTTGAATAAAGGAAGTAATGAGTATACCTGTAGACATGGAGTGATAAGTGGGGGAGAAGTCTGTACAGCAGAGATCTCATCATGAATTGTATCAATCTTATTTTTGAAGTGATTGGTGATCTCCTGGGCAGTGATTGAGATAGTGGGTGCAGTGGAGGACAAAGTAGAGAGTTGAAGATAGAGAAGAGTTGGTGGGGACTGTATGAGAAGATGTTAATGAGAGTGACAAAATATGTCTGCTTTGCAGCATGAAGGCAGGAGTAGTTTTTTTGAAGGGCAGATCTATATTGGATGACATTTTTCTAAAACTTAGAGCACAGCTACGTTTTTTCAGTCTTCTGGTGTTACCTGTTTGCAAAGGTTGTAGGGGTTGGGACCTGATTTTGTGTGTAGTGTGTGTTGGGGGGGGGCAATTGTGTCTAGAATGGATGACAGTGAACTATTATAGACAGAAGTGGCTAGGTTGGGGCAGGACAGGGATGAGATTTTGCCACAGAGTTGGTCAGTAACAGAGTAGAGAAGTGAAGGGTTAAGGTGGCGGAGGTTTCTGTGAGTAACTGTTAGGTATTTGGAGTAAGAGGAGGCAGAAGACAAGGAGAGAACAAAGCTAATAAGGTAGTGAGGGAAAGGAGTGTTGGTGAAGTTGCACAGAATGCATAGGTAGGAAAAAACATGGTCAAGGATGTTGTCCTTAGAGTGGGTAGAAGCAAGTATCCATTGATTCAGGTCAAAAGAGGAGGTTAAACTGAGAAATGAAGAAGTAGCAGAAGTGCTAGCATCAACAGGGATGTTGAAGTCACCAATAATGATTGTGGGAATTTCAGAAGAAAGAAAGTAGGGTAGCCAGGCAGAGGAGTCATCAAGGAAGGTTGATACCGATCCAGGGGGCTGGTGGATCATAGCATTTCTTAAAGAAATTGGAGTAAACAGATGAATGCAATGTGCCTCAAATGAGAAGAGTGACAGAGGGGGAGGAGGGTGAAGTACCTGAAAGGTGCTATGTGGGGATAGAAGGATTTCTACTCCCCCTCCCTTCTGTCCACTGGGTCTGAGGGAGTGAATCCAGAGAAAGCCGCTCTGGGAGAGGGAATCAGAAGTAGCGTCAGAATCATGGAGCCAGGTTTCCGTGATGGCAAGTTGATTGAAGGAGTTGGTGATAAAGAGGTCGTGGAGAGAGGTAAGTTTGTTAAAGACAGAGCAGGTATTCGAGAGGGTGCAGGAGAAGGGGAGGCTGGTTTTGGGAGGAAGGGGAATGGAAACTAAATTGTATGGACTGCGGTTGCTGTCAGAGGGTGTGGGGTGATGGGAGTATTTGGCGGAGTTAAATGATGAAGGCGCAGGGTTTGGGGATGTATTTCTAGAGGTTAGGAGCAGCAGAACAGTGAGGGAGGTAATATGGGAGTGTGATTTTAATGAAGGTACATACCCCAGCGTCCTGGAGGTTTTATTGGCATATGGGTTTAGAATTAGCAAGAGTTGGTGAGACAGTAATAGGGAGAGGGCAGAAGTGAGGGTGATATATACAGACTGTGGGGTACAGGAAGGAGAGTTTAAGGAGAGAGGACAAAACTGTCAGATGGAGTGGTAGAAAGTGCATGTTATAGAGGAGGAAGGAGAGCTGGATAGGAGAACTAGGTCACCTGCAGCTGGATTTGTGTTTTGCAAAATATTTTCTGTGTACTTTTGCTTTGTGCAATCACTGAAGTGCATAGCCTGAAGTGCTCCCACTTATAGAAATACCCCCACTTCTGGAAAGAACCCCTTTGCCTTTCTGATTTTACTTGAAAGTTACTATGTTCTTGTACTAAAAGTAACATATTTTTATCTCCTCTGCACTTTCTTACTACATTAAGGTTAGTGGGGGAGAATTATCCTGTGCACTCCATGCTCTGACATTATGGGTATTTTACTGGGCTCCAGTGGTATTAACCTGTAATTTTTTAAAATCTCCCAAAAAATTACACAAAAATACAAAAGCAGGAACCTAAAGTTAACAATATGTACATCTGTCTCTTCTTCCAAAATCATCTAGACACAATATACTAATACACTAGTACAATATACTAACACATTTGTCTTAACATCTGATTACAGAAGAAGTTCAACATATTTGAATTAAATGTAGTATGTAAACATAATGCATATTGTTTTGCAAGAGAAAATATTTAAACACCTTGACATATCTATACATAGTTGCATTGCCTCCAGTGCTTTTCCTTCTTACAACTAGTAGCATATGTAAACCTCACATTTAAATTGATGGCTGTCCCACTGGATTTTCACTAGCAGAACCAGATTAAGACTAATATAGGGCCCTAGGCAAGTTAACACCTTTGGGCCCCCTTCCTGAGCCAGCTTTTGTGCACACACATGTTCACATATTCCAATGACATTATTAGTCACAGAAACATTCTTCTATATCACTTCTTTATCTTTTGATGGATCATAAGATTGTTCAACTTCAGTATTATGGTTCTTCCATCTTCTGTATTGCTCATTTGTGCACTAATAGATTAAACAGTCCTGGTCATGTCCATAAAGATATAAAAACGCCAGTACCCTAAAACAAAAATGACACAGTATACTCAACTCTCCATTGGCCTGTTTCCGATTTTCCTCCTCTTTAGCATTCAACACTTCCAGGGCTGTTGAATATTTGTCCACCCCACCATGTGCCATGGTTCCTTACTCCAGCCCCTAAGACACTGCCAAGCTTCTCACCTCCTGTACTGTTTGTTCAAACCCTATTGCACACATCTCACTTTCTGTTGTTAACCCATATCTTATAAAACTAAGGTGTTTATTTACTAAAGGCAGACTGAGCACTTTGCATGTGCAATTGCACTCATTTTCCCAAGAGCTTAATGAATGTGGTGAAGCTCTGTTGACTACCTTCATCTAATCATGTGCAGCGAATTTGAGGTTTTGTTTTTTTTTACCCCTTGTACCTGATTGGATATTCTTTAGAAAGTGAAGCTTCAGCACATTCACTAAGCTCTGGGGATAATGAGTGAAACTGGACTTTCAAAGTGCACAGTCTATTTACCTTCAGTAAATCAACCTCAATGTTTCTCACCTCTCATATCAATCACTCAAAATGTATCAGAGCATATGCTCCTCACCTTCTGTATCATTCACCCATAACTTAAAAGGATTTTAAGATCCTCACCACCTTTATTGTTTGTTCACAACTTACTGCAAGCACTTCACTTTTTGTGTCATTAGTTCATATATTAGCCGACTTCAGTCTCCTTACCTTCTGGATGATTTGTTAATACCTTTATAGACTATAAGCTCCTAACCTTCTCTATCATTTACTCATACTTTAGCGGATTGTAAATGCCTCACCTTCTGTATCATTTGCTTATACCTTAAAACAGGAGTGTCAAACGCAATTTTGTCATGGGCCACATCAACATTATGGTTGTCCTCCAAGGGTCAGTTGTATCTGTTAGACTATATAATGTACCTATTCTTTATCATAAATAAATAATTGCCTCTGCATTCAATTATTACCGGTTTAGTAATAATGTAACTAATAACTAGCTCTGAAAGTAGAAGTCTAGAAAAATGAATGGCAAGCAGATAATCAAGTGTACAACTATGGTATAATTTATTGAAAAATAAGTTTTAGCACAGAATTGTATTATTCTCAATAATCATAAGAACCCCAACCCCCTTACATCATTTGTTAAGAGCCCCTCAAAAATCAGAAGACAAGACTCCACCCACCTTCCATTACTTTACAGTGTACCCCCCTTATCTCTGCTCATGGGAAGGAGCTGGGGATGGAGCTGGGAAGAAAGTGCAGAGTCTGGAGGAGCACCAGAGGAGGGTTGGAGTCAGCTGAATGCTGAGACCAAGGGAGGAGGAAATGAGAGGATACTGTGGCTGCACAGAGAGGTTCAGAATCTGTAGGATGAGTTCTATTCTCCTCTCTGCTGCTGACTGCTGAGACAAGATGGGGGGTAGAGATGAGGGAGGTGCTGCAGCTGTAGGAGAGGTGCGAAGGAAACATAAGATGGCCTGGCAGGCCGTATTCGGCCTGCGGGCCTTGTGTTTGCACATGTGCATGAAAAGATGCATAAGCCTTAACTTCTGTATTATTCACTCATACTTAATAAAATGCAATGCCTTGCCTTCTGTATTCTTCCCTAATACATCAGGAGACTGTGAGCTCCTCGCTTTTTGTATCTTTCACCTAAACCCTAGTAGACAAAAGGCACTTCACTTTCTGCATTGTTTACTCATACCTTAGTAGACTATAAGCTTCTCACCTTCTGTGTTATTCCAATTTTTCTTTATGTCTACATTTCCACACTGATTTTGACAGTTGACAGTGGCTGTTTACATGGCGCACCACAAGTCAGCAAAGCTTCGCTAATCAGTAGACCACTAATGCTCTTTTGTGTAGTTTAAGTCTGCTGATTTATGGACCTATGCTGACATGTGATGTACTCTACAGTAGCTTTCATTCATCCTAGAGGTGAAAGGAAGCCTACAGACAGCTCCTTCTGGCTGACCAAATCTGTGCAGGATAGTAGGGATGAATATCTCAGATTGTCAAGGCCATGTAACAACATACTTAAAAGTTGCAAACTCCTCAGCTATAATTATATAGTTAGCATATATTATTATTATACAGGATTTATATAGCGCCAACAGTTTGCTCAGCACTTGTAAGCCGTGTACCGGGGTGGGCTCCCCAGGATACAGTGAAGTCACGAACGAGGAAAGCAACCCCAACACCAGCTTTTGCCACAACAGAATTTTACTTAGATGTGGCAAGTAAACACAACCACAAATGCTGGGAACATACAATAAATTTACATACACCCAGCCCAAAGGCTGAGACCCTTGTGCTGCACAGCACGGTGCCTCCTGATGGATGAAGGTAGAAAGTGAAGTAATTTACTTACTGGCGGGCACAACTAAGCTGCCACACCTTACCCGTTATTACCCTAAAAGAGCAGGAATCAGTGTATGGGTGTATGGTATGGGCTAGCCTGCGGTGCAGCACAACAGCTTACAATCTTACACAGTATTCCCCCTCCCATAACTGGTCCTGTAGCATGTGCCTGAGTATTCCTTCTGAGCAAAACACCAGTCTGGCTTGAGTTTGCAGGATTTTATCAGCTCTCCAATGTGAAATGTCACTTTAAGTTGTGGAGTCCTTCCAATAATCAGTAACAACACTTGTGGCCTGACACAAACAGAGACCCTAACTAACTATAGGCCTGTCTCAGTCTATAGGCGCCAACACTGAAATGAGGTGCGTGCACGATCTTACCGACCCGGGTCTGCTTTTCATCCGCTGGTGACTCTGAACAGAACAAATGTCTCTCCAACAAGCTTGCGATATTGCAGTGTATGCTGCGTTGTTCCTCTGCTCTCATCAGCATTGCTGACAGCAATCTTCCTTTCTCTGAACAGGATCAGGGTCTTGGACATGATCAGCTTCACTTAGCTTCAGCTCTGGTTACTGAGGGAAGCTCCCGCACCTGGATGTCATTGGATTCTCAGCTCACACGGCCCCTTCATTCAGCATCGTTCAAAACATGGCTGCAGTCTCCTCCTAATGTTCACTCCAACTCTGTGTGAAAACTCCACCTCTTCATGAATATACAAATATCTATGCAGTCTGAGGCTGTGTTAGAAAAACAGTGACATCTTGTGGCTAAACCGCAGAATGTCAGTCAAAACATTAATTTACTTCCAGGCAATCAGTGTTCAAACAATGAGAGCTGTTTCTCCATCTCACACACTTTACAATATAAAAGGGAGACAATACAGCAACAATACAGTTCAATACAAGAGGGTTAGGAGGGCCCTGCTCCTAGGAGCTTACAATAGAATATACCTGTGTGCTTCCATCTTTATAACCCTCTTATGATTTTGTTCATTTAAAAAAAAACACATTTTAATCAGCCTTCTATGTTCACTCTTTAGCTTGGATGGTTAATTCAGCTGGAAGCACAGCAGAGATGAAAGTCTAAACAGCTCTTTCTCCCAGACCATGTACCAGCATCTGTCACAGTTCTATGTATATGTGTGTCTGATGGCAGGAGGGATCATAAACCGCCCCCACACCCCAGCATGCCATGTAGGTAATCTGGCTGTGTTCACAAGCATTGCATTTGCAAGTGTAGCCCCTCTTGAATGCTGCTTTCACACTGGTTTGCCTCAAAAACGCATGAAAAAGTGAAACATCCTGGACATGTGACTTACTTTTGTAGCTCAAATTGGGCAGATTTGCACATTTGAATTCACTAAAAAACACTACTAATATACAGCATGAGTTATTTTATCAAGTCATGTGGTATTTTAGTAGTGAATAACTTGTGTTAATGTTTCAGCTGTCAGCGGGGTTCCTCATTGACAGCTGAATGTTAAAGAAAGAATTGCCGGCAATTAAAAACGGGGTGAGGGCCCCCCTCCAACCATACCAAGCCCTTCAGGTCTGGTAAGGATTTTGAGGGCAACCCTCACGCCAAAAAAAAAAAAATGGCGTGCCCCTCCCCCCCAAAATCCATACCAGACCCTTTTCCGAGCATGCAGCCTTGCAGGTCAGGAAAGGGGGGGGGGTGAGCGAGCACCCCCACCTTCTGAACCATACCAGGCCACATGTCCTCAATATGGGGGGGTGCTTTGGGGTGGAGAGCGCCCCCCCAAAACATCTTGTCCCCATGTTGATGAGGACAAGGGCCTCTTTCCCACAACCCTGGGCTGTGGTTGTGGGGGTCTGCGGGCGGGGGGGCTTATCAGAATCTGGAAGCCCTCCTTAGCAAGGGGGCCCCCAGATCCCACCCCCCATGTGAATGAGTATAGGGTACATGGTAACGCTACCCATTCACAAAAAAAAAAAACGTAGTGTTAAAAAAGACAGGAGACCATCTTTGACAAGTCTTTAATTAAAAGAAGGAAAACAAAAGAATGTCCCCCGAAGTAGATCTAACGTCAGTCACGATGCCTGCCGCCACCGACCGGAAAAAAGAAAGGAAAGAGAAAAGGACATGCCTCAAAGATGTTGCAAGCAGGAGTTTTTACACTGCACCACTTCAGTGTGAAAACATACATAGGTATACATTCAAATACACAGGGAAGCAGTTTTCTTGAGCTTTTCAGGGTTTTTTTTTAATCGCAAAAACGCTTTAAAAACTCCTCAGTGTGAAAGCAGCCTAAGGTGTGGTCTGTCATGTGAATAGGAATTGCTCCAATGTATAGTAGTGACACCCCAACAGCTAAAATATACAGTATATTTCTTTTTAATGGGATGGGAATTATAAGGATTAATAGATAAAACAAAGTTCTTCACATGTAAAATAAGTTTAAAGCAGTATTAAAACTGCAGTGCTTTTTACACTGACACATTGAGTGTATTAAAATAAACATTCTCCAGTAAACTATTTGTTAAAATTCTTCCCCCACCACTTGCAGTTTACAGAATTCAATGCTGCTGGCTCCTGCCCTCTCAGTGCTGCTTCCCTGAACGTCCTGTCTTTAAAGGAGAGTTAACAGTGGACAGTGCAGTCTCAAGCCATTCCATTAGCTTGGAGAAGGGAGGAGTAGGGAGGAGCAAGGGAGTGCCTTGCCATTCTAGGCTACAGGGCTGTGTATTTCCATTGATTAATACAGTGTAGGGAGACATAATTCTAGACCCTGCATGCAAGGATGACTCCATAGGATGTGGCAAGAGAAAGAACCCACCCTAAAAAGGAAACCTGGGGCAGTGATCATGGCGCTAGCTTAAACTGGAAAAAAACAAGAATTAAAACACATAGAAGCTGCATACTCAGTAAGTAAGAGGATCGAATAAGAAAAAGCTTGTGACACAAGCCGAGACCAAGTGGATATACAACTTGAAATCATTAGCACCTATGGGTCACAACATTGATGTAGACAAACTGTTTCATTGATAATAGTTGAATACAAATTTCCCATGACCCCATTTTTATTTGCAGTATATCCAATTTTTAGCCAATATACATATATTTTACTATTTTTTGAATATACATTGGCTTCATATGTTTTACCATTTACACATCCTTTCTTACTTTGAATTTAGGGCTTTTGATATTTTTATTCATTTACTTGTTTCATGGTTATCTGCTTCCATATATTAATTTTGCATAATAATTTTTTCATAGTTATCTGCTTCTATATTTATATATATATATATTTCTTGGTTATCTGCTTCTACATTGGTCTGATACGTTACATATTTGGAACACATCATCATTTTTTATAGAATATATATATTTTTTCTTAGTATGGTATTCAGTGGAGAGATTCTTTATAGTCTCCTAATATATATTGCTATTTTCGGAGATATTTGTTTTTACATCCGCACCCCACCGTATTCTTTATATGATTGTTGCATTTTAATATTAAAATCAGGTAATAAATAACATCTTTCTTGACTTTAGATCTCAAATAAGAGCAACTGTGACGTGAAAATAGGATGAATATACACGAATTGTGGCAGTGTTTTTGCTATGCTCTTAATTTGTTAAAACCAGTGTCAGCCTTCTTGTATAAAGCAACGTTTTTGTCTTTCATTTTGCTCAGCATTTTGTAATGATTTTATTCAGATGTTATTATACATGCCTTATATTTCTATCTGGCAAATCAGTCCATTGATGGGTACATTTTGACGCTTGAGAAGAATTTCTTTCAGGTCCAATAGCCATCTGCCACCAGCGTTTTGTCTCTTATCAGAATTAGTCCTGAACTCAGGAACAGAACGACTGGATGTGCTGTCCCAGTGCTGCACATACTGTACTTTTTTTGTAACTGTGTCTAGCCACCACCCATGGTCACACAATGGTTGCCCCAGATGGCACTTTCTTACTCTTCTCTCTATTGCAGGATACATTGCTAGTCCTGTTTTACAAAATGTAGGTCCCAACTACTACTTTTTACTACTCTATCTCCCTAGAGGACACATTGCTGTTGGTAGCCATTACAATGGCTTCCTTGTGAATAATGATATCTTCACACAGATTTGTATTGTTTCCTACTCACTAGGGAGGGTTACATAATTAAAACAACACAACTATTTATGCATAGACAAACACATTTACATAACATTTACATATGTTTTAACCACTCTTTAACAATGACATGACTACACAAGATAGAATGCACACACTCTGAAGGAAAACAGAGCAACCTCAGAAGAATGGTGACAGCTTTGCTTTAATTTCCAATTATGGAGCAAGCTAGCAACACAGTTTAGTTTGATGTAGTCTGTAAAGAAGTGGACATCATTTTGAGGTAGGAATTATTTTATCCCTTTGAAATCTCTGCACATTGCTCCATGTACTGTTGCTTGGCACTACTGCCGATATGTGTAAATATTTAATCTGATACTTCAATGGATTAATATCCCAATGCATGTTCAAGAGAATGCAGATTGGCCTGATAGTTTATATCGCTTACACACTTAAAAGAGAAATATGGGGCTCTGTAGAAAAAAAAAATTGTACTCACCTAGGTGGATGCGGCATTGGTCTGATACTGCATCTGTCCCCCGCCACTTCTAAGACTAAGAACTGAGCAATCAAAGACTGCTGATCACTTGGTTCTCAGTCTTCATTGAGCAGAGAGATGGTGACTGTCAGTCACTGGTTCTCTGCTCTGCCCCTCCAGCACTCACTGCAGTGCTGTGCTGTGGAGTGGAGTGGGAGGGAGCGGCTGGCTCAGCCACTCAGCGCAATGCTCAGTGGCCAGTCAGGCTTCTCAGTGGATCCTGTCCATTTGGTTGGGATCTGTTCAAACCTGGACCAGCTGAGTGACGTGAGCCGACAGCTGGATTTAGCCTGCTGTTAGCTGAATATGGGTCACAGGAGCACAGAACGAACTGCACTCCTGTGATCCATAGAAGAAGTAAAGCCAAAAAAAGTGTTGGTCATACTTCTCCTTTAAGTCTGATGTGATCATTCTCTCGTTAATGCTAAGAGCTATTAAAAAATGGCTTTTAGCCACTCTTCAATAACAATGAAAAAGCTGCCCCTCTCATTATTCATACTTATGATGAAGCACACATCAATACTTGTTGTACATTCACTACAACATTGGTATGCAAATTACTATATTGTAGTTATGCTGATCAGGTAGAAAAGAAAAACCAAAATAGGTACAGAATAAACTGAGATTATGTAATGACTGAGGAAACGGATTAAAAAAACACAGTTGACAAAATTTAGTCTACTGTTACATTACTAGTTTGAGCAGAACTACTGTACGTGTACTATAGGTAGTGCAACTGATCCTGGTTCCAGTAGGTCAAATATTGGGACTGCTATTCCAACATTATTTATTAGCCGTGAGTTAACATTACCATTTTTTTAATGTTTAACATTCCCATCTAGTAGAAAAACAATACACTACACTATTAAATTAGTGTGGAATTCCAGGTGCCACATCTGAAGATAAAAGATTGGAGGAGCCTACCCAAACTCTGGAACAAGTAGAACTGGTGCAGCAAAATAATGTGTTTGTTAAGCATAAAGGTTTTAAAAATGACATTACTAGTTTTATTTAAAAAACCTTTCTAAATAGTGTAGTAAACCTAAAAAGATTACTCCAACAGAAGAATGTTTGTCGGGTAAAGGGATGGAGAAGGGTACATGGATGAATATCTTCACACAACAGGGAAGCATGATAGAGGATTTCTGACAGTTCAGACTGGCTTTTCAGTGTATGAAATAGGTTACTGTGTCAAAATTTATGGCACCACCACTGTTAGACCCTTATCCATCAGGGAGATCGTCTGAGTGGTTCCAACATAAATCTGCAGGATGACAATGACCTAAACATACAGCCAAAATAATTAGTAACTACTGCAGTAAAAGGAAGCCCTAATCGCAACATCATGAAGGGGTTTCCAGGTTGCTTGGAGCTACCTTCCACATGAATACCCTCAAAAACTGCAAGCAAATGCACTTAAGAATAAATATACTGTATGTATGTATATATATACACACACACAGTATATATATATACACACACACACACACACACACATACAGTATATATACACACACACACAAATAATATGAGAAAAACTTTGTGTCCCACCAAAACACAAAATTACCATTAATTATTTACACTAGCATGATTACTTGTTTCCCGTGACTGCAAGTTTTTTTTTTTTTCAACAAAAAACTCAGTTACTGGAAGTTTTTTGAGCTGTACTC
Source organism: Staurois parvus (assembly GCF_062004578.1). Classification (NCBI taxonomy): domain Eukaryota; kingdom Metazoa; phylum Chordata; class Amphibia; order Anura; family Ranidae; genus Staurois; species Staurois parvus. The sequence continues at coordinate 3,384,266 of NW_028318295.1, forward strand.
AATGCATTCAAAACTCACAACAATGGGCTAGCACTACATTCTTAATTTTGTCTAATGTACACTCAATATACATACATAAGCAGGCATGGGGCAGTTGGCACAAAATCACAAATTTAACACTTACTTATCCCAGAATCAACCTCCATCTAAAAGTTTCTTTCTCCATTGACCTTCACAATTGCTGTCACCCGGAATGCATGTCCCTTGCAGATGTCCTTGCTACCTGGTCTTAGTCAAGTTGCAGCTAACCTCTCCAAAGCAACTAAGTACATTATCACAACTCTGAGCATTATTACAATAGCCTGTTTAGAGAAGTTAACCGTTAACATTAGGCTAGTCCTATGTCTGGATTAAAGTCACACAGAAAAAGAAAAGAAAGAGCTGCTTACATAACTGGCACTGGCCAATATACACGCACAGATCCACTGTGTGCAGGTGACAGTTGCAGAACAGGCTTTGACACAGGCAGTCAAGACTCAACAAGAGACTAATCGTTTGGTGGCTGAACTTTTGCGGTCCTATAGAACGCAGTTACCCAGCAAGCAGGAAGGCTCTGAGGTGTCTCCAGTATGTCAAATGACCTGAAGAAGGCCATGCAGCAAGCCCCACAAAAAAATTATTGCTGGAAACAGTGTTGAATCGTATCTGCCTCTTTTTGAGCAGACAGCAACTAGTGAAGGACTGTCTGGCTAGATGTGCCGGCCCCTTCTCTGACTAGCAGTGTTCATACATGGGGCTTTTACAAGGCTAAAATTACCCCTGTTCAGCTCTATAGTCTGATGTACCTGCTCCAAGGCAGGTTGCAGGTGCTGACCTCCCACTAAGATTGTTGAGTGAATGGTTTTGGAGTGCTTTGGGAACTGGGTGGCACAGTCTGAGCTTCTGTCCCTAAACGAGAAAAATACAACTGCGTAGTGGTTTCCGAGGGGGCTCTTCATCAATGAGGAGGCCACTCTGGAACAAGGAGGCACATCCCAGAGTTGTCAGAGAGTGACCCCAGTAGGTTAGCCCTGGAGCGTAATACTTCCTCTAAAGGCACCCCACACCTGACCCTCTCAAGAACTGGTGGGTTGATAGAGAACCCTGCAAGATTTGCTACTGGACCTGTGACCAACTGGGTAATTAGGCAGCACAGTGCCCAAAGTAGGCTCAGCTGATGGAATGTAACCTTGACTGATGACACTCTATTGCGGTGTTTGAGGTTGCAACATGACCTGTTGAAAAATTCACCTCTGCACTCACCAACTAAGTGTAATTTACATTTTTTATATGTATATACTGTATATATCTCCCTCTGTTGCAGCTGTGACACTTGTATGTGTTCTCAGATCAACAAATTCAAATCAAAATAAAGTGCAACACAACCGCCTGTTATAACTATATATGTGCTTACATCAAATAAATCATATTTACAATTAATTTTTCCATGTGTCCGTGTATGTACCTTGTGTCTCTTACCTTCAATGTCAGTTTATGAAAAACTGCAATAAATGAAAAAAATAAAATGAAATAAACAATTACATATGATCCAAATTTAAACTTTCAAATTGTCAATGTGTACTAAATGGACCATATAATAAAAAAAATAAAATTATATATATATATATATATATATATATAATAAATACAATGCATCAGCATTTTAGGAGGTTAATAAATAAAGTGAGATAAATGTTATGCAATAATTGTCTCAGCACTCCAATCATCCATGTGTACGTCTATGCACATGATCACTCTTTGCATCCAAATGTGAAATACACCACTGTTTCTGTGCTTCTCCACCTTCTACACGCACTGCTTACCTACAGGTATGACCTCCTGCACAGTTAGGTCAATATATGCCTTGTCCTTTAAACTGGGCCACTGTAATACCAGGTGCACTCTTCTCTCTGTCCGTTTCCATCAACTTCTCCTACTGAACCACACACCAGCTCCTATATGCACCAGCAATGTTAGCTCAAGAAGAGAAAGATAGATCTCATTGAGCAATATAATAATTAAAATGTTCAAATGTATTAAAAGCCAGACAAAACCACTCACAAGCAATATGTACTGTATCTCAATGCACTCAGATTGCTTCCTTAATAACTGTATTGCCCTTTTAAGGAATACAAAGACATTGTTTACATGTGTATAGAAACTCACTTTCGTAAAACAACCTGGTGTGATGGCCACGCCTCTGATGTATTTCATCACTTTACTGTGACCCCTTTAAAGGGAAGATGACCTGTTGATCTGATGTGACTATCCCATATTCTGGGACTTATAGGGAATTAAAATTGAGGGTTTCAGAAGCCTTCTCTAATAAGCAGGAACCCTCTGATGAAATTACTAATGCCAGACTTCAGCTTAAGATTAATGTGTGTCAGGAGAAATGTAAGCCTGCAGAGAATCAACTCATGTTCACGGGTGATGTTTGCAGAATTAGAAGCTGAGCCCCCTCCTTTTGAGTCAGACCTGATGGATCTGGAAGTCTACCAATAAATTTTTCTTAACACCCATTTTGTTGTGACCTATGACCTGCTGTATAAAGTCACCAAAGAGTATGATAAAGTGATAGAACAATTGGTGGTACCTCAGCCTTATAGACACAAAGTGTTACATTTGGCTCATGCTTGCAGGTCATCTGAGGGAATCTAAAACGTAAAACTCAGGAACATGTTTAGCAATGGTTTTATTGGCCCAGGATACATCAGGAAATCAGACTTTTGTGAGTCCTGCCCAACCTGTGAAATGACCTACCCAACACTCCATTTTTGGAGTCCTCTGGTACAGCTTCTGATTATCGAAGTATCCTTTGATCCCATAGCCATGGACTTGTTGGGCCCCTTATGCAAGTCAGTTAGGGAATGCCAGAACAAGAGGCTCAAAGCTGACTGTACAATCGCTTCTCCAAAGTCAAAGAGTTTCAACCTGGTGACCGAGTTCTTGTGTTGGTGCCAGTTTTGAAGTGCAAATTGTTAGAAAAATGGCAGGGTCCCTTTGAGATAACTGAAAAGGTAGGAAGGGTTAATTATACAATCTGCCAGTCCACAAAGAGAAAATCCTACCAAATGTATCATACTAACCTGATCAAACTCAGGAAAGAAACAGTGGCTTTGACAGTAGACCAGAGAAATCAGCAAGAATCCAATTCCCAAATTAAAAAAAGTAGGAATAGCAGAAACCCTCTATTGTTCTCAAAAACAGGAGTCCTGGGAATTCTTGTAGAGAAATCAAACAACTTTCTCAAACTTACAGGACCTAACCAATGTAATTGAGCATGATATTCCCACAGATGCTGGAGTCCGTGTGAATTTTAAGCAGGTCCCGCTCTCCAAAGAGGCTAAAGAAAAAAATGCCACTTGCAATTCCCAGGCAGGTAGCTAGATGACATTGTTATCTTTAGCCGAGACTGGAAAAGTAATCTAAAATACTCCCAGTTTGCTCTGGATGCTCTACAAAAGGCTGGGTTCACTGGAAACCCTAGAAAAGCATGATTGGAGTAGAGGAGTACTGTTCAGGGTATATGGCTGGCAGACATATTATCATACCCCCACCTGAACAAGGAGGAGGTTATCTGAAAATAGCCCTGTCCTATCACAAAAAAATAAATATGCTTCTTTACATTCCGAGATATTATAGGAGATGTACCCCAACTTTGTCAGCTTGGCCAAGCCTTTGACATAACTAACAAAGGGCAAAGCCTCCATTGTCCTCCACTGTAGTCCTGAGGTAGAAGATGTACATTGCCAACTGAAGCAGGCTTTGTGACAGGAATCCTTCTTCGTAGCCTCCGAAATTCAGGAAGAGTTTCTGGTACAAAGAGATGCTTTGAAACAGGACCTGGGAGCAGTCTTGTTCAAGCTAGTTGGGGGAGAAGAGGACCCTGTTGTGTATTTGAATCAGAAGTTCACTATTCAAATATGGAAAGAGTGTTTCACAATAAAGTAGGCCTTAGAGACACCCCCTTACAACTTGTTTGGTGGACTTTTCAAGCTAGTATTTGATCATGCCCTCCTTACCTACAGTATATGGCACATAATAAGGACAAGAAGTGACAAATCGCCAGGCAATTTCTGATCCTTCAGGATTTCAAAGTGAAAAGTGGTAAATTGACCTGGGAGAGTGCACCAGATTGCAGAAGCACTTTTCAGGGTCTATTGCCACTTTGCCTGAAGTGCCCAGACCTCTGGGCTGAAAAGGATGGGAAGAGGACAGAGATATAAGAAGGTTATTTTGGGAGGTCAAATACTTCCCCTAAATATTTTCCTATCCATGTGACCTATGTGTGCTCAGAGTGGTATGATTTTTTTTGCATGAGAATGAGGGCTGTATTGCAAGCCACCACCCCAGGAAAAAGCTGTTAAATTGGGCTGTCTCAAAGACAAGAATGTTGGACGCTTTCCAAGTTGGAGTGCCTTGTACCTGTGGTACTACAAACATTCATTGCATTGTGGAACACGTTTGTTTTATACATTTCTGTACTGAATAAAATCTTTATGTTTGCTGACAAATAAATCAGACTTGTTTTCACAAGCATTTCTGACACCTAACTTCCCCGATCATATATATTTCATACTGTATACTTCATTGTAAATAACATAGTGGTTTCAATGGAACTTCTTTGAATAAAAAAAAAAAATGTCAAGAGGTTAATAAGGGTATGCAGTCTGACACTCATACATCTCAGTAGTTTATTGCCCTGGGAGAGGGTAGCAGAAATCAACGTTTACATGTCGTGCTGCTCCTTGGGTCACCAAAAGCATGTGATCAATGCTGCTTGGATCAATAGCATGAGTTACTGCAGCATCTGTGCCCACAGAGGGGAGGAGCAGGTCAGCAGAGGGATGCTGCTCAACTAGTAAACTGATCTAGAACAATCAATCACTATTTAATATAAACACTAAGGTGATATATAACATGCTGAAAGCAGCAAGAGTACCGTATATTAAAATAATGCAAAGGTTACATGGCCTTGTATACTTTGCACATGTTGCACCTGATAATCCACTCTTAAAAATGTACCACTTTGGTTGTTATTTATTTCTTCTCCTGGCACCTGGTTTTCAGTTAACATATAACAGAAAAGTAGCTATACATTTTAGTGCATTTCCATTTGACCTACAGATGCACAAGTCAAACTGAAATCCCCCGACACCCAGACTCTGGTAAGCACAGTGATATCATACAGTATGATGCATGCATGAAATGACTGTATTGTAAACAAACAATGTAAGTTACAGCTACATAGCTTCCAGCCAGTTTGAGTTAACACCAAGGTTTGGGGTTGTAACTTTGCTTCCAATTACACTGATGCAGTAGGATATCTTTAATGTTAATATGTCAAGCCCATCTAAAACTTTTTCTTTAGCTTTGAACAAGGTGGGGGATACCTAAAATCCATGTTAGTTTTTATTGATATCTGTGACTGTATTGTGGAGATTTCTAATTTCTAAGTGTCCCTGGTGCCACCCAATTGGCAAAATATCCCATAATTTCCTGTCACTGGGATGGAAGTAAAGGGAATTTCTTCAGTCACTTCTTGTCATTAGGAAAGGAAGTAAAAGGGAATTCTTCAAGAAGGACAGACAGCAATAACTGGTAGAGGTTCTAATAATTCCCTATTATATCCAAAAGAATCCAAATAAATATTGGTAGGGGATAGGCTAACCTTAAATACTTTAGATCTAAGAACATATTTAGTCTTTTTTTCTATCAGCTTTGAACATCACTTGCAGTCAAACATGCTTCAACCTTTCTTAACACTTTCATAGTAACATGCAAAATGCACAGTAGCATTTTTTTAAGGTCCTAGAAGCTGTTGTTAGCTTTTTTTCTGCTCCTAGAAGCAAGATAGTGTTATTCTATATGCCCATGCACACTACTTTAGGCTATTAGCATTTTTTGAGCTTCAGTGTCTAAGAGCAGAAAAAAAATTATTTTTGTAGAGTGTTTTGGAGCGTTTTTCCAGCAGAAATAAAAACGCTAAATGCTCCTAAATGCTGCCATACACTACTAAAACACTCCTAACAACTTTTTTCTAGCTTCTTTTTCTCTACATGTACTGTGAAAATGTTAGCGCTCCTAAACGACAACGGACTGTGTCCTGGGGTATTTCCTCCCAGATCTGGACCAGGGCCTCACTGAGCTCCTGGACAGTCCGAGGTGCAACCTGGTGACTACGGATGGACTGAAACATGATATCCCAGAGGTGCTCTATTGGATTTAGGTCTTGCGAGCATGGGGGCCATTCAAGGGTATCAATTCCTTGATCCTCCAGGAACTGCCTGCATACTCTCACCACAAGGGGCTGGGCATTGTCGTGCACCAGGAGGAACCCAGAACACACTGCACCAGTGTAGGGTCTGAAAATGGGTCCAAGGATTTCACCCCAATATCTAATGGCAGTCAGGGTGCCATTGTCTAGCCTGTAGAGGTCTGTGTGTCCCTCCATGGATATGCCTCCCCAGACCATCACTGACCCACCACCAAAACAGTCATGCTGAACGATGTTACAGGCAGCATAACATTTTCCATGGCTTCTCCAGACCCTTTCATGTCTGTCACCTGTGCTTAGGGTGAACTTGCTCTCATCTGTGAAAATCACAGGGTGCCAGTGGGGGACCTGCCAATTATGGTGTTCAATGGCAAATGCCAATTGAGCTCTATGGTGCTAGGCTGTGAGCACAGGGCCCACTAGAGGATATCGGGCCCTCAGGCAATCCACATGAAGTCTGTTTGATTGTTTAGTTAGAGACATTCACACCTGTGGCCTGCTGGAGGTCATTTTGTAGGACTCTGGCAGTGGTCATCCTGTTCCTCCTTGCACAAAGGAGCAGATACCAGTCCTGCTGATGGGATAAGGACCTTCTATGGCCCTGTCCAGGTCTCCTAGAGTAACTTCCTGTCTCCTGGAATCGCCTCCATGCTCTTGAGACTGTGCTGGGTGACACAGCAAACCTTCTGGCAATGGCACGCATTGATGTGCCATCCTGGAGGAGTTGGACTGCCTGTGAAACCTCTGTAGGGTCCAGGTATTGCCTCATGCTACTGACCCTAGCCAGATGAAAAACTAGTGAAAAACAGTCAGAAAAGATGAGTAGGAGAAAAAATGTCAATGGCCTCCACCTGTAAAACCATTCCTGTTTTGGGGGTCATCCCATTGTTGCCCATCTAGTGCACCTGTTGTTAATTTCATTAACACCAAAGCAGTTGAAACGGATTAACAACTTCCTTTGCTACTGAACTGACCAGATCAATATCCCAGTAGTTTAATTGACTTGATGCTATACTCTGATTAAAAAGCGTTCCTTTAATTTTTTTGAGCAGTGCATATATATTATTTATTTATTTATTTATTTATCGAGTTTATATAGCGCCAAAGGGTTTGCTCAGCGCTGTACAATAGAGGGGGGACAATACATGAAACAGAACAGTATCATCAAACAGCACACGAGGGGTTAGAGGGCCCTACTCTTTCGAGCGTACAATCTAGGAGGGAGGGGGTAGAGGCACAGGAGGAAACGGCTGTGGGGGATGGAGTGGTAGGAGGAGGGAAGGGCAGCGGCTGTTAGGTGAGGGTGGGGTAGGCTTCCCTGAAGAGGTGGGTTTTCAGGGAGCGCCTGAAGGTGAGGAGGGAAGGTGACAGTCTGATGGATTGGGGTAGTGAGTTCCAGAGGATGGGGGAGGACCTGGAGAAGTCTTGCAGTCGTGCGTGGGAGGAGGAGACCAGGGAGCAAGATAGAAGGAGGTCCTGTGAAGAGCGAAGGGTACGGGTAGGGTGGTACCTGGGAATCAGGTCGGTGAGGTAGTTAGGGGCAGTGTTGTGAATGGCCTTATAGGTCAGGGTGAGCAATTTAAATTTAATGCGTTGGGCAATGGGGAGCCAGTGGAGGGAGAGGCAGAGGGGGGTGGCAGAGGTGGAGCGGCTGGTGAGGTGGATGAGTCTGGCCGCTGAGTTCAGGATTGTCTGAAGCGGGGAGAGCCTGCACTGGGGTAGGCCGGTGAGGAGGGAGTTGCAGTAGTCCAGGCGTGAGATAATCAGGGAGTGTACTAGTAGTTTAGTGGTGTCTGGGGTAAGGAAGGAGCGTATCTTGGCGATATTGCGGAGGTGGAGTCTGCATGTGTTTGTGAGAGATCTGATATGAGGTTGAAAGGAAAGGTTTGAGTCCAGAATGACGCCAAGGACTTTGGCTTGCTGGGCGGGATTGATGGTGGTGTTGTTGGTAGTGATGGAAAGGATGGGGGGGGGGGGGGCGCGGGCTGGGGGGAAGATGAGAAGCTCGGTTTTGGAGAGGTTGAGTTTGAGGAAATGGAGCGACATCCAGTCAGAGATGTCGTTTAGGAGGTGAGTGATGCGGGCGGAGAATGTGGGGGTGAGGTGAGGGGTGGATAGGTAGATTTGAGTATCATCGGCATAGAGGTGGTAATTGAAGCCGTGGGAGTGTATGAGTTTGCCAAGGGAGGAGGTGTAGATGGAGAAGAGAAGGGGTCCAAGGACAGAGCCCTGGGGGACCCCAACAGAGAGGGGGAGTGAGGAGGAGGTGGCACCGTTGTAGGAAACGCTGAAGGAGCATTGGGATAGATAGGACGAGAACCAGGAGAGAGCGGTGTCTCTGATGCCAAGGGAGAGTAGTTTATTAAGGAGGAGGGGGTGGTCGACTGTGTCAAAGGCCGCATATATATATATAGCAGATTCACATCAGTCCCTGCCCTCAAGGAGCTTATAATCTAAAGTTCCTAACTCATATTTACACACATACCAGGGCCAATTTAGACAGAATCCAATTATCCTTCCAGTAGGTTTTCAGAGTATAAGAGGAAACCCAAGTACCCGGAGAAACCCATACAGGCACAAGGAGAACATGCAAACTCTGGGCCCTATTGCTGCTAGGCGGAAGAGCTAATAAATTAGCCACTGTGAATTTCAAAATTATTTCAAATTGTTTGCAATCATTTTAAATTTGCAATTTTCATTGAACTATTATCTGATAATCATGCCATGAATATCATTGTTCCAGCACTGCCTGCTGTGAAATGGCATTGATCAACCTACTGTACTTTACTGTTGTCCCACTTGCAGCATACACCCTTGACAGGGCTACATATCTGTGCTGACACAGATTGTGCATGGTCCAATGTTATCATTATCAGAAAGCCACTGTAGACCTTTGATGTGTAACACACTGCAGCAAGTTCATAAAGATAGGGAATGGTAAAAAAGCAAAAACAAAAAAGCAGCAGCGGATTAACTGCAGTAAAGTGAAAGAATAGGGGGGGAATGAAAAACAGAATTTTAAAAAACAAAAGGAAGGTGGGGAAGTTATTTATGATCTGTGCTTTACCATACTAAGTTGCATTCCGTTTAGGTATTAGATATACTTTAAAAATATGCAATATCACAGGTATAAGGCAGCAAATGCAAAATAAGAAAGTCATAAAACTCAAAGATTTATACAGTTTTGACATATCATTCATTCAGTTACAACGTATCTGCATTCCATCGCTCCATATATGGATTAATACACGGGACATCACACACAAGTAGCTCCTAGGGATATTTAGCTCTGCTGGAGAACCACAGTTATGTGTATGGGCATCTGTGCAAAGTGATAGGGACTGGCTGTTAATTTTACAGACATAAAATTTATAGTAGTGCTGGCGGCTTCAGCAAAGCACATAGTCCTGCAGCTGCCGTTTAACCCAATCTAAAATTGAAAGGGCTCATACACATGATCAGATGCTGAAATAAAATTCTACATATAAGAAATGGTTAACAAACAGTCTAGGCCACACATGTTGTTATTTTTTGAGTGCATCTGTCTACCATCTCTTGGTATAAATGAGGAAAAAATGTTATAATTGTTAATGATCTTAAAATGGCTTAAGTCTGTTTTTGCTCCATTTCATAAGTATGTAAAATTCCCAGATGCCTAAATGACAAACTAGGATGTAACCCATGTGGTAAAGAAACACTTGCTCATGTAAGGTTATAAAAAGATCACTTGTATTCCAGATAAAATAAGTAAGCTTAACTATAAAGAATTCAGCTACTGCATTAGATTGTAATTACATTGAAGAGAAAAGGCAAAACCTTAAGGTGTTGATTTTCCCTCTGTGCATAAGAATACAAACAGGTACTGCTTATAAATTAACAAACACAACTGCTTATTATAACACTGATTCAAATTTCCTAAGGTCAGTAAGGACAATGAAATGGCCACATATATGAACGTAAAAAGTGTGGAGGTATGCTTGTGTCATAAAAGAATCGTTATCATAGAAACGCAACTCCACCTTTCTCCACATTTATTACAAATTTTGTCGACCAGGACACTGAGATCATCAACAGTCACTGCTAAAGGCTGACAATATAGCTATTAGCACAATATAAATGTTTCCCACTAGACACATCAGATAGTTTAAGTGCACCTTACAAAAAAGAGCTACATCCACCCTTGCTTCTGTATCAGTGATCTTCATATAATTACATGCCTCAAATCAGGGCAAATGTCACTTTCAACAACCCCTTCTGCCCAGACTAGCAAAGCTTTTATTACCTCAACACTGCTCTTTCCTCTTCAAGCACAGTACATTCACCAAACTCAGGGAACAGTATGATCATAGAGAATAATGACATTCCCTTTTTCACCATTTGTTGGACTGTACGGCAGCAAAGAGACTAAGGAGTTGTCCCATCATTTAAAATCAACATATTTCCTGTTCTGAGGTATGCTCATACGTGATGATTAACTAATACATCATGTACCAATTTTGTGTAAACACCTTAACCTCCCTAGCGGTATGATTATGTCCATATTTCTGTGCTCAAAGCGGTACATATTTTTGCATGGAAATATGTTTTTTTTAATTGTAGGCCTGTAATTTTTAGGAATAACTCACTGAAATCTGTCCGAACAAGAGTCTAGTAAACATCCCGGGTAGGATAAAACTTGAAACATATAAATTATAATTTAATAAATATTCATAAAAAATAATAATAATATAATAATAAATTTAGTTCAATAATATAATCAATCCAAAGACACTGAAATTTGAAATATAGCGCCAAGTTCGTACATCACTGAGCAAAGTCGCAAAATCGTTTTCAGTGTCTGATGACGAATTTCCCCACAAATCATTATCACTCAATTCTGCAAGTGGTTCTGATTTACTATCGCTGTTCTCTAGCTGGTCTGAAACTGCTTTTGACCTAAAGGGACACTTTTTGGACACCATGGACGTTTATCAGTTTCCAGGCAGAAAGAACAGTAAAAATGCAGGCAGGGCACAGGACAAAGAGAGAAAACAGGTGGCGCACACACCTAGTGCATTATCCAAGGTTTATTGTAGGAGTGAAGGAATAATAAAAACATACTCACAGACGAAGCATGTATCTAAAAAGCATAGAAAAATGACAATAGCCACAACGGCAGGCAAGGTGTTCTCACTGTCAGTGCGGTCAAATTCCTGACACGTTTCGGGGGCGAATCCCTTTCCTCAGAGCCGATGACCAACCTGTATGGAGGTCAAGTAGTAAATAACCAGGGCTAGATGCCTTGGGAGCAAAGCTGCACCTCCTCTACTTGTTATAAGATGAGGGGTTGGAGGGGGTTATTTAAAGTGCAATCTTTTGTAGTTTTTATAAACGCATATACATACATATATACACATGCATATACACATATACAAAGATACATACATGCACTGAGAGACAAAGCAAATAAAAAAGTATTACAAATACATGAATATAGCACCTGCAAATGTAGATAAATAAAAAAATTTTTGTATTATATAAAATATATAAAAATAATCGTAGTAGTAACACTGACATGGTTGATAAAAATAATAATATTAGTAAACATCATAAAAATAAAAGTAATAAGACTAGTGGATACTGGATGATTATCAGTTTAAAGTAATGAGTGTGGCTGTAGACCATATACATCTATTCAAATGTGAAGCACTGAGCAAACTGTTGGCGCTATGTGAGTGCTGTGTAGTGATATTGGACTGTTGTTGGAAAAAAAAAAAATTGGGGACATTAGAAGACATGAAATAAAGAGTGTGTGTATGGGTAAATGAATGACCTTTAGGTTAAGTGAATGGATGAGACATATGAATATGGTGTAGATACCTCTGATGCTGTTGTATGATGAATGGAAAGTAAGAGCCTTGCTGTTGATCCCTGAGTGGGATGGTGTGGGAGTGTGCTTTATGCCTGTGGGGAAATGGCTGCTGGAATGCAAACCACGAGACAGGAAGTAAACTCCGGATGACTCATGTCTGGTATCCCTGGAACAAAACATGAACACGTGCAGTGACTGCAAGGCTCCTCCCAGGGGGGAAGAAGGGAACTGAGTCAGCATAGCCATGTGGAGGATGGCTGGAGGGGGTGAATGTGGTGTTGTGGTGATAATGGCACAGGACAAAGCACTAGGGACAAAATGTATGTGAAATGGTTTGATACAGTAATGTATGTAGAGAAAAATCCCCTGCGCTTAAATGGATAAACCCTACCCTAAGCAGCTAAACACCTTACTTCAACCACAAAGTGCAAAAAATAAATAAATAAATTGGTGTAGCGCTAAATAAATACTAACATGTGTATCATAATAATAAATGAATACCACTCATTAAACCGTGTATACAAAAATAAATTATAAATATATAAGTGTTATATAAGTAATTCTCTTGGGGCCTGCTCATATACCGCATTCTCCTCCCAGTGGGCCATAATATACGCTGAAGAGGTCATGTGGTTATCGTGACGCAACGCGTCGGTACGCAGTGACGTCAGTTCCGGCGTGGGGGCCATTTTGGATCACCCAGAACCATGCACATACACCCATAGTATGGGTAAAAGCTGGATTATGCTGTTCTACATGTGAATGGGTAATTTTTTTGATATTGGAGTATTAAAATACTGATTTACACTATGGAGGATCTCTGTTTGTTTCTAATATGATCCTCTGTGAGAGAACGACCAGTTAAGTACCAGGGGATTGGAGAACTAAAGAGGATTACTGATCTGTGGGAATATCCAGGAGGGTCCATCTGGTGGTGACAAGGATATCCCTGTGAAAGTGTGGCTTACCTTTAAAAAGTGAGCTGGCTCTTGTGGTCACTGTAAGGAGGTGAGGGGGCATTTTGGCTATTTTTGGATTTGGCACTGGATTCACTTCACACTGGGCTGAGTTTACACGTGATTTATTTTTGTGGAGCACTATTCAATATTATAAGTGCACCGTGTGGACTTGGAGTGGACATTTATTTTCATTGAGTGTGGTTTGTACACTTGCACTGTGTTTTTCATGTTCACATTTTATTGATCCCCTAAGTTGAGGGAATCATCCAATATTTATGTATTGTAGTGTTTGCACTTTATATAACAGTTATATATTTATAATTTATTTTTGTATACACGGTTTAATGAGTGGTATTCATTATTATTATGATACACATGTTAATATTTATTTAGCGCTACACCAATTTATTTATTTATTTATTTGATACAGTAATGTTTTACTATGCGATTTTAGCGAATGTCACTTTTTGTCATTTTCAAATTTCCCGCCGTTCCGTCACCCGTACGTCCCGACGCTCGCAGGGGACGGAACTCAGATGACAGATGCCGGCATCTGCCGGATTACATTGCCGGGGACACTGCAGGAGGGACATTGCGGGAGCGCAGGACAAAGTAAGTGATCAAGGGATCTCGGAGCAGCACTGCATGGTAAGCCCGAGTGTAGCTCAGGGTTACTGCTTGTGGTACTGAAACTTTACCCCGAGCTACACTCGGGAATACCGCCAGGGAGGTTAAATATATGCTGCTCATATTCACACAAGATATTCAAATAAGAAAAAAAGCAGTGCATATAATAACAACCAGTAAAAAAATAAAATGTGTAAATTGAGCAAAACAAAACATATACGAATAGTTCATGTCTCTACGTGCAGTCTTACAATTAACAAATCCACTGTGGGGAGATTTGTTAAAATTTTAGATTTTAAAACCTGGAGGAGCTCTGCACAGAAACCAATCAGTTTCCAGGTTGTTTTGTGAAAGCTTATTTGAACAAGCAAGTTTATTTGAGCTGTGAATTTTTTTCCCCCTTTTAATGGTTGAATTCGATGGACATGTGTTTTTTTTCAAACAGACTAACTATTTTTGTTGAATTGTAATTCATATAGTTGGATTTCCCACTGACAAGTCAGAAGTTCTTGTACAAGTACTCAGGTGTGCAATGCTTAGGAAAGAGAAAAGAGCATTCTAACAATGTAATAGGGTTTATAATATAAAAAAAAGGATAAAAACAGCATTTGTCAATGTGTCTCTACATTTACTCCAAGCCCTCTCTGACTCATTACTTTACCTCATAGCACTGTTAAGGTGCCTATTTTATTACAGAGTGTTTATCTTTTAAACTATGCATTGGGTTGATTTACTAAAACTGGAAAGTACAAAATCTGGTGCAGCTGCACATAGTAACCAATCAGCTTCCATTTTTTTTTGTCAATGCATAATTGAACAAGCTGAGGTTAGAAGCTCATAGGTTACTGTGTGCAGCTATACCAGGTTTTGCACTCTCCACATTTAGTAAATCAACCCAATTGTGTCCAAAGAGACACATTCATATTTTGTTAAAAGCCATCTTGAATTCTTATGGTTTAGAAGGCTACATAGCGATAGCAAGTTATAAAAAAGTGTATCATCTTAATGTGCTGTCTTTAAATATGAAGTTTGTTAGAAATATAAATATAAAGCATACATTACATTATTTAAGCCTCAAGTGTATGAACTATAGTACAGGAAAGGCATTTCTGACAACAACCAGTTAGAAGTTTCCTTTAATGTATTCACAGGTAAATGACAGCAGCGGGTTGGAACTACAGTGGAAGGCTGTACCTTCCTGCTTAAATGAAAGCAGTTATTTTTAAGGACCCAGCAGCAAACCAGCAATGGAATACCCCTCAAGAAAAATAGTTTTGACAACTTTTGTATACATGCCTGAAATGAAAAACAAACTGTTTTTGGAGTTCTGCTTTAAAGCCTCTCTGCATAGCACAGAATTTAGAAATCTCAGTGAACAATATATAGGCAAAGAAAGACTTGGACACTTGCTGTAGACAATAAGCAACGGGGACACCTTGGTGGCAGTATTAAAATGGTTATTGTTAGCAAATCTCACCCAAGGGCAACTCAGTCATCATGAAGAGCATGCATTAGGGCACAAAGATTCTTTCCAAGGATTGATCCTCTCAGTCTCTTAATCTGTGGACGATAGCATGAGATAGCATGAGAAAGTCTTGTGACCTCTATAAGTCTCCGGCTGAGCACTAGTTAATTTTGTATGAGGAGTTTTCATTCTCCACTGATTGTCCTATAAGGCTACATAACCCTTGACTGTTTGTCTGGACAACGCTAATTGGCCCTGTGCTGATCACATGCACCCTCCCAAAGAAACACACTGAGCATGGGCATGAGCATGACCCCAAGAGCTCTGTACTATCAACAGATAGATTTGGGACAGTAGAAGAAGGGGAGGATCAGAGAAGACAGGGTCAAACAGCCTTTTTACACAATGCGTACGTTTAACCCCTTAGGTTCCACAGTGAGCATAACAAGCAGGCTTTACTGCATATAAAGACTGATTTTACTGTTGTGGTTTTAGTAACACTTTAGGCCCATGGGTAGGAGACTCAGTGTGGGTACAAATTGAAGATGCTTTTACATAGTTTTTTATATCCTTTCAGAGATTTGGTCACTAATACAGACAGGAAAGAGACAGGAGGGTTCTGTGGACAACCTGATAGCCAGATAGTTTATAATCATCAGCCTAACATAGGAGTTTTGTTCTTAGCTCTGGAGGTACTAGAGTTTTGCCTGGAGGAAAAGCAGTTTTCTGGATAAACATCAGCAAATGAGTGGTTCAGATAATGAATTATGACACAGGAGCTTCGAAGTCTTGTTAGTCAAAAGAGTGTAAGAATTCATCAACTCTAGAGGAGTCTTCCATTCATCTCCTTATTTGATGAAATTAAGTTGTGTGCACCTCATAGATCTAATATAGTAAAGGCTCCACAGAGGTGGTTGAGGCGCTCCTTAATATAGGGTAGATGTTAGAGGATAAAGCGTTTTTGGAGCTTTCCTGATATGTAATCTGGCATGGACTTGGTCACAGGGAGGAAATATAGGATATACCTAACCTCAGGGGAGTAGAACTTGTAATTAGGCTTTGTACAATAACAGGGGCAATACAATTTTGCACTTGTCAGCTTTGCACTTGGAAAAGACATCTTGGTTATCCATATGGAAAACTAAAACTGAAGTGGTTGTCACAGAGATAGCCAAAAGACTGGGTTGGCATGACCTTGGTGAGGCACCTAGGATGACAGGAGGGCTCCCAGGCCAGTAACTGAGAGAAGGACCAGTCCATCACTGTACTGTAGTTGTAGTGGTATAAGAGCAGATGAGTCTACAGGAAAGATTTTGAAAATTGTTTTTACAAGGGATGCACAAATAAAGTTGCCAGCTGCTCCTGAATCTAGGTAGGCTTCCAAGGAGGCAGTGGACTTGTTGAGATGCAGCTGCACAGGAATTATTGGAAGTAAGGATGAGAGGAGTTCCCAAGTCTTGGGACTTGGGGAGAAAAGGCCTTGCCCAAGGAATACCTATCTTGGGAGCACGCTTGAAGGCGAATATCTATTTGTATGGCCAGGGTGACCAGATCATCAAAAGCACTAACATTTTTTTATGCAGCCAGTTTGTCAGTCAAAAAACCTTGCAAGAAGGCGGTCATGATGGCCATTATTGCGCACAGTTCAGCTGCAAGTGTTTTGAAACCGAATCACATAATGTCCTACTGTAAGTGAACCTTGGTGTGGGGAGACACTTGCAGCAGGGGAGGCTTGAGCAGGCTCATCAAAAATCCTCCAGGAACATTTCCAAAAAAGCAGCAATGTTGATAGTCACAGGGCTGTCATTTAACAGAGCAGGGCTGTCCAGAGCAAAACTTCCCTGGTGAGTAGGGAAATTACATAGGCCATTTTAGAACGGTTCATAGGAAAATTCAGCGGTTCAAGCAAACTGTCATGGACAGGGCTCAGTATGCACAGAGAGGTCTGTTTAATTGCAGGAGCACATCTGAGGGTAGCAATGCAGTAGAGCATAAATGAATAAATGCTAACCATTGTAAGCACCCCTGCCAGTGTTAAATGTTTTTTCTCAACCCACTTGCTGAACAGCTTAGTCTGTTAAAGTAAGTTTAAAAATAACACACTTAGTGGCGAGATCATGAGGTAAAAATAAAGGAATAAAGAGAGAACAAAGGAATGCAGCCCCCACATTTAAGGATTGGTACGGTGTAATATATTAAAATGTTTGGGGGGTTTAGATACACTTTAAGACAAATGGTTCTTATATAAAAAGGGCTTATAACTGTCTTGTTCCAATATAATCAATGCTGCCACCATATTATATTCAGAGAATTCCAGCTTCTTCCTAATTATGTTATTAGATATAACAGTTGAGAATTTATGTATTACAATGATCTTATTCAGATCCTAACTCTATCTTTACACTGCCAAATTTTAATATGACAGAATCTTTTGTGCTTTTTAAATCACTTGACATCAGAATTTTCCATAAGTCGTGTCATACTCCAACCCAATGGCTGAAACCTCAAGATGTGCAACAAGAGAGATGTCATGAGACATCATGGAAGTCTTGATAAAACCAATACCATGGTTTGGTTTGCTTAACCTAGATGGACCGAACTTAGTGAAAGAGTGGAGGGAGCATACAGTAACTTGCAGTATGACCCAACTGTTATAGAGAACAAAACACTGATCTGTGAATTCACACTTTTTTAAAGTGTTACTAAACCCATTGCGCTGGATACACTTTATCTGGTCCCCCACAATACACAGAACATGGAAACTCAATTATTTTAGTAAATATAAACTGCTAAATACCTTTTAACATCAGCAGTATATAGCAGTCTTCTGACATCTATACATGTCCAGCTGAGCACTGGTTAAAGCTTGTAGGGGGAGTTTTCATTCTGCTCTGACTGCTTCTGAGGCTGCATATCCCCTGATCCTCTTCCTGGACAGTGCTGATTGGCCCTGTGCTGACACATGCACTCTCCCAAAAAACAAAAAAACAAAACAAAAAAAAACTTCTAGCAATACACACTAAACTAAGCAAGTGCACAGTGGCTCCTACAGCTCTGTACTATCAGCAGATGGATTGGGGAGAGAAGAAGGGGAGGATCAGAGAAGATCTGATCAAACAGCCTTTTTACACAATGTGGAGAATTAATCCCTTAAGTTCCACAGTGAGTATAACAAGCATGCTTTACTGCATATACAGACTGATTTTACTGTTGTGGTATACTTTGGTATTTAAACTGTTACCCAAAGTTGCAGCTAGAATATACAATGGGAATCTTTGCAACACTTCTACATAAAAAAAAACAAGTTAATACAATAGAATGTTTTATCTGGTTTACTGGATGCCTTAAAATGGAATACGGGTTAACAGGGTTTTGCAAAAGAACTAATGAAACCAATACAACAATATAGGATTATGTTAAAGCACTTTTCAACAGGTAAGTAAACCCTTTTTTATGTAAAAAAAAAACAATTTCCCTGTGTATCATCAAGAATACTTATGAGACTATTTAAAATAAATTCCATACATTTAGGTTATACAATATATATGAAATGCCCACAAATTGGTTCAAATGCTTGCAGAAAATCAGTGTGGTTAAGTTGTCATATTACGATATTTTCCATTTGTACATTGTAATGAAACTGGAAAAAAAGTTTTTTATATAAAAGGAGACAATTTTTTTACCCTATACAAGCTAGAAACTCTGCAGTAGATGCCTTTCAGACCACTGTAGAATGAGAATTGTTTGAGTTAAAACAACAGACTTGCTTTTCTTGGGTCTCCAATATTGCTAAGCAGGAATCACACGCTTTACACTATTTGAGGAAATCTAAACAGCTGATTATTAAGGAGGCAGATATGGGAGGTGCAGTGGTGGAATTATCCAAAGAGCAATATCGATCAGATGCCATGCAGCAATTGGGTGATCACAACACATACCTCCCATTGTCCACTAATCCAATGCCTGGTTTTCAGTCTGCTTTGTTGGGTCTTCCGCATAGGGGCAAAGAGATGGGAGTTTTATCTCCAAAAACTTTTGATTACCTAGAGGATCCAATAGTTCTTCTGTTTCACCACCTGCCCAAAATTCACAAATCGTGTGGAACTATACAGGTTCACCCGATTGTGGCTGGTATCAGTTCCCTTTTGGAACGTTTGGGTGAATGGGTGGATCATCATCTCCAACCCCTAGTTTCACTTTTGCTTGGTTATATCAGGTATACCAGTGTCGTGCTATCACAGGTTCGGTCCATCAAATGGACATCTAGCTATTTATGGGTCACCATAGATGTGAGAGCACTTTACTCTTTGATCCCCCACAGTGCTGGCTTGTGAGCTGTCAAATATAATTTACATTGATATAGTTCATACTCTCTGGAACTTCAGGAATTTATTTTGATGAATGTGGAATTTCTTCTTACACATAATTATTTTCTGTTTGATGACTGCTATTATGTCCAGCGCTTTGGGGTGTTGATGGGGGCTAGATTCTCACCTTCCATGGACAATTTGTACATGGGATGGTGGGAGGAGCTTTGCCTGTTTTCTCCAGGAAACCCCTTTGCTAGAAATAAAGGTTGGTTCGGGTACTACATAGATGATCTGCTAATGGTGTGGGACGGGAACGTTTTTTCTCTTGACAGCTTTGTAGGCTGTAGTAATGATAATCAATGCAATCTTCATTTTACTATCTCTTTTCATGCACTGAAAATAGATTTACTGGTCATCACTTTGCAGGGTAATCTTAGTACAGGTGAAATTTATATCTGCACATACAGGAAATCTTACACAACTTTATATGCCACCAGCTGTCACTCATCCCACACCATCCATGCAACCCTGGTTAGGGAATTCACCCACGCCTGAAGAACTGCTCCACTGATATTGTCTTTAAAAATGAATGTGACAATATCAGTATCTGTTTGACACAGAGGGGCTTTTCAATTATAGTTATACAAAGAAGCTTGGAACTAGCCAGGGTTAAAGCTAGAGAGGAGTTACTTGGAGGTGCAACTAGAGATACTGCTAAAAGGGATAAAGCTAGAACCAAGTATAGAAGGATGGAAGGTTGTCCTGTAACTTTTGGCACAACTTTTTCAAAGGAGTATGACAGAGTAGTCGGCATTATTAAAAATAATTTGCCCATTATATATTCAGACAAAAATGTATAGGCTGTTTTGAAAGCAGGCTGATGCTTCTCCAGTCAGCGGGCACAAACCTTGGGAACTTTCTTGTCACCTAGTCTGTTTTTGTCTTCTGAAAGATCCCAGCCTACATGGCTCTTTTACCTGGGATGTTATCCCTGTAATTATAAAATCTGTAGATACTGTCATCTCAACATACTGTATGTACCAAATCCTTCAGCTCTTCAGTTACTGGTTTAATATCAGACAGTATATCAATTGTGGCACTAGTTATGTAGTGTATTTAACCACCTCCCACATACGGAAATGACGGTCGCAAAGCGGTTCTCTCGTTCTGGGAAGACATAATATGACGTCCTCCCACTTTAACCGTGCGTGCACGCTCCCGAGGCCTGGGACACAGCGTATCACTGATCATCGGAAAGAGCCGAAGACATCGGCTTTGTCATGTGATCAGCTGTGTCCAATCACAGCTGATCGCATGTAAATAAGGAAATGCCTGTTATTGGCATTTATTTCCTCACGAGCTGTCATGCCGACAGCTCGTGAGGAGAGGAGAGATGGTAATCGACATTACTCAGAGGGTACATCTACACTGATCATCAGGGCACTGATGATCAGTATGCCCTGATGATTAGTGTAGCCCCAGCAGTGTCACCTGTCAGTGTCCATCAATGCCACCTGTCATTGCCCATCAATGCCACCTGCAAGTGTCCATCAGTGCCACATCAATGCCACATATCAGTGCCCACCTGAGCTGCCTTTCAGTGCCACCTATCAATGCCAGTCAGTGCCACCTATCAGTGCCAGTCAGTGCTGCCCATCAGTGCCACCTAACAGTGCCATATATGAGTGCTGCCTTTCAGTGCCCATCAGTGATGCCTGTCAATACCCATCAGTGCCACCTAACAGTGCCTCCTCATCAGTGCCCATCAGTGCTTCCTATCAGTGCCCATCACTGCAGCCTCATTAGCGCACATCAGTGAAGGAGAAAAATCACTTATTTACAAAATTTTATAACAGAAGCTAAGAAAAAAACGTTTGTTTTTTTCAAAATTTTCAGTTGTTTTTGGTTTGTTTAGCAGAAAATAAAAAACCCAGAGGTGATTAAATACCACCAATAGAAAGCTCTATCTGTCTCCAAAAAATTATAAAAATGTAATATGGGTAGAGTGTTGCATGACCGCGCAATTGTCATTCAAAGTGCAACAGCGCTGAAAACTGAAAATTGGCCTGGGCAGGAAGGGGGTATAAGTGCCGCGAAGGCAAGTTGTTAAAATGATATTAAAGCCACTTCTTTGATTTTTACATATAGGTAAGCCTATAATAATATAGGCTTATAGGAGATATTTACTCTTTCAGCAGCTGGTGACGTCACCGGCGCATGCGCTCTGAGGGAACGGCATACCCGTGCCATTCCTTCAGAGCTATGTGACGCAGCCGTGACTCCCATGCAGAAGTGATATCATTGCGGTTCAGTCATTCATACAGCAGAAGCCAGCAAACCTGGAAGGAACTTATGTGGGGGAAGTAAGTGACCATATGTAGAAGACAGCAGCCCAACCCAGGGTCTATAGGATACAGTTGAGCAGGAGCAAAGGGACCAACATAAGGAGAATCAAGCAAATTGACAATGCTGAGTCCGTACGTTGGGAGAAATATGCAGGAAAGCAAAATGTCCCCTCGTTGCAGAAGAAGGCAGCGGTGTGTACCACTAGACAGCAAAACACCAGGTGGATCAGCTGTAAAAACCCCTCACCAAATCTCTCGCAGATCTGTTCTCAAGGCACACAAAGCAAAAAAGTTGGGATTAAGCCAGACTGTGGGTACTCAGGTGAGCAGGTAAGGGCATGCAAAAGATAACTCTTGAAGCCATCAGTGCTCCTGATGAGGTGGAACCAAGGCTGCATCCCTCTGCTGGCGTTGGCGGTGATGGGAGCGCTTAGGCTCTGGTTGCCAGCGCTCCTGGCGTTGCAGAATGGGTACAGCATCCATGGAACAGCAATCCTGGAAATCCACCTGAGGAAGATCTAGTGTGTCCAGGAATTGAGGCAGGTCATCTTTATTGCAGAGGGTATCAGATTTCCCATTTTTCCTCATGGTAAGGCAAAAGGGGAGCCCCCAGTGGTAGGTCGCCCCCTCCTGACAAAAAAACGCCAACACAGGGCCTAATGCTCTTCGCATGATAAGAGTGTGTTAGGAGAGGTCAGGGAAGAGCAGAAGGTGTGCACCATTGAACTCAATGTGTTGCCTCCTGTACATAGCAGACATGATGGCCTTCTTAACAGCATACTTATGTAACTTGCAGATAACATGCCAGGGTTTGTTAATGTCCTGGGGCAGTGGTAGTAGGGCCCTGTGTGCCCGATCGATCTCCACCGGTGTTGATGTGGCATCGCCCAGAATAAGGCCAAATATGCCTTGAGGAGTGGGGATTAAATCTTGTGCTCGAGTAGCTTCAGGTAGGCCGTGGATATGTATATTCTGCCGTCTTTTTCCTAGTAATCTAGCTGTAACAAGAGGAAGCCCATCATAGCGCCATGTCTGCAGGAAGCATTCCCCAGTGGGGCCATAGTTTGTGAAAGGTCTTCCTGAGCTGTTTCTAAGGATTCCAGCCGGTTACCTGTGGTTGTAATCTCAGCCTGCACTGTGTCTAAGACCCCTTTAAATGAAAACTTCACCGCCGCTATTAGCCGCATCATGTCAGCTTTAGTAGGGAGCGCCCTGATGTGCTCTTTGATGTCCTAATCCTCGGTAATATTGTGAAGCACAGAGCCTGCCATGGAGCGTTGGGAGAGGCGGCCAGCGTCATCTTGGATTCCTCCAAGCGCGGCCCTAGGATGCCGGTGAAATAGGAATCCAGGGCTCCAGAGCCGGTCTCGGGCAGATGCAGAGGATGCCTGCTGTTTCCCTGGCATGATGGCGGGGCAATGCAGTGGCTCCGGTGTGCGTTAAAGCTGAATAAAGCCCCGGGTGGTCAGGAGCTCCTGAACCACGTGTCTTCACTCACGCATGGCCAGACCACCCCCCCCCCCCCCCCCGGGACAATGTTTTCTAATGAGATGTTGTGGTGTCAATTTTGGCCAAATGTTGTGTGACATCTTTTATGGAAACCCCCTTCTAGCTGTTAATGAACATATGTTGTCTATTGTATTTTCAAACTATTTGTCAATTTTTTCTATTGTACTCATTTATATAGCACCAGCATATTCTGCAGAGATTGTTCCCACTTGAAAACAAAGTAATGTCATATCAGTTAAACACACCACACAACAAATTTAGGTGGAACTGCTTAACTTACCAGAATGATTTCAGAATGTGGAAGGAAGAACCTGGGAAAAACAGAATCTCCAAGCAGATAGTGTATTTATTCACAAACATATGATATTCCTATTAATTTAGCCATTTACCCAATACAACAAAATCAGATAGTGTTTTAAAGCCCTGATTAATGTAACACTGTATTTAATAAAAAGGTATCCACTTTTAAACTGCTTAGTGCCAATTCGTCAGGCAGGGAAATTATTGCAAATTTATACACATACGTAAATAGCCTATTCAAAAGCACTTCTGATTATTTTTCAGAACAAACCTTTCTTTTAAACATGCGCATCCACTGAAATTTGTGTTGCAAATTAAACAGCAAATCAAACAAACATTTTGGGACCACCATACTGTGATTACAATTATTATTTTTTTTTTCATTTATCTATATCATTCAGAAATAGATCTCTGCACCATTAAATAGAAACTGTGTATATTAAGTATACACAGAAGGCCTACCTCATCGCAGGCTATCCCCTCTTCAGTCTATCATGAATGCTGCTGCCAGACTCATCCACCTTACTAACCGTTCTGTATCTGCCATCCCTCTCTTCCAATCCCTCCACTGGCTTCCCGTTGCCCAACGGATAAAATTGAAAACACTAACAATAACGTCTAAAGCCATTTAAAACTCTGCCCCAAATTACATCACCGATCTTGTCTCTAAATATCACCCAAACCGTACTCTCCGCTCCTTGCAAGACCTCCTACTCTCTAGCTCCCTTGTCTCCTCCTCCCATGCTCATCTCCAGGACTTCTCCAGAGCTTCTCCCATGCTCTGGAACTCTCTACCCCAATTTATCAGATTATCGCCTACTCTGCTCACTTTTAGGCGATCTCTGAAAACCTATCTCTTCAGGGAAGCCTATCTTGCCCTCAGCTAATACTGGAATCTTTTACTCTTCCATCCAACCAGTCCATCCCCCACAGTTACTACCTTTTGTACCACTAGTCCCTCCCTCCTAGATTGCAAGCTCCAAGGAGCAGAGCCCTCAAATCCCTCTTGTATTGAACTGTATTGTTACTGTATTGTCGTTATATTGTAAAGCGCTGAGCAAACTGTTGGCGCTATATAAATCCTGTATAATAATAAGTGATAATGCAGCCTTATGCATGAGTGCATTACCTAAAAGATGCTAGATATTTTCCTTTATGCAGTGTAGAGGAGGCATTGGTTGGTATTGGTAACAGCACTAAAAATGATTAAATTAGTCTATTTATGAATGTATGTGCTAGCCATGAAACATTGATTTCTCTGGAAAGATGAATTAAACACTTCCAATCTTCCTCAAACATTGGCTGTCAGTGTCAGGAGGTTCCAATGAATACCATTTATAAATGTGACTTAGTAAAAATGGGGTTAATCAGAACTGCAAAGAAGGTAAGCAACCATGTGTATGCAAACACTGTGGTTGTGTGTGCACTGAGGCAGCACATGAAGACAAACAAATAAACAAAAAGAGAAAATAGCCTAATGATGGTAAAATGCCATGTCCTTCCAATCCCTGATGCTCGTTAGCACTTCTAATTAACTTTACAACTGTCAACAAAGCCGCCAGGCTGGCTGACAGTGAGGAAAGAGCTGGTGTTACTAACACAGTGGAGGACAAATACATTGCAGGTGACGAGGATATTTCTGACATCAAAACTAATTATCTTGCAAAGAGCCAAGAGTCAGAGTGCGCTCAACACACAGCTTAGGGACAGCTCTCGTGGACAGAATTAGAGAAACTTGGCTGTGTGAACCTGCACATGCATGCAGATCTGGGTCATTAGGCTCATCTAGTCTGTTCACATCCCCATGTTTGCAGTCCATGAATATTTGTTGTATAACTCAATTTAAAAAAATATCCAATATAAACTGTGAATTTTCAGTTTTACTATGTTATATATTTACCAGAAACACATTATTTCACATTATGTGAAAAAGTTGTATTTTGAAATTTGAATATTTTCAGCTGGTCAGATAAGTGTGCTTGTTTTGCACAAATGTGGAAAACCAAGAAAACAAAAATGGTATAAAATACAGTTCAATGATGTCAGTGCACCCTAACTACTGTGCCACTCTCTCAATCAGCATTTTCTATTAGGATTTCCTAGTCTACATTAACATCTAAAATAAAAAAACAGGGAATTGTAAAGGGGCCCTATATCATACCACATTACGATATAAATATGATGAAAAAAATGGATTTTTAAAGTATACCCCCTCAGTAAGAGATTCACACACAAAAATATTGAATAAAATAAATTTTTGGTTTGTACATAACAATTTAAATATCAGGAAAGGACTTCACACATGACTATAAATGACATCATTAGATAACAACCAATAGAGGCAACATTAAAGCACAGTAAATATAGATCCTTGATGTTGCCTCTACTGGGTATTATCTAATGGTGTCATTTACAGTAATGTATGAAATCCTTTACTGAGATTTTTATATTTATGTACAAATAGAAAATGTAATCTCTTGCTGAGGGTGCATACCTAAAACAAATCCAATTTTTCACCATATTTTTGACTCTTACATAAACATCTAATTAAGTTAAATGTAGGCCTGATCTGACATGCTTCATGAGAAAAAAAATATTACAAAGTAAAGTACTTGCTTTTCAAAAGAAATTCTGTTGAAGTGCAATACAGTCTGATCAAAAGATATTTCAGAGGCTCTTATAAGTAGCTGAAGCTCACAAGACTAAAAAAGGTTTTTAAAGTGTTACTAAACCCAGGACCCTGCATCCACTATAACTGGTCTCCAACAGTGCACAGAACATGGTGTGCAATTATTTTAGTACACATAAACTGCCAAATATCTCTTCTCATCAGACGTTAGAGCAGTTTTGTGTCCAGCCCAGCACTAGCTAAAGCTTGTAGGAGGAGTTTTCATTTGGCTCTAAGACGATGCAAAACCCCTGACCTCTGTCTGGACAGTGCTGATTGGCCCTGTGCTGATCACATGCACTACCAATACACACCAAACTGAGCATGTGCAAATGCCTATGGTTCAGTCTGTCTTAACAGGAGATAAGAGGTGGTCACTTGGGGAGGAGGAACAGAGCAGAAAGGATCAAACAGCCTTTTTACACAATGCTGATTAATAGCCCCTTAGGTTCCACAGTGAGTATAGCAAGCATGCCTATACAGTTTACTGTTGTGGGTTTAGTAACACTTTAAGGACTATAGAGACTTAGACATTGGTCAGTCTACAGTGAATTGAACAGTTGGTTGTTACTTTCTCTAGGAGTGGGCATCCTTCAGCGACCAGTAGGAAGGTACCCTGTATGATCTAAAAACATGTCTAAAAACAATATTGTGACAGCAGAGAATGTTCAGTCACCTTTTGGACTGGATAACATCTGTGTTCATAATTCATAAGTCTGATAGAAAAGAAAAAATGCTGCACATGGACACCATCCATGGCAGGAAACCATTGCTCTTCAAAAAGAATAGCTATTTGTTTGCAGTTTGTGAAGGTCTACTTGGATGTTTTGCATGTCTACTAGAAAGAAATTTGTTTCAGACAGATCAGATAAAAGCAGGGCAAATGTTCAAAATTTGAGAAAACAAAAAAGACAGCATAACCACATCAAACCCTTATCCGAACTGCAATGCATGATGGAGTTTAAATAATGGGTTCATGAGTAGAGGGCAGCTGGCTTCATCTTTGGGAACTCCTAAGAAGAAGAGAACTGATGGCAGGAACATAGTAGTTATCCAAGGCAAAGCAGAAACAGAAATACAAGCATAGTGCAGACACATAGGGAAGAATAGAAAAGAAGAATAATTATTTGCCAACTAATGGAAAATGCCTCTTACCAGACCACAGGGACAGAGAGTACCTGATTTTTGCCATATAGATGGATGGGTTAACATGGCAGGACAATTCCTGGCATGCAAGCACAAACAGACTGGAACACACAGACCACAATACAGACAGACAAGGATCAAAAAAACGAAGCCTTTACAGGTCAGATTAAGAAATACAAGGCAAGATAGCATAGCCCAAATGCAGAAACAGTCAGAGGCTGAAGTGCAAACGTCAGTACAGGAGAATTCAGATGGGTACACCATTGCCAGCTGCTGGGAACAGTGCCCCTAAATAGCCACATACCCATAACCAACACAAAAAAGGGTGTAAGGGCAAAAAATTACAAACTGGCAGAATAGCTCTAACAAGAAAAACAAACCAGATTTGAGCTGTTAGAAAAGAAAACACACCAGGCATAGGATAAATTATGTGCATCTGCTTTGCTGCCTCAGGGCCCAGATTGCTTGCCATCACTAGAAAACCAATGAATTCCATGTTGTGTAAGACAATTCTACAGCCAGAGGGTTCTTTTTGTGATCCAAAACTTAAAAAGAATCTAACAGGTAAAAGACAAAACGCAGAAATCAATCAACAGCAATGTGTCTCAAAAAATAACATTTTAAATTGTCCTGACCTCAATGCCACCAAAATACAGTGGTGTGATCTCAAACTGGCATTCAAAGAAAACATTCTAAAAGTATACACAAATGAAAAGAGTTTTATAATGTATATAAAACCAAGCAAATACACCATCTCAATGCTATCCAGTCTAGATCTACCATTTGGCTGAGATTCTATCCATAAATATAAGGTTTCACATCACTTGGTTGTTTAAATCATTTGTTCAGCAACAGTATGGTAATGGGAGATGATGTGTGCATTATTAGCTATATAAGTTTGTCTTCACTGATTAGGACTTTAGGGAGATCAGATCATATTTTAGGTGCAATTCATACAGATATGCTAAAAATGTTTAGCACAGCAACTGTATAAGTCAAGTCAACATATCCATAAAAATTGTGAGATTAACCTCTAAACCAAGTAATAGCCAGCAACGCATAGATAGGCAATTATATGTGTTACCATAGAAAAGCAAAGAACACATGCTTCTTCAAGTGAAGCCAGTGGCCAAATGTAACATCTATACGGAATCTTCCAGTGGAGTAGTAGTTAAAAGAGCAGAGAGACTTGCACTCATCAAGAGTGTCGGTATACCCATCCTTTCCGCCCCCTCCATTTATACAGTGGGGAAAATATATATGTATTGGGGAAAATTAAAATAATATGATTCCCTGCAGATTTTGTAAGTTTGCCTACTTACAAAGAAATGAAGGGTCTATATATGTATCATACGTGTATTTTATATTCAAATGGTTTTTATTGAAAAATTTTGTCAACATACAAAAGGGTAAACATATTAACATATTAACATGAAACTAGAAGGGTTCACTCGAAGGATCATAATGCATGAGTAAAGAAGTAGGAGTGGAAGATCCCCACCAATAGGCCGGGGATACTTTAGGTTCCAATTGTGTACATGAGAGGTATGCTCATTGTCATGTGAACCAGTCTAGAGAACGAAAGATTATAAGTAGGGGGGGGGAGTGGAAAATGGGGAGGGAAGGGAAAGGAAGGGAGAGGGAGAGGGCACCAGTGGATGACGGGTTACTTGTATTACAATGGGTATAATTAGTAATCATTTTACAGAACAGTTTGGGTTTTTTAGCCATCGAGACCATTGGGTATTAAATTTGTGAAAAGTGGAGTTTTGTAAGGCGATCCTTCTTTCCATTTCACATTGAAGGTTGAGATCGGAAAAGAGGCGAGACAAAGGGGGAGTGGTGGTAGAGTGCCATAGTCTGGTAATATTGGTTTTTGCTGCTGCTAAAGTATGTATAACAATGGTACGTGTATTTGTAGGAAACTTATCTACGCCAATATGCAGGAGCTAAAGCGGGGTTTGGTGTTACTAACGTACCTGTAATTGAGGAAATTATTTGAAAAATTTTGTTCCAGTAAGATTTAATTGACCTACAATTCCAGAGTATATGTAATAGCGTACCAGACTCTCCGCAGTGTCTCCAGCAGGCTCGCGAGTGTTGTGGATAAAATAGTGATAATTTAGTGGGAGTTAAGTACCATTCATGTAAGATTTTTAAATATGTTTCCCAGTGGGAGGAACATTTCGAGGCCTTGTACGTAATGGTAAATGTTTTTTCCCACATGCTTGGGGATATTGATTGGTGGAAATTTTTCTCCCAGTTGGTTAAAGAGGAAGTATATGTTGTAAATTGCCTCTCGGTTATAAGTGTGTAAAAGACAGAGATTCCTTTTTTTGGGTATTTGGTTCTATGAAAGAAATGATGGGCAGTTGCAGGAATTTCTGTTGTGTGCGGGATACTTGTTTTGTGGAGTGCATGGGCAATGCGCATATATGTAAATTGTTCATTGTCAGGAAGGTGAAATTTGCTTTGAGTGGTGTAGAAGGAGTCCAATTTGCTTGAGGTAAATATGTCTTGAATGTGATGTATGCCAAGGGTCGTCCACTTTGTTAAATTTAGATGAGGTATGATGTGATGCAAGGACGAAAGTGGGGTAGGGGTTTGAACATGGTTTCTCCCTAATTTATTGTAGTCAACAAAATCGTGCCATACCATTAAGGAGGCCTGTATGCATGGGTGTTTGTGAAGCGCTTGAATCTGAGCCGCTCGAGGTAGACATAGTATGTCCGTTATCGCGTATGGAAGGTACAAAGATGTTTCCAAGGTGGTCCATATTTTTTCCGGGGAGGGGTGCCACCAGAAAAAGAGCTGGTCTAATAGAACAGCTTGGTAGTAGGATTTCATATGTGGGAGGCCTGCTCCACCTCTGGCGGTTGGACGTATTAGGAGATTCGTGGTGCATCTGGGTTTTTTTGAGTTCCATAGAAATTTGTTTAATATGGCCTGGAGTTTAGTGAAGAAAGAATATGGGACTGGAATGGGGAGTGTTCGGAAAATGTATAGTATCTTAGGAAGTATACACATTTTTAGTGTTGCTATTCTACCTAATGTCGATAGATTAGATGTGCGAAAGCTCTTGAGATCCCGTGGGATAGTTTCAAGTAGCGATCTGTAATTAGTTGGGTAAAGGTGAGTAGTAGTAGGGGTGAGTCTAATCCCCAAATAAGGAATGCTGTGTTTTTCCCAGGTAAAAGGGAACTGTTTAGATAGTAAATCCTGGGTAATAGAAGGCGTATATAAATTTAATATTGATGATTTGGATTCATTAAGTTTGTAATATGAGACCGCTGAGTAGTCTTGAATGTGCGTACGAATCGTCTGGAGTGATTTATATGGATTTGTAACCATCAGTATAATGTCGTCTGCGAAGAGACTGATTTTGTGTTCAGTGGTGAGGTATTTGACTCCCGTGAAGTTTGGATCGTTTCTAAGGTTAGTCGCTAGTGGTTCTATAAGTAAGGCAAAAATGATGGGGGACAGAGGGCAACCTTGTCTGGTTCCATTGGATATACAAAAGGGCTGTGAGAGCGTGCCATTAGTTAAGACTCTAGCAGAGGGTTTAGAGTAAAGGGCGAGGATCGCCGACAAGATCCAATCCGTAAAGCCAAACTTTTGTAATGTAAGTGTCATAAATTTCCAGTGAATTCGGTCGAAAGCCTTTTCCGCGTCTAGTGATAAAAAAAGGGAGGGACGTTTGTCAGTTTCAAGGTGGTGGAGTAGAGAAATAATTCGCCTGGTGGCGTCAGGAGCCTGTCTACCAGATATAAATCCCACTTGGTCTGGATGGATCAATGTAGGTAGGTAGGGAGTAATCTTTGAGCAATTATCTTGGCGTATATTTTTATGTCTGTATTAAGTAGCGAGATTGGTCTGTAATTTTGAGCGAGTTGAGGGTCTTTACCTGGTTTCGGGATGGTTATAATTGATTGTAGCATGTCAGGGGGAAATTCCCCGTCAGATGCCACGTAATTGTAAAGGGCAGAGAGATGTGTCTTAAGGTCGGATTTACAGTATCGGTCGGTTTTGTAGTATTCATTAGTGAAGCCATCGTTCCCTGGTGATTTATTTAAAGGTAGAGTGGTTATGACTTTTTCAATTTCTAAGGCTGAGATTGGTACCGATAGAGATTCGAGTTGAGAAGGGGTGACGTGGGCGAGATTGGTTTTATGCAGGAAGCGTTCAATGGAGGGGATCGTTGGTTGGGTTGTATTAGAGTCGTCTTTTATGTTATATAGCTTCTGATAGTATGTTGCAAAAGCGTTAGCAATATCTAGTGGATTTGTAAGAGGAGAACGTGTGATTGGATGCTGGATCGTAGATATTTTGGTCTTAAGTCGTTTTTGTTTAATGGTCTTAGCAAGAAGAGAGCTAGCTTTATTTCCGAGCGCATAAAATTTGGTCTTTGTTTTTTGGAGGTTGGTGTCATAAGAGTGGAGTAAAAGGGTGCGTAATTTGTTTCTATCTTGGTTTAGAATTGCCGAGATAGCAGGGTTAGGGTATTTTTTGTTAATTTCCTCATTTAGGTTAATGGAGGTTAGAAGCTGGTCAATTTGTTGAGTGCGCTGTCTGTTTATACGGGAGTTTAATTGTATGAGGATACCTCTCATGTAGGCCTTGTAATTTTGCCAAAGTGTAGTAATTGAGATATCCGGAGTAGTGTTGGTATCAAAAAACAATTTGTGGGCTTCTAAAATATGTTTCTGATTGTCCGGATGTTTCAGGAGCGAAGAGTTGAGTCTCCAAATCGGTGGAAGCGCCGAGCGTCGATCGTCATTTAAGGATATACTGATTGGTGCGTGGTCTGACCAGGAAATGGTTCCAATGTTAGAGGAAGTCATTTGTTGTAATGTCCATTTGTCAGTGAGAAACATATCTATTCTGGAGTATGAGAGATGCGCTGGGTATAGTCTCTCTCAGAGCCATGTTGGCATCTCCATATGTCATACAAGTTGTGATCATGTAGAAATTGATTGAAGGTATATTTAGTGGGTGGCTTCTTAGAGGTTGAGTCCACGAGTGGGTTGCACATAACGTTGAGGTCTCCGCCAATTATGAGTTTGCCTTGTTTATGATCCGAGATGGTCTTATAGAGCATTCGAAAAAATTGCATTTGGTTGTTGTTTGGGCCATATACATTCACCAATGTGTGGGTTATGTCATTTATCTGGCAAATGAGGATATAAAAGCGTCCATGTGGGTCGGCCATTTTCGAGATGAATCGGAAAGGGAGAGAGTCATTAATGGCTATAATTACTCCGTTTTTCTTTTTGAGATTGGTTGCCATAAATATTTGTGAGAAATGGTGCAGGTGTAGTTTAGGCGTTTTTTCCGTGGCGAAGTGAGTCTCTTGTATAAAGAGAATGTCGGCTCGGGATTTTCGGGTTTCTTTAAGGAGCAGCGATCTCTTGAAAGGAGAGTTTAGGCCTCTAACGTTAAGAGATGTTATATTAATCATTTATATAAGTTTCTGCGTTGAAAATATAATGTCGGGTTGTTGTTTCGGTAATCTCCTGAGAAAGGATAGTAATAGGATAGTCATGGTACCCGTAAGGCTCGAGTGAAGGTTTAGAGGAAGTGGTCCATGTAGCCTCAAAGACAAGACGATTGGAAGTAAGGAGGGTTAGCTGACGGTGCCGTAGGAAAAAAGGAGAGGAAACACAAGGGATACTAAAAATAGTTTTGCAAAAAATGCAAATAGGCCAAGAACCCAACATCGCTACTTTAGAGCTGGGGGGTATAAACAGGCTTTGACCGCCGAGAGGGTCATGCCACACATAAACTTGGAGGGCGAACTTCATTATATGTAGGCCGATCGCCAGAAGTGTAAGCATTGAAAAATATCCCCCGGGGGGAAAAGGAAAGATGTCAGCACCTGGAATGCTCTATGTAACAGCTTGAGATGTCTCCATGCGTTGGGCAGAGTTAGAGGTGGTGTCATGCGTATCTGCAGGGAGAATGTTCCATGTCCTGAGCAGGTCTAAGCCTGCTTCCAGGTTCCTGACGGTGAATATTCTGCCTTGTCGTCGCACTATTAATTTAGTTGGGAAGCCCCATTGGTAGGCTATGCCATGATTCCTTAGGGCCTTAGTGATGGAAATCATTTTTTTTCTATTAAGGAGCGTGGCTTTGGATAGGTCCGCATAGAGGCGTAGATTTGCGTGTGATGGTGGGAGAGGTGGTGGGTTTCTAGCCGCAATCATAATTTTTTCTTTAATGTGGTAAAAATGCACCCGTATCAGCACATCTCTTGGAATAGAAGCCGGCAGAAACGCCGGTTTAGGCAGTCGGTGGGCTCGATCAATCGCGAGCTCTAGATCTGGAAGTGTTGGTAGGAGTAGTTTGAAGTATTGCTGTATGTAGGGTAGCAGATTTTTGTTCGGCACTGATTCAGGGATCCCTCTGAATTTAATGTTGTTGCGACGCGAGCGATCTTCTAAGTCTGCTAATTTTAAATTGATTTGCTCGATATCAGTCGAGTGATCTGCATGGGCGTCAATCAAATCGTTATGCGCTGTTATGATGTCACCTAGACTGCTTTCAATATGGCAAATTCTACGTTCTTGGTGCTGTACCACATTAGTTATTTGGTTAAAAGGACGCAAAAATGTCATTTTGTAGAGATTGACGGAGTGACGTCAGCAGGTGTTTCATGGACACCTCTGTTAGCGGCTGATCTGCTGCTGGGAATGCGTCTATATCTGGCAGGTTTAAAGTAGCGGGTGGAGGTGTGATATTTAGGGCTTGGTAGGATGTGTTAGGGTCCTGGTCTAAACGTGGCCTAGATTTGGCAGGGCTGCTAGTTGTGGGTGACAGAGGGGGTGAGAACTCACCAGGGTCCCCTGGGTAAAGCGATTCTTGCAGCCTCGGATCCCTGTGCTGAGCCCTGTAGTCCTCCTCGTGGCTGCTGTCTGCCTGTGTGTCTCTGCTGCGGCCGCCATCTTGGATTCCCTGCACAATAGCAGGGAAGAAGTTAGTGAGCTTCCCTGGATGATCAGGGGCTCTCCTCCTGCGGGGCATGGTGGTTGGGATGCGGGCAGAGGTCGGTGACACTGTGGGGTGATTTATGTCCCCCGGGGCCGGTGAGTGCCGCGTTGTAGGTGGCGGGTGGACGGAGCTGTATTCAAAGCGCGTCCATCCCGTAGCCGGCCACGCATGCGCCCCTCCATACGTGTATTTTAAATGATAGAAACAGAATATCAACCAAATATCTAGAAAAAAAACACATGATACAAATGTTATAAATTGAGTTGCAGTTCAGTGAATAAAATAAGTATTTGATCCCCTACTAAACAACCATAATTCTGTCTCCCACAGACTGGCTATGAGCTCATGTGGTACACAGATTAGTCCTGTCAATTTAAGAAGAGGCTCCTAATGACATGTGTATAAAAGATACCTGTCCACAGAATCCCTTTCTTGGACACCACCATGGGCAAGATCAAAGAGCTGTCAAAGTACATCAGAGACAAAGTTGTAGACCTGCACAAGGCTGGAATGGGTACAAGACCATCAGCAAGAAGCTCGATGAGAAGGATACAATTTTTGGAGCGATTATTCGCAAATGGAAGAAATACAAAATAACCATCATTCGCCTTTGATCTGGAGCACATGCAAAATTTTGCCTCATGGGGTAAGGATGATCATGAGAAAAGTGAGGGATCAGCCCAGAACTACATGGGAAGAGCTTGTGAATGATTTCAAGGCAGTTGGGACAACAGTCACCAAACAAACCATTGGTAGCACAATATGCCGCCATGAATTGAAATCCTGCAGAAGCCACAAGGTCCCCCTTCTCAGTAAGGTACATGTACAGGCCCATCCGAAGGTTTCCAATAAACATCTAAATTATTCAAAGAAGCATTGGGAGAAAGTGCTGTGGTCAGATGAGACCACAATTGAGCTCTTTGGCATTAACTCAACTCACCATGTTTGGAAGAATAAAAAAGGTTACTATGTCCCTAAGAACACCATCCCTACAGTCAAGCATGGAGGTGGAAACATTATGTTTTGGGGCTGTTTCTCT
The DNA here is from genome assembly GCF_062004578.1 of Staurois parvus. Classification (NCBI taxonomy): domain Eukaryota; kingdom Metazoa; phylum Chordata; class Amphibia; order Anura; family Ranidae; genus Staurois; species Staurois parvus. The sequence goes on from NW_028318295.1 coordinate 3,419,731, forward strand.
GCTAAAGCTACAGGCTGACTTGTGGATGGGGCCATTAGAAAATCTTGGATGAGAACCTTCTTCCCTCAGCCAGAACACCAAAGATGAGTTGTGCATGGGTCTTCCAGCATGACAATGACCCAGAACATACCACTAAAGCAACAAAGGATTGGCTAAAGAAGAAGCACATTAAGGTCATGGAGTGGCCTAGCCAGTCTCCAGACCTTAATCCTATAAAAACGGTATGGAGTGAGCTGAAACGTCAAGAAACCTTAAGGATTTAGAGGAGATCTATAAAGAAGAGTGGACCAAAATCCCTCCTGAGATATTTGCAAACCTGGTAACCAACTACAAGAAACATCTTGCCTCTGTGCTTGCCAACAAGGGTTTTTCCACCAGGTACTAAGTCATGTTTTGCTTGGGGATCAAATACTTATTTTACTCACTGAACTGCAACTCAGTTTATAACATTTGTATCATGTTTTTTCTGGATTTTTGGTTGATATTCTGTCTCTATCATTTAAAATACACCTATGATAAAAATTATACACCCTTCATATCTTTGTAAGTGGGCAAACTTACAAATTCTGCAGGGGATCAAATAATTATTTCCCCCATTGTAGAATACTGTATTTGCCAGGAAAAGCTGTCTATGAATGGAGGATGGGTGTATAAATAAAAGGTCTGCTTCCTCCATTCACTGAACACTTTTCATTCATGGAAGCTATGCTACAGCTTCTGGTAAAAGTAGAGAAGAGAGGCAGAAAGGGTGGGCATAGTTGGCACTCTATGAGTATGTGTTCACATGTGTTCAACTAAGCACTCTACTGACCCGCGGCTGGGTCAGTAGAGTGCTTAGTTTTAAGGAGCAGCTAACCCTTCCAGATACTCAATATACCATGCAAATAAGAGAACAAGTCCCATATCTAGATTATATATGTGATTTCCTTTCATAAGCTGCTGGATGGGACACGGAGATGACAAGTGAAATATAATGATGGCACGGTTTGAAAAGGTGGTGTTATATTGATAATGAACTAATGCTGTTGAAATACACCAGTTTCCACTTATAAGTACACACATCTCATATACTGTTTGGAATAGCCTAGTTTTAATGCAAACCTCAATAAAATTTAGATTTTAAACCTAGTGACTTTTTTTGGTGCATGTGGAAATGCACTTTTGGTATTTTGCTTGATCCAACTGTGATTTCAGAGAAATAGGAAATCATAGCAACTGGATTTTCTATTGCTGTCTGTTTTCTCATAGGGTAAACAAACGTGATTCCTGATGTAAAGCGTAGGACGGAAGCATGGTGATGTCATTTCTGGCATGGACGGCAGCCGCCATCTTGGTACACCCATGCAAGTACACCCTTGTGCAGTTTTTATGCTTGTGGGTCTGCAGACCCTGTGTTTCTCTTGTAAGTAGGCTTTTGGCTGTTTTTATTTAATACGTATTTCAAGTTAACTGCACTATGGGAGTCCTTTTGTTCTAACTTTCTTTATGGGGACCACTTGAGAGGAGATTGGCTGATTACATCCGTGAGGAGATACCACCACTATTGGTACAATTCCTGGATTATGGCCAAGGGTACAGATTAGGATCACTCCTCTGAGCATTACACTGAAGTGTGTTGACCCCTGGGGGTCGCAGCGTGGAGGTGAGCGTGCATGCTATCTGGTGGCAAATTAATTTGTTGGAGTGATCACCGGACGTTGTCACCTACTGAATGAACACAGAGTTTTTTGGACTGTGCACAATAATATTGTTTTTGGTCACATTGTCGTTTCTTCACTTTATTTTTTGCACATGGGTTTCTATGTCATGTGATTCAAGACGATTTAGTACCTTGATTTTTATGTTATTCACTTCATATATATTAGATTTTTTTTGGTTGCATTCACTATTAGGTCAACAGGAGTTGTAATATTCACTGTATTGAGCTCATTCTATTTATTTTTGTTCACTATTCCCCTGATGATTTTTCATTCATTTTGTCACTACATGTATTATTTTGTCATTGAGGGAGCATAATTTTCACCTTATTGTTTTTTATTCACTAGATTGAGTTATAGTTCATGATCCACTCATTTATTTGTTCACATCTCGTTCTATGAATTTTACTTATTTATACTGGGTTGGGGTAGCGCAGCACCATCCCCCTTGTTCATTTTTCTCATAGCTTTCCCCTCTCTTCCTGTCCCAGTGACACCTGGAAAAGAAATTAGAGGATTTGTTTGTAACAAGAAAAGGAGCACGCTAAGAGATATTTGAGATGACATATGTTCTAATTCTTCCCAACCCTATTAAATAAATGCAGTGCAGTTGATGCATTTACCTAATATGGACATAAACTATACAGCAATAAACACACGGTCTAGGTTTTACTCTTTTTTATCTCCTTAAAAAAAACACATTTTGGCTGGAGTTGGGCTTTAACAAGCTACTTTGTTTGCAGAAACTTGATCGAAGGATGAGGTCCCTGTCCAATTGCCACTCTATGATCTCAACAGCAATATTAGTATCAGTGGCAGAAACACATTTATCAGCCAGGTTTATGATGCTAATGCTCTAAAGAGAACTATCCCACTATGATGACAAACAGAATGTGAAAATGATGCTCTAAACAGAACTATCTTACCATGCTGCCAACCAGACTACTACACTCTCGTCCTCATAATGCACAGAGACATTTTCCAGTTTGCAAGATGACAGTCAAAGTGCCAGCAGACTCTTCGACACTGAAGCAGGTTAAGCAAGCAGTTAAACCCATTACACACAGTAGCCACCACAAAATCAACATTCACAGCATCTGCTGTTGCAATTCTGACCTTTAATAAAAATGTCTGTATCACTCGCTGCCATGCCCTGACAGCAATGTAACAGATTGCATGCTATGGTAACTTCTTCATAGCGGCAAAGTTTTTTAATTTTTTTTTTTTCAAAGATTCAGTTAAATGATTTCAAAATATAATTGTAATATAAAAAAATTGGCCCACTGAAATGCAACTCTCAATTTCCTTGGTAGTTTCAATATCAGAGGAAAGCTCACAAGGAGAGCTCCCAACTACTAATGCCACAGCATTAGTACCCACTAGAAAGTATGACAGAGTAAACCCTTGCCCCATCAAAAGGTTTAAAGGGTGTGTTATGCTCCAGTGGACACAACCTTAATGCCATCTATCTTGGGTACATCTACAGGTATATTTCCATATGACAAGGTTTCACAATCTGAAGACTAGCATATTAGTCAGCAGGATGAAATTATGATTAGGTAAATACCAAATATTATATAGATCTGATGTATTTATCTCTCAGTAGGTCTAATGTGTCTTATTAGCCTCTTGGATCTGGTATTATAGGCATGTTTGGTGTCCAAGTGATTAGTATCTTCTTATACAATAGTCTAACCACTTTTTATAAAAGTAACTTCATTACAACAAAAATTATGGAATATGTGTCTGGTAAAAAAAACTGACACAGATTTGTATTGCTCAAACTGTTGTTTAGGGACTACTAAAGTAAGTTTTATGATGCTTTTGCGTGCTTTTTAAGTACATTAAAATAGGACTGTCCTTTGTCACATTCCATGAATGACAAACACAGACATGAGATTTAAATCTAACCATTTTGGTTTCTAGCTTGTGGATTTCAGGGAAAATGAGGATACCAGTACTATTCCCCAATTTCTTCCACACAGTTTGGGGATTCATCAGACCTCACTATCTTCACAAGGTTTACTTATGGAATTTGGTTTTTTAATAAATCACATTCAGCACCAAACCATGGTCCAAAGATGAAAAATTAGAAATTTGCCCTAAATAATTGGGCCCCAAGAAAGTTCACAGGGCAAACTGAATCAGCAGTGGACTGGACTTTTTGAAGTTCATTCATCTACACAACAGCTATCTGCCACAAGGAAATGTGGCAGATAGCTAAAATTTGTGTTGGCCAGTATCCAAATTAATAGGCTCCACCCATTTGTAGAATGGTGGTATGACTAGTGTCCTATGACAAAACACACTGGTGTCATATCAGAAAGCAACATTGCTCTTTAGTCTGTCATAAAGTGACATCGCTTTCTCTTCAGAGTCATAAGGAAATTTTGTTACCAAAGCACATGAATTTGTGGCAGCTGTCAGCAGAGACACGCGGGGAGTTCTTATTAGCCTGTACTCAGCCAGGCAGAAAACCCATTACACGGCCCTAAATAGACTTAATCACGTCTATCAGTGGGGAAACAGGATAATTACAACAAATAACAGAATGCCAAAGATTGTCTATAGAACAAAGAAGACAGGGATCTTGTAGGATTATTTATAGCACTAACACAGCACATTGAACACGGTAGACACATAAATGCAGAACAGAGGCAGTGATAGATGAGGAGAGTGGAATTATAGATCTGTATAGCACAAAGTAAACCTTACAAAGTTACCTGAGTACACCCCATTATAACTGCATGCTATTCAGAAGCTGAATGAGTGATGCAGACTATCCAACCTATAGGCAATTTAAAACTATTTTTATCCTAAAAACAAACATGGAATATTGAAAACATAAATCTATGTATCTTCATACAGTTAACTTTACAGTATTATTTCAGTACATATAATAAAATAGCATCCCACCTTCCTCCAGAGGTTTATAAACGCTGCACAAATGCATTTATGACCGTTATTAAAGGTTTTGTATTGAAAGTTCATTCCTGCATAACTGTCTGACTTTAATCTCTTCAATCCTTACCATACCAGAAAGATCCTTTTGTATTTTTTTATTGGGCAATTAAGCTCTAATTATGAATTTCCTTTCACTTAGTCCAGTACAAATTCATAACAGCATGAATGTATAGTACTTTAAAATGGAAATTTGCAATCCTTGTATTCAAGTTCACCAAAGTGAAAATGAAGAAAAGTGCTTTATGAAGAAAAAAAATATTTTTGTACTTACTTTAAGCACTTGCCCTCCAGAGGATTTACCCCCTTCCTGATCTGGCCATTTTAAGCGATATGGCGCTGCGTTACTTTAACTGACAATTACACGATCATGCAAAGCTGTACATTAAATTTATGTAATTTTTTTCACACAAATAGAGCTTTCTTTCAGTGGTATTTGATCACCTCTGTTTTTTTTTCACGCTATAAACAGAAAAAGACCGACAATTTTGAAAAAAAATAAACAAAATTTTTGACTTTTTGCTATAAAACATATTCAGCAAAAAAAATAAAAAAAATCTTTCTTTATAAATTTAGGGCAAAATGTATTCTGCTACATGTCTTTGCTAAAAAAAAATCCCAATACCTGAAAGTTAATTGGTTTACGTGAAAGCATCTACAAATGGTGGTACATACTGAAATTTAAATTTTTTTTATACTAGTAATGGCGGCGATCAGCACCTTATAGTGGGACTGCGGCGGGCATTCTGACACTGGGTGGGAACTGACTAACTGCCATTGACATCCCCAGTGACACTAATACAGTGATCAGTGCTTATAAAAAGCACTGACTCTGTACTAATGATACTGGACAGGAAGAGGTTAACACCTGGGGTGATCAAAGGGTTAACAGTGTGCTGTGTGTGTTTTACTGTGTGTGCTGTGTGTGTTTTACTGTGTGCACTGTGTTGTGTTTTACTAGGGAGACATGCTGTCTTGTATTTCTCTGTTGTGCAGAGAGATACAAAGCAGCATGTCCTTGCTGATAGGAGAGACCTGTGATGTTTACACACAGGTGTCTTCTCTGTGAGCTTTGCCCGATGATCGCCGAGTGTCGACCAGGAATTGCCGGCCGGGACTTGGTGATTGACATCTCTAGCCACCAATAGCGGCGCAGACAGGGTGGCATCCGCTGCCTACCCAAAAATGCAAATCACGTATAAACATACACGATTTTGCGCAGCCCTGACACCCTGTAGCAGTACTTCTGCTATAGGGCGGAGGGCAAGCAGTTAAAAAGTCCCTTAGTCTGTGTTCTTTAAAGAGCAAAGATTGATAGCTTGACCACTGGGTTATACTGCCACCTTAGGGTACACTAAGTACAAACAAAAAAAACACCTAGGGGCACCCCATACTATGGCTCAATTAGTAGCGAGCTGTAAAAAGGAAAAAATTACAACTGGCAACAGCCAACATAACTACAGTAGAAGGGCGGGTGCTTTATTCCTTAATGAACGTAGAGATAAAAATTTTACAGTGAGTACAAAAGCACAATTTTTTCATATAGCACTTACTTTCAATTTCACTTTAGTGAATCTAAACGCAGAAAAAAGGATTTTATGGTGAATACAAAAATCCTATTTACTTCTTTGTTCATTGAAGGACACAGTGAAGATTAATCGATTTTAACCACTGGAATATCAGAAAGCAATATTCACAAAAAGACAGGTAAGAAAAGAAAAACATCTGTACTGGAAAAAGCCGACAGTAGGACCTTACACCCAAAACTAGCATCTGAGGAAGCAAGAACATCTACCTATCTATGGTAAAGGTATGAACTGATGACCAAGTGGGCGTGACTTTAAAACCTGAGTAATCGAAGTGTGGTGATGGGAAGCCCAGGACACACTAACCACTCTAATGGAATGAGCAGAGACAAAAATTGGGGGCTGCAGACTCCATATAAAATGAGCCTGAATAATTATATGCTGTATCCACCTGGAGATAGTAACTAAGGAGGCAGCTTGACCTATACAAGAGGTGTTCGTGATTATGAAAAAGGAAATCATCTGATGAAAAGGTGCCATAGTATCCAGATTTACCTTGATGGACTGGTAAGCAGATGCAATTTATCTAGTTGCAGATGCTCCATGGCATCTATCCTTTTTCAAAATCTTCTGTTTCAAGGGACTAAAGTATAGGTTGTAAGTTATGGACTTTGTAGGCACATACACAAGACCATTTGCAATGTTAAAACAATATAATTTATTGACACAGATATAAAAGGTAATTATTCCAAAATTAAAAATTCAATTTGTGGAATATAGTGTGATACCTCTGAACATTTAATGCAGTATGTAATATGTTATAATGGGTACCCAAATTTTAAATCCGGGTCCTCGAACTGCTGGGGTTCCACAGTTTGCAAGACCAATCCTGTAACCAGGATGACCGTAATCCCTTCTATCTTGATCCTATGTCCATGTCTGGACGTTCCCGGACCCAGAAGTGACTTAGTGACGCTTCAACGTAAATTTCTCCAAGCAGCGTCTTCAGGAAGTGATGACCGCCATATACGGGTGGACTATATATGAGTAACTGGCTCCTGATGGATGACAATTGATAATGTCTGGAAATTCTGATTGGGCGGCTCTGGGAATATGGCCATAAGGAATTGTTAGATAGGAAGGAAGGATATATAAAAATAAATATTAAATCAAATTGGATTAAATTAAGGCTGCATATACAGTCATCACTTCCTGAAGATGCTGCTGGGCGAAATGTACGTCGAAGCGTCACTACGTCACTTCCAGGTCCGGGAACATCCAGCCTTAGTGAAAACGAAGCGTGGATGCATGTCAGCCATCTTTGATATTCACAGGCTGCAGATACTGGTGCAGGTATACAGGCACCATTCCATGTGAGTGCAAAATCTATTGTATATGGTTTTAATGTTCATTTAATACTGTACTTAGAAGGATTTTTAACTGTCTGGTTTGTCTGACACCAAATCTACTCAAGGATTAGTCCATATCAAATACCATAGAAGTATTGGAGGCATGTTGGGAGTTCCTATTCTTTAGTTTATGGCCATAAACGGAGAGCTGCTGGAGGGGAGTTATTTCCTGAAAGGGTGGTCTCCTATATGAACAAAAAATGCATCTGATCACCTTAATTGGGGTCAAAAGGTCTGGTGAGTGAGTAATCTTTACTTTTTCCAGCCGGCACGATATAAGTCACCTTTTTTGGTTCGGGTCACAGTATAAAGAAATTGAACGGACTGTCATCTTTATTTAAACACAAATTTACCTGCGGACTTTTATTAATTCTTTTTTGGTTTATATGTTTTTTTGTAAAGGTTGTGGGAATATAACACTTACCCTGAGGGTTAATTCAATTATAAGGTCCTAGTTAGGGGCATGTAGTGATACTAGCCTCTTAAGCAGTTGCACATTTCTCATTTATATGTAGCGCCTACCTATTTATAATATACATATTAGGGGCAGCTTCATATTATATATTTATTTTTTCACATTTGGAGCCTCGAATAATTATTTTTATTCATCTCTACCCAGATGTCTGGTTGAATGAAACCCTCCTCCCACAGTAAAGGACCATACATGCCTCAGACATTCAGTACAGTACAGACAGCATAATGCATGAAGCACATACAACCAGGGGGTGGGCTCCCTGGAAAAAACCTCTCTGCTTTGCGAAATGTAGACAGGACGTCCAGGGAGATAGTGGGAGGCCTCTGACGGGAACCAGGGTGGTGATGGCCTGTAGAAGGAGACTGTGACTGGTCAGTCAGGACCAGCTGGTCATGTGTGCCCCTCAAAGATCACTCTCACAAGCTGCTTTGTATGTGTGGAGATGTGGAGATAGAGCAGTTGCAGCTGAACCTGCCATGACGAGTAACTTCATGTGCTTTATGGCTAGTCTAATAGGACTAAAAGGATCTATAGGTATCCAGATTCTAACCCAGTAACCCAGCCAGCTGCTGATTGAAAATTTCACCAACAAAGAAAAATACTGTAATCTTTAGGGAAAACATTAAAACAAGAATCCCAAGGATGATCTTAATTCTTATAATAGCAGATAGGGGGTTGGCCACCAACAGGGGTGTTTTTAGGCTGGTTTGTTGTGTTTATACCTGGTTTCTCTACTCCTACAGGTAGAAGAACAACCCAGTGGTTAATATCTATTGATTTTCTAATCTTATAATTTAACATAAATAGATTTGGAAAAAGGTGAGTACACATTGCAAGGTACCCATTCTTGATCATATGATTAACCTAATCCTTGCATCCCTCCTTTAGACCAAGAACCTGAACCTAATTATCCTTGACTACTCAAGTTGAGGATTCCCAAATCTGTTTAGATTTTCCCCATGTTCCTCTTACGTTACATATTCTAACCAACTTACACTAGTACTGTAATTTTTCTGTTTGTAATAGGACTTTAGCTTACCGGTTTGTTGTATTAAATCACAATTAAAGCCTCAGTATTTTACTGTACTGAAGGTAGGCTGAAAATACAGTAATGTACAGTCAGGTCCATAAATATTGGGACATCGACACAATTCTAACATTTTTGGCTCTATACACCACCACAATGGATTTGAAATGAAACGAACAAGATGTGCTTTAACTGCAGACTGTCAGCTTTAATTTGAAGGTATTTACATCCAAATCAGGTGAACGGTGTAGGAATTACAACAGTTTGCATATGTGCCTCCCACTTGTTAAGGGACTAAAAGTAATGGGACAATTGGCTTCTCAGCTGTTCCATGGCCAAGTCTGTGTTATTCCCTCATTATCCCAATTGCAATGAGCAGACAAAAGGTCCAGAGTTCATTTCAAGTGTGCTATTTGCATTTGGAATCTGTTGCTGTCAGCTCTCAAAATGAGATCAAAGAGCTGTCACGATCAGTGAAGCAAGCCATCGTTAGGCTGAAAAAACAAAACAAACCCATCAGAGAGATAGCAAAAACATTAGGCGTGGCCAAAACAACTGTTTGGAACATTCTTAAAAAGAAGGAACGCAACGGTGAGCTCAGCAACACCAAAAGACCCGGAAGACCACGGAAAACAACTGTGGTGGATGACCGAAGAATTCTTTCCATGGTGAAGAAAATACCCTTCACAACAGTTGGCCAGATCAAGAACACTCTCCAGGAGGTTGGTGTATGTGCGTCAAAGTCAACAATCAAGAGAAGACTTCACCAGAGTGAATACAGAGGGTTCACCACAAGATGTAAACCATTGGTGAGCCTCAAAAACAGGAAGGTCAGATTAGAGTTTGCCAAACGACATCTAAAAAAGCCTTCACAGTTCTGGAACAACATCCTATGGACAGATGAGACCAACATCAACTTGTATCAGAATGATGGGAAGAGAAGAGTATGGAGAAGGAAAGGAATTGCTCATGATCCTAAGCATACCACCTCATCAGTGAAGCATGGTGGTGGTAGTGTCATGGCGTGGGCATGTATGGCTGCCAATGGAACTGGTTCTCTTGTATTTATTGATGATGTGACTGCTGACAAAAGCAGCAGGATGAATTCTGAAGTGTTTCAGGCAATATTATCTGCTCATATTCAGCCAAATGCTTCAGAACTCATTGGACGCCGCTTCACAGTGCAGATGGACAATGACCCAAAGCATACTGCAAAAGCAACCAAAGAGTTTTTTAAGGGAAAGAAGTGGAATGTTATGCAATGGCCAAGTCAATCACCTGACCTGAATCCGATTGAGCATGCATTTCACTTGCTGAAGACAAAACTGAAGGGAAAATGCCCCAAGAACAAGCAGGAACTGAAGACAGTTCCAGTAGAGGCCTGGCAGAGCATCACCAGGGATGAAACCCAGCGTCTGGTGATGTCTATGCGTTCCAGACTTCAGGCTGTAATTGACTTCAAAGGATTTGCAACCAAGTATTAAAAAGTGAAAGTTTGATTTATGATTATTATTCTGTCCCATTACTTTTGGTCCCTTAACAAGTGGGAGGCACATATGCAAACTGTTGTAATTCCTACACCGTTCACCTGATTTGGATGTAAATACCCTCAAATTAAAGCTGACAGTCTGCAGTTAAAGCACATCTTGCTCGTTTCATTTCAAATCCATTGTGGTGGTGAATAGAGCCAAAAATTTTTGAATTGTGTCGATGTGCCAATATTTATGGACCTGACTGTATGTTCAGCAGTGCAAGACAAATAAATTCTTTAAAAATCATACAATGTGATTTCCTGAATTTTTTTTTTTAAATCCGTCTCTCAAGAGTGGGAATGCACCTACAATATGATTTCAGATCCCTCCATGATTTCTAAGTGGGAGAACTTGCAAAATTGTATATATATATATATATATATATATATATATACATACATATACACACACACACATTTATATATATATATATATATATATATATATATATATATTGTGACAGTGTGGCGATCTGTCACCCTGGATTCTCAACAAGGCAGGTTGAGGGGCTCCAGGGTAAAGGTTTGATATGGAGGAAAGTGGCTTTTCATTTTCCTCCTTTGTTTGTAAGGTCTGTTTTGGGATCTGGAGCCTGGAGATTTCATAGAGATCTGGGAGGGATGAAATCTCCAATCCTGGGACCAGGTTTTGGGATAGGCCAGGAGACTGATTGCACAGGTGTGTGCAGGCCTTTAGAGAGAGTCAGGACCAGGGTTCTGGGCTCCACCCCGGCAGCTAGGAGTCAGCAGGGCTCCACCCTGGCAGCTAGGAGTCAGCAGGGCTCCACCCTGGGAGCTAGGAGTCAGCAGGGCTCCACCCTGGCAGCTAGGAGTCAGCAGGGCTCCACCCCAGCAGCTAGGAGTCAGGAGGGCTCCAATTGGAAGTCAGGTGGGCTTCACCTAGGAGAGGTGGAAGCAAAAAACAGCAAGGGGCTGCTAGAGTCTAGCTGTGTGCTAGCGGCGTGCAAGAGCCGTGTCTTGAAGAAGTCTGCAGGAGACAGACATCAAGTTGAGTATAAGCCAGGAGGCTGAATCGGTGTTTTGTGTGATGGTGGATACCCCTGCGTGGGAACCTCTTATGTTATTGAACTGTCATTTAAATAAAAGTGGGCTAAAAAAGGCCTTGAAAAATAAGCGAGTAGCTGTGTGCGTTTAAAAGCTCTACCACGTTGAAGCGAGTTCCCACATATGGTGGAGGATGCGGGCAGAATTGGAGATCCCAGCGATTGAAGTAAGTTCATCAGTTATATGAACTGTGTTTGGTGCATAAGTCTGCACTATCTGTGTGTGCAGGGGAGGAGAACCTGCTAAAGAAAAGGACTTTGCCTTAAAGAGACCGTGTTCCATGGTGTTGCTGAACTGTGTAACACACTGCTGTGTGCATGACTGCAAAGATGGGGAGGTCAAAGCAGAAAAAGGAGGCAATGTTTGCTGAAATGAGAGATCGAGCCCTGTGGCTAGGGAGTTATGTACCGCATGACCCAGCCAAGCTGGGAAATTTAGATGTGGGTGAGTCTGCTGTGGACTGGTGCAAGCGGCACCTGGCAGCATTGAACCAACCTACAGAGGAAAGCAAGCAAACCTTCACTGCAAGGAGAGAGCTGCAGGATGTCCGTACCTGGGAGAGGGGTGTTGTCACCCATGGCAACGCTGCTGCAGTTAAACCAATAGCTGTTGTGAAAAATGTGAATGTGTCACGGCTTCAGAGTTGGTCCAGCAGAGAGAAGCCTATGCTATGTGCAAGGAGAGGAGCTGACCAGAGGCCAGGACCAAGAGTGAAGGCCCATAGCAACGCAGAGGAGGCCAGTCGGGCTGTCTGTGTACAGGGGTCTATGTCATACAAGGATCATGGCAAGTGGCATCAAGAGGAGCCAATACAGCGTGTTGGAAAGAGCCAGCAAAGTTCTGCTTGGAGAGTGCAATCTCCCATGGCGACCGGAGAAAAAGTAGTGCCTGGAAGGAGGAGCCGCATTGGAGATGTGGCTCAGTGTCCCAACAAAGAAAAGTGTAGAAATATACCCTGCGTGGAATGTGGTCAGTGGGGGCATGGGATCTTTTACTGTCCCAGACTCTGGAATACCGCTGATACTGGGCAAATATCTACAACTGCAAGTCCAGATTCTTATTTTAAAATGTCAGCAACCACCTCTGGCAACAGGGAGGAAGTTCCTGTTGGGCCTGCAGGGGGTGCCAGAGAGTCCATGGAGCCTATGGGGGCATCTGTTACTTCACCTTGGGGCAAGGGAAAAGTTGCCAAGGAAAGTGCAGTTGAGGATGCGTTTATGAGACGACGCACTCAAATGAAGATGGCGACACCTACTACTGTGGTGGGTAAGACTGTGTGTGATAAAACCATGGCTGGGACTGTCATGTTGAGAAGGACTGGTTATGAGATTGTCCATTCTGATGTAGGTGTGACCCCAGTTAGTTGGGCCACTGAATGGGCTTTTGAGAGTGACTTTTCCCTGTGCAGTGCTTTATACGGTGGGGAGTTAAAGGAAAACCTGTGCCTGGTTCTCAAAAAGAAAGTGATGTCAATAATGTGTGCCAGTTACAGGTTGGCAGTGGGATAGTACAGCCCACAAGAGCTACAAATGCTGATGATGTTGATGATGTGAAATGTACTGCTGTTGGGAAACCCCTGAGCTCTTGCAGTGCAAAAGCTGTAATTAAAGATGGGTCGTTTCCCATAGCAACTGGTGGTAAGACAGCACAGGTGTCCTTAGACATCTCCAGGGGTTTCCGTGTATTGGAGCCGGAGGTTGCCCTGGACAACTGCGATGTCACTCTGGTGGAGCAGAGTGGAACTGCACCTTGTCATAGTAGTGTGTTGGTGCAGTCTAACAATACTGAAAGTGTTCAGGTGAACAGCGGGTTAATGCAGCCTGGGAAAAATGCAAATGTGTGTGTAATTCAGGAAGTATCACCAGAGCAAAATGGTGGATGTGAGGTATTGCAACCTGCAGTGGGAAAACAGGTGTTACCCAAGTCAGACGTGATCCAGAGTGATTTGTGCAATGGATCTGCAACTAAGCCCGTCTATTCTTATGTGTCTCCTTGGGCGGATGGTTCAGTGCTGCGGAGCACTGGTGAATTGAGCACATATACAATGGATTGGGATAGTTGGGGTAAAAGGCTAATCTCTTGTTAGATGAGGCTTTTATGCAAAATAAGGTGGACACTGTTTCTGCTGTGCCAGCAGGAGGATCTATGGAACAGCCTATAGATAAGGGCGTGTATACAGCAGAGACTTTGTCTGTGACCCACAAAAGTGATGTTGGCATGGAGTGTCAAAATGACGTTGTCACTGGGAATGATCGGGGGCAGCTTGTGGATGCTGAGTCTGAGATGTTGAGAGTGAGCCCAGCACATGGCAGCTCTCTGGTGGAGCACCAGGCTGTGGTTATCTCCAGCTTGGAGGAGGTCCCTTTAAAAATTTCAGCTTCTCAAGTCTCAGCAGGTGAGTCTCTCAGCGTTCCCAGTGCCCTAAATATGGTCAGGAAGGTCTTAGGTCTAGAGTCAAGTGGTTGGGTTGTAACCAAATTATTAAAGGAGATGCTTGAACTTTGGAATGTACAACCAATGTATACTGGGGTGTCTCCTCCACAGTCAGATGGTCTGGTACTGCGGAGTACCACTAGGTGGAGCACCGAATGGCTGGCTGTACATATCAAACGGAAACAAGAAAGTGGTTTATTTCTGAATATGTTGATGGTGTTAAAAGTTGTATCAGGGTATGCCGCTGGATTACCTGTAAATGTGATAGATGAGAAATGTTTTGGAGAAATGAAAAATGAGTCAAAGCTTTCACCTCCTAACAGCCAGGTGGGAAGCATTTCTGCTGCTATGGTCCAGGATGGTGCTGGTCAGCTGTCAGTGAAGGGCGTGTTGACTGCACCATTGGACAAACCACATGAGATGGAAGGGCCGAGCATGGACCAGAGAACAGCAGAGATCCTGACCAGGGCTCAAATGGATGTGCATCAAGAAATCAGGGTCATTGGGCCAAAAAGAGATTTATGTAGCAGGTCTGATAAGACACCTGAAATACAGGGACAAATGGTATGTGAAAACTGGCAAAATAGGTCAGAAGAGAGCTCATCTGTTCAGGATTTGGATACAGATCCAAGTGGTGTAGAAAAAGTTAAAATGGTGGGACAGCCACCTGCAGAGTGCATGACACCAGGTGAAGTGGCATTTTGTGAGGTTCACGTGGGTGATGGCTGCCCTATGGTGTGTGTGCCCTCTGCAGACACTGTCCTAACAAATGCTGGAAAAGATATTGAAAGGTGTAATATTGACTGGAATATAACCGTTCATGGTAAACTGAATGCTGTGGTAATGAGTCATGCAGGTTTGATAGCTAAAGGTACAAGAAATCAGGGGGGTGGTCCTGGTACAAATACAGTAGAAATAGTTTCCCTACAGCCTTGGGACAGTAATACTGAGAGAGGTATTAGGAAACCTGAGCACCTGAAGCAAAGGGGCAGAAAGGTCGATAGAAAGGCCAGGGGGACCCAGTTAGGATTTCAAGAGAGAAAGTGTTTATGGAAATGCACCCGGAAAAAGAATAGGGAAAGTCTGAGTAGAGCCCATAGCAGAGTGACAATGGGGCTTGGGGAGAGACACCAAAGGAGTCATTGGGTAGAGTTCCCCTTTAGGAAAGGTATGGTCAGACCAGATTGGACCCCTGTAAGTGAGAGCTGGCACAGAGGTGCCAGAAGGTATAAGTTGTGTGTTCTGCCCCCTACGGGATCAAAACAAAGGGGGGGGATATGTGACAGTGTGGCGATCTGTCACCCTGGATTCTCAACAAGGCAGGTTGAGGGGCTCCAGGGTAAAGGTTTGATATGGAGGAAAGTGGCTTTTCATTTTCCTCCTTTGTTTGTAAGGTCTGTTTTGGGATCTGGAGCCTGGAGATTTCAAAGAGATCTGGGAGGGATGAAATCTCCAATCCTGGGACCAGGTTTTGGGATAGGCCAGGAGACTGATTGCACAGGTATGTGCAGGCCTTTAGAGAGAGTCAGGACCAGGGTTCTGGGCTCCTCCCCGGCAGCTAGGAGTCAGCAGGGCTCCACCCCGGCAGCTAGGAGTCAGCAGGGCTCCACCCCAGCAGCTAGGAGTCAGGAGGGCTCCAAATGGAAGTCAGGTGGGCTTCACCTAGGAGAGGTGGAAGCCAAAAGCAGCAAGGGGCTGCTAGAGTCTAGCTGTGTGCTAGCGGCGTGCAAGAGCCGTGTCTTGAAGAAGTCTGCAGGAGACAGACATCAAGTTGAGTATAAGCCAGGAGGCTGAATCGGTGTTTTGTGTGATGGTGGATACCCCTGCGTGGGAACCTCTTATGTTATTGAACTGTCATTTAAATAAAAGTGGGCTAAAAAAGGCCTTGAAAAATAAGCGAGTAGCTGTGTGCGTTTAAAAGCTCTACCACGTTGAAGCGAGTTCCCACAATATATATATATATATATATATATATATATATATATATATATATATATATATACACAGTGGAGATCGAAAGTTTGGGCACCCCAGCTAAAAATTTGTATTAATGTGCATAAAGAAGCCAAGGAAAGATGGAAAAATCTCCAAAAGGCATCAAATTACAGATTAGACATTCTTATAGTATGTCAACAAAAGTTAGATTTTATTTCCATCATTTACACTTTCAAAATAACAGAAAACAAAAAAATGGCGTCTGCAAAAGTTTGGGCACCCTGCAGAGTTAATATCTTGTACTGCCCCCTTTCGCAAGTATCACAGCTTGTAAACGCTTTTTGTAGCCTGCCAAGAGTCTTTCAATTCAATTGTTGGCTTCTTTATGCACATTAAAATGGCAGACGCCATTTTTTTGTTTTCTGTTATTTGAAGAAAGAGATTTTGTGGCCAGGTGTCTTTTATACACATAGCGATTTGTCGTTAGGAGACCCATTTTAAATTGACAGGACTAATCTGTGTACCACATGAGCACGTAGCCAGTCTGTGGGAGCCAAAATTATTGTTGCTTCGTACAGGATCAAATACTTATTTTGCTCACTGAACTGCAACTCAATTTATAACATTTGCATCAAGTGCTTTTTCTGGATTTTTGGGTTGAAATTCTGTCTATATCATTTAAAATACATCTATGATAAAAATTTTAGATCTTTCATTTCTTTGTAAGTGGCAAACTTACTAAAATCTGCAGGGGATCAAATAATTATTTTCTCCACTGTGTGTGTATGTATAGGTGAGTGGAAATTAAGTGGGGGCGAGCAGCATCAGTACTAGGAGTGTATGGGAAGGGCAGTGGTGGGGGCAGTTACAAGCAGCAATCTCCCTGTATGGCTTTCAATGAAGCAGCTGAAAGCAGCGGAAGGGAGAGGAGGTGAAGCGGATTCCAGCTGCTTCATTGAAAGCCATACAAGGAGATCGCTGCTTGTAACTGCCCCCACCACTGCACCAATGTTCCCCGATCCTTCAGTTTCTTTCCAGCTCCCCCCTGTGTGTTCCTCAGTGCCAAGACCCTCCCCCTATTCTCTGCACTGCTCTGCCTCCCCCTATGCCCACCCACACTCCAGTCCATGCAGCTTATCAGAAGAGGATGTGTGGGCAGGAAGTATTATACAGAGCCGGCAGCCCTGTGATGACAGAGCCATGTGAGTCGCCATGTGAGTCTGACCTTCCTTCCTTCTTTCTTTCCTTCCCTCCTTCTTTCCTCTTTCTTCCTCCCTCCCTTCCTTCCTTTTCCTACATTCTTCCCTCCTTTCCTTTGTTCCTTTCCTTCCTTCCCTTCCTCCTCTGCCTTTCTTTCCTCCTTCCTTACTTCCCTTCCTTCCCTCCTTTCCTTCTCTCCTTCCTTCCTTTTCCTCCTTCCTCCAGTCCGTACCCCTCTCCCTGCACTATGCATCACACCGCTGACCTCCTCACTGTGCACACATTTTGTTTCCCTATTGATGTAAAGCACTTATTTTCCTTTTATGTTTACATTGCTTTATGTCAACTTTATTAAATTTGTTGTTAATATTTATTTTTGTACCTTTATTCTGCACTAAACACTTGAAAGTGCCATTTCATGAGATAATTTATGAGGATGTGTTTAGGGGCGGAATTAGAAGTGGGGCAAGGTAGGAGTTGGGTGGGGTATCTGGTGGCAAGTAACTTTTAAGGCCTGGCTAATAACTCAGGACTTGAAATTTTGAGCCATATATCACATAAATACACACACTAACAACAAAGATTATTTTGGACCATACAGATGCCAAGGACTTCTCTTTGCTTTTATCATGCAATTGCTGGTTTCCCCCTCTAAGAATCTAATATTGATTTTCTATCTATATTCACAAAGGTTCTGCAATAGCAACATGTGCAATGGTGTTCACTAGTTTTAAAATGAGCTATGGAAAAAAAATATGTTAGCATAATGACACAATAACTGCAAGCATGTGGTTGGTTATGCTCCTGCCACTCTTCCAAAGCATCAGCCAATCTTTTGGAATTTCTGTTACAAACTAATATCACACATAGTTAGACATAAGCTTTGAATATACCTAGAGATGGTAAATATATGCAAAGACAATACAAAATGCCTGAACCAAAACTAGAAAGCTAATATACAATATAGCTATATTGGACATATTACACAGTAGGGAAGGTGTTGGTAAACAGAGGTGTATGGAACACCATCAGAAATAATCTGGCATCTGGTTTCCTTTTAACTGCCTTTCTTGTGCCTTGGATCTTAATTTTTTACTCTTGACAGTAGTGTTATTGCAGCCAGACAGTGGCATCTGGCTGTTGAAAACACTCTGTGAACTTTAATTAATTGGGGAGAAATTACATGGTCTTCCAACCGTGTAGTTTCTCATCAGAGCACATTACAGATTTATATGAGATGTTTCTCCACGGTGTCAAGAGTAATTAAAAGAGGGGGACGAAAGATGCCAAACTATCTGTCTTTTATAGGGAAGCACAAGTTTTTTCCGTATGTATTAATGATGAGTGGGCAATTTTTGTAATATGTACAAAGCTGCAGTGAGACCTAAACCTCATCAGGTCGTCTTGCCATAAACAAATGTGTTTTAGAATTGAGACTGTGTTGCTCAGAATTAGATACTCGGTGTTTAGACAAGCATTTAAGCCACAGCTGTATCCTTGCATTGAGCTCACTGAATGCAAAATAAAGGAGACTCTTAGGAACAGAATGCAAACTTAAAAGATAGTAATAATACTTTTTATGTACAATTTTTACCAGTTTCTTAATGGGTAGGAAAAGCACAAGTGGATTCAGATGCTTGACCTAAACTATAGGGTGGCACCTTTGCCCATATGTGCGGTATACAAACATTAGTTGTCAAAGTTAAACTTCCAGATGGTATAAGGTACAACATATATGTGACGACAACAAACCCTTAGAAGACAGAGGCATAGCAGAATGAGATCTGTAATCCAAACAATTTTATGACACTGGATACATATTAGTCTCTGAAAACTAAAAGAAACTTATAATGGAGCATAAAGGAGTATTATAACAAATGATGCAGTTAAATGTCATGAAGAATCTCTAATTATGCTGACCCATTTTTCAGACAATGAAGACAAGTACGATGACTGCTGTCCCACATCTAATGATAATATTTTTATGTCTTGGGCTAAAACAAAAACACTGCCCCAACAAAGGTCTTCACTTGTTGGCATTTAATGGCTGGAAATAAATTCATTGCAACACCTGCCATATTCCATGTGAATTAATTTCCAAGTCAGGTGCTATAATGGCTTTCTTTAAAGGATGCCAGAGTCTTTGTCATTAGACTTGCAGGATCTATCCAAATTACTACCAGGAACATCCATAACTTTAGAGGAGATTCTAATTAGCATATTAGTATGAAGTGGATTAAAAAGGAATAAACCGAAGAAGCATATTCAAGACTTGACTTTTAAAATGAGGATTGAGGGGCCAAAGTTGGAAAAAAAGGTTTACTTGGCTGGTCATCTAACTCTACATCACTTTAAATGATTGGGTAGACATCTAATGAGACAGCTGTTACCCCAAAAAAATCAGCTATTACTATTGGCTCAAAAGTTTTGTTTACATTTAGGGGAAACCAGAAAACCTACAGACAACAATGTACAAAAGCATGACATTAAAGTTAAAGCAAAATTAATATAAATAAAAAAAACTTGCTAAAGTCCTCTCCCACACATTTTGTATTAGTAACTTAAGACACTAAACATATTGATGAGTCATCAGTGTGATGTAGATGGCCATATATATGATACATTTGAAGGTAGGTGTCCCTACGCTACTGCATGTTACACCTAAGACTAAAATGGGCCAGCACTGACTTTATTTTGACAAGTGTGCTCTAAAATAAAACAAAAAGAAAAAAACTATAAAAAAAAAACTATGTATCAACTTACTACTAAATGCATATATATGTATAGTTAACAGAATGCTGTAAAATGCCTGACAGAGGCAGTTAAGAAGTTTTCCTATTGTAATCAAGGGTCTTGCACTATGGACTTGCTTCCTCCGGATTGACTGGAAATTATGAGGATAAATATCTGAAAGTAATAGATTCAGGGCTTTTTGAAAAGTCAAACTGCTTCTCTTACACAAAAGCAGCGAGCAAGGTCTTCAGCATTCCAACATGTCCCCTGCACAGTGCTCCAGTCACCTGTCATCTAGCTCCCTGAGTGTATTTATTACTGTATATGCAGTCTTACTATGTTACAGTAAAAAATATGTAGACTTTGATCAGGACACTGTTTTTACAGTATCACTGTCCTCATTTGACTTTTTTTGGCACTGTTATGTGTCCATCAGACGTTTGCTGGCAGGTATAGTTATATAGGTGAACTGGCCTTTTTATATCAAAACTATTGGTCTCCATTAAATTATGAGTAAATACACAGGGGACAGGGTTAAATACCTAAACACATTTAAAGGTTGATCCAAACCTATTAAATATCAAAGCAATGAAGCAACAGGGTAGATTTACTAAGGATAAATAAACTGCTCTTTGCAAGTGCAGTTTCACTCTGTAAGTGCAGTTGCTCTAGAGCTTAGTAAATGAGCTACAAAGAATACTCACACACATGCAAGGAAAATGAAAAAAACTGCATTTTTGCTTGGACATGATTAGATGATGGAAGTCAGCAGGGCTCCCCCTCATTTACCAACTTCTGGAGATACTGCACTTGCAAAGTGCGCAGTTTATTTGCCTTTAGTCAATCACTCATATTGTATACATACAGAAAAAAAAAATCATAAATACAACATATGTGATTATGCTTTACATTTCCTTGCATCCTATGCCAAAGTACTCAAAGAAATCTTTTCAAGTTGCAACAAATAAAAAAAGTTGAAATGAAGAGTTCCTGGGGAATTGCTCATTTACCTGTTAATTACAGATATCTCCATCCTAAAAACTGTCCCCATCATTAGTCTCAAGGGATGGAGCTCCTCATACTTTGAAGCCTTTCTTACAACCTAATAGAGTTTCTTTAAATAAATATGTAGCATATCTTTGTTAAACTCATATCATACATCACTCTGCCATGAAGTTATCTGTAGATTTTTCACACAAGGTTTAGAAACACTTCTGCTGAAAAGGCCACTATCAGTACATCTTGTAAGCACATCTTTAAACACTACTTAACAAGAAAAATATGTCAATACATAATGAAAACTTCTCATTTCTGCTTGCAAAACAGAAACACAGCTGCAAGGTACGCTTTAAATTACCCCCCAAAAGAATGTGCAGTACTGAGTCAGATGCGTGTAACATGCGAGGAGGAGGGAGCGGTAATTTGTAACACTTAGCAGTGTATTTGCTTTATCGCGTCTGCATTCTCATCTTCCTTTCAGCTCCGAGCTATACGAGCGTTTGTTCTCCTTGATTAGATTCTTGATTTGTCAGCAAGTTCCTCCCGTCTTTGATGTTTAACCGAGATGACCAACTAAATTTGTATGTCTGCAAGCTTATAGGTTGAAAAATAAGATCAAGATAATGGCATATTCATTCTGTAACTTTTTAATATACCGCTTGATAGCTTATTGAACAATATTAGTTTTGGGTTTTTTTTTCTTTGTTTATTCTTCTGAAAAAATGACATATATACAGCATACTCACTTGCGCAATTTAATTATTTCAGATTAGAGTTTGCATGCTCTTGCAGTGCTTATGCAGGTTTCCTCTGGGTATTCCAGTTTGCTCCCACACACCAAAGACATGCTGGTAGTTTAATTAGCTCCTGTCTAAATTGGCCATGGTATGTGTATGTATGAATGTGAGGTAGGGACTTTAGATTGTAAGCTCCTTGAGGGCAGGAGCTGATGTGAATGTACAATATGTAAAGAACTGCGTAAATTGTCAGCACATTGTTTATAAATACCTGTAATAAAAGAACAATTGGATGTCCATAAAAAAATATTTTACACGAACAAACTTTTTGGAAGGCAGATTTAAATGCAGAACACAGGAACCCAGTCACTATAGAGAGAAGTAAAGATACGGCTTCAGCCTGAACTCCTCCTGGCCATGCTTTCTCTGAGAACAGCATAGCCAGAAGGAGTTCAGGCTGAAGCCGTATCTTTGCCCTTTCCTATAGAGGCTGGGTTCTGGTGTATCGCATTTCCACCTTCTGCCTTCCACTCTGTTTCAGCTAGCCTGGATGAGCTTGCTTGAACGTCGGCATCCAATCTGTGCTTTGGACTGCAGGGGGGAAGTTTTGCAGTGCTTTGAGTGGAGCGCTAAGTTTTTGAATATGAACAAACTGTTGCTACAAAATGGAGTAAAAATGTTACATTTCTAAGCAGGAATTAGTGCCCTTTTAGGGAAACCTCTCCCCTGGGTTGATACTGTGGGTAGGACTAGCATAGTCCTTTATAATCTGGGGCTAGAAGAGCTAGAAGCAGTGGCTGATGGGAAGGTGTGGCCTGCAAGCCACCACCATGTAGGATATAGTTCAAGGGAAATATGTCCACCAAGTAGGCCCATTATAGGTTTCCTCTTAGGACTACCCATTCAAGGGGACCTGCAACTGAGGAACATGGAAGTACTGGAAGGCATCATGATATATTTGAAATTAGACTGTTCTGTTACATATTTGACCGGTGCAAGAAGGAGTATTGCTTTTATGAGGAAATAAGATGTGCACTCTGTTCTGATACAGTAAAACATTGGAAAGGCTGATCATGTGCAAAGGTAGGCATACTTGATTGTTTTCAAACTACTGAATTCTAGAAATTGTACAGTATACTAGCACATTATGTTGCTGTTGTAATCATACACCGAACATTTAAACAAAGATCACTCTAATAAGTCATTACATATCTATTATATTGGAAAAAAAAATCTAATGTCCTTTTCCCCCCACACACTACTGTGCAGGTTTTGAATCTCTTGCGGGATCCAAAGGAAAAACACTGTAACACAAGCTTGACATTTATTTAATATTGTACGTAGAGCACTAACAGTGGGATACATTCTGTTAAGTAATAGCATGCTGGGTGTGGATATGTGACCAAAACCAATTACACAATAACCAAACAGCATTTAGGAAAAATTAGCTATAAAACATGATTCAAGGACTGAAGGCACTAGGAAGGTGTAGCCTTTTATTTGACATCGCTGGTAATATATTTGTGCTAGTGAGGAGGTTAAAGGGATGGGCTCATTAGAACAGTGAAAGCCTTTAGGCGGGCTTCTCAGAAACGAGTCAGAAAACTGCCTGCAGCCACTGTCAGCCAACGATAGTGAGAATTATAGTATCTGTGTATTCTATGAGAAACATCAAAGTCAGATCTTGATTAGTGAGTCTACAGAGAGATGACAAGATCACAAAGGTGTTGAAGACAGATAAGTATGCAAAAGAACATTAATGCAATAACATGTTAACAACCCATGCAGGTTTGTAAAGTCATAAGCAAAAACCATATAGTTATATATTTTTAGTGTTCACACAGTCAAATTAACATATGCAGATTTATATTACATAACTAGATACCTGATTACAAAATTTACAAGCTTGCAGAAAAAGCATAGTCACATTTAAGAACTTTATTTCTTTATGTTTTTCTAGGGCAAATAACACAAGACACATTGGGAGAAATTTACTAAAACTGGAGCACTGAGAACCTGGTGTAGCTGTGTATGGTAGTCAATCAGCTTCTAACTTCAGCTTGTTCACTTAGGCTTTGACAATAAAACCTGATGGCTGATTGGTTTCTATGCAGAGCTGTACTAGATTTTGCATGCTCCAGTTTTAGTAAACCTTCCCCCTAATATACAAATTATTTGAGTATGCACCTCATGACTGAAGGTGTGTTAAAAAGGTCTTATCTCTAGTTGATGATCAGCTCCTTCCTTTGTCATTTCTAGTTGAATTTAAAAAAATAAAAGGGAGAAGATGATTGGTTGCTAGAAGGCATTATGCACACTATTAGGCTCCTTATAACTATGTACTATAGAAGAGCTATTAGAGGTATAGTCAAGTCAAAAGTGAAAACTGAACAGTAAATGTATATATGAGGAAAAGCATTGTCCGTTTCCTTAAAGGCTAGGATCACCTTTTCCAAAAAATAGCCCATGTAGTCAGGTATTAAACAAAAAGCATACAGCTGTCTAAATTATTCATTAATTGTATTGCCATACCTCTAGGCCATTTGGGCCCCCCTGTAAGCCTGTCTATAAAACTCCTAGTTAGCAATATCAACATCCTGCCTTGTAGAAGTATACAAAAACCATTGGTTTTCATTCCTGCAATGCTGGGAGTGGTTGTCACATTCTAGCAACAAGGACATGGGGATTGCTGACTGGGAATTTTTTGACCAGACTTCTAATGGGGCATACAGCCTACGATATGACATTATAATTAATGAACATTTTACAACTGGGTCCCCTTAACGGCATAGGCGATTTCTGGAAAAGGTTAATTTATCCTTTAATTATTTATTAATTCTATTTTGTAGAATACCAGGCTTCCTGCAACCAAAAAGCCCCTTGTTACCAATACTCTGGAGTTCTGTGAACACCATCCCTCATTAAATAAAACTGCCCTGAGTGTTCTCAGTCCAGTTCACTAACTAACCGTATGTGATCCATGCCATCACAATGATGACATAACTTCCTGAAGCCCTTCACATACCCCTTTGTTCCTCATTTTGGTATACTGCACTCCATACACTGCTCTCCCTTTGCCAACTTCAACACCAGCTTTCAGCCTAGGCTCACACTAGGAACCACATGTGAATCAGACCACATTCTTGTGCAATTCACATGTGATTATATGCGCTGCACTTTGAGCCATTCATTTTGGATGGCTCAAATCGCACTGCATCTGCACCAAAAAGGTGCGCAGCACTTTTTGGGAATGCACTGAAACCAGATCTCATGGTTGTTTTGTGCCATGGGATCAGGTTCAGGCAAACGCACTGTGTTTGTGACTTGCTTTTGGGGTGTTGTTAACTTTACACCTGCAGCAGATTGCAAAACAGTGTGTTTGCAGTGCGGTGTGGGAAATGTACAGGTTTCACAGCATTTCTTGCGCCGCACTACTGTGCACCAGGGTTCAGGGGCCCTCCTCACATTACTCCCAGTCCCTCTCCTATCAGTCAGAAAGTCAAGTGATAGCAAATTTCTCTATTGCCCAAAAGAAGGACACAGAGCTTGCAAGACAGAACTAAATGTTTTCTCTGTGTAATCATAAAGGTAAATTCACAAAACTTTCTGAATTTAATAGTTGCAGCATTTCCAAATCTGATAAGCAGGTAAGACCAGGGCTTCAGTTAAAGTCAGAAACATAAATGGACTCAAAATATGACTTTCCAGTATACATGTATGTAAGGAAGTTGATTTCTAGACCAGGAGAGATACTAGCTAGCAGCATCTGCGTAAACAACAGTAAAGAAGAGAAACTTTTCGCACACTGGACAAAAGTTTGGTTCTCATGGCAATTAGCCACATTTCTGGATAAATATAACTTGAAAATGTTGCCATTCAGGAGTGACTCAAATATGCAGAATAACATAATTTATTCAGTTTGGGGTGGGGCTGTCCCATGGGCACCATGTTACACTCTAAACACGGTGCAAAAGGTGGAGTTAGCCTTTACACTCCTTTTTGATGACTACTTCTAGCCTATTGCAACATTGCAATCACAAAAAAATGGTAAAAATTGGCCAACACCCCCAATCTACTGTTTGAATGAATTGAAGGAATATAGAAAATTGTATTTCTTATCACATATACAAAAGCTACACCTCAACTCTAGTCACAGAACAACAGAAAACACTGCTTACTGTAAAGATACTCTCAACTGTATTGTCAAGTAGTGGGAAAATGGATTCGACCAGCTATCCAAAAGTCCTGAAAACTAATATAGGGACCCTGCCTTAAAGTGTCACTAAAGGCACAACTTTTTTTTTTAGTTTTGGATAGAGTGGAGAGGGATTAAAACTCTTGTCTGGTTTTATTGCCGTTTGTGTCCCCGTAAAAGAGACTCACCCTCTCTATTTGTCCTGTTTACTGTTATCATCGAAAGTGAAAGTAAAAGAAAATCCCAGCATCAGAGCATCAACATCAGAGCAGGATTAGAAGGAAATCTTCCAAAGGGGACATTAGTGATGGTAACCTTAGTGATACCTCAGGATTCCCACACTTTGGAGGGATTTCCTCTCACTTCCTGTTTCGGCTACTTGACAGGAAGTGAAGAGAAAGCTCCCCAATGGGACACAGATGGCAAAAAAACTGACAGGGTTTATAACCTTTCCGTACTGTATCCAAAATAAAAAATAAAGTTTTACCTATAGTGATACTTTAAAGCCAATCTCCAGCTTTAATTTAGTTTAGGTAGTTTGTTTGGGTCAAGCTTGCTAAAATGAACTATTTCCAACACTAACATGTGCGTTGGGTGTGCCATCTACATACAGTATACAGCACTGTGATCTAAGTGTGGGATGCAAACATCCTGTTCCTTACCCAAAACAAAATTGAGTCATAATCAGCTTTGTAGTCTGTGGATTCATCTTGAAGGTTTGATGGAACTTTTCACTTTATTGGCGCTCCTCTATGGTTTGTACCAGGTGCTTAACTCTAGTGCTGTTACCCAAGCACCCGCTATTTGTGTTGGACTTTTTGAATATATACAAAGCTTCTTCTGATTGGCTGAGGGGAGACTGTAATGTCATCCACCCACGTCTCTGCCTCAGCCAATCCGAGGAAGCATCATACAGAGAATACAAGGCTGCCTTTGAATTACTGAGTACTACTCAGCCTGACTCAATTTTGGGATGCAAACATCCTGTTCCACACTCAGAACGCAGTGCTGTATACTGATTGTAGGCAACATACAGTTTATACAGCTGGCCCAGTGGGCACACCTGTTAGTGTAGGAAATAGTTTGTTTGGGCCAGCTTGGCACAAATAAATTAGTTACATTGAATGTAAAACTGGAGATCAACTTTATGCTGGAGTGTCCCTAACTAGATTTAATGTTTGCAGCTAAGACATAGCCAACCTGAGATTTGTTTTGTTACCTGTGTTTGTTGGGTTTCTCCTAGACCAAGGGCATGGATTTCCCTTGCTGGCTGCTGTTCATGGTTCTCCATTACATTAGAGTAATATGTTACAATGTAGTGGATTATGCATTTTTATTCTGCTTTGGCCAAACACTGGGGTATTTATTGCAGTGATGTGGGCTTGGGGGAGGGGATAAATATTTGGAATAATCCGGGTGAAGAGGTCTGTATAGAAGATTCAGTCCTGGTCTTGCAGGCATTTGTCTCAGACAGTAAACCAGAGTGAATAAGGGTTTTGTTCTCTTAGCTGCCTATCAGGGAGTAAGGTATGACTGTGTTAAAGACCTAAGGAGGGCAAAGCTGATCTGTTGCAGAGGCCTAAGAAGCAGGTAGTTGCTTATCTGGACCTACATAATCTAAAATGGCTTTCAGCAGAGGATTAAAGAAGCTACAATGACCAGGCGCAGAGGTCTAAGGAATCCAAACTGGCATGTGGCAAAAGCCTATGAAACAGAAATATAGCTGTCCATTTGGAGCAACTTCTGAGGATTCTGCTGTACAACTATTCAAGGTATCTGTGACTGTGCTGCTCTATAGAGCAAAAGGGCCAATCAACTATTGGGAGGTTGTTACTGAAATATTACAGCCACCATCACTTTTACTAGTAGTGGGCAGCTGCACTTAAGGGCCAGTATCGGTTTGATGTTACTTGGATGTCTACAATAATTTGGCTGTTTTTGGGGTATCCTGTGCCCTAAACCTCTCTTCACAATTTACTGAGCAAATAAATCTTTAAAACCTATAGCAAGTCTGAAGCCCAACTGTCATTGTCTTTGGGTCAATGTGTTGTTGGGTGCAACTGAGGATCATCATTAGGAAGGCTAGGAGGGCCTGGTAAAAAATTGAGCAACACTAACATCCTACAGTCCACGAATCAACTATATTAATTACGCTGAATTTAAAAAAAGAGGTTGGATATGATGTCAGGTATTTGCTCCCAAGCATATTTCAAATGTAACAGCTAACAGCTGTAAAAGTGTTTTTTTACCTTAATGCAGGGAATTCATTAAAGTGTTACTAAACCCAGGACCCTGCATTCACTATATCTGGTCTCCCACAGTATACAGAACATGGAAATCCAAATATTTTAGTAAATATAAACTGCTAAATACATTTTCTCCACAGCAGTTAAAGCAGTCTTGTGACTTCTACCAGTGTTCAGCAGAGTAGCTTGTAGGAGGAATTTTCTTTCTGCTCTAGGGATATGCAAACCCCCTGACCTCTGTCTGGACAGTGCTGATTGGCCCTGTGCTGATCACATGCATTCTCCCATGGAAAAAAAAAACCTCTCTGTAATACACACCAAACTGAGCATGTGCAGAATGGCTACAGGTTCAGTCTGTCTTATCAGGAGATAAGACATGGACATCTGAACAAGAGGAGGAGCAGAGAAGACAGGATCAAACGGCCTTTTTACAAAATGCAGAGGATTAACCCCTTAGGTTCCACAATGAGTATACCAAGCATGCTTTGCTGCATTTACATACTGATTTTACTGTTGTGGGTTTAGTAACACTTTAAGATCAAAATGTTTTGGCTTTAGAATCACTTTAAGGTAAGAAACCTTCTGCCTTTAGAAACACTTTATTACCCCTTTTTATCGCACAGCAAAACAGAAATAAATGCCCTTTGTTACAATCTATGTTTTAAATAAGGGGCTTCAATGCACTCAAGGAGCAATACATTTCTAAGGACCTAACCCTAAATTACTTTTAGACTGTCTAGGCATAGTGCAACTCCTCACCTTGACAACCACTTCCCATGTGGTATTAATTGGGGCTCTTAACAAACTGTCCAGGCACCAGGAATTTCATTGTGCATAGCTGCCCTATGTCTGAATTTTAAAAAGTCTGAATTTGTATAAGCAGTCTGGGAGGCTCCTTGAGCATACTGAAACCCACTTTTGAGGAGCCAACAGTACTTGCTATCACTGGATGATCCCTACCCTGTAAGAATTACATCGAGTTGATTTTCCAAGTTTTCCGAACTGCATCCCACATTGATCAGCCTGCTTTCCAATGCATCTGTTGAATATCCTCTTGCTGGGCAATGCAGCCTCATCTCAGGCTTCTTCTCCTGGCTCTCCGTTTGTCAGTAGCCTGTATCCTGGAAATGTAACCCTGCCTCTCAATATCCTGTTGCCATGCAATGCTGTAGTTTAATTCTTTTTTCTCACCTCCCATGAGGCCTATTTAAACTATTTAAACCTCACAAGCCCTGTGCCAGGGGATTTTGGCCATTTTTTCCATATGCCTTACCAGCTGCCATTGCCTATATCTGATCTGCCCGTGTTCCGACTCATGCCTGTTTTTGACTGTGTTTCTGTCTGCTGCCTGGGCTGACCCCTGCTTGTTACTGACTATATCTCTGCCTGTTACATGGACTGACCTCTTGCCTGTTTACCGACCACATCTCTGGCTGCTGCCTGGACTGACTTTTGCCTGTTTACTAAACACATCCCTGCCTACTGCCTTGACTAGTCTCTTGCCCGATTGCTGATCGTGCCTTTGCCTTCTGCCAATCTCTTGCTTGTGTCAAAGTGCCACATCTCTGTCTGCTGCCTTGTCTGACTTTTCTGCACATCCATCTGATTATGCTCCAGCCAAAGCAACAGTATCTCCACCCTGTGCAGACATTAATCTATTGAAACCACTGGTACTTTAGTTTTCCCTTTGGTCGTGGTCTTTGTTACCTACCCAAAGAATATAACATTCTGAAATAAATTCTGGGAGCAACAAAGTACTGGTACACCTGCCTATCTTATGGGAAATGTTATAAGTGAAGCCACACTAGTCAACTACGTGTCCTGACAACTTGTACAGGAGTGAGAATTACATAGACTCCTACTGTCATGTCCAGTTTAGTTAACAATCAAAATTGGGTAAACAGTGCAAGAAAATGCATCAACTGTTAAGATACATCTATATACATGCAACAACAGTGCTGTAGGACAGGTTTCAGTGATTGAGTAAATGT
The DNA here is from genome assembly GCF_062004578.1 of Staurois parvus. Taxonomy (NCBI): domain Eukaryota; kingdom Metazoa; phylum Chordata; class Amphibia; order Anura; family Ranidae; genus Staurois; species Staurois parvus. Next base: position 3,449,891 of record NW_028318295.1, read on the forward strand.
TGTATGTCTAGTAACACTATGCCCAGATATATATGAATATGTAGATTCAAACAAAGAAAAGTACACCTGTTCTAATTTTGAGAATTGTATCATTCTGACTTACAGTCACCACACTGTAACCATGATCGTTACAGCTATACCTTTGTTATTTGTACACACAGGCATCACTCTTATATAAATAAAGCACACAATTAGAAATTGTATCATGTAAATTGTTGTTCTTTATGTGCATTTACACACATACATTAATATGTTTTCATGTACTAACATGAACAAGCTTTTACCTCTGTCTACACTGTAATCCCATAACACACTTGTACTGTCTTGTCTACGCTTATGTAAATGCATATAGATGCAAAACATGTCAATTCACGTATAGTGTTACATGTGTCAAAATAGAGGAAAATGGTTTTAACTTACATATGACAGTATACTTGAGCTATGGTAGAGAACATTTACAGAATGCTACAAAGGAACTAAAACGTGTGCATGACACTGCTGATACTGGCAAAATGGCCAGTTTATATCCATTTTTGTTGCACAGAGAATAAGACAATTCTCAAATACCTATGTTTTAGTTGCTATTTCATACAGCCCATTACAGCTGCATTAGGTATCATCTACTTCTGGATCAAATTCTGAAATAAACAAAACCATATTTACATAAAGATTTGTAAAGTCACTAAACATGCTTTTTAATATCTTGGTACTGAACATGTTAATTATTTCACCATGGCTGCAGCTATACTTTGTGTAATAAATCATATAACTCCCTACTGAGTGAGTGGTAGCCCTAGCTCTATGATGGACTTCTCTTGCTCAGGATTAAATGCTCCAAATGGAGTTCTACTCTAGGAAAAATCAATATATGATTACTGAAAAGATTTGTATGGATCGGTCCGTTATGTAGCCTGCAAAATAAAATGGTCTGGAGAAAAAGAGATCTGTGCAATATATTTATGAACAAAATGCTGTTTCAGTTACTTTAAGATTGGAGAACAGTGATAACAAGTCACCTTGTGATAATGGAAGTTTGAGTAGCTACAGAAGACCAAAGTATGGCCTCATCAGATTCACATGACCTTGACTCTGGCTTCACTAATAAAGCAGGAAGTGGACTTGTTATTACTGCGGGGAATACAAAAAGATGTTGAGACTGCCGTCCTAATTCAACTTTCAATTCCATATCAACAGCTGATGCACTTTGTGGATAGTATTTAATTTAATTGTGACTGCCAGACTGAGAATTTATGTACACTAGAAACCTAGCTATAGGAGGTATACAGTAGTTTCTCTTCATGGGTTAGTCAAAGAGATTCTCCGCTCTACGGACAGATCTGTTACCTTTAACTATGGATAATGTAAATCTAAACCAAAGCAAATTGTTCTTGAATACGATATAGATTTTGCTATTTTTGTTGGCAAGCTATCTCAAAGGGGTGTTAGGCCATTTATACTCTAGTGCTTTGTATTTGCTCACATTTCACTCAGCTCAATTCACTGCAGGTTGAACAGAACTGGAGCACACCAACTCAATGAACTTTGGAGAAACCAGTAACAGTGTGCAGAAACATCACTGAACATACTGTATTCAATAAACACTGTAAGTGGCAACGGGCATACTCATAGCATCCAATCAAAGTCTATTGTGTACTGGTAAAACATACGAAGTTGTGAATGGCAACTTTGGGTTATCATGCTTTGTTCTTTCCACTGTTCATTGAACAAGCCCAGTCTACTGCCTCTAGTTACCAATGCAGCTTGTGCCTCTGTAGTACATCTGCCTCTAGCCTATTATTACACTCAGATCTTCCCTTACAAAGGTGCTGATGACTAACACAAATACTCCTGCGCTTGGGGGTGAACTCAAAAAGGTTATGGATCCATCCTGGAGATCCTGGATGGTGCACGCCTTGCTGCCCTCAAGGGACTGGGGTAGTCCAAAACATTGGGTACAAAGAAAACAAACAGAGGGTGCCTCGGCCTACTGCATTACCTTAAATACCATTTATTAAAAAAGTAGATAGGTAATATACTCACAAAAGGCGAAAATGGAAAATCTCATCATAAAGAACAACACTGTCCAGTCCGCATGGTGTGGCTATCCACATAGGAACATTGGACCTCCAACAGGCTAACGCATTTCAAGGACTTGCCTCTTCCTCAGAGCCCCATAGCCACACCATGCGGACTGGACAGTGCTGTTCTTTAGGATAAGCTTTTACATTTTTGTCTTTTGTGAGTATATTACCTATCATCTTTTTCAATAAATGCTGTTTAATTGGATGCCAGTCCCTGTTGCAACAGCTATTACTCAATAGAGTTACATAGGCAACACCATCTTAGTCCTCCAAGAAAGTTTTTTTCTTTTATAGGAGAATGATGGGATACACAAAGATAAACACACATACTCACCTCCATGCTGCAGCTGTTCCTTGCTGACTCTAGGACTGAGAGCTGACAGATCACATGACAACTGATAAATCAGCAATCAATCTGCTTGGAACTGAGGGCAGTGCCCATCAGTCAGTGCGCCCAGATCTGCTCGCCCAGTGCTCACTGGAGCGTCAGGTTGCAGAGCAGACATGCACAGCTGACTCTAGATCTCAGCCATGTACTGAAAGGTAAAGCAGCTGTCAATCAAGTAAATAGGTGGATCCCAACAATAATGTTAGGTTCCTTCACGAACCTGGCGCAGCTCTACCCCATCAACTGATAGCTAGCAATAGTGTCAACCTGCTAACAGCCGACACTGGGTCACAGAACAACAATAATAAATGTACTCTATGACCCAAAAAAAAGCATGGTCAAAAAGGTTTGTGTATACTTCTCTTTTAACTGAGGGTAGGACATGGTGCTGCATGTGAAGATACATTCTTACTGGCATGGTCTGGAGAACAGATGTGTAGCAGTAAGTCATCCATAGGGTTAACAAATGTATGTATTCTTTCAATGTTGCCCAAAAGCATAATTTATTAAGATATTATTTAAAGTGTTGTAAAAAAAAAAAAAAGTAATCCAGACAATTAAAGCAACAAACTTTCTCTCTTTACCTTTACGAACCACAAAATTTCCATGTATGAATTTTAAAAATTAATTAAAAAATTGCCCCTTCCATTCCATGACATTCCAGCAAGAGAAAAGTTAATACATTGCTTAGCATAAAGTAAAAGATGTTAATTTATTATCATAGTGAAAAAGTGGATTTCCCACTGCAGTCTTCAGAAGTTATAAATAGCCATGTCCAACCGAAGTCCACCCAAATCTGAAATATCCCTGTTTACTTTGTAACAAAAAGTCATCACCATCATACATATTCTATTGTGACAAGCAAGTCATTCACAGTGAGGATTTTAAAGGTATTTTTTTCTTGCGAGTGATGCCTAGGTGTAATACCCACTGGGGAGATTTTCCCTCACTCCCTCTCCCAGTGACACCAGTACAAGAAATGAGGGAAGAAGTTCTCACTAGGTATTATAAGAACAAACAGCAGTTGAAACATTGTCATAAATTCTAACCATTTCTAGACTGATCCCATCTGAGTAGGATCAGAAGAGAAATGAATGGCACATGTAACATCTGTGACCATTCCAATTTTTTCTCCATCTAGTGATGGAGGAAGAAGGGGACCCATGTAATCTCTATGGGCAGCCAGATGTAAGGGGACATGAGTCTGCTTATATCTGTTCACATTTGATCAGATCATTAATAGCAGACCTGAGCATAAAATGTTTCTGCTCAGTCCCACAAACCTGAAGGGACCCAAATGTGTGTGTTTATAGGTGGATGCATGTCTATTTACATCTGTACCACGTAGGGATACATTGCAGATGTAAGCGGACATGTGTCCGCCAATGTCTGCCCACATTTGGTCAGGTCAGTAATAGCAGACCTGGGTACAAACTTTTTCCATTCTGGCCAATGAACCTGAAGGGACTTGAATGTACAATATGCGGATATAGGCAGATGCACATCTGCCTACATCTGGTTCCCAAAGGGGGCAGAATGGTTTTCATTCATGTAATCATGGGTCAGTAATAGACTGATGGAACTTTGCTCTAAAGGGGGCCTTGCGTAGGAACTTTTCTACTAAAATGTACTAAAAAGTAAAAGCACCATATTTTATGTGTGCCCATTTATGTTATGTTTATGATTACAAGCCACTATATCTTGCATTAGTAACAGAAAATCTAAAAAAATGCAAACTTCTGTGTTATGCTGTTAAGGGACTCTAGTTAAGAAAGAAACCTGTGGGTTGATTTTTTTTTTTACTTCCTTTTGAAAATGCTAGCTACTTTGACTTTTAGGCTAGGTTCACATTGATATGGCTCTGCGAACCGTGGTTTGCGCAGGCACGGCATCCTATTCATGTGAATGGGCCCTGCACCATTTCTGGAATCGCAAGGGCAGTGCAGTTCCTAATGCAGGAGCGATTTCCAGTGTCTGCGATGTGCCATTAGGATTAATGGCAAGCGCACACATCTCCTGCATTTTTCTGTGTGGGTGATTGCGGCTGCAGGAACAGGTGTGGACCCACAGCGGGAACCACTTGCACAGATGTGAACCTTGCCTTAGAGCCTGTATCAATAGGCAAGGCCAATACAATTATATGAGAATGCAAAACCCGATCAAAGTAGGTCATATGCATCTCAGGAGGTCAACTGCAGGTCAAATGCTTTTGTCAATGAATTCTGAATGATCTCAGAAGCTCCTAAAACTGATCTGAAACTGAAACACAAGCCTAAGCATAGATCAATACAGGCTCAACAAAAATATTTTTTTTCTGTGTTTCCTGTCTATGCCATACATGTGCAGTGACATGAGCTGGGTAAAACTGCAACACTGTCTGAACTTTTATGCAGCGTAACTCACTGCATTTCTCCGTAGTTCAGGGTGTTGCACGCTAAGATGCATAGAGTGTCGCAGTGCACTGTGATGTTAAATAATAAAGTTAAATAAGAGATAAAAAGGTTAACACAGCAATATGTTGTTAATGATGCAGAACAAACATACAGTAAAATAAATACAGACTCCTGATCAGCTTATTTGTTTAAGATATGTGAAACGGAAAGCACTGAAGCATTCAGGAAGGGGAGGTTAAGCGGCATCACAGCCAGGCTGCGAGCAATTTCAGAAGCAGATCAGCAGCAAAAACTCATATGTCTTTCATGCCAGATGTCTTTTAAGTCTCGTGTGCCCAAACACATGCAGACATGTTTTGATTACCATTAAATATAGAGATTGGCACAACCAGATTGCAATATCAGTACTAGATATCAGAGATTGCTCATTTTAGTGGCAGAATGAGTGGTTGTACAGTGTAACAGTGTGATGTATTAAGTACAATATGTTAAAGGTTTTGCACACATGGTAAGCAATTTTCAATGGCTTGTGTTCTTTTTAGAGTTGTTGGGTGATAAAGCACTGAAGCCTGACCTGACATCCTGAGTATGAAAAGCCCTGCTGCAGGCAATCATAAGATTAACCCTTTTCGAGGACATTTTTCAATATAGTTAAGTATTTATAACCCCGTTTCTCAAAATCTGGCACCCTGTTTTGGACACAAACACTTGTCATAGCAAGAAAAATTCACAACCATCAAACCCCAAGCCTGTTTAACTGGCAGGCCTAAACTCCACAACTGAGATTAGTCTGTCACCCTCAGGCAACTTCTGCGCAGGCTAGAGGAGCTCAAATAACTTAAATAAACAACAAATCTGTGTCTATGGATATATCTGAAGCAAACAAGAATGTTATTAACCCTTTCAGTATGACTGGGCAAGTAGAAAATCCCCAAATCCTGTGGGTCTATTTATCTCACTAGCGTAGCAGACTAGTATGAAAAGAGGAAGAGAAATAATTAATAGGGCAGGGGATAGATTATCCTTTAATGGAGGTAAATCAACCCCCTAACCTAGGTTTCCCACTCCTCTTTCTTTTTGGATTATCAGTTTTAATAAAGTTTTAGCAGCTGTTACAAAAACAGAAGACATATACCGGATACAAATGAAAATACAAAATTACTGTAGGTACAAACACTTCAAGATGTACACATCAACCATATGGCAAATATTACATAGGTGTGAAAGGTAGCGGTGGCATTCCATGTAAGATAGGCTTCAGAACCACCAGGCACATGTGGCCAAGATGGAGACAATAACGAGGGAGCAAAGTTAACACCAAGACAAGTGTATTATCCTTCTACATGCGACCCTGCAGGGTATGTCTACCTAAGTCAGGTACAAGGGAAGTATAGGGCCTATGTAGTAGACCCGACCCTGTACAGTATACATGTGCAATGGAACCTGATGCGTATGTCCTATAAGAGGAGTCTCACACCTCAGATAAGGGACCACATCACATCTTAGTGCAGTGGAGAGTGACAAAGGCCAGACTTGTGTGAGCCATGGAATACAAAAAACGTAAAACAAAACAAAGAGAACAAAACAACAAACAAACCCAGTAAGTTTGTAACAATGGACCTATTAAAAAATAACCAATTCTCTCTCAAGAGTGTGCAAATAAGACATCATTGCTGGGTACCCGGAGATCCCACAACCCTCAAGATCAAATAATAGGGTGGGGGTAGCAGGGGTAGGCCCAGCTACACCGGGTGGAGGAATTTCCCTACTAGTTCTGAGATCTCTGGGTATCCCCATACATGTAGAGCCCCCACGTCAAGTCAGGTTAAGTGTCTTGTCAATTTCCCGGGAGTAGTACATCCAAACAGACCAGATGTCCCCACTTTGAACAGCAAAGTGGAGAAGGGGGTCCTGTACTTACAGTGAAGGAAATAAGTATTTGATCCCCTGCTGATTTTGAATGTTTGCCCACTCACAAAGAAATGATCAGTTGAAAAATAGAATGGTAGGTTTATTGTAAGACTGAGAGACAGAATAGCAACAAAAAATTCAAAAGAAATGCATGTCTAACAAATTATGCACTGATTTGCATGTTCATGAGGGAAATAAGTATTTGATCCCCTATCATTCAGCAGGATTTCTGGCTACCAGGTGTCTTTCATACAGGTAACAAGATGAGATTAGAAGCAGTCTCTTAAAAGGGATTGCTACTAATCTCATTTTGTTACCTGCATAAAAGACACCTGTCCACAGGAGCAATCAAACAATCAGATTCCAAACTCTCCACCATGGCAAAGACCAAAGAGCTGTCCAAGGATGTAAGGGACAAGATTGTAGATCTATACAAGGCTGGACTTGGCTACCAAACTATCGACAAGCAGCTTGGTGAGAAGGTGACAATAGTTGGTGCAATCATTCGCAAATGGAAGAAACACAAAACAACTGTCAACCTCCCTAGGTCTGGTGCACCATGCAAGATCTAACCTCATGGAGTGTCACTGCTCATGAGAACAGTGAGGAATCATCCCAGAATTACACATGAGGATCTTGTCAATGATCTCCAGTCAGCTGGGACCACAGTCACCAAGAAAACAATTGATAACACACTACGCCGACAAGTACTAAGTCATGTTTTGTGAAGGGGATCAAATACGTATTTCCCTCATGAACATGCAAATCAGTACATCATTTTGTTAGACATGCATTTCTTTTGAATTTTTTGTTGCTATTCTGTCTCTCAGTGTTACAATACACCTACGGTTAAGCACCGTCTGGTGGTGTCTCTAGCAGCCCACAGCACGGGGAGCCTCAGGGCACGGCGTCTAAGTCCCAATCTGCTTATTCACCATGGCCCCTGATGGTGGGGATGGACTTGGAGCAGACTGAGACCAGGTCGCGACCCCTGAGTACGACCGGCAGTGGTAGAGAGCACCGTCAGGGGTGTGCGGGAAATGGAACCTGACGTGAAGAGGCTGGCAGGCCTGGTAACAGGGACAGATCCGTGCGGGATGGATGGATGGATTGTCAGGGTAACGCAAGGCGTAGTCAGGCAGGCCAGATCAGCAACGTGAGGGCAGCGAGGTACAGGAGGAGCAGGCAGAGAATGGTCAGGGTCACGAGCTGGGTTCAGCAACTAACGGGCAGCGCGGTACAGAGGATCAGGCAGAAGAATGGTCAGGTCAAGCCAGGGGTCAAGCAGGAGACAATCAGCAGGGTCAAGATCAAAGCAGAGGTCGGCAACAGGAAGCTTCACATGATCAGATAACAGGAACAGGACAAATAAAGACCAAACGGCAATTGACATACCTCCTGTCCCGTTTAAATAGCGCACCCTGCGCTGTCATTGGTGCCAGGCACGTGTCCGCGATCGCAAGTGCGCATGTGCGGCCGTCGCGATCGCCCAGGTCCCACTGCCCGCTGGCTATAGTGTATCGGTGTTCTGCGCATGCGCCGCCAGGTGCATCGCGGCAGAACAACCAACACCTGACACCTACCATTCAATTTTTAGACTGATCATTTGTGAGTGGGAAAACATTCAAAATTATTTCCTTTACTGTAGTTGGTGATTTGAGGACAGGCATTATATTTTCTTTTTCTGTGTGGAAACTTTCTGTTTAAAAACACCAACTCCGAAAAAAAAAAGAAATACAAACAAAAACTGACATTAGTAGTGTTCTAGAAACAATGGTGTCTATTTTTGTAGAGACAGATTTAAAAATTAGAAAAAGTAATATCAGCCTCATACACAGATTCTATTTAATCTGTCTTTTGATCTTTGCCTCCTAGTTAATCTTTATTATGGACATATTAGCACCCCCCCCCCCCCAAGATATTTTATCTACTGTTTAAACTTGGCAACATATGTGCACTAATACTGCAATCAATTATTCTACAGAAATAAACTAAAATTCAGTCAACATCCAGTAAGACTCAGAGAACTTTTATACTTAAAATTTGCTTCTAATGGATGTGTGCAGTTAGTTAAGGTTGGACAAGGAAAAAAAATGTGTGTGAATAGTATAAAAAATTATCAGTGATCCTCATATATCTCTGTGTTAATGTTCTTTGAGATTTACTGGTCTAATAAAATTTATCAGAAAGAAGAAAAAGGAGTAAATGAAATGATAAACTCCTGGACTGGCTCCAAGCTAAAGGAATATATAACATCTATATAGGACAGCTAAGCTATGACCTCTAGCCGCTCACTGCGAGCCGCAGGAAATCTCAACTCTATTTCATCTGAAAAAGCTGAACTGTCTTAAGCTAAACCACAGCACTTTCCCTGGGTTCCTCAGGGAGACGTCCCCAGTGCCGGAAATTAATTGACTTAGAAAAGATCTCTCTGAATTTACCTGCGTGAGTAGTGCTGTGAGGCAATTATTAGCACTTTTGTACTTACAATAAAACAATTTTCCACAACCTTGTCTGCTCATCTGAAGGGGGTATTTTTTTCCTTGGCTCAGAGGTTTACAGCTCGTGGTAAGATCCATTACTCAGCTGAGAGCTACCTAATGCTGTGATCATAAATACCAATTTTTATACTTTGGCTGTAAGTTCCTCATTTTAGCCATTTTGCCATTACATTCTGATAACTGCTAAGAAAGATATATTATGCAGAGATTAAAATCAAGCACAAAAAGTACTTAAACTATCTCTAGTCAATATGTTTTTCTATTTTTTGGATAGAGCAAAGACCAGCTAGAAATTTTGTCAAGTCTTTTAACTGTCTATAAGGAGACCACTAAAATGTTACAGTTGCCAAAAGAAGAGGAAATGAAGGGACTTTTTTTTCCCAATAGGGACTCCTTTTCTGGTGACAACTAAGAGGGCATTTCTACTCATTCCTTGTTGCACCTCTGGGACAGTAGGTGGGAGAAATTTCACCAATAAGACATAAACAAACAAAAAAAGTTGTGGTTATGGCATATGCATACTTATCATGCTCCAAGATGAACCAATGTAATTATTCAAAAAAAGTCATACCTGAAATTCAGCTTTAATAACATTGAACACTCCAATGATATGCAACAATCCAGTGTGTCCAAAAACAGGATTTTAAACTTCCTGTAAAATCCATATCTTGGAGTTCATTACCCACTTTTCTACAGCAATATTTAAAAAAACCATTACTGTGATCTAAGCCATCATCAGACAGCTCAGATAACAGACGTACAGTCAGGTCCATAAATATTGAGACATTGACAAAATTCCAACAATTTTGGCTCCACCACCACAATGGTTTTGAAATGAAACAAACAAGATGTGCTTTAACTGCAGACTGTCAGCTTTAATTTGAGGGTATTTACATCCAAATCAGGTGAACGGTGTAGGAATTACAACAGTTTGCATATGTGCCTCCCACTTGTTAAGGGACCAAAAGTAATGGGACAATTGGCTTCTCAGCTGTTCCATGGCCAGGTGTGTGTTATTCCCTCATTATCCCAATTGCAATGAGCAGATAAAAGGTCCAGAGTTCATTTCAAGTGTGCTATTTGCATTTGGAATCTGTTGCTGTCAACTCTCAAGATGAGATCCAAAGAGCTGTCACAGGCTGAAAAAACAAAACAAACCCATCAGAGAGATAGCAAAAACATTAGGCGTGGCTAAAACAACTGTTTGGAACATTCTTAAAAATAAGGAACACACCGGTGAGCTCAGCAACACCAAAAGACCCAGAAGACCACGGAAAACAACTGTGGTGGATGACCGAATAATTCTTTCCCTGGTGAAGAAAACACCCTTCACAATAGTTGGCCAGATCAAGAACACTCTCCAGGAGGTAGGTGTATGTGTGTCAAAGTCACCAATCAAGAGAAGACTTCACCAGAGTGAATACAGAGGGTTCACCGCAAGATGGAAACCATTGGTGAGCCTCAAAAACAGGAAGGCCAGATTAGAGTTTGCCAAACGACATCTAAAAAAGCCTTCACAGTTCTGGAACAACATCCTATGGACAGATGAGACCAAGATCAACTTGTACCAGAGTGATGGGAAGAGAAGAGTATGGAGAAGGAAAGGAACTGCTCATGATCCTAAGCATACCACCTCATCAGTGAAGCATGGTGGTGGTAGTGTCATGGCGTGGGCATGTATGGCTGCCAATGGAACTGGTTCTCTTGTATTTATTGATGATGTGACTGCTGACAAAAGCAGCAGGATGAATTCTGAAGTGTTTCAGGCAATATTATCTGCTCATATTCAGCCAAATGCTTCAGAACTCATTGGACGCCGCTTCACAGTACAGATGGACAATGACCCAAAGCATACTGCAAAAGCAACCAAAGAGTTTTTTAAGGGAAAGAAGTGGAATGTTATGCAATGGCCAAGTCAATCACCTGACCTGAATCTGATTGAGCATGCATTTCACTTGCTGAAGACAAAACTGAAGGGAAAATGCCCCAAGAACAAGCAGGAACTGAAGACATTTGCAGTAGAGGCCTGGCAGAGCATCACCAGGGATGAAACCCAGCGTCTGGTGATGTCTATGTGTTCCAGACTTCAGGCTGTAATTGACTGCAAAGGATTTGCAACCAAGTATTAAAAAGTGAAAGTTTGATTTATGATTATTATTCTGTCCCATTACTTTTCGTCCCTTAACAAGTGGGAGGCACATATGCAAACTGTTGTAATTCCTACACCGTTCACCTGATTTGATTGTAAATACCCTCAAATTAAAGCTGACAGTCTGCAGTTAAAGCACTTCTTGTTCGTTTCATTTCAAATCCATTGTGGTGGTGTATAGAGCCAAAAATGTTAGAATTGTGTCGATGTCCCAATATTTATGGACCTGACTGTATATGTGATTGCCGCGATGGGCAATTATAGTGATCACAAGTGTAGACACACTAATGTTTACATCTGAGAGCCTTCCTCTTTCTGTCACAATGGAGTAAAGGGAGGAAGGAATGAAAAAAATGAATTATTCATTAGTGGAGGATCACAGGCCTCAAGCAGGGGACACTGAGGAGGGGACACTGAAGGCCTTTTAGTGGATAGTAAGCTGGAGAGACCTGATGCAGGACTGCTCCCTTTGATAGAGAAATCTAACATGTTGTACTGCTAAACAGAGATAACCTAATTGAAAATAGCAGGTAATACCCATCTCCTGAAAGCAGGAGAGGTTCAAATGACCAGAAGTGACCAGGTCACTGTAGCAGGCAGCAAGGATTAACATTGCATTAAGTAAAATGCATGTCTATGAGCAATGGTGGGAAGATGCTACCTCACGCTGAATAAGGCAGGGAAAGAACATTTAAATCCCCAGTGTGTTAACATTTCCATGGAACTAACAGAAAAAAGGACTGCATGATGGCAACCAATGGTTCCAATAAACAGAGTAGCTTCCGATGCTCATCCCACACAGCATACCCATTAAAGAGTCTTTGGGAGAATGGGTCACACCAGAAGCTGAACTATGACTCTGGACATCTGAAAAGCACTTTGTAGCTAACACAGTGCACAGATGTCTGGATTGCTAATCTGGATTTTTGCATACAGAGCTCAACTCAGCAGCCTGTAGATAGTCTTGATTAAAAGCATAATGGGAGTGGAAGGGCTTATACTTGGCTGGCCAATGGCCTTTTTGTTTTCCAGTAGAGAAAGGAAGGGATATAATACGCAGAGTGCCAACATCTCTAATGAATACAAGGGGGGGAAAAGTCCTCTTTTTTGGTGGGACTTTAACGGCACAATTTATTTATATGGTAAATTTCAACAATTCAAAAAAGATTTTTTTTTTATAAAAATATGACATTTTATTTTTAAAATCTCCAAAAATAAACATAAAGCTACAATACATATTGCGGCAGTGTCATCAAAGATGGTATTGCAAATCTAATCATGGATCATGCTGACAACGGTTATCTACATCAGCTGAAGTCAGCAGCAACTGTGATCATTGATACCAGTCACCCGCGACGGCAGTTACCGACAGCAACAACATCTCCCACCGCAAAGAGAGAGGTCAGAGTGTTGGAAATCGCAGAAGGCGTGTGACCATCCCAGGTGAGGCACCTCAGAGATTGTGCAGCACCGACAATTGACAACAGGAAAAAACTAGCCAGAGAGACAAAGCCCATTCATCATCCCTTCAAGGAGTTAACCCCTGAAGACTGTTCTTCTTGGATGTGGTGAACAACTGCTAACCAGTGACATGTCAGTCCTTAACAGCTATCCACCGATTCACTAACACAGGCCTGTGCAACACATAGACTCACACAGTGTTACAATCCCACAGTATACATTTGAATTTGGGACTGAGCCTAAAGAGATCTCAGTTTAGCTGGGGACATATTGCTGCTATAGTTGCAGGGGGTTAATTTTGATCTATAGCTATACCAGTAGATACGTATATACATGAATATTGTGTTTATTGATGTTATTGTGCTAATTCTAGAAGGTTTGTGTATTCAGTGCATTTAACTTCTATTTTCCAAGTTAATTTGCAGTGTATTTGCAGAGTTTTACCTGTCTTATTAAACCTGTTATAAAACTTCCCACAAGGTGTACTGGTGTGCTGTGGATCCAATATATATATGGTTCATCACTGAAGTAAGGACAGAAGTGCCTGTTAATTCCAGCGGCTCCTTTGGGGGTGATTGCTACATGTGGGTGTCTCGTCCGGGATACCTTCTGGTCCCTGTTACAGAGTGATAACCACCTCTACTGGCCAAGCCGCCATGATGGATTCTGCTAACGCAGCCAAGAGGTGTGAAGAGCAAAATGGCAGGTTGGGGCTCTGTGTAATTATGTGTCTCCCTGGTGCCAGCTGGACAAAGGAACAGAAAGTAGTGACAACTTCAGTACTTGACTTCTACTTTAGTAGAAGACATTCGTAGTGGACCTGAAGGTTGATCAAGCAGCCATCAGTACTTATGCTCTGTTAGAATGAAAGAGAGGGATCCCAACCTGTTTCCAGGGGTTTAACATACAGTTGCCAGGGGACCTTGAAGCCCAGCTTATACAGACAAGTACTCTGGATGAACACCCTGAGATTACAAGCTCAAAAGCGTCAGGATCAGGAATGTCAGATATTACTTTCACTCCAAATACAGGGTTCCCTCCTGCTACATTTTTCACTGATATGGGAAAGCTGGTGGAGACTTTAGTCCAAAACTCAGCTGCGTCCATCAATTATGGATATTGCAAGCTGCAATTCTATTCTGGGAAGGTCCCTGTGCCGCCTGGGGAAGAGGAGTATGAAACCTGGATGGAACAAGCACTAGAAGAATGGGATGTTCCAGAGGCTCAAAAGAAACAGTGAATTACTGAGAGTTTGAAAGGTATTTCAGAAGTCATTAGAAATTTTAAATTAAGTCAAGAGTCCTGTACAGCTTATGATTATCTTCGCATGTTACAAGATGAATTTGGATGCACAGAGAAAGCTACGGAATTAATCTACCTGTATGAACACTCATTTCAGCGGGAAGATGAACAGTTGTCTGACTACAGACATTTGTGGAAGGATTCGCCAAGATAGCCAGACCTCTCACTGGACTTCTGCAGGCTGGTGAAGATGATAGGGAGCAAGAGGCCTCAGAGGGAGTCCAGTCCAGCAAACTAACAGAGCAAAAAAGTCTTGAGAGTCCATAGAGGGAGAGTGGTCTGATGAATGCGAACAAGCATTCCTTCAATTGAAGTGGAGCTTGATTAATGCCCCAGTCTTAGCCTACGTTGACCCCAGCAAGCCCTATGAGCTCCATGTTGATGCCAGCAGAGATGGACTGGTGGTGTGTTGTATCAAGAATGTGATGGATGTTTGAGACCTGTCCATTTGAGAGAAACTACCCTACCCACAAGTTGGAGTTCTTGGCATTGAAATGGGCTATCGTGGACAAGTTGAAAGAATACCTGTATGGTGCAGAATTTGAGGTCAAGACAGATAACAACCCGCTCACATATGTCCTTACCACGGCTAAACTGGATTCCACAGGACATCAATGGTTGGCAGCACTTTCCAGTTTCTGTTTCAGCTTGAAGTACCGACCTGGAGATGGAAATAGAGGTGCTGATGCTCTGTCAAGAAGACCCCATGACCCGGGAGCTTCTAAGGAAGAGTGGACTCAACTGATGACAAAAGGCGTTCAGTCTTTGTGTCTAGGGATTGAGTACTGAGGCAGATGAGCAACAGGGGCTGAAACCCTTGGAGCAACCACTGTTGGAGTCCAAAGGCTCTAAAGTGACCTAACCCAATGCGGGATGAGGGACTGCCTGCCCTTTCCAAGAAAGACTTGAGGAAGGATCAAACAAAGGATCCTCTTTGTTGCCTGTCTTTGAAAGCTTTGGAGAGTGGTCACCCAGAACTTTTGCTAGCAGCAGACTCCCAAAAGGAGGCTTGATTGGTTCACAAAGAGTGGAATCGACTGCAGTTGTCAGACGGGGTGGTCTACTGAAAGGGCCCCTCAGAAGACAAAGAAGAGACTTAGCAATTGTTCCTCGCAGAAAAGCATAGGGGGACAGTGCTCAATGCATTACACAATGGGCATGGGCATTTAGGATCTGATAGGACATTCAAGTTAGTTAGGGATCACTTCTCCTGGCCATGTATGCAAGCTGAAATTGAAAGCTACTGTCACTCCTGCCTTCGCTGCATCCAGAGGAAGAATTTGCCCACCAGAGCTGCCCCAATGGGCCACCTACAAAGTCAAGGCACCATGGACCTGGTGTGTATTGATTTCTTGTGTTTGGAACCCGAAACGAGTGGTCAAGGGAACATATTGGTAGTGACTGACCATTTCACCTGATATGCCCATGCCTATCCAACGAGGGATCAGTTAGCTGTTACAGTCGCCAAAGTGTTAGTGGAGAAATTCTTTGCTTACTATGAGCTGCCCCAGAGAATCCATTCCGATCAAGAGACTTTGAAAGCAGACTCATTAAATAGCTATTTGATCTCTTGGGCATTAAGAAATCAAGAACGACACCTTACCACCCCTCAAGGGGATCTTCAACCAGAGAGCTTTAATCGTACCCTCCTTGACATGCTTGGAACCCTCCTATCTGACAGAAAACAGCACTGGAGTAGACATATCTCCGCGGTGGTTCGTGTCTATAACAGTACTGAAAATGACACAATGGGTTATTCACCATATAGACTTATGTTTGGAAGAGAAGCTCATCTGCCAGTGGACTTGGCATTCGGAATCTCGATAGACAGAACTTCAGCTACATCCCACAGGGGTTATGTGGATAGGCTGAGAAAGAACCTGAAGACAGCCTATGAGAAGGCACAGGAAGCTTCTGATAACAGAGGTCAGCGTAACAGGAAGAATTATGACCTAAATGTTCTGATCCCTAATTTACAGCCAAATGACAAGGTGTTGCTACGGAATCTGGGCCCCTCTGGAAAGCATAAGTTAGCTGATCGGTGGAGTTCTCAACAATACATCATTTGCAGGCAGCTCTGTGGCCTGCCTATATACCAAATCCGGCCTGATGGCAAGACAGGGCCCTTAAAGACCTGGAATTGAAACCACCTACTGACCCTCATTGAAGCTGTCAGAATAACTGTGAGAACTTCATCACCCAAACCAACTTCTTCCAGGCGAGTTCCAGTCACCAGGTCTCAATCTCTACCATCAGATGAGGCTGCAATTGGAGGAGATGATAGTGATGATGATTTGGAGATTGGATGGTTGTGGCCATCTGAGTCCATGGATGCCACTCCATCCATGTCCACTGCTAACCAGCACTCAGGCATGCTTTGGCCTGATGCACCTGAATTCATACCTTGGGAACCAGAAAACACAGAGCTAGTAGACATAGACTATCCGTTAGTCTCTGAACTGGATGAGGAACTTCTGGATGAGAATGCCTCTCAACCCGAAGGAGGACTTTCTGAGGAAAGCCACCTTGAACCTAATGAAGAACCCTGTAAAGAGATGCACCTTGAGCAAGAAGAACAGAGAGTTAAGAGAACAGTAAGACCCCTACCTAGAATAATAAATGACACACCTGGAACCAGGTCAGAAGAAACCCCTATTTCTCCAGAAGAAGAGAAAATTGAGTCCCCTCAATCTGTACTTCAACTAGAAGATGATTCTGCAGATGAAGGATCCTCATGGCTTCTAGAATCAAGGTCTAAGCGACCAGTGCAACCTCCTCAGAGACTCACTTATGACTTATCCGGTAATAGCACAGAAGAAGCTGTAACTACTGTGCGAAGATCACCTGATGTGTCCAACCTGTCCATAGATGTATCAAAGGACCTGAGTCCTCCCCAGGCCATCAGCACATCTTGGTGGAATGTCCCCCTACCCACCTCATTTGTTAAAAGAAAGAAATTTGTATAGAGTTATCCTTTGGGAGGACAAAAAGATTTAAGTGGGAGGAGAGTGTAGTGGGGCATTACTGTTTCCCTATTAAATAAATGTTTCCCTTTTAATACTGCATGTTGTCAGAAAGGGTTTGATTGGCTCTCAGCAGTACTGGAGTGTTTGTGGGAGTTGTAGTTTCATCACAGAGGCAGACAATGTAACTTTATACTTCACAAGACTACAGGACCAGGATGCTTTGCAAGGAGGAGGAAGAGGAGAGCTAAGTATGCCTTTGCAGAGGACATGTGGGAGCTAGTCTGCAGCTCCTGCTGTTGAAGTACACTGACACTGTTTCCAGAACAGCAGAGGTTGCCAAGGACAACGGTTATTTACAGCAGCTGAAGTCAGCAGCAACTGTGATCATTGGTACCAGTCACCCGCAACGGCAGTTACCGACAGCAACGACATCTCCCACCGCAAAGAGAGAGGTCAGAGTGTTGGAAATCGCAGATGAGGCGTGTGACCATTCCAGGTGAGACACCTTAGAGATAGTGCAGCACCGACAACTGACAACAGGAAAAACTAGCCAGAGAGACAAAGCCCATTCATCATCCCTTCAAGGAGTTAACCCCTGGAGACTGTTCTTCTTGGATGTGGTGAACAACTGCTAACCAGTGACATGTCAGTCCTTAACAGTGCTCCACCGATTCACTACCACAGGCCTGTGCAACACATAGACTCACACAGTGTTACAATCCCACAGTATACATTTGAATTTGGGACTGAGCCTACAGAGATCTCAGTTTAGATGGGGACATATTGCTGCTATAGTTGCAGGGGGTTAATTTTGATCTATAGCTATACCAGTATATACGTATATACATGAATATTGTGTTTATTGATGTTATTGTGCTAATTCTAGAAGGTTTGTGTATTCAGTGCATTTAACTGCTATTTTCCAAGTTAATTTGCAGTGTATTTGCAGAGTTTTACCTGTCTTATTAAACCTGTTATAAAACTTCCCACAAGGTGTACTGGTGTGCTGTGGATCCAATATATATATGGATCATCACTGAAGTAAGGACAGAAGTGCCCGTTAATTCCAGCGGCTCCTTCGGGGGTGAGCGCTACACAAGCAAAAATGCTTTACTTTTATTTTTCTTGTATGTGATTGGGTATTCCTTACAAGATGGATCTTTACCTCATTTATTAAACTCTGGTGCAACTGCACTTTGCAAGGTGCACAGTCTATATGTCTTTACTAAATCAACCCCATGGTATTTACAGCAAGTCAGCTGTGCTCGGATTTCCCAGAAATAAAAAATAATTACTAGGTACTCACTATAGTACCTTTCAGACCTCTACCAAAATTACATTTCCCCGTTTTTACCAAATTAATGATTCTTTGTGATTTAATATGTCATTTAAAAAAGAGAGTAGTGAGGTTTGCTCTTTCTCCCCCATCTCTCATGAAATGGTACCTCTCCCTTAATGACCAGCATACCAGACCATCCAACATGACTCACTCCACAGACACAAATCTGGCCATATTTGGTAAATATATGGTTGCCAGAGTTCAAGCTGTGCACCAATTTGTGTGAGTTTTTATAGATAGTAATTGTATTTATTATAGGAAACAAATTTAATTTTTCTAGTTAAACAGTAGACTGGTAGCATTCTTTCTGTACTGCCAGCAGTTTATAAAACTGTGATTAAAGGAAAACTACTGGCTTCTAAAACACTGGTTTTCTGTCGCTATTTAGTTATTTACCTTTGTGTGTTTTAAACTGTTGTATAGTATATAAGCAATCCTTATTTAAAAAAATAAACATTTAATACACCAAAAAGGATTTCCAAATCACTAAGGGTTAGCTAAAGGGATAAAACATGAGATGTTGTGATAAATCATTTGCTTTTGTATAAATTTTATCTTGAACTGAAGTCTAGACACAACTTGCTTTTCTAAATAGATGGGGGAAAAGATGGAGGAAGACATTAAAATGAGCCTATTGCTCCAATTGCTGGCCCGAATGAGAATACAAATTATGCAGTGCTCACCTCAGAAGGAGCCACACGTTGCAATGGGCCCTCTAGGCTGTCTAGCGTTAATCAGTTTCATAGTTGCCCCATATCACTTACCAACCCACCAGTGGTGACCAATTAATTAATTTTGACAAAAACTGATGTTTGCAGGTATAAAAAGTATTTAGTGATTTTTGAAGGAGAGAAAATTAGGGCACAGGACACCTGTGAGGTCATAGCAGACTCCAGTGGTTAAAACAAAAAGTGAAAAAGAAAACTCTTAGCCTTCACTGCTATTCTGTCAGTAAAAGCTCCTGGCTTTAGAGTGAGTGAGGCAGAAAAAAAGCTTACTGAGGTAAGCTTATATTAGATGAGGTCCCAGCTATCTCAGCCACGGTTCCTTTCTGGTGTCTTGTGCAGGCACAGTTCCACTTTCCCTGTGATTGTCTAGTCTCCTGTACACATAGCCACCCTCCATAGGCAGAAGGCCAAGGAAGATGAGACACCCTACATATCTCCTTCCCTATGCAGGAAAAAGGAGGGAAAAGAGGTCCACAAGATCATACCCAAATATTTATGTTCCTCCCAAACTGCACAGCTGGCGAAAAAAAAACAGTGGTTGGCGATGGGGGGTATAAATATTGAAAATTAGCTGTAGTCCAGTCTGCAACACTGACAGGAAAAGGATTTTGTGTCTAGCAGCACAGAAGGCATTTACATAGCCACAGGGGAAGACTCCTATTGGGCATCATAGAGCAGCCTTTGTTAAGCTGCTAGAGGGTGCACTGAGGTGTGGACTGCTAGAGACTCTGTAGAAAAGTGTGAAGGATTGTGGGAGGTATAGTTTCTATAGACTGAACTGGCTACAGATTGAGAAGAAAAGACTTCAGCTGCCAGCAAAAGGGGAAAGTGTTGTAACCTTCTTGGGCTGAGGAGAGGAAGGAAAGGATGACTGGGAGAGAAACTGAAGCTGGGAGTAGACCGCTGCATCTAAGTGAAAGGGAGGCAGCCATTACGGAACATAGTCAGTTACCCTGCATGCTGGCTGAAGAAGATACTAATTGGGGTACACTTTGCCAGCAGCAGGCAGAGGTAAACGATAGCATTGGGCTTACAGATGACCAAGTAAATGCAGAACTATCAAGCTTAGCTCAGGCTGATACCAGCAAGGTAACACTTAAACAATTACTCCTACTTAGCACAGGGTAAGTACAATTAATACAAAATATTTCATATCTATCCAGATGAAAAACTTTTTTTTTCTTTTTTAGTCCTGCCTATAATAAAGTATGTACAAAATTACTATAAATCCCTTTTAAGAAGTTGTGGTTATGAAGACAACACTGGCAAGAAAACATGCAAAAGAAAACATGGGTAGGGTGACCATAGAGACTGACATAAGCGAGTGTGGAGCCCAAATGCTAGTTAACTAAACCTGCTGATTTGACTACTGAAAACCAATGAGCAAGCATGGACAATATATAATCCATGGGTATAAGGAAAGTTGCAGCAAAATAAAGACCTAAATCAACAGCAAGAACTAGAAATGGGTAATTGGTGCCCATGGAGAGAATCCACATTTGATTCTACATATGTAAAACACAGTGTGACAAGTTCTTTTTTAAACACATACACAGATATTACCAACAAGTTCAATATGTTTTGAACTGTTGGTTGAACGTTGTGCTGTATTAAACTAGCTGAATTAAACTAGCAAAACCACAGTCAAACCACTACTGTTCTCTGCTTATGTAGAAAAATTATGCACATCATTCGCTGTAATTTCTCAAAATCTCAAGCATGTGAAGGCTGAAAATGGGTAGCAATAACAAAATGCTGAAAAAAAACATCATGTTGCTGAATCTAGGACCAAAGGGGAACCTATGATTCAGGGGTACATCTGCTTCTTATAGTAAAAATTATAATAACAACTCGGAATCTTAAAAAAACATGCCAAGCATGAAACAGAAATCAGCAAGTATTTTTTCATCATAAAAAAACAACCAATTGTGAAAACCATATGCTCACAAAAAGTATCAGTAATAAATGTACCAATGAGAAGCAGTATGTGAGATTAAATAATTTTCTAAATACTAACTTCTATAAAGGTGTACATACTTTCTAAAAGCTGAGAAACACTGCTCTAGCAGATTACTATAGACTGTTGCCTCCCAAATTATTCTCTCCAGTGGTGAGTGTTATTCCAAGTTCATAGGTAAAAGGCCTGGCAGCCTAATAGAGGCAGTGAGAGAAATCAATTCTAGCTAACCTCTAAAATGGGGACACCATGGTGGACTTTTGCAACATGTATGCAAAAGTTGGAATTCCAGCAGCTTCATAGACTGCCATTCCCAGAACACTGGTCAAGTGGACTTCCCAGGTGAAAATCAGCAAATTGAGTGAATGAGTCTATGACCATAGCAAATGCTAGCAAGAAATAGGGTGGCAGGGTTCAGGTACCTAAGGGACAAGTTTCCTACTACCTGTACTGCTATGTTTTTGTGCCTTCATCATTAAACGTATGTGCTTGGTAAGAGACGTATGCATACTGCTATCTTGTATATGTGAATTCAATATATGTACTTGCCTGACTGCATTGTGCCAAGTGTAAAGTTTGGTGGAGGGGGCATTATGTTGTGGGGTTGTTTTTCAGGGGTTGGGCTTGGTTCCAGTGAAGGGAACTCTTAAGATGTCAGCATACCAAGACATTTTGGACAATTTCATGCTTCCAACATTGTGGGAATAGTATGGGGATGGCCCCTTCCTGTACCAAAATGACTGCACACCAGTGAAAAAAGCAAGATCCATAAAGACATGGATGAGCAAGTTTGGGTGGAAGAACTTGACTGGCTTACACAGTCCTGACCCCAACGCAATAGAACACCTTTGGGATGAATTAAAGCAGAGATTGCAAGCCAGGCCTTCTCGTCCGACATCAGTTCCTGACCTCCCAAATGCACCTCTGGCAGAATGGTCAAACATACAAAGGTGTCCAGGAGGTATGGGACGTTTTTGAGGTGCAGAAATGCGTTGGGGGATACAGAAATGTGCAGGTGGATATGAAGGTGTTCTGTGTTCTTTGTGGAGAATACTGCAATGCTTGTGGTGGAGCAATTGTAATGTTAGTGGAGCATACAGCAATATTTGTGGTGCAGCAACTGTAATATTTGTGGAGCATGCTGCAGCATTTGTGATGGAGCAACTGTAATGTTAGTGGGAGGAAAATGCACCTTCCCCTGTGTAGACAAGAATCCTTGCACCGGTCCTGGCTTCTGGTATCTTTATTCAGTTTGTGAGCTTTCCATCTCCAGCCCCACCCCTCCCACCCAGTTTTGGTCCCCCAGAGGATCTGTTCATGCAGTAGTACATGCTGGAAGTGGCTATAATGGTGGCGCCCATAAATCGTCTGTAAAAAAAGGCAGTGGAATGTCTGGGCAGGATGGAGCTACAGAGCCAGGTACAAGCAGGACTCCCCAGGGAGAAGGAGACTCTGAGCTTAGTGTTTGGAGCCTACCAGCCACCTTCATGAAGAAGAGATACACCGAGAAGAGCAAGTATTGCAAATCATTGGCTCAGAGCTGGAGGATGAAGGATCAGATGACAGAGACACTGGAGACACCACCAGGTGGAGGATGGGATACTCGTGAGGAGGGGTGAGAGAAACTGGGGGTAGGGGAGACCGGGGATACCTAAACACATGTAATGAGAGCAGTGCAATAAGTAGGTGAGGCTTTGTGTGGGTGTGGTTTGAGTGTGAGCAGGGACACAGGGGGCCTCATGATCTCTTATTGCCCGAGGGCCCCATGACTTGTCAGTCTACCCCTACTTAGGAAAGTAACCACTCATAATATCAAGGGAATATTACGCACCAAAATAGAAAAACAATCTGTATTAGTTTATTTAGTATCAAGGGAGGAAAGTAATTTTATGCTACTGGGGAGAGGATGAGTTAAGAGACCATATTTTTTTATCTTCATAGAAAGAGTAATTTTAAAGTAAATTTATGGGCATAGATGTTGCCAAATAATACTTACATATCCTTTATGTGCCAAAAACACTGGAAGATGACTGCAACCTGAGCCTTCATGGTCCCACTTTGGCCTTTCCCCCTATTCCAACATGGCCAATATAGAGACATAGGAAGATGAAAAGAACCATGGCCATGTAAGCCATGGATGTTTATGAATAACAAAGTAATAAAGGTTTGGAGGTTCCTGGAATGTTTAAGAAATTATCTAGTGATGTTCTCCTTTAGGTACCTGTCCTAGAGACTGCTTAGCAGTTTAGAAGCTTCGAGCTTCATACAGATGTACTTTTAAATATATAAAATTACATACTTATTAGAAGAGAGACTATACTTACATTTCAGGTGGCTTATTTGTTTAAATGCTACCTTGTCACTGCTCACCAGCAAATGCACGTATTTCACACATCCAGGTGTGTAGATTACCTGCTCCTGCCGCAGCACACTGTGGTTTTCTTTTGGCTTGTAAATCACTACAAAAAGTAGATGCTGGGGAAAGGAACCACTGAATGTGGTAGGGGAAAAGATATTCAGCAAGTAGTGAAGAAGCAAATGAGCCACTGTAATGGTTCATATAATGACTCTTCTTTTAGCAGGTATGTAATTCTATACAAGTGACCCTGTGCTGACAGGATCAATTTAAGGACAAAAGCAGAGCTGACTTTACCTACATTCACTACACTTGCTTAGTGAAGGTTATTGGATAAGCCATTGTATCTAATGTAAAACTCAAATAATTACCAAATTTTACATACTACAACCCCCACCTTTACTTACCCAAATCATTTTCCAGTCAGATTCTGGTCAAGGGCCATTACAGAAGACCAAGGACACCCTTAGGCACAGTCAGGAGAGAAACAGTGGGCATGGCTAGGTTATTTAAAAATGGGAGTGGCTTAATTGGCATTAGTTGTGTGTTCTCAGGTCTCTCCTTAGTACTGGAACTATGTAGGCAGCATCAGTAGGAATATCACTCCACCTGGCATGACTGCACATTTTTTGTAGCATAGAAAACATTGTGGTAAAGAAACAAAGAGCACAGTTAGTGGCATGAACACACAGCAGTCAGAATGATTACATGCAAACACAGCTGTTGCTAGACCCGGGGAGAAGACTCAGGGCACATGCCCCTGGTGCCGTGGTATAGTAACGCCTATGTTCTAGTCATTTAAAATATATTTTTATTTTGTATGCTAAAAGCAAAATAACTGTTTGTGCAACACAATCTTTCCCATATAAGGTAAACATATGTCAAATAATTGATTTAATGACCACAAAGAAAAAATACTGATGGAAAATTTACTAAAAACAGAATGCCGCTGAAAAAAGAAAATTTGCTTGCACAACAACGGAGAACAAGTGCATAAATATATCATAGACAGAAAAAAATGCTAGCATATGAATACCACAGCCATAGTTTCACTTCATTTAAAGCCATGCTTGAAAATACCCTTGCAGACATTTCAAACATAGTGGAGGGTTTTCTCTTCAATGTCATGTTCAGTTGCCATATCTTGATCAAACTGAGCATTTTGGGGAAAAGTATTTTATTTTCAAGGTATTTAAACCTTTTGGAATCTTTATACACTCACTTTACCTTGGGAAACATATCTGCATATTGCACACGTACAAAATAAATAAATAAATAAATTAAGAATATTCTCAAGACACAACAATTTGATGCTTTGTCTATTAGCTGTGAAGGAGTTAAGTGAATGACATGATTTGCCATCAGCAGAGGCAGGATTCAGGGCCGGATTAGTTCTGAGCTGGCACTCAATCAAAGGCAGGAGGATTTCGAGAGAAAGGCCCACAGGTGATCCTGCAGGAAGCTTTCTGAGCACTTATCAAAAACATACAAGTTCAAAGCAGCTCAATTTTCATATGTTAAAAGTATCTGGCGAGGGCCCCAGGCTGCTTTCTAGGTAGAGAAATGCTGTTTGTGCTTGCATATTTAGAGACGAAGGCTATTGGAAAGCATGCAGTGAAACAGGATTAAGAGCAGCCTGGCCCTTGTAAAGCGTAATGTACTAACAAGAGGCAATCTGAGATTTAAATATATATATATATTTATATACATATATAATACATACACACACTGTATATGCACAAACACATACTGTATATATACACAATAGAGCTGAATTGCTGAAACTGCGTATAGAAAAAGTGAAGGTGTTGCTCCACAGTAACCAATTACATTCCATATTTATTATGTTTTCAGTTCAAATTAGAAAACTAAAACCAGACTGGCTGCCACTGGCAACAGTCCTGTTCTTTGACTTCGTTTTCATAATTAAGCACTAATTAAGCAAACAATACCATCAACTGCTTTTATCAAACTCACTACCCTGCACAGAAAAGATAATCTTTAATTGTTGACATGATGAGCAAGATTCTTCCTTCAGAAACTCTGAAATTGATAACACAGTAAAAATGTCAGACTAAGCATTTATTAGAGAGAAATAAAAATCTATATAACTGCTTGGGTAAATGTAAATCTTCTTTATTTGGTAATGTTTGATCTCAGCAAAATGTCTATATTTCCTATATTAGAATTTCAGTTGCATTTTCACCTGTGCAAGGTAACCACTTTACATCCAGGGGGATTTTTTTTTTAATTTTTTTACTCACTTGATAAACTAATTTTTATTTTTTTTTGCACGAAAGATACTTAGAACCCCCAAATATTATAATATACAGTGAAGGAAATAAGTATTTGATCCCCTGCTGATTTTGAATGTTTGCCCACTCACAAAGATATGATCAGTCTACAAATCGAATGGTAGGTGTATTGTAACCTTGAGAGACAGAATAGCAACAAAAAATTCAAAAGAAATGCATGTCTAACAAATTATGCACTGATTTGCATGTTCACGAGGGAAATAAGTATTTGATCCCCTATCATTCAGCAGGATATCTGGCTTTCATACAGGTAACAAGCTGAGATTAGAAGCAGTCTCTTAAAGGGAGTGCTGTTAATCTAATTTTGCTACCTGTATAAAAGGCACCTGTCCACAGGAGCAATCAGATTGCAAACTCTCCACCATGGCAAAGACCAAAGAGCTGTCCAAGGATGTAAGGGACAAGATTGTAGACCTACACAAGGCTGGGCTACAAAACTATCGCCAAGCAGCTTGGTGAGAAGGTGACAACAGTTGGTGCAATCATTCGCAAATGGAAGAAACACAAAACAACTGTCAGTCTCCCTAGGTCTGGTGCACCATGCAAGATCTCACCTCGTGGAGTGTCAATGATCATGAGAACAGTGAGGAATCATCCCAGAATTACACGTGAGGATCTTGTCAATGATCTCCAGGCAGCTGGGACCACAGTCACCAAGAAAATAATTGGTAACACACTACGCCGACAAGGATTGAAATCCTGCAGTGCCCACAAGGTCCCTCTGCTCAAGAAAGCACATGTCCAGGCCCGTCTGAACTTTGTCACTGAACATCTGAATGATGCAGAGGAGGACTGGTTGAAAGTGTTGTGGTCAGATGAGACCAAAATTGAGCTCTTTGGCATCAACTCAACTCGCCGTGTTTGGAGGAAGAGGAATGCTGCCTATGACCCCAAGAACACAATTTCAACTCTCAAACATGGTGGTGGAAACATTCTGCTTTTGGGGTGTTTTTCTGCTAAGGGGACAGCACAACTGCACTGCATCAAAGGGACAATAGACGGGGCAATGTACTGTCAAATCTTGGATGAGAACCTTCTTCCCTCAGCCAGGGCATTGAAAATGGGTTGTGGATGGGTGTTCCAGCATGACAATGACCCAAAACACATGGCCAAAGCAACAAATGAGTGGCTCAAGAAGAAGCACATTAAGATCCTGGAGTGGCCTAACCAGTCTCCAGACCTTAATCCGATTGAAAATCTGTGGAGGGAGCTGAAAGTTCAAGTTGCCAAATGTCAGCCACCAAACCTTAATGACTTGGAGAGGATTTGCCAAGAGCAGTGGGCCAAAATCCCCACTGAGATGTGTGCAAAACTGGTGGCCAACTACAGGAAAAATCTGACCTCTGTGATTGCCAACAAGGGATTTGCCACCAAGTACTAAGTCATGTTTTGTGAAGGGGATCAAATACTTATTTCCCTCGTGAACATGAAAATCAGTACATAATTTGTCAGACATGCATTTCTTTTGAATTTATTGTTGCTATTCTGTCTCTCAGTGTTACAATACACCTACCATTTGATTTTTAGACTGATCAATTTTTTGTGAGTGGGCAAACATTCAAAATCAGCAGGGGATCAAATACTTATTTTCTTCACTGTACACTGCTCAAAAAAAATTAAAGGAACACTTTTTAATCAGAGTATAGCATCAAGTCAATTAAATTCCTGGGATATTGATCTGGTCAGTTAAGTAGCAGAGGGGGTTGTTAATTAGTTTCAGCTGTTTTGGTGTTAATGAAATTAACAACAGGTGCACTAGATGGGCAAGAGTGAGATGACCCCAAAACAGGAATGGTTTTACAGGTGGAGGCCACTGACATTTTTTCTTTACTCATCTTTTCTGACTGTTTTTCAATAGTTTTGCATTTCGCAAGGATCAGTGTCACTACTGGTAGCATGAGGCGATACCTGGACCCTACAGAGGTTGCACAGGCAGTCAAACTCCTCCAGGATGACACATCAATACGTGTCATTGCCAGAAGGTTTGCTGTGTCTCGCAGCACAGTCTCAAGAGCATGGAAGAGATTCCAGGAGACATGCAGTTACTCTAGGAGAGCTGGACAGGGCTGTAGAAAGTCCTTAACCCATCAGCAGGATCGGTATCTGCTCCTTTGTGCAAGGAGGAACAGGATGAGCACTGCCAGTGCCCTACAAAATGACCTCCAGCAGGCCACTGGTGTGAATCTCTCTGACCAAACAATCAGAAAGACTTCATGAGGGTGGCCTGAGGGCCTGACGTCCTCTAGTGGGCCCTGTGCTCACTGCTCTGCACCATAGAGCTCAATTGGCATTTGCCATTGAACACCAGAATTGGCAGGTCCGCCACTGAAACCCTGTACTTTTCACAGATGAGAGCAGGTTCACCCTGAGCACATGGGACAGACATGAAGGGGTCTGGAGAAGCCGTGGAGAACATTATGCTGCCTGTAACATCCTTCAGCATGACCATTTTGGTGGTGGGTCAGTGATGGTCTGGGGAGGCATATCCATGGAGGGATGCACAGACCTCTACAGGCTAGATAATGACACCCTGACTGCCATTAGGTACCGGGATGAAATCTTTGGACCCTTTGTCAGACTCTACACTGGTGCAGTGGGTCCTGGGTTCCTCCTGGAGAGAATGCTCAGCCTCATGTAGTAAGAGTATGCAGGCAGTTCCTGGAGGATGAAGGAATTGATACCACTGAATGGCCCCCACACTCGCCTGACCTAAATCCAATAGAACACCTCTGGGATATTATGTTTCAGTCCATCCGACACTGCCAGGATGTACCTCAGACTGTCCAGGAGCTCAGTGATGCCCTGGTCCAGATCTGGGAGGAAATACCCCAGGACACCATCCTTCATCTCATTAGGAGCATGCCCCGACATTGTCTGGCATGCATACATGCACAAGGGGGCCATACAAACTACTGAGTACCATTTTGAGTTGCTGCAATGAAATTTCAGCAAAATGGACTAGCCTGCTGCATAATTTTTTCACTTTGATTTTTGGAGTGTCTTTGAATTCAGTGCTCTGTAAGTTGATAATTTTCATTTACATCAAACGATGGGGTATCCTTACGTTCCTAACACATTACCCAGTCCATATCGGTATAGATATCCAGCATGATATTTTTCCCCATTGAGATCTGATGTGTTTTCAAAGTGTTCCTTTAATTTTTTTGAGCAGTGTACTTTCTGAAAGCAAAAGCCCTGATGCAGGCTGCACATTTTTTTGTTGCATGCTATTTGAGCAGCTGCTTATCAAATGCTTGTTTTCAGGAAAAAATACACAAAAATGAATTTTAGTGCACATAAACACAAACTAATACCCAATTAAAAAATAGAAGATGGAGCTGCATCAAGTAAATAGATGTCAAATATGTCAAGACTTAAAGTTGCATGAGCCCATGAAATTACAAAAAACTACAGTACCTAAAATTAGTAATGCTTTAAAAGCCTTTACAGGTAATCAGACTACACTTTGTGCACAATTATTAGGCAAGTGATTTGACCAAATCATCATTTTTATGCATATTGCTCATCTCCAAGTTGTGTAAACTTGAATGCTTATTAGATTTAATCATATTAGGTCATGTGTATTTGTGTAATAAGGGAGGATGTGGCCTAAAGAGATCAACACCCTACATCAAGGTGTGCACAATTATTAGGCAGCTCCTTTTCCTCAGGCAAAATGGGCCAAACAAGAGATTTAACTGACTCTGAACAGTAAAAATGTTAAAAAGTCTTTTAGAGGGATGCAGCACTCTTGAAATTGCTAAGATATTGGGACGTGATCACAGAACCATCAAACGGTTTGTTGCAAATAGTCAACAGGGTCACAAGAAACGTGTTGAGAAAAATTAACTGCCAAAGATTTGAGAAGAATCAAATGTGAAGCTAACAGGAACCCATTATCCTCCAATACGGCCATATTGCAGAACTGCAACCAACCTGGAGTTCTCAGAAGTGCAAGGTGTTCAGTGCTCAGAGACATGGTCAAGGTAAGGAAGGCTAAAAGCTGACCACCACTGAACAAGACACATAAGTTGAAACGTAAAGACTGGGCCAAAAAATATCTGAAAACAGATTTTTCAAAGGCTTTATGGACTGATGAGATGAGAGTGCCTCTTGACGTACCAGATAGATGGGTCTGTGTCTGGATCAGTAATGGACACAGAGCTCCAATGCAACTCAAACGCCAGCAAGGTGGAGGTAGGGTTCTGGTATGGCCTGGTATAATTACTGTAATACTTTACTGGAGTTCAACTGTTGATATCGTCATATTATTTTAAAGATGATATGTTTTGGCTACTATATATTTTTATCTTTTGTAAAATGTTTATGTCTGCCCACAAGTAGTTACAATCCAAGCTCGTTCTCTTCTTTGGTCTATCCAACTTTCTTAACCACTTGCCGACCGCGCATAGCCGAATGACGGCTTCACCGCGGCCGGCCAGTTCTGAGTGGACGTCATATGACGTCCTCCCAGAACGCGCTCTCCTGCGCGCCCCAGGGGGCGCGCACCCGGCGATCTCCGTGATCGCTGTGTCCTACGGACACAGCTGATCACGAAATGTGGTGAAAGGCCGATCCCACCGGCCTTTTACCACGTGATCAGCGGTGTCCAATGACACGCTGATCACAGGAAAATGCAAGTGCCGGTTCTCGGCTGCACTTTCCTCACGCTGTCAGATCGTGAGGAAAGTACTGCCGAGAACCGGCAGTTGTCAGAGCGGGGATCGGCACCGATCATCAGGGCACTGATGATCAGTGCCCTGATGATCGGTGCCCAGCAGTGACCCCCGCAAGTTCCGATCAGCTGTGCGCCCACTAGCCCCGCCCACCCATTCCCAGCGGTGCCCCCACCTGTGCCCAGCAGTGCCCCCACCTGTGCCCAGCAGTGCCCCCACCTGTGCCACTCTGCAGTGCCACCTACCTGTGCCCAGCAGTGCCACCTACATGTGCCCAGCAGTGCCACCCACCTGTGCCCACCCACCTGTGCCCACCAGCGCCACCCACCTGTGCCCACCAGTGCCACCCACCTGTGCCCACCCACCAGTGCTGTCCACCAGTGCCACCCACCAGTGCTGCCAGTCAGTGCCACCAGTCAGTGCCCAGGGGTTGTGCCAGTCAGTGCCCAGAAGTGATGCCAGTCAGTGCCGTCTATCAGTACCCATCATCAGTGTCACCTATCAGTGCCGCCTATCAGTGCTGCATATCAGTGCCGCCTATCCGTGACCCCTAATTAGTGCTGTCTATCAGTGCCGCCTATCCGTGCCACCTCATTAGTACTGCCTATCAGTGCCCTTTAGTGCTGCCTATCAGTGCCCATCAGTGCCGCCTATCAGTGCCCATCAGTGCCGCCTCATCAACGCAAATCAGTGAAGGAGAAAAAATACCTGTTTGAAAAATTTTATAAAAGAAACAAATAAACTTTTTTTTTTTTTTCAAATTTTTTGCACTTTTTTTAATTTATAGCGCAAAAAGTAAAGCGCCCAGTGGCGATTAAATACCACCAAAAGAAAGCTCTATTTGTGAGAAAAAAATGATCAAAATTTCATATGGGTACAATGTTGCATGACCGCGCAATTGTCAATCAAAGTGCGGCAGCGCTGAAAGCTGAAAATTGGCCTGGTAAGGAAGGGGGTATAAGTGCCTGGTAGGCAAGTGGTTAAAGCAGACCATGTCTTCTTAACCAATAGTAGAGATTACACCTGTCATTAAACTTTTACAGAAAGATAAATCCATGAATCCTTGTGGATAAGGACCTAGCTTTTACAAAATACTATTGGAGGTGACTACATATGTATATTTTTAATTAAGTACTCATTAGTGGATTTACAACCCCAGATTCTGATGTCCCATCTCCAGTCATAATTAACATTACAAAATCTTGGTGGAAAGATAGGTAAAAAAAATATTCCTAAACTAGTATGAAGTAAACAAGGAGGGTGTACTTGGGAAATAAAATGTTAGGAAAACCATGGCTTCCTTTTATTCCCCAACATGTCTAAAACCCCATAAACATAACTAATGATTATTAGCACATACAGTAAAATCGAATATTTACTCCGAATTTTAAAAAGAACACTAAAGAATTTGGATTTGGATTGACCCTCCTCTCTTTGTGAATTAACCTGATATTATAACCACTTTTCTTGAAAAAGGCTATTTTTAAGAGAATAAAAGGAAAATAGCCGTATAATCATGGCTTGCCATTTTACAGGTAATGCAGTGCTCCTTTTCTAATTTTAGAATTACAATATCTACCCAGCACACAAGTTATCTAAATCTTTTCTCAAAACATGAGTATGTAGCTAAGTGCTGGCTATGTCACTGTGTAGTTCAGAGACATTTACATATGGGATTATAGTTAAACCTTTTTCCCCTAGTGCCCAGTACTGTGACAACTACATGACTTCCTGTTATCAGAGTGGATTCAATTCTCCTACAGCAGAGGATCTTGAGACCTGTAGCCCTATAGTCAATACATACTATATTCCTGAGTACTGACCGAATTACACATACCAGAGAGCTGGCAAACCAGAAGGGTTCTGGGAGAGCAGATAAATTCTACTGCAAGGAGCGGCTCACTCTCTTAGGCACAGAGAGAGGCCAAACTATATTGTTAAAAAAATACAATTTTATTAAACATTAAAGTCATAACAGATAGGATAAGACATGAAATCCAGGGCACCCTATCAAGGAGGGGAATGCCATTTGGGCTATGCCAGGAACTACTGGGGATAAGCATCATCGAGTGGCCCCTATTGGGGTAGATCTATAGATACAACACTTACTGGGGCCTGTTGCTTAAAGTTCTCTTTGTAGTTTATCAGGATACATACAGTACAGGAACACTACGGAACTAGTATGCGTTTTATGCTAAACAGTGAGTAAGCAGTGAGTGCAGTACCCATGTATTGAGAGAGGATTATGTTATGCAGTGACAAGCTGAATGTGCACCTGGATAGCTGAATCAGGGAAGAGTAGACCCACCTGAAGTGGTAAAAATTACTCCAGGTAATTATTCCAGAGCTCTGAGAGCTGATTGGAGGGAAAGGGACACATCCCCTTCACACAGCTGACAAAAAACAGAGCTGAGGCTGTTGATCTGCTGAAGGTCCCTCCCCTGTCACCATTTTTCTCTTGGTGTCAGGAAAACTTGTCAGAGATTCATGCTGATAGCAGAGGAATGAAGCAGCAGACAGAAATGGCACTCAGTGCTCTTAATTGAGACAAGTATACACTAGAGGGATATGTTTTGTTCATGTTTCATGTCTGAGGTTTACAAACACTTTAAAGTGAACCATAGCCTTTTCTTAGTAAATACCCCCACATGGACCATGCAAGACTATGTGGGTAAAAGTGTTAAAACCTAACCTGCTTCTGTAAAAACTAGGAATCTAGGCTGATGGCACCATAAATGCCTCCTTTTTAAGATTTTTGGTCAGGGACCATGTGAGTAATGCCTCAACATCAGACATACTTTCCAGAGCTAGGAGGGACCATTGAATGTTGTTGTGTTATAAGCAGGTATAGCATTTCTAATTGCATTGTATATTTGCAGTGTATAAATAATACAAACATTTTCCCAGCACACTTGCCAGCTAGTCAGGAAAAAATGACACTGCTTAATAATGTGTTAAAAGCAGAGGTTTTAGTTGCACAGAATTTGCAAATATATGTGGAAGCCACACTGCCTCATCAAAGCAAAAATATTTTCAAAGTATTCCCACAGGAAAACATATTTTAAGTCATTGGTCTACAATGACTGGACCAAAATTAAACCTTTGCAGCTACAGGGCACAAGTGACTCAAAAGTCTAAATACTGACTAAATACTGGGAGCCTGCTGCTGTCAGTCAGATCCTGTGACGAGGGAGTGGAGGGCGAGGCCGAGCAGTGATGTGTGTGTGTGTCTATAGACGCACACAGCATGGCTTGGAATTGAGCCTGCATCTATAGCAAGCAGTTTGCTATGGAGGCAGATGGAGAAGAGGAGAAGCAGACAGCGCCAGTGGGGGAACCCAGAAGAGAAGGGTCGGGGCTGCTCTGTGTAAAAGAATTACGCAGAGCAGGGAAGTATGACAAGTTTGTTACTTGCAAAAATTCAGCTTTACAATCACTTTCACCCCTTGTGTGAATGGGTCACAATTGCTTTCCAATAATATCCTCTCCTCAAGGTAAAACGATATTAAACCCAAAACCAAAAATGTAATATATTGCAGCAAGCCAATCATTAGATGTGCTAGCTGCATTAGTTTTCTTTCCCCTTTGTTTTCACCTGATAATCTGGCCAGTGACAAACCCCCTGTATTAGAGTGCCCCATTCTGGATAAAGGAGCACAGAGTGCACCTTTGGACAGCAGCATTGTCAGTCTAAGGGGGAGGGAAGCGTTATATATACTAGCAGATTTAAATATACTAACAAACTAAAGCCAAACTACAGATAACACTTTACATTTACAGCAACATTTATTTTTCCTTTTGGGATAAAGGTTCTACAGAAATAAAAGCTGATAATTGGAAACTCCCCTGTCAGTGTTAAATTGTTTCTCTCATACCTGTAACTAATACATCAGCAAGAGAGTGTGTTCTGCTGAAAAACAACAGACTTACTGGCCAGACCACCAGTTGAAAATATAAGAAAGAAAGCCTAAAAAAGAAAACCAATACAGTCATCACATCTAAGAATTAGTCACCTGCAATATAATGAATGTTTGCTTTTGGACTAAATATCATTTTCAACATTGGCTTAGCTCTAACTTTTCCATGTTTCATAGTTTGAATTGTTCTACTACCCCAAGCAAGGCAATGTATACATTATAATGAATCTTTACTTCAGGATACATGTAAAGTCTCCAGCCTTGTTAGCAAATGGGAATGGAAACACTTGCATTTAACCTTATTTAATCTTATGTTAGAACAGTGGTGGAGAGAAGGTAACAATTATGGTGATGCATCTTAGAAAAGTGCAATTTTTTTCCCTGCTACCTTCATTAGACAACAGACATTTACATTTGAAAAAAGCTATTGTATTTATCAGGGTTAGGGATCATTTTATATTTAACTATCACTATAAAAGTAATAATATAAACAATTAAAAAAATAAATAATAAAAAAACTGAACTGAAGCTTAGGCTTCTGTATTAATTCAGGCAGTATTACTAGCAATTATGTCACAGAGCTTAAGGCAAAACAAATTTAAATATTTTTTTGTACATTTTAGCAGGAAAGACCCATATTAGTATTGAATTTATATACATGTATCTTTCAAATTACTCTGAACAGTATGCTCCTGGGCCCTACTAGGAGATGGTCTCAACCCTTCAAAGGAAATGTAAAGTTCTTTTTTGTACTGTATACTGTATATTATACAATAAATAATATATGATTATATATAGGACTAAATAAATGTTAAGACATAGTTTTAACATTTTACATATTAATGTATTATATTCACAATTGATAGTCTTCTGTGATTCTTGTCAGATGTTTACCTGTATACTTTTAGCTGCTCTGTTGAAAAAAGGATGTGGTTTGCAAAGCTCCATAGCTCACACACAAAGCTGAATAATGCAGGAGCATGACTCACCCCTCCCTCTCCTCCCTACTTATGCTTGGGTGGGTTTCTAAACTTGCAATCAGAAGGAGAGAAAGTCTCAAAGAAAACAACTTATTCTTTCTTCTTTCTTTAGAAAACCCATAGGCAGCGAGGTTGTACAGAGAAGGGAAAGTGCATATATTCCTATTTTCATTGGCATGACTTTCTAATGGGGAAACGTTAATGCTGAACTCTAAGCAGATATGAATGTCACAAATATTAATATGATTTGGTATCATTATGGGCAGCACAGTGGCTAAATGGCTAAAACTTCTGCCTGGCAGTACTAGGGCTGTTGGTTCGAATCCCAGACACGGCACCTCCTGCTTGTAGTTTCCATGTTCTCCCTGTGCCTGCGTGGGTTTTCTCTGGGTACTCCAGTTTCCTCCAACACTCCAAAGACATGCTGGTAGGTATGTTGGTAATTGGATCCTGTTGGTAATTAAATCCTGTCTAAATTGGCCCCAGTATGTATATGAATGTGAGTTAGGGACCTTAGATTGTACGCCCCTTGAGGGTTATGGACTGATGTGAATGTGCAATATATATATATATATATATATATGTAAAGTGCTGCGTAAATTGATGTACCTGAAATAATCAATAAAATAATAAGCTTCTTGCAGTCAACTGTATAGCTGAGATCTGGCTGGGAGAGAAAGAAGAAACAAAAGTAGCCAAATCAGTTGTGCTGCTCTGCAAGGAGCATACTGATAGAGAGAGAGAGAGAGGAGTGACAGTTTTGCTGCAGTACATGCAGCATGCTGATAGAAGGAAAGAAAAAGGTGCAGAGAGATGAGATAATCAGTCTATTGCTTAGCCCTATCACTGCCCAGTCACAGCTTAGGGACAGGGACACGATTTGATTTTTAACTACAGTTAAAAATATGTCCTATCCTGGCCAGCTGTGTAAATCCTGGAACTATGTGAATAGAAATAAAAATCCTTTGGCAGGCAAAACTGCCCCATGTATATATTCCATCTGTGTATTAAAATAATACACAGATAGTCACAGCGTACACATTTGTTTTATAACATCAGCATTCTAATAGCAATACAAACAATAGTTAATACTGACAATCCAAAACGTGTACTTCAAAAATCTCCTTTCATGTATAAGTGCTGCCTGTCTGCTGGTCATCTCTTTACACAACGTCTTGGATCCCCTGCATGCTTTGCGGCTTTTAGCGACAATGTCTAAGGACTACATATCCCATGACTCCGTGCTGCCTGCAAGCAGTGATTCCTGTACTGACTCTGCCTCCTGAAACTCCACCTCTCAGCACCTCTGTATTTTAGAAGGCAGGCTCTGTGAAATGTGTAACACAGCAGTACATATTCACAGGGCATAGTGTGTCACAGAATTCAAGGAAGTAGATGTGTGCGGATCTTCAAAAAATACGTTTCCAAACTTCAAGATCATTTAGATTATTAGGACTAGCCTAGAAATAATAGATATCCAATATGTAAATTAATATATGATTTTACATTTTGACAATATATATACTTTATATACTAACAAACCAAAGCCAAACTCCAGATAAGCTCCAAGCTCCGCCCTCACCCCGCCCCTTATAATTACCGGAGTGATCCTGTGATGTGCATGAGGGCTGAGGCTCTCCCAGGTCTTTTTCCTCATTGATTCATACAGCAGCGAGAGCCATTGACTTCTGCTGCTGTCAATCACAGCCAGAGAGCCAATGAGGAGAGCACGCGAGGGGAGACTCTGTGTATGAATGGACAATGTCCATTCAAAGGAGCATGGCTTGGGAACGAGCCTGCTTGAGTGCCCCCAATAGCAAGCCTCTTTGTTGCAATAAAATAAATTATAAAGCATAATTTCAAAATATTATTTTAAACCAGTTTGTTTGCATACATTGGCACCAACTTGCAATGTTTTTTGAGATACAAATTTTAGAAGGAGACCGATGAATAATCACTTAAGGACCACCCACCAGCAAAGTACTGCGGAAAGGCAGTAGCTACAGGCAGAGCAGTACTGTTATGCCACTCTGGCTGTACTAACACAGGGGGCACAAGCTCTGGATTACTTTTACAAGCAGTGGGAAGGAATTGTTCCCCCTCCCTCCCACCGCCTTTCTCTGGCTCTCCCACCCCACTGGGGAACCAGAGAACTCAGCCAGTGGTTCTGCCGGCTGACCATAAAGCTGATCGGCGACCGGAATGGCTCCATTCAGGTCTATGGTCTAAGAAACTGGAAGCTACGAGCATTACATAATTTTGATTTCCCCATTTTCAAATTGGGAAAGCATCTGATCAAACCGACCAAGGAAAGACCCTAGATTTCCCAGAAAAGAGTACCTGTCACTGCCTATTGCTATCACAGGGGATATTTACATTTCCTGTGATAACAAGTAAAAAAAGAAAAATTAAAGGGACAGTGTAAAAATAAAAAAAGCAAAATAAATGATTTAAAAAAAAAAATCCATCAAGGGCAATGATTCTAGCACTAGACCTCTCTGTAAATTTAAAGTGGTAACCTGTACAGGTTTGTAAAGCGTCGCCTAGTGATATTAAAAATGTACATAGTTTGTCGCCATTGTAGGGGCGTGAACAATTTTAAAACATTTCATGTTTAGCATCTATTAACTCGGCATAACATAATCTTTTAGATTCCATCAAACAATTGGGCAATATATTGTGTTTTGTGCATTTTTGCAAAAAACTTGCATTTGAAAAATCGCTGCACAATACTGTGTGACATAAAAATTTCAACACCTACAGCTTTATTCCCTAGGGCCTCTGCTTTAAAAAAATATATAATGTTAGGGGGTTCAAAGTAATTTTCTAACAATAAAAAACTGTTTTATGTAAACAAAAGGTGCCAGAAAAAGGCTTGGTCTTCAAGTGGTTAGAAGAGCGGGTGATGTGTGGCATAAGCTTCAAATGTTGGCCCTGAAATTCCAGGATAGTAGAAGCAACCCCTCCAAATGACCCCTTTTTGGAAAGTAGACACTCAAAGGTATTTGCTAACGGGCATGGTGAGTGTTGTTCAGATCTTAATTGTTGCCACAAGTTTTTGGTAAATGAAGAATGAAAACGAAAATGTATTTTTCTTTTCTTTTTTTCCTTTTTAAAGCCCTGTGACAAAAATTATATTGGCAAAATACTTGCCATGTCCCTTATCAAATTCCTTGGAGTGACCGCTTTCCAAAAAGGAGTCATTTGGGAGGGTGTTTGTACTATCCTGGCATTTCAGGGCTTCCAAAATTGTGATAGGTAGTGAGGAAGTGACATGAGAAAATATATCCTTTGAAAGCCTGAAAGTGGTCATTGGATTTTGGGGGCCTGCATGTGGCTATGCTGCCAAAAAGTCTCTCACATGTAGTATCTATATACTAGGAAGAAGTTGCAGAATGTGTTTTGGGGTGTTATTCCACATATTCCCATGGCATGTGTGAGCAATATGTCATTTAAGTGACAACTTTGTGTAAAAAAAAATTTTCATTTTCCAAAACTTTGTGGAAAAAAACAATCTCCCATGGACTCAACATGCCTCTCAGCAAATACCTTTGCATGTCTACTTTTAAAAAATTTGCAATTTGAGTTGGGTTTGTACTGCGCTGGCATTTTAGCACCTCAAGAAATGTGATAGACAGTCAGAAAGTAAAATTCCATTATATATACCATAGTTTGTAGACGCTATAACTTTCACACAAAACAATTATTATACACGTATTGGGCATTTTTTGTACCAAAGACATGTAGCAGAATAAATGTTGGCCTAAATTTTTTTATAACAGAAAGTAGAAAATATTGTTTATTGCATAATTGTCAGTCTTTTTTCAATTACATCACAAAAAATAAAAAACCCCGTGGTGATCAAATACCACCAAAAGAAAGATCTATTTGTGTGAAAAAAGGACATAAATTTAATTTGGGTACAGCGTTGCAAAACCACGCAATTATTGAAATAATGCAGTGCCGAATAGCAAAAAATGGCCTGGTCAGGAAGGAGGGAAAACCTTCCAGGGCTGAAGTGGTTAAAGTAAAACTATAGGCAAAATTATTATTATTTTATTTTAATTTTGGATAGAGATACGGAGAGGCTTATAACCCCTGTCAGATTTAGTTTTTTTTGTTTCTTTGTTTTTTTTTGCTATCTGTGTCCCATTGGGGAGATTTCACTTCACGTCCTGTCCCAAAGCCAAAACAGAGAGTAAGAGGAAATTCCTGCAGATCAAGAGAATCCCTTGGGGCCCTCCAGGTCACAACTAGTGTTTCAATTGAAGATTTCCCCACTATTAAATTCCTGGGGACAACCTAAAATTAGGACTTTCACTTTCAAAAATAACGGTAAACAGGGAACATAGAGAGGGTGAATCTCCATAACAGGGACAAAGATAGCAATAAAAAACATAATAGATGCTTTTTCTACGCTGTCCAAAAAAAATAAAGTTTTGCCTTTAGATGAGTTTTAACCACTTCCGTGCCACTCTATAGCAGAAATACTGCTACAAGGCGGCACAGGTGTGCAAAATAAAAATATATACGTGATTTTGCAGTTCCGGGTAGGGGGCGCACACGCTGCCTCGGCTGTCAATCACTGGGTGATCGCCAAGTAAATTACAGCGCAAAAAATAAAAAATGCACAGGCGATCAAATACCACTGAAAGAAAGATCTATTTGTGGGGAAAAAACTATGTAAATTTCATTTGGTCGCAGTGTTGCATGACCGCGCAATTGTCAGTTAAAATAACACAGCGCCATATCGCAAAAAATGGCCTGGTCAGGAAATGCTCTGGAGGGCAAGTGGTTAAGCAACATTGGAATTTTGCTGTATTAAAGAGGAACTACAGATATATTTTTTTCTGCAGTATATAGGTGGGGTGCGTTCCCTAGCCACTACTCCAATTCTGGGATTCACACGGTGTAGATGCAGATGGTTGTGATGACAAGATGGATATTTTGGGGAACTGTTAGTCAGGAGGCTGAAAACACTGTGCTCGGTTTGTTCTACTCTTCTGAAGGAAGACTATCTTAAATCAGAGTACAGTGGCTAGCTTCCCGCCTAGCAGCACTAGCACTAGGGTTCTTGGTTTGAATCTCAACCACGATATTAGCTGCATGGTATTTCCATGTTCTCCCTGTGCCTGCATGGGCTTCCTCCAGATACTCTGGTTTCCTCCCACACTTCAAAGACATGCTGGTAGTTTAATTAGCTCCTGTCTAAATTGGTCCCAGTATGTGTATGCTTACGTGTATGCATGTGCACATGTATGAATGTGAGTTAGGGACCTTAGATTGTACGCTCCTTGAGGGTTAGGGACTGATGTGAGTGTACAATATATATGTAAAGTGCTACGTAAATTGATGGCACTATAAAAGCACCTGTAATAAATAATTAAATAAATCTATCTATGGCCATCTTAAGTGATTGCTTACTAACTGTAAATACCAACAGGCGCAGTGATCATGAAACTGATTGTTCTCGTCATATATTCCACCCTATACGAATGTAGATTTGAGCCTAACCAGGTACCAGATTCTGTAAGAGAAAAAAAAATCTGCAATCCTTATTTCATTTACAACACCTTTACTAAAAAAAAATATATATATATATATATATATATATATATACATATATGTTTTGAAACCTTTTTGAAACTCTGTTTACATGTACACACAACGTTCCTTTGTATGACTGCCTGCAGAATACATGCAAAATGCTTAGCTAACACAGGTACACATCTGTGTGTATGACCAAACAAGAATGTTTGGCCAGAAACAAAATCTGGCATTAATCATCCTCCCCATCTGCATGGCATTAGAGGCATGTAAAACAGATGTAACCTCATTACATTTTCATTTAAATTGCTAAGTAACTACTTAAGCAAAAAAGGCTAGCATAACATACAAACAAGTTAACGTAATAACCCATCAGAAGGAACAAAGCAAGTGAACAAGCAGTACTCAGAGTGGGGGCAAATACTTGTGCAGTGACTGCAAAGTAAGCGTCTCTTATGTCACCTTCATCTTGAGTGACAGAATACACATTAATATTCTTAATCTGAGCAAATATGTAACCAGTTTGCTGCAGGGCCTGCTGAGTAAAAGCAATGCCTGGTTATCTCTTTTGTTCAGGGAGACAACATTTTTTTTCACAAGACAGCAAGAGTAACAAGAGTTATTGATTGTCCTGTAACCACAAAAGAGAGTCTGTAACACACATATGAATACAAGGTTGGGCCACACCATATGTTTTTTAAGTGACCTTTGCAAAAAGCAGTATAAGCAAAGAACTATGAAACCTTCAGCATTTGTTCTCTAAAAGATAAGACAATCACAACTAATTGTACTTAGTTAAATGAATCTCCAGCAATAATCTAGACAGAGAATAGACACTGGAATTATTTCAGGGTCAGTGCCACTTCTATGACACTGACATTTTGAAGAAAAAAAAGGGGGGGGGGGGAGGCAATAAGACATCTGCCAGTTGTTTGTGAAGTGATGGACAAAAGAACAAAAAGAAGTGGATCCTATCTTCTCATGAATCGGAAAATGATTAGCAACTCACTTAAAGTAAAAGAACCCTCTTTTAGACATGATTCTTATTTTTAACATTTGCCTAAATCTAATGCGGTGTACACACTATTGGGCTGAAAAAAAATGGAAGCTGATTGGTATCTATGTAGAGCTGCACCAGATTTTGCACTCAACTTTAGTAAATCAACTCCAATATGTCTTTTTTTCGTTCAGCCAAACTTTTAGATTGCTATACTAACACAAAGGCAGGGGCGGACTGACCATTTGGAAACTCGGGCTCTGCCCAAGGGCCCGAGGTCAGTAGGGGGCCCCATGAGATGCCCCTGGTACCTTTTTCATAGGCTTTTTTGAGTTTGGGCAAGGACACAGGGGCCCCATGATCCCCTATTGCCCGGGGGCCCCATGAGTTGTCAGTCCGCCCCTGCACAAAGGATGTTAGTACAGTGAGCTCCCCCACCACGCTATTGTGTTCTGACAGGGGGACTGCCCCCCCGCCAGGACACACTGATCAGCCATTGGCTGCGAATGCTGATCAGATGACAGTCAGCTGCAGGTTTTCCAGCATACCTGTTGCACAAAAGCTGGACGTTAGGCCAGCTGTTCACACTGGCTGAATATCAGCTGGTTGCTGTTGAACTGGCCGATGCCAGCCAATATTCAGCCAGTGTGTACCAGCCTGAAGGGTAAAACACAATCCCACTGGTAGCTTTTAATTCCAACAGATTTTGCAGAAAGAAATCTTAGGTGGTAAATATAAAAACATTCATTTCATTACTTTCTGGTTGCAATCAACCAGGGTAGCTTACTGTTTTCAAGATGTATGTTGGGAGATTCTTCCTCTTTAAGCTCACAGGAAACAGTATTTCATAAAACTTTGCATCCCATCATCAAAATCTTTTCCTGAAGTTTGAACTACTAAAATGCATGCATAATCTAGCAGAAATTATTTAGAATGTTGTCATTTATTATGTGTAAGGCAGAAGAAAGGTATTTCTTCAGGCATCGTGACTATTATAATGGTGTGTCTATGCTGTGGTCACATCATTTGCTTACAGTCTTTATAACACTTCAAGTTATAAAACTTGAAAACTACTCTACACAACATTTTGCATACACAGACCGCCGGTAAATGCAATGGTGCAACAATGCACCATCATAATATAGTCATACCGCATTTCCTAAAAATATCCTTCAACATTTCTGACAACATTCTGACTACTTTCAGCTGAACAATCTCTTTCTGCAGGGTAAACATACAGTATAGTGCCGAACTGTAGTGTATTAGAAGATTGGGGGGGGGGGGTCATTTACAAAAAAAATGGAGAGTGCAAAATCTGGTGCAGCTGTACATGATAGCCAATCAGCTTCTAACTTCAGCTTGTTCAATTAAACTTTGACAATAAAACCTGGAAGCTGATTGGTTGCTTTGCAGAGCTGCCCCAGATTTTGCACTCTCCAGTGTTAGTAAATCTACCCCAGTGGCTTTTTTGGTAACCAAACCCCACCATCCCTTTTTCTTCCTCAGTTATCCTTCTTTTGGTTTAAAAGGTAGAAAATGAGTTGCATTATATCTTTCATCAAGCCTTGTATAAATGATAACATATGTTATTTTGAAAAGTCAGTATAATGGAAACGTTGTTGTGAAACAGGATTTGCAGATTGAAGCAATCATTTTTGCATATTAATTCATGGTCCATCTAACTAAGAGCATGGCAGGGGTGTTCCTGGACTACATACTTTGTGGTAAAAGGTGTTCCTCTTTCTCATCTCAGAAGGTTATGATTTATGTAAAACCAACATAATGAACCCAAAACAACACATTCTGTATGCAGGAAGGGCTGGGGGCCCAAAAGTTAGAGTTGGGACGTATTAAGTAATATATCCCAGGTTATCATAACGGTTTAGCTGCAGATGATGGCAAATATTTCTATAAAGACAAGTAGCTATCAGTTATTGTGTCTTGGCAATGGAATTCTTTGCTGCTTAGAATAATAGTTTAAGTAATATATGTATTAAAAATGGCATGGGCTTCATTGTTACATTAAAGAAGTAATGCAAAAGCTCCTTTGGCCCTACTTCTCCTGTGGGTCATGGGAGTGCACTTTGTTCTGCACTCCTGCTATCCATTTTTAGCAGACAGTGGCCTAAAGTCTGCTGTCCGTTGACATCACATACCCAGTCCAGACTCTGGAGAGATCCTGACTTTACTGTTGGGATCCACCAAGATGCCTGGGCTGGCTCGGCTGAGAGCCAGTCACTCCCACCCCCTGCACAGCTCAACACTTCAGTGAGTGCTGGAGG
This sequence comes from Staurois parvus, assembly GCF_062004578.1. Classification (NCBI taxonomy): domain Eukaryota; kingdom Metazoa; phylum Chordata; class Amphibia; order Anura; family Ranidae; genus Staurois; species Staurois parvus. The sequence goes on from NW_028318295.1 coordinate 3,494,137, forward strand.
GGCAGAGCAGAGATCCTGCAACTGACAGTCACTGGCTCGCTGCACAGTGAAGACCAAGAACTGAGCAATCAGCGGTCTCAGATCGCTCAGTTCTCGGTCTTATAGGCAGCAGTGGACAGATGCAGCATTGTCTGATGCTGCATCCAGTCAGGTAAGTATAGTGTAATTTTTTTTATTACCAAACCTCTCTGTAGTTATGATCAGAAAAATCCATTATGACAACAGGTAATTCAAGGTAATTACTGAATATCACATGGGTTGAGTTATTTTATAGGTTTTCTTGAAAAAACAAGGAACAACAAAAAAAGAACTTTCATAGGAATGCAAGTATGCTTGTCAAACATGACAGTAAAGGCTCAGAAGACTAACTTCAATATGTTTAGAACTAAAAAAAAATGGTGATCTTTCTAGAATTAATAACATCACTAAAAATATGGCCGTAGCCATACATGTGAATTAAAAAGGTGGGGAGGTAAAAAAAAAAATGGCTAGTTGTTAACTAGTAAGCTTGGAAGTCATGCACAGATGGTTTATTAGATTAAGAACAGAGGTCCAAATCAGTGTCCAAGAAATAGGTCTTTGAAATTAAAACATATTACATAGTTACATAGTTCTTCTGGCTGAAAAAAGACAAAAGTCCATCTAGTTCAACCATAAAAAATAAAAATTAAAAAAAAGTTAGAATTTTATACCCACAGTTGATGGAAGGCAAAAAAATCCCACCAAAGAATGATCTAATTTGCTCCTGCAGGAGAAAAAAAATTTCTTCCTGATCCCTCGAGAGGCAATTGGATATTCCCTAGATTAACTGTACCTATAAATGTTAGTATCCAGTTATATTATGTGTACCTAGGAAAATTTTTTAAAGCAATCCACTGAACTGGCCAGAACCAACTCTTGAGGGAGTCTATTCCACATTTTCAGAGTTCTTACTGTGAAGAAACCTTTCCGTATTTGGAGATTAAATCTCTTTTCCTCCAGACGTAAAGAGTGCCCCCTTGTCCTCTCTGATGACTTAACAATTAATAACTCCACACCGAGTTCACTATATGAACCACTGATGTATTTATACATGTTGATCATATCCCCCTTAATCTCCTCTTCTCAAGAGAGAATAAATTCAGTTTTTCTAATCTTTTCTCATAGATGATCTACTCCATGCCTCTTATCAGCTTGGTTGCCCTTCTCTGTACTTTCTCCATTTCCCCAATATTCTTTTTGTGAATTGGTGCCCAAAACTGAACTGCATATTCCAGATGAGGTATTACTAATGATTTGATATTATTCTAGGAAAATGTTGGTGGAAGTGGAAGCAGCACTACAGACTCTGGAGGTAGAGAACAATGACCCTAAAACAGGAGAAATGTGTTGATGGAACTGGGGATTTTAAAACCAAAGGTATAGGCAGGGATTATGTGATGAAGGCCAGGAATAGTGCAGGTGGCGATGGGGACGGGAGGCATGAATTTGTTGCTTTGGAACATTTAAGCACAAAATGGTGCAGTGAGGCTGAGATCACTATTAGACAAGGGGTCATGGAGATGATACTGTTATTTGGCTTGGTTTATTGAACAAATATAAGTGATTTTCCCATATATACTGGGGACTGGCTGCTGAGGGGTTGACATACATATGCTGGAAACTGGGTGTTAAGAGGTGCATACATGCACTAGCATTACTGGGATGTTTATTAATTTCCTTGCTACTCTGGCAACTGGCTTTTGAGGAGTTAACGCACATGAAATGAATGGTGGTGGCCAAGTGGGAATAAAAAAAAACAAACCTTTATACTAACCTCTATGGCTGGCACATTGTTGCAATGCTGCAGTTGTCCCATGCCAGCTTTAAGCCCGAGGACTGAGTGATCACTGTTCTTAGGTCCGCTCTGAGCAGAGAAGCAGAGAATGTCACTGGATTACCAGGCTAGAAAGGGGGAAGAAGTGGCTGACTCAAGCTCTCAATGGCATGCTGAGAGGCTGAGCCAGCTCTCAATCAGGCATCTGGGTGGATCCTTGCAAAAGGAACACAGCAGGGTGCCATATCAGTGTGAGTAAAAAGGCAATACTTTATTAAAAGCTTACATGTGAAGAAACCTGTGTACTGGTGGTCAGGGTGGTATGCGGTAACAGCTCTTTCCAGTCTGGTAGAACTGATAGCAGCTACAGATAGATGGTGGTAGATTGAGCTCTTTGGACAGCAGTGTTGAGTTCTTTTTGATAAAAGTTTTACAAAAGATAACTATTGTAAGCATCCCTGTCAGTGTTAAATGGTTTGTCCCAGCTCTCTAATTGTCACTTTTGCTATGCAGCTTAGTCTTTTAAAGAAAGCTGAAAAATAACAAACTAAATATCTGGATCAACAAGTATAGGTAAGTATAGGTATCGGTATAGGTAGCAGAGGAAGACAAACCGCTTCATGTCCAATTTTCCCCCATGTGTACTCTGCATTTAAAAAAACAAAAATCTGTGTAAAGATTATATATAAATTATAGCGGTACTAATATCAAAATTTTTAAAACAGGCAGGGTTTTTTATATCAGAAGTCCTGGCCTGTCAGGGTTAAGGAAATCTAAGCTGCACATGTATAGACCACATTTAAGGTCAGACACACAGATTTTTTCATTTGGTAAATTGCTTTTGTTGACAAGTTTTGTGTGCTTTGACCAGCACCTAAATAAATAAATATATACATTGTTGCAGACAGACAGCCTGTGGTGTGAACAATGCAGATAGTACATGTTTCAGCAGTGAAAAAGTTCCTGCTCCAGTGTGAGATTCACTGGAGACAGGTGGCTATTGGCCACAAAAGAGACAATCCTTCACCTAAACTGGTTTAGCAGGGACTAGCCGAACATTGATCAGTAAGTGACAGTCCCTGCTAGACAGCAGTTGATTGTTTGATCTGCTTCTCATGAAGAGATGTGATGGAACTGCAGCTGCTGATCAGTGTATTCTGACAGCAGCTTATAAACAGGTGTTAGTACCCCTTTTAGGGAGGCCCCTCCCCTGGGTGTGATTGTGGGTGGAGTTTAGATCCCTATATAGTCTGGTATGGTAGGGGCTCTGGGCAGGAGGATGCTAGAAACAGGCTACCCCTGGCTTATACTACATACATTTGTAGCCTGGAGAGCAGAAGGCCCTAGGCCCAGAGAGAGACTGCATGTGAGATCCCACTGAAGAGGGACTTATTCAAAAGAATATGGGGAGATGGTTGGACTTTAAGAGTTCCTGTTGGTGACAATGCTGTGTTCTGCACTACTAATTGGGGAATGTGAAGTTGTTATGCCAAGTTACTGACAAGACATCTTATGGTAAGTCATTGAAAAGCAACCTCTGTGGTCATCCTTTCAATCGTAGAGGTAGGTCCCGGGCCAAGGGAATATCAATGGCTACAGAGGAGATGGGCTTCAGGCCTGGAGAATGTGGGTCAGATAGACGAGGGGAGGAGCCTTTGAGCAGTTTGACAAGAGCTGGAGGTGAATCCAGGTGGCTTACAAGCTGGTCCTGCTGAAGGAATACAATGTCTGGGGGGGATTTCTCCATCTACTACATGTGTGAATGGAAGAATCGGTTTGCTTTTTTCACTGGCTAAATGAAAAAAAAAACATATATGGTCAGGGCTCCCTTCCTAGGGACAATTGCTGCAGAAGTAGTGTGTGTGTATCCAAACCTGTCTAACTTTATAGACAAACACTATGACTATGTGGACACCTTAGGGAAAAGTTTAGTCTGTGCAGAATCAGGCTGAACACTGTTTCTGTGTAATGCTGGGAGTATATTCAAGGACAAACCTTGTATATTATTATTATTATTATACAGTATTTATAAAGCGCCAATGGTTCGCTCAGCGCTGTACATTACAAAGGGGGACAGAACATGTGACAGAACAATACCAATACAATGCAAAACATTATTATTATTATACAGTACTTATAAAGCGCCAATAGTTCACTCAGCGCTGTACATTACAAAGGGGGACAGAACATGTGACAGAACAAAACCAATACAATGCAAAACATGAGGGGATCGAGGGCCCTGCTCTTTCGAGCTTACAATCTAGAAGGGATGGGATAGTGGTACAGGAGGAGATAGCTGTGGGGGATGGAGTGGTAGGAAGAGTGGAGGAGGTCAGCAAGTTAGCAGGGGGTGAGGTAGGCTTCCCTGAAGAGATGGGTTTTCAGGGTGCGCCTAAAGGAGAGGAGAGTAGGTGATAATCTGATGGGTTGGGGAAGGGAGTTCCAGAGGATGGGTGACACCCTGGAGAAGTCCTGGAGGCGGGCATGGGAGGAGGAGACCAGGGAACTAGAGAGAAGGAGGTCTTGTGAGGAGCGGAGTGTGCGTGCTGGGCGGTACTTGGATATTAGGTCAGTGATGTAGTTCGGGGCAGTATGGTGGACAGCTTTGTACGTCAGTGTTAGAATTTTAAATTTGATCCGTTGCGCAATCGGAAGCCAGTGGAGGGATTGGCAGAGGGGGGTGGCGGAAATGGAGCGGTTGGAAAGGTGAATGAGTCCGTATTCAGGATCGACTGAAGCGGGGATAGCCAGCGGTGAGGCAGGCCAGTGAGGAGGGAGTTGCAGTAGTCGAGTCGTGATATGATGAGGGAGTGGATGAGCTGCTTAGTGGTTTCTGGGGTTAGGAACGTGCGGATTTTGGCGATGTTGCGGAGGTGGAGTCTGCACGAGTTTGTTAAAGATTGGACTTGGGGCTGGAAGGATAGGTTGGAGTCCAGAATGACACCAAGTACTCTGGCCTGCAGAGCGGGTTTGATATTGGCGTTGTTGGATGTGATGTAGAAGTCAATGGGGGGTGGGGTTCGGGCTGGGGGGAAGACAAGGAGCTCGGTTTTGGAGAGATTCAGTTTAAGGAAGTGGAGCGACATCCAATCTGATATGTCACTCAGTAGGTGTGTGATTTGGGCAGAGACCGAGGGGGTGAGGTGGGGGGTTGAGAGATAGATTTGTGTGTCGTCGGCATAGAGGTGGTAGTTGAAGCCGTGAGAGTGTATGAGTTGGCCAAGGGAGGAGGTGTAGATGGAGAAGAGAAGGGGCCCAAGGACAGAGCCTTGAGGGACCCCAACAGAGAGGGGGAGTGAGGGGGAGGTGGTAGCATTATAGGTAACGCTGAAAGAGCGTTGTGACAGGTAGGATGAGAGCCAGGAGAGAGCAGAATCTCTGAGGCTGAGGGAGTGTAGTATTTTGAGGAGGAGGGGGTGGTCAACTGTGTCAAAGGCCGCAGAGAGGTCAAGGAGTAGGAGCACTGAATAGTGGCCATTAGCTTAGGCGGTTAGAAGGTCGTTGGAGAGTTTGAGTAAGGCGGTTTCGGTGGAGTGTAGGGGGCAGAAGCCAGACTGTAGGGGATCGAGGAGGTTGTTGTTGTTGAGGTGAGAGCATAGGCGGGTGTAGACGAGGCGCTCGAGGAGTTTAGATGTAAGTGGGAGCAGGGAGATGGGTCTGAGGTTGTTCGGGTCATTGGGGTCCAGGGAGGGCTTTTTAAGTATGGGGGTGATGTGTGCATGCTTCAGTGGGGAGGGGAAAGTGCCGGAGGAGAGGGAGAGATTAAAGATGTGGGTGAGGGAGCGTAGGATGGAGGGGGAGGGAGGTCGTAGGAATTGTGAGGGGATAGGGTCGAGGGGGCAGGTGGTGAGGCGGGCATCAGAGAGGATCTTGGAGACTTCCTCGATGGTAGTAAGGTCAAAGGTGTGGAGTGTTGGGGGAGCTTCAGTATGAGGAATGTAGGGTGGGGTGGGAGTGGAGGTCAGAGCAGTGGTGGGGCCGTGGGAGAGGGGTGATGAGGGGGTAGCTGAGTGAGGGGGAACGGGGTTGGAGGGAGTTTGAGCAGTGACGAAGTCCCTGCGGGTAATGTCGAGGGGGAGGGGGGATGAGGGGGTAGCTGTGTGAGAGGGGACGGGTTGAGAGGGGGTGTGAGTTGCGGCAATGTCCTTGCGAATTGTGTCAATCTTGTTTTTGAAGTGATTGGCAATCTCAAGGGCGGTGAGTGAGGTGCTGGGTGCAGGTGGGGGTGGAGAGAGTAGAGAGTTGAAGGTGGAGAAGAGTCGGCGAGGATTGGAGGAGAGGGCCTTGATGAGGGTCAGGAAGTAGGCTTGTTTGACTGCGTGGAGGGAGGAGGTGTAGGTGCGGAAGGCAGATTTGTAGCAGGTGAAAGCTTGTTGGGATTTTGTTTTGCGCCATAGTCGCTCCAGGGCACGACTGCGTCGTTTGAGGGTTTTGGTGTGATCAGTCTGCCAGGGCTGGAGCGGTCGGAGTCTGATGTTGCGTGTGGTTAAAGGCGCTAGTGAGTCAAGGGCTGCTGACAGCGCGTTGTTGTAGGCAGTTATAGCCAAGTTGGGGCAGGACAGGGGGAGGATGCGGTCGTGGAGTTGATCAGCTGCAGAGTGGAGGGGGGCAGGGTTAAGGTTGCGGAGGTTACGGCTGGTAGTAGTGTGACATTTGGAGGGGTAGGTGTTGGAGGACGAGGAGATAGAGAAGGTGATCAGGTTGTGGTCAGAGAGAGGGAAGGGGGTGTTAGTGAGGTTGTGGGGAGCGCAGCGGTTGGAGAAGACAAGATCAAGGATATTACCATCGGAGTGGGTGGTGGATTGTATGCACTGTGCAAGTGCAAAGGAGGAGGTTAAGTGGAGGAGACGGGCTGTGTCTGGGTTGTCAAGGTTGACAGGGATGTTGAAATCCCCAAGAATGATGGTGGGTAGCTCAGAGGAGAGGAAGAAGGGTAGCCAGGAGGAAAAGTCATCCAGGAAGCGGGGTATGGATCCAGGAGGCCGGTATATCACAGCAATCTTCAGGGGGGTTGGGGAGCATAGTCGGACGCAGTGGGCCTCGAAGGAGGAGAAGGATAGGGAGGGGGGGTTTGGGAGGACTCGGAAGGTGCTCTGCGGTGACAGGAGCAGACCAACCCCACCACCTTTACGACCGTTAGGTCTGGGTGAGTGGGTCCAGGTGAGACCTCCATAGGAGAGTGCAGCAGGGGAGGTAGAGTCAGTGGGCTGGATCCAGGTTTCCGTGATCGCCAGGAGGTTGAGGGAGCGGGAAACAAAGAGGTCATGGATGGCGGTAAGCTTGTTGCACACCGATCGGGCGTTCAGGAGTGCACATGAAAACGGGGGGGAGATTGTAGGGAGCAGGGGGACAGATACTAGGTTGCGGTAGGACATGGAGGCGGGAGGGTGTTGTGCGGGTGAGGGAGGTGGTGGAGGGCCAGGATTCGGGGAGATGTCTCCCGCGGCTAGGAGAAGAAGAATGAGAAAGGTGGCATGGGAGCGGGATGTGCAGGAGCGTGAGAAACTCCTAGTGGAGGTGTTCGGGTCAGTGGGAGAGCGGAATAATAGGAGGAGGTGGTGGGTGCCATAGAGGGGCGAAGGAAGCAGTGAGGACACAATATACAAATGTTTAGGAGGAGCAGAGGGATATAGTGAATGGATTTTGGGAATGGAGGAGAGGAAAATGAGAAGGAGTAGAAGAGGCATTTTGGGGGGTGATGAGAGCAGTAGTAGGGAGATGATAGCAATGAAGGGGAGATGTGCAAGTTTTGGGGTGGAGCAGAGGGGTAAAGAAATGAGATTTGGGAACAGAGGATAGTAGTATGAAGAGGAGTGTATTATATAAAGGTACACAGAGTGGGACTCAGGCATGTAAGAGATGTTTCCCAGGGTGTTTGCTTGCAGTCTGTCCAGCATGCAGTAGAGTTTCTTGCTGTTGTTGTGTCTTTCTGCTGCTTAAGTTCTCCTGCTTTAGTTCAACTGCTGTGTTTAACTGCTTCGCACTCTTTCGAAGCCGCATTCCATCAGAAGCAGCACCCCCATCAGAGACTGTGCCCCCCATCAGAGATCTCCCCCCATGAGCTGATCTAAATTTATAGGGAGATGCTCAAATGAGCATTCAACTCCACCCCAATTAGAAGCTGATAAGGCTCACATGAATAGTGGGGGATGTCTCATAGGAACCAGGCTACAGTCGTAAACTGGGTGCAACTGGAGGTGAGGACTGCTCAACATACACACAAATATAAATACACCATTTGTTCTGAATATAACAGGAGTGAAAGCGATTTTGAGTTAGGAGTGGAGGTAGGAGAGATGCATTTACCCAGGGGGAAAACAGCAGGAGTCACTGCGTTTGAGTTAGGAGTGGAGGTAGGAGAGATGCATTTACCCAGGGGGAAAACAGCAGGAGTCAATGCGTTTGAGTTAGGAGTGGAGGTAGGAGAGATGCATTTACCCAGGGGGAAAACAGCAGGAGTCAATGCGTTTGAGTTAGGAGTGGAGGTAGGAGAGATGCATTTACCTGTGAAAGTAGAGAAGGCATAATTAGACTGCTGTGTTTAACTGCTTCGCACTCTTTCGAAGCCGCACTCCATCAGAAGCAGCACCCCCATCAGAGACTGTGCCCCCCATCAAAACATGAGGGGATCGAGGGCCCTGCTCTTTCGAGCTTACAATCTAGGAGGGGGGGATGGTGGCACAGGAGGAGATAGCTGTGGGGGATGGAGTGGTAGGAAGAGTGGAGGAGGTCGGCAGGTTAGCAGGGGGTGGGGTAGGCTTCCCTGAAGAGATGGGTTTTCAGGGTGCGCCTAAAGAAGAGGAGAGTAGGTGATAATCTGATGGGTGACACCCTGGAGAAGTCCTGGAGGCGGGCATGGGAGGAGGAGACCAGGGAACTAGAAAGAAGGAGGTCTTGTGAGGAGCGGAGTGTGCGTGCTGTGCGGTACTTGGATATTAGGTCTGTGATGTAGTACGGGGCAGTATGGTGAACAGCTTTGTATAAAAGGTACTTATTTATATTGCTGAATAAAAGTGAGCTGGAGGCTTAAACCCTAGCTAGACTAAGCCCATGGAAAGCTGTCCAATTGGTTGCTATTTTTTTAATAGCAATTCCTCCTTCATTTAGAAAGGTGACAGGTTGACCCTGATAACCCTTCACTTGACTTGACTAACCACATTAAGGGAGGAGGTGATCCAGGGCACTCTGTTGGACCCCCTGGCTCTGATAGAGTTAAGACCCTGGCAGCCCCAGTGATATAATGTCACAAGGAAAAGAAAATAATTCCTTCACTGCTGGCAAAGGTAAGACAAAAAAAGGGAAAAAAGCAGATTTGCATTTAATTTAGAGACTGGACAGGATAGCTACTTCCGTTAGGTAGATTCTGTGTTGTGTAACAGGCCTGTCAGTACAAGAAATATACTCTCATTTATATAGGAAAGATGGGACTACTGCACATAGAAGCAACCAGTCAGGTTTCACTAGTTTTCATAAATCAGTTCCAATAGAGTAGAAAGCTAAGGACATTACAGAGTAGACACACTTCCAAATATAATGTTTTTTTACATATTCAATATGGTGCTCCAGATTGGTGGAAACATATCCAGAAACACAGAATACCTTGCATTTCAGGTAAATTAGCTCATCTTTATCTGTAATAATTTAACATGCACTTTTAAATACTTTTAACAAAATATACAGAAAACTACATGGACACCTCACAATTCGAAAAACTGACTTTTTAACAAGAAATGTGAGGACAAGTAGAGCTCTCTAATTAAGAACATTCATCTTGGGGACAAGAACATCAGGTTTTGAATAAAGAAGAGCCTGTTAATATAGGGACAGATGGTATAGGAACCCATGGGGTTTTGTGACTGACCCACAGAAAAAAAAACGATGTCAGAGATTTACAAAGGTTTCAGATAAAGGCACTGAAGTGTGGCCAGGAATAGTTTTGTATTCTAATTTTAGATGAGCTTCATTAGCCATATAATGCAAAACAGTCTGTCTTGCAGGGAAACAAAACCACAAACACAACATATTTTACACATGCCAAAACAATTTTGCAACAGATTCACTACCAATGTATTCACCTACGTTAGTTAAGGTTCTAAACACAATCAAGAATGTGAGACTCATTCTAATGCTGAGATGAAAAAAAAGTTTTCTGAACCAAGTGGTGAATACACCCAAGCACTCAGAAAAGCTTTTGCTTCCGGTTGCACCCTTTCAAAACTAATGTTGCGGTGTTTGGCCATGGTAGATGTTTCACGTCCAGATATTTAAACTGCTGTCCCTTGGGACAGAATTCTACATCCAGGAGTAATGTGATCCAGAAGCCACAAACTTTGGATGGTCGCCCACATCCAACTTTAGTGTACAGCCTAAGCACTATCAGTTGGCCAACCCATGCATGGAGAACTTTATAGTGTTCTTGAAGTGAAATCTAAGCTTTTTTCTGTCTCCAAGAAATATTACATCTCAACAAACATAGATAATGCTATTAATTGTGAAGGATGTAGCCTTGTACACAACATTTCTGAAATATAACTGGGATATGAACAAAATATAGCAAAAAAAAATATGTTGGATTGATCTAACATACGTTATCACTTCCATAAAACATCATTATAAGTTTTAGTATATCTATGAATTATATTATTTGATTTTAACTACTTAGAATGCACCATATATGTATTCTAGAAACTGGTAGTGTGATTTGTAGGCAAGCTCTGATACAACATCTACCTCTTTTCTATATATATATATATATATATATATATACACACACATATACACACACACACACCAGCCACTTTATTAGGTACACCTTGCTAGTACTGGATTGGATCCCCTTTTACCTTCAGAACTGCCTTAATTCTTCATGGCATAGATTCAACAAGGTGATGGAAACATTGCTCAGAGATTTTGGTCCATATTCACATGAAAGCATGTCTGTCAGCTGCTGCAGATTTGTCGGCTGCACATCCATGACGCAAATCTCCTGTTCCGCCACATCTCAAAGGTGCTCTATTGGATTGAGATCTGGTGACCGCGGAGGCCATTGGAGTACAGTGAACTGATTGTCATGTTCAAGAAACCAGTTTGAGATGATTTGAGCTTTGTGACATGGTGTAATATCCTACTAGAAATAGCCATCAGAAGACGGTTACACTGTAGTCATAAAGGGATGGACATGGCCAGCAACAATACTCAGGTAGGCCATGGCGTTTAAACAATGCTCAATAGGTACTAAGGGGCCCAAAGTGTGCCAAGAAAATATCCCGCACACCATTACACCACCATCACCAGCCTGAACCATTGATACAAGGCATGCTTTCATGTTGTTTATGCCAAATTCTGACCCTAACATCTTAAATGTCACAGCTGAAATCGAAACTCATCAAACCAGGCAATGTTTTTCCGATCTTCTATTGCCCAATTTTGTAAGCCTGTGCAAATTGTAGCCTCCGTTTCCTGTTTTAGCTGATAGGAGTAACACCCAGTATGATCTTCTGCTGCTGTAGCTGCATTTTATTTCCATCTGTTTCAAGGTTCGATGCATTGTGCATTCATAGATAGTATTCTGCATACACTGGATGTAACGAGTGGTTATTTGAGTTACTGTTGCCTTTCTATCATCTTGAACCACTCTGTCCATTCTCCTCTGGCATCAGCAAGGCATTTTCATCCACACAACTGCCACTCACTGGATATTTTCTCTTTTTCGGACCGTTCTCTGTAAGCCGTAGAGATGGTTGTGCATGAAAATCCTAGTAGATCAGCAGTTTTTTAAATACTCAGACCAGCCTGTCTGGCACCAACAGGTGTACCTAATAAAGTGGCCAGTGAGTGTGTGTGTGTGTGTATATATATATATATATATATATATATATATATATATACACACACACACACACACACATATACACACACATACAGTAGTATATACAGAGAGAGAAAGCGAATTGAGCAACAAAAATCATGAGTTCCTGCTATGTGATATGTGAATGGGGCCCTAGTCTAGAACACTCAAAGAATAACTTCACTTTTGCTGAGGAAAAAATAATCAAAAATGATCAATGTACATTGTGGGGATTTTAACAAATTTTGTCCCACCTGTTTCTACTCAGATGAAAAAGCTTTTTGTTGTTTTCAGGGTGAATCTGAGTGGGAGTGACTTTTTCATATCATTATATCATATATACCTTTTTACATCAATAACCTTTGGGAAACATCTCACCAAAAATGACGTTTTTGATGTAGAGCATGAGTAAATGCTGGTTTCTGAGAAAATCAAATACCTCCTGATCACCACATTGCATTGAATGTTAAAGATAATTACAGCGCTACAGTTTGAAAAAGATTAAATCACAATATGGATTGTGTAGCAATTATATGATATATATATATATATATATATATATATCTGTATCCAGTTGCCGACCGTGTACTGTAGCTTTACTGCTACAGTGTGGGCCGCCTGTGCAAAATCACATTTGCCATTGGCTCCCTGGCATGCAAATTAGCAGGGCCCAGCCAGTGATTCATGGCCAGGACCCACCGATTGTTGGAGCTAGTTTCAGGAGACAGATCTTTGTTGGTAAACAACAGAGATCTCTCTGATGACAGCGGTTATGTGACAGTTTTTGTCATCCTGCTCTCTGCCCAATGTCATTAGTACAGTGTCAGTGCATTTTATTAGCACTGATCACTGTATTAGTGTCTCTGGTCATGTCAGTGGCAGTTAGTCAGTGTCAGAATGCCCACCGTACTATCACAGTCTTCCTAAAAGTCACTGTTCGCTACCATTACTAGTTAAAAAAAAATCCATTACAAATACCATCATTTGTAGATGATATCAATTTCATGCAAATACTGTAAATTAATATACACCTATTAGAATTTTTTTACCAAAGACATTTATGAAGACATTTTTTTCATGGGATATGTTTTTCAGCATGTTCTGTCTTTTTTCATTTATAGCGCAAAAAATAAAAAACCCAGTGGTGATCAAATACCAACAAAAAAAAGCTCTATTTGTGTGAAAAAAGGACATACATTTAATTTGGGTACAGTGTTGCATGAGCATGTAATTACCAAATGAAATAGTGCAGTGCCAAATAGCAAAAAATGGCCTGGTTATGAAGGGGGTCAATTCTTTCAGAGGGCAGGTGGATATATAGATATTTTTTTTTCACAAAGGTGGAGTTACACTTTAAAGTTAACCCTTAACAAGTAACAAGATCACTAAAACCTCTTTATAAACCACAACCTCACACTTCATAAACTTCTGCAAACTTGCATTCACCTTATCAATGGCCAAAACCACACTATGACATGTGAAGATCTATTTGTGCAGAGATGTTGGCATTTCAGATCACTAATTTGACAATCCTAGCTATTCCTTACAGCTTTCAGCATTGCTTGTGTGACCCTTCTACAAATCCAGGCTTTGGCCTTTCTACAGATGCAGGCCTTCTTCCAAGAGACATTTATTCAAAATACGTCATATACTTGATCTAGTCTATGATCTGATCTAATGACAACTCTAAATACTGTAGATCTTTAGTCAAGTTATGTATTATATAAAAATAATTAAATGCATTATAAATGCTGCTCTTTTAGGAAATCTAATAAACTGATAGGGAGAGGGCCAGCAGTGTTAGACCTTCATTTGTACTGCGTTGTCCAGCACTGTCAGTCTACCACTGGGAGCTTGGTTATAAAAGGAGAGAGTAGAGGGATTATTTCATGGGTGTGCTTCTGCCCCTTCACTGTACACTCACCAAGCTGTGAATGGAGAAGTAACTAAAGAAGCTGATTTTTATGACAGCCATTTTTTCTACAGTTCCTCTCTCATATGGGAACGATTAGAGGAGAAGGTTAAACTGGGTACAGGGTAAGGGTTTTCAGCTATGATAGTATTTTAGTATGCATACGTGGGGCATGGCCCTATGTATTTTGCCCTACAGTCTAGGAGGATTACAGGATAGGAAGCCAGTGTTATGTTTTACAATATTTTTATGATAATAATTATACATTTTTTGATACTCATTTTTTTCTACTGTTCCTCTCTAATATGGGAGTGATTAGGGTAGAAGGTTGAACTGGGAACAGGGTAAATGTTTTCATCTTTAACGGTATTGTAGGATAAATACTTGGGTCATGGGTCTAAGAATTTTGCCCTACAGTCTAGTAGGATTACCAAATAGGAAGTCAGTGTTATGTTACATAATATTTTTGTTATATTTTTATGATAATATTTCTATTATATTTTTAAACACATTTTTTGTATTGCTCCTCTCTCTTATGGGAGCAATTAAGGCAGAAGGTTGAACTGGGAAAAACATATATGTTTTCAGCTTTAATGGTATTGTAGGATGAATACATGGGGCATGGGTCTATGAATTCTGCCCCACAGTCTAGTAGGATTACTGGACAGGAAGTCAGAGGTATCATGTTTTATAATACTTCTATAATATTTTTATTAAAACATTTCTATTAATAGTCAGTGGTATGATTTTAATATTTCCACTAATTATTTTCCCTAATTAAATACACTCTGTTCTGTTAAATGAAAACTGCAATGAAAGAGTAAAACAAATGTTTATTAGTACCTTTATGATCCCCACCGTCATAACATATTAAGTGACTAAGCCACCCTGTGTCAGCATGATTTTAAGTGAAATACAGGACAAAGCAGGAAGACTATGTCAGATATGGCATTACTAGAATATTTACATAACACATCTTTTAATACTTAAGATAAAAATTTCATTGGGTCCCTCAGCTGCTCTCTACAGCTAGGGATTCAAAACAGGCAGTGCAGAGTCACAAAAAATTGTAATACTCCATTAATTTCCCCAGGGGCCATAGCATCAGGTACAATAAAAAAAAAGCAAAAGGTGGGGCTAAGAGCACCTGTCCTGTCTTGGTCAGTACAATGGACCTAACTATTCCTGATGCTACAGAACATTCCCTATAATAATTATGTAAGAACTGGGAAGCTGCATTCTACTGCAATGAGAACTAAGCAAACTGCAAAATATACAAGTAAAAAATAAGTGATCGGTTTACATTAAAACAGACTTTGCTAGTTTGTGGCCATCAACAACATAATATCTTCAGACATGTTTGCAATTCAAAATGCAACTTCTGTTTGTTGCAATGTTTGCCTTTCTGAAATATAAAGCAGAACACACTTGAAGATGAGGTGTACATCTTAATGCTCATTCCCTAAAGGAGCATAAAAAAATATATTAGTTGGCATACCAGTTGAATTCAAACCCTTGTGTGAAAACGAGAGTGCTGTAAATTATATGTATGTGTTGATGCTGGTAAGATCATCTTTTTGCACCGCTCGCCCTCTGCTAAATTAATCCAATTATTCAAATGCCACTGACAGCTGTCAGCAGACGCCTTGCTGGGTTGGGCCAAACTGTTAAAAATTAAAACTGTTTTTATTTCGTTTAGTTTCTCTGCCTTTTTAATGTAAAACCCGAAGCCTGGACAAAAAGTTGTGGGAGTTGACGGATGGGCAGTATCACTCTTTCGCTGCTGTTGGATATGTATAATTTACTTTGGAAATTTAAGGCTGTCTTTAAAATATCTCTAAAATATACATGTAACATATGCTAATTGAGCAGCAGTGTCTTGTAAGCTCGAGTCACTAGGTAATGTGCAAATGTTGCCAAGTGCAATGCGCTGTGTGTAATGGGATTATATATGAAAAGGAAGTGGTGCTGCCCCCCGGCTTTCAGTCCTGAGCTCTGGCCAAACTGACAGGCCTAAATCCCAGCTACATTTAACATGGGCTTCCCGTGGCGAAGACAGGCTGTTCTTAGAGTCTTAATTACATCCCAGCTGACCTGCAGGCCCTGCCAAAAGCAAGCAATATGGTCTGTAGACTGGAAAAAAGGAGGTTTTGTGTTAAGATGGGGTCATGTGGGACAAGTAAAGGAGAGGTGATAATAAATGATCTAGTGAGGGTTTTAAGAATCACTGAGCTGCTAAAGGGGTCTGGAGAATATTCTGCAGAATAGCCAAGAGTTGGGAAAAAGCAAAATGATTCAGACTCAAGCAGTAAACGAATTGTTTACAGTAGGGATAGGGACAGTAAGTAAACAAGTAAATTAAACAGGAGCAAAGGGAGTTGCAGGGAAATCATGCTGAAGAATGACAAAATAACACAAACTTTAAGCTGACCTTTTCACAGCAAAACCTCTATTGTGATCTGCACAGCCACAGACTTTAAAGGTGCCTACAATACTAGCAGGCTTGTTCAAAGAAATTCAATCCAAGTTTTTATTCTTACAGTATATGCAAATCTGGTCTTTTTCTAGTGTAGGAACATAATATGCAATCAGCGTGACTTGAAATATATACAATTTCTACGTTTTTTTGTCCTTGTATGCAGTGGTCACATTACTGATAGAACACTTCTAGTATATCACATATCTTATGTCCAATATCTCATGGCGTCTGCAGGGCCAGTTCAGTGGGCACCACTTCATGTCTCAGAAGCGTTGACTGTGAGCCTTCCTACAAGAGCTACTGACAACACTTTGGGGCAGGCCAGCAGGTGTAATTGCCGCTAATAGGCATTTGCAGGCAGGTGTATACATGGCATGGTATGGCACACAGTCAAGTAGCAACCCTACCAGAGTATTAGCAGCCTGTGGTTAAATTGGTTCTAAAGGCAGAATTTTTTTTAACTTAAGGGCTACTTCACACTACATGCAGTCCAGTGTGCTTTTTTTTCTGCATCAAAAATGCATGCATAGTGTTTTCCATATATTCCAATGGTCCTAGTTTACAACAGTGCAGTCAGTTCCTCTCAGTTTCCGGTGCAGAAAAAAAGAAGTAGAACATGCTTCATTGTTTCTGCACAGAACCATACTAGAACATAGCAACTGCTTAAAAACTGCACCGGGAAGGAGTGTGGTGTGAACTGTAATCAAAATCGTATCCGGAATGCATCCGCAGCGTGTTTTTGTGGTGTGAACTGACCCTAAGAGCTATTCCACACCAGATACAGTCCAGTGTGGTTTTTTTCTGCATTAAAAATGCATGCACAGTGTTTTCCATGTATTCCAATGCTCCTAGTTCACACCAATGCAGTAAGTTCCAGTCAGTTTTTGGTGCAGAAAAAAAGTAGAACAAGCTGCATTTTTTCTGCACAGAGCTGTACTGGAACATAGCAAACTGCATCAAAACTGCACTGGAGTGTGGTGTGAACTGCAAGCAAAAACATATCTGGAATGCATCCAGAGTGTGTTTATGTGATGTGAACTGACCCTAAAGAATACCTTTGCTACATGTTCCACCCATTTTTAGGGTGGAACATGTAACATGTTCCCATAGCTACAGCCACACATGCCGCCCCCCTTTCCTCTGACAGATAATACAGAGAAGTTTTCCGCTGTCAAATTTGAAAACAACGCGGCCAAGTGTGGCTCCACCCACATGGCTGCGTCAGAGTTCTGTGAATGAGTTCCTACAAGTCTTGACAGCCTTAGTGGGTGTCGGCTTGTAGTTTTCAATGAACTACCATTGCACTGTGGAATGCCGTGGTAGTTCATTGAACCTTCCCATCAGTATATCTGCTTGCTTCTACATACCGTATGGCAAGCAGATATTCTGACAGATCTGCAGGAGATATTCATGGCATCAGAGATCTACTGATCGTTGGTGCAATGCTTTCCAGGCTCCTTTGGACAAAAATAATAAATGCACATTTTTTTACCTGCAAAAAAATGTGCATTTATTATTTTTGTCCAAATGGTGAACTTATCTTTTAATGTATTCTCTGCATTATGGTAAAAAACCTTCTGCATGTAGCCCCCCCCTTATCCTTACCTGAGCCCGATCTCAAGCCAGACCTGTGCACAAGAGCAGCAGCTCTCTTGGCTCCCTTCTTATAGGCCCAGTCACAGTACTGGGAGGCCGTTTGCTCCTGCTGCTGTCAATCACAGCCAGTGGAGAGGGAGTCGGGGAAGGCCAAGCCATGCTCTGTGTCAATGGACAAACCGAGCATGGTTTAACCCCTTCACACCTAAGTGTAAAACAAATCTAAATGCCTAAGCACAATTTTGCAACATTCACATTAGTTGTGTTAGTAAAACCGTACATATCATCACAACTACTTTGTACGTCCAGGTGAATTATACCTTGTTTTCAGGACAAATTGGGCTTTCATTTGGTGGCAAATGGTAATGGATATCTCCTGATTTTTTTTTTGTTATCAAAGGAAAACTGGCCCAAAATAGTAAAAAAAAAATATTTTTTTTATTTAGCTGTGTGTTTCTTGTTACTACCATAACCTACCACCAAAAAAAAAACCCAAAATACATTCTTCTGCTCTTGACGATCGCAGTGATACCATATATGTGTATGTTATTTGTTTGTACCCGTAGTACAGCCCAGAAACAATAGTGCACAGTTTGTTTTTGTCCTTTTTTTTTTTTTACCTAAAACACACTGACACTGATACCAAATTTTTTTTTTTAAATCCTGACCTTTGTCCCTGACCTTTTGACTTTGATCTTTGACCCTGACCTTGACCCAAACACTAACCCTGGCACTGAACTAGAGCAAACCTTGATCTAGGTATTTTTTCTTTATTTTTTTATTTTATTTTTTAATATTTATTTATCTTTTTTTTTTTACAAACATTTTCTTTTTCCCTCTATGCCAGGAGTTAGAGAGATAAAATGTATCTCTCTCCTCCTGATCACTATGATAGCCTGATTACTGTGATAGCCAATCAGAGGCTATCACAGCGATCATGTGACCTGGAATTGGGAGTCCTGGGTCCTGATCGTTAGAACAGAACCAGGTGCTCTCAGTGACACTGCGGTCTTTGTGCTGGGAGCGTGCCGTGCGGCCCCACAGAAAGAAGCCCAGTTCTGTGAGGCCGCATATTTGTTTTACGTCGGCGTCAAGGGGTTAAGAGCGAACCTGCATGAATGTCCGCATGGCAAGCAGCTTGCTATAGGGGCACTCAGCGGGGGGAGGAGTTAGGAGATCTGGCCCCAGAAGAGGAGGATTGTGATTGCTCTGTGCAAAACTATTGCACAGAGCAGGTAAATATAACATGTTTGTTATTTTAATTAAGAACAACTGGAACATTTACAATCAGGTTAAAGTAGTTGTAAATGCACATCAATAAAATCCTCTCTTTTTAAGGGTGCTAGTAAGTGCAGTGTGGTTATTTATGTTTAATACTATTGATAAGTACCTTTTTATAAGAGTGCTTCCTTTCAGTCACATGTCTCCTCTGCACTCATTGCCAATCACGCAGAGTCCAGTTGGAGGGGCTGATATTCCTTTCTGTGCATCCATGTTGATAGCGACAAGGGCCTCTTCCCCACAACCCTGGGCTGTGGTTGTGAAGGTCTGCGGGCAGGGGGCTTATCGGAATCTGGAAGCCTCCTTTAGCAAGGGGGGCCCCAGATCTCGCCCCCCTCCTATGTGAATGAGTATGGGGTACATGGTACCACTACCCATTCACAAAAAAAAGTTGTAGTGTGAAAAAAGACAGGAGACATTCTTTGACAAGTCCTTTTTTAAAAGAAGGAAAATAAAAGAATGTCCCCCAAGTAGATCCAACGTCAATCACAACGCCCATCGCAGTTCCAAAAAAAAAAAGGCTCCGCTACCGACGCTGGCCCCTGGCTATCTGCTTCTGAGCCGGTTTTACAGTTCTTAAATATGTAAGGGGTGACATCACCTGTGTGACCCCACGTGACATCATCGACCGGGGCATGCTGGTCACTGATGTCACACGGGGGCGGGGTCACATATGAGATGGCCCCACCCTTTACATATTTAAGAACTGTAAAACTAGCTCAGAGGCAGATGGCCAGGGGCCAATGTCAGTAGGGGAGCCTTTTTTTTTTTTGGCACGGCAGCGGCGGGCATTGTGATTGACGTTGGATCTACTTAGGGGGACATTCTTTTATTTTCCTTCTTTTAATAAAGGACTTCTCAAAGAATGTCTCCTGTCTTTTTTCACACTAGTTTTTTGTGAATGAGTAGCCCTACAGAGTACCCCATACTCATTCACATAGGGGGGTGGTACCTGGGGGCCCCCTTGTTAAAGGGGGATTCCAGATTCCAATAAGCCCCACGCTCAAAGACCCCCACAACCACAGCCCAGGGTTGTGGGGAAGAGGACCTTGTTCCCGTCAACATGGGGACAAGGTGCTTTGGGGGGGGAGCCCCCCGCCCTAAAGCACCCCCCATGTTGAGGGCATGTGGCCTGGTATGGTTCAGGAGGGGGGGGGCGCTTGCTCATTCCCCCCTCTTTCCTGACCTGCCGTGCTGCATGCTTGGATAAGGGTCTGGTATGGATTTTTGGGGGGACCCCACGCCATTTTTTTTTAATTTTGGGTTCCCCTCAAAATCAGATCCAAAGGGCTTGGTATGAATGGAGGGGGGAACCCCACGCCATTTTTGAATTATTTTTTAACATTCAGCTGTCATGTAAACTCATCCGTTTTTTCTTTGAATAAACATGACTGAACTGAAGAAAAAAAACAGAACACCCGTGTGAAAGGACCCTAACAGTATTTTATTCAATCTGGATAAGAAGGGTTTTTTTGCAAACAGCACCCCTCCCACCCCCCTTCCCTGCACATACTGAAGAAACTCTGCTTTTGACAATGTACTGTATGCTGTTGTCATGTGTAGTATTATTCCTCAGTACAGCTGATTTGCCATGTTCTTTAATGCATTGGATCATATATGTTGTAATATCCACTTATAGAGTGGATAATATTGTAAGACGTATAAATGGGTAACTCATAGTGTCTTATGCAATGCATTGTAAATTGAACTGCAAGAATATGCAATACACAGCATCTAAGCAACTATCTTGCAGTGTTAGGCAAAGTGGTGCGTATTAACTTACAAAGGCATGACGTCTGCAATATGTCAATCATTTAAGGTAGAACACCTGGAATGAATAGTAAAATAAGGGCAGAAAGCTGAACACCAGGCAGGGTGGTGGTGGGGCTCAGCGTGTAAAACTATAAACTGCTGGTTACTGGAGTTCAGCTTTAATGTTTAGGAACATGCATTCTTTTTTGAATAAGACCGATGATGGCACTGGTCATATACAGTATGCAGAATAACCTAATGAACGATAAATGAGCAAATTAGTATGTTTGCGTCAGGTGAATATGCATGTGTGGCCAGCTTAAAGGGTAACTCCACTTTTGTGGAAAAAAATAGCAAATAATAAAAAAAATTATAGTAAATACAATTGTGACATAAGTCATATTGTAATTTAATGTTATTAAAAATTATCTTTTCTTTTCACTCTGCAGCACTGAAATTTTCTTTAACCACTTGCCTACCAGGCACTTATACCCCCTTATTTACCAGGCCAATTTTCAGCTTTCAGCGCTGCCGCACTTTGATTGACAATTGCGCGGTCATGCAACATTGTACCCATATGAAATTTTGATCATTTTTTTCTCACAAATAGAGCTTTCTTTTGGTGGTATTTAATCGCCACTGGGCGCTTTACTTTTTGTGCTATAAATAAAAAAAGTGCAAAAAATTTGAAAAAAAAAAGTTTCTTTGTTTCTATTATAAAATTTTTCAAACAGGTATTTTTTCTCCTTCACTGATGTGCGTTGATGAGGCAGCACTGATGGGCACTGATAGGCGGCACTGATGGGCACTGATAGGCAGCACTAAAGGGCACTGATAGGCAGTACTAATGAGGTGGCACGGATAGGCGGCACTGATAGACAGCACTAATGAGGTGTCACGGATAGGCGGCACTAATATGCAGCACTGATAGGCGACACTGATGATGGGTACTGATAGACGGCACTGACTGGCATCACTGCTGGGCACTGACTGGCGGCACTGACTGGCACAACCCCTGGGCACTGACTGGTGGCACTGACTGGCAGCACTGCTGGGCTGCACTGGTGGGCAGCACTGGTGGGTGGGCACAGGTGGGTGGCACTGGTGGGCACAGGTGGGTGGCACTGCAGAGTGGCACAGGTGGGTGCACTGCTGGGCACAGGTGGGTGATCTGCTGGGCACAGGTGGACGGAGCTAGTGGGCGCACTGCTGGGAACTTGCGGGTGGCACTACTGGGCACCGATCATCAGGGCACTGATCATCAGTGCCCTGATGATCGGTGCCGATCCCCACTCTGACAACTGCCGGTTCTCGGCAGTACTTTCCTCACGATCTGACAGCGTGAGGAAAGTGCAGCCGAGAACCGGCACTTGCATTTCCCTCTGATCAGCGTGTCATTGGACACCGCTGATCACGTGGTAAAAGGTCGCTGTGATTGGCCCTTTACCACATCACGTGATCAGCTGTGTCCGTAGGATACAGCGATCACGGAGATCGCCAGGTGCGCGCCCCCTGCGCGCCCCCAATATGGCTACCTGGTGGCACTCTGTACACAGATTGTGTATAGAACACCCCCCCAAAAATGTAATTTCCTGCTTGTGTGATTGGCTCACTGATTTTCCTAGAAGTCTTCACTAAAATACAATCAGTTTTTTTGCACCCCCTGCAGCAAAAATAAAATGTTTGGTGATTCACTCCCAAAGGGAAATCATGTCTAAAGGGATGCTGTAACATATCTGGTTGGGGAGCCTGACGTGGAGAGAGGGCGTCCTCTTACCACTCCTGCTTGGGACCCCTGATAGGGTAGACAGAAGGTATCGAGCTAGGAGAGGCATGAGTGCCTGATGGGTTTGCGGTGACAGCTGGCAGGTGATGACCTGAAGGACCAGGATGCGGGTCAGTTGCAGATGCTGGTGAGCAGGTGCAGAAGCAGGAAAGTATAGCAGAGATGCGGATAACCGTGGCAGCTGGCAGCCAGGAATAGTTACAGGCAGGAGAGGTAGAAGGTCAGGCAAGCTGGGTCAGGATCGACCGGGCGAATCAGGTACAGAGGAGCAGGCAAGCGGATAGTCAAAGGGTGAGCTGGGTTGGTGCAGGCGGAGTTCAGTCATAGTCAGGTCAAGCAGGTAGACAACAGGAGTCAGGATATAGGCACAGAACGTAGTAGACCAGAAGGCACCATTCTAAGTACAGCAGGGGATTAAATAGCCCGCCTGTGCATGTTAGCGCGTGCACGCAACCGCATGCGCACCGGCACGGCCAACGGGAACCCGGCGCTGGCGCACAGATGCAAAACTCTTTTTCCCTGACAGATGCAGACCCTGCATTAGAGCCCACCAGCTGATTGATAATTATGAAATCACTCCCATACTGATTCACTCTGAACATGGACACAGACAAACAAACTGAATATTCTGAATACCAAACGGTAGAATTCTGCAACAAAGTTTGTTAAAACTCTTGCAATGCACATTGATGAGCTAGAATGTTATTTTTCACAACAAAAGTGGAGTTACAGTAGCAGATACCATTAGATGTCAATGCATACCTGATAGCATTAGATGTCAAAGTTGGGGTTTACATAGCCATAGGTACACCCAACTGCACCTGATGTGGCAGTTCCTGGGACTGACAAGAAGTCACTTAGGCACTTCACATTTTACTGTGGTAAGATGGTAATGGGCTAATTCCTGCTTATAGTGTATTTCAGTAGTGCTTCCCACAGGTTTTCTTTAAAGGCAGTTTATGCTACACACTACATTAAGTGCACAAAATAAGTAGTCAATAATTACTGTTAACCATGTAGGCCCACTATGCACCCAGATTTCTCTAAAGAACTACATACATCCAAACTCAGACTCATGCTGTTTGGCCCATTATAATTGCAGATGAACAGCTGGTTGTTTAATGAAGATAATGGTGCAATGCGCTCATCTGGTTAAAGAGCTTCTTATTAAGTCATATGGGCAGGCCTGTGTAAAGTTACCATCATCCCTAGGTACAACTATGTGTATAAAGGCATGTTTGAAAAGTTTAAAATGAAGGAAATCAATTTGTCTTTATACAGCTCTGACCTCACCCCTACTGAACAGTACCCGATCCCACAAATGCTGTTTGGGCTGAATAGATATGAATGCAAACAGACACACTCCAGAATTTTGTGGGAAGCATTCCTAGAAGAGGTGAGGCTGTTATAGCTCCAAAGAAGAGATCAACATCATATGCCATTGTGTTAAAGAAGAAAGTGTTATTTTTAAAATGGAAAATCCAGTAAGACCCCAGTAATTATAATATCTGATTATGTGTACCTTGTGGACTGCAGCAGGATCTGCTCATTAATGTTCCATTCACACCAGCCCCATCCACTGCGGTTGCGTCACACATTAAAATAGCCTATCCATTTGGATGGGCTGCCTAAAACACCAAAAATTGGGCATGCAGCATTTTCAGCAGCAAACAGCAATGGACATAAGTTCACTAGCAAGGTAGGTTACTGCGACATTCAGAATGAACGACACCAATACGCATTACCGTGCTGGAGTAATGCAGTTTATCACACTGCAATGGTGTGCATGGGCCCTGAAGGTTAAAATTTTCCATTCAAGTGACTGTAAAAACCCTCACCTTGTAAAACAACCCATTCAGTTCTTTTTTTTATTATTATTAAATTTAAGTATTTTATTGAACTTTTTCCATTACAAAAACACAGCAAAGTATCATTTACAACCAAAATATGAACATTCCCCTACGTTTTGCAATCCAACCTCCCCACATCCCCCCCTCACCCAAACCCCTTTACAATTTACCCCAGTCCATATAGCTCTTCCCTTCTCTTTCCAACTTTCCATTCTATACCTGTAATCTTTCTCTTCAGTCCTCACTTCCGACACTTCCTTTTTCTTGCTATTCTTTCTTTCCCTCCAACCTTTCTATTCCCTTCTCCTATTCCTGCTACTGCCTTACAAAACCTTCCCTTTATTCTCCTATCTCAAATCAGGTCCCTGGGCCTCCCACTACTTCCATATATATTCTAGATGCCTTGAAGTCAGACCATCTTCCCCATTTGTTTCTAAATTTACTCATAAATGTACTCGTCTATAACTCCTCCATCTTATTTATATATTCCACCTGTCTAACCAGTCCCTCATTGTTTGAGCCTCCTGTACCTGCCAAAATTCAGGAATAAACCCTTTAGCTGCACTAATTAGATGGTACAATACACTATTTTTATATTGCTTCACTGGTACTTCTGTCCTATAAAACAGACACACCCACGGATCCCTCTGTATAGTTGTCCACAATATCTCTTGTATACACTGCATTACATCTTGCCAAGACCCCTGTATTTGTGGACAGACCCATCATATATGTGCCATTATTCCCTTAACTCCACATCCCCTCCAACATAACGGTGAGACTTTGACTCATTGTTTATGTACAACACTCGGTGTCAAATACACCCCATTCAGTTCAAAATAGAAATGTAAGGTCAAATATTTATGTATAGATATGAAAAACATTATAAATACCTTTTCCCCTTTATTATAGGTGACCACATTCCCTGTGTTCTCAGCTGCATAAGAGCTGGGGGAGAAGAAACAGCAGCACAACAAACTTCTTAGTGAATGGCTGTGCAGAGGTGGGGGGCATGTCAGGATAAGTCTGATTATTGGAGTAGAACACACTGAGTTCCCAGGATAGCTAGAGAACTGACCACATTGTGCTCTCATGTCTTGTGTGGTCAGTTTTTAATAGGTAAGCAGAGGGACTGGCAGAACACCAACGATTTTTACACAAAGTAAGCAATACAAAGAGAACAGGATAGTTTTTCATACAACTACATGGTACAGAAGGTACAGACCATGAATGAAATGTTGAGTTTACATATTGTTTACCTCCCTAAAAGGAATTGGTGGTGGAAGGTGAACTGCTTAAAGCTAAACCCAGGTAAACCTGAAAACCCTCCTTTGCAATGGGGCTTCACCCACACTGCAAAGATTTACTGGGTATTAACCACTTGCATACTGGGCACTTATACCCCCTGCCCAGATCAATTTTCAGCTTTCCGCGCTCTCAGACTTCGAGCCTAGGTTCACACTACAGCGGTGCCGTAAATCCCATGTGAGGAACCGCACCGCATTTCTGTACAAATCACATATGATTAGTAAGTGGTGCGATTGGAGCCATACATTTTGTATGGCTCTATTCGCTCCTCACCCGCACCAAAAACGTGCAGGACCCTTTTTTGGTCTGCACTAGAATCGGATTGCATAGGTATTCACACCTATGAGATATGATTCTGCACATTGCACTGTGTTTTGCGGACCAATGTTGGGGGTGTTGTTAACTTAACATACATACCCGCATCAGTTCGTATGAACGGGGTGCGATTGTAATACGGTGCGGAATTCGCACTGAAAACGCTGTGAATTCTACACTGCATCAGTGTGAACCAGGGCTGAATGACAATTACTCAGTCATGCAACACTGTTCCCATTTAAAATTTGTGTCCTTTTTACACAAAAATAGAGCTTTCTTTTGGGTTTTTAATCAGCACTAGGTTTTTAATTTTTTGTGCTATAAATGGAAAAAGGCCAAAACTCGGAAAAAAAACACACTATTCTTCGTTTCTGTTATAACATTTTGCAAATAAGTAATTTTTCTTCATAAAATTTGTACACAATTTATACTGCTACATTGTTTTGGTACAACTAGTCAGTGTATATTATTTGGTCTGTGTAAAAGTTATAGAGTCTACAAGCTATGGACCAATCACTGAAAACTGATCACTCCTGATGTACTGACAGCCTATCTCATTTCTTAAGACACTAATGCAGTCCATAGATGGTTGAATTCCAAACAATATTTCTTTCAAAAAGCATCACTAAGAATTTTTGTTCAAATTTTGCACCATTAGTGGCCCTCAGCATTGAACAATTTTCGTGTGTCCAACAAATTTGAGTGATCTAGCATGTTAGAAGTTTTTTTAAAAATAAACAAATTTGTACTCAATGATGGGAGAAGCATGCAAGAAATATAATTGAAAAATAAATGAACAAGAGATGTGACCTGGAAAGGAAAGATTATCAGCCAAGAAAATTCTTTTCTTTAGCAACATGAAATGAAAATTTAAGACTTGATTGGTCGAATTTTGAAATCAATGTTGGAACCATTGTATTACAAAACGCACAAAATTTCTGATTTTCTAAAGCAAATTTGTTCAGAATTCTACTCATGTATGGCCTGCATTACAAGACAGGACAGTACAAATCCCCCCCCCCCCCAAATGATTCCTTTTTGGAAAGTTGACATACCAAGGTATTTAGAAAGAAATATGGTGAGTTTTTTGAAGTTGTCATTTTTTTCCCACAATTCTTTGGAAAATTAAGAATTTTTTTTCCCCTCAAAATTTTCATATTAACGGGTTATTTCTCTCACACGGCATACTTGCAACTAAACTCCAAAACACATTCTGCTATTCCTCCTGAGTATGGAGATA
Organism: Staurois parvus; assembly: GCF_062004578.1. Classification (NCBI taxonomy): domain Eukaryota; kingdom Metazoa; phylum Chordata; class Amphibia; order Anura; family Ranidae; genus Staurois; species Staurois parvus. Next base: position 3,521,298 of record NW_028318295.1, read on the forward strand.
CCACATGTGTGAGACTTTTTCACAGTCTAGCCACACAGAGAGGCCCAACACGCAAGGAGTACCATCAGGTGTTCTAGGGACATAAATTACACATCTAATTTCCTGACAACTTATCACATTTTTGAAAGCCCTGGAACAGCAGGACAATGGAAATGACTACAAAATGACCCCATTTTGGAAAGCAAACACTCCAACATATTTTTTGTGAGGCAAAATTAGTCTTTTGAACACATAATTTTTTTCCACACGTTTTTGGAAAATTAGGAAAGAAAATGAAAACTTTTTTTTTACACAAAGTTGTCCATTTATAGGATATTTCTAACACACAGCATGTACATTCCAAAAATTACACCACAAAATACATTCTGCTGAGCAAAGTTTTTCTGAGAAAAAATTAAGAAGTGGTCAATTTTATACTATTTATCATATGCTGGGTCAGTTCGGGGAGGACGCTGGGTGTTACCATTGTAATGGAGGAACCGCATAATCATTAAATATATTGTTCTTGGCATAATGGATGAATAAATGGGCATGTGATGGATGGGGTGGGTGGACCAATAAGAGTGTAACTCATTTTTTTTCCCGTGAGTTTCATATTAAATGCGAGGCCCAAAAAGATCTTGAACTCCTTCACTGTTAATGGTTTCCATTCAAAGGGATGGGCATAATATGAAGTTGGATTGTTGGATATAAATTGTTAGGCATAGAGGTTGCACTGGTCCACAATTGAACTTAATAAGTCATCTGTAAAAACTAAATTAAAGAAGTAAAAAGGGGGATGTTAGCTGCTCCTGAGATAGGGGGAAGCCATAGAGGTTTTTGAAGTGCATATGGTAAACTGGCATGGGTCCTAACCCTTTTAAGTTTGACGTGACACCCCACTATCACGTGGCCTTTCTTGTGGAGGTACTCCATTTTTGGTGGATGCCACTGCACTACCTGTGGTAGCCTACTCCTCTTTAGAACACCTTCGTTTGGTGGGCACACTAGCCTCCTCTGACTCTGTTAGTCTCTCACTGCTTAACACTGGCTCATCGAAATCAGAAGCAGAATCAGACACAAAGAGCTCCCTGCTGCTCTCCTCGGCCATGCTTACGATTTAGTATGCCACTTCACTTGTAAAGAATGTTTTAGACATAGTGGCGACTGTGGGCTGTGTTGACACACTACAGTAATGGGGACACTGCTAGAGATGTGGCTGCACTGATGAGGATACACTGAGGTATGCTATTGAGGCTGCACTGATGGGCGCTGATGAGGCTTCACACATGGGTGCACTGATGGGTGCTGATGAGGCTTCACACATGGGTGCTGATGAGGCTGCACAGATGGGTGCTGATGAGTCTGCACTGATCAGGATAAACCGATGAGAACTGATCAGGCTGCACTAATGGGCACTGATATGAACAGATGAGGCTGCGCTGCTTGGTGCTAATGAGGCTGCACTGATGGGTGCTGATGAGGCCGCACTGATAGGCACTGATCAGGCTGCACTAATGGGCACTGATATGAACTGATGAGGTTGCACTGATAGGTGTTGATGAGGCTGCTCTGATGGGTGCTGATGAGGCCGCACTGATGGGTGCTGATGAGGCCGCACTGATGGGTGCTGATGAGGCCGCACTGATGGGTGCTGATGAGGCCGCACTGATAGGTGCTGATCAGGCTGCATGAATGGGCACTGATATGAACTGATGAGGTTGCACTGATGGGTTCTGATGAGGCTGCACTGGTGTGCACTAATGCACTGCACTGATGAATCTGCACAGATGTCCACTGAAGGTTGTTAATGAGGCTCCACTGAAGAGGCAGCATTGATAAGTGGCACTGATATTAGCACTCATGAGGCAGCACTGATCAGCTTTACTGATGGGCGCTTATGAGGCTCCACTGATAAGACAGCACTGATTAACGGCACAGATGGGCACTGATAAGCAGCACTGTGAAGCACCGATGATGCAGCAGTGATGAGGCAGTACTAATAGGCACTGTGGGACACTGATAGGAACTGACGGCCACTGTGTGACACTGTTAGAGTGTTTATTAATAATAATAATAATAATAATACAGCCAGGAGAGTTGATTTCAACATTACCAAGACAACTGGGCTTTATTAAAGACCGCAAATGCAAACAAGTACAGTAAATGGACCATAATGTAAGACACTCATCACATTTTCTACTACATTGGAGGTGGCCTTTGGTGGATTTATGTGCAAAATGATTAACGCTCACTCAAATGTCAAATTGTCAGTCCACAGTACAACAGTTAATATATAAATAAAACTGTGGGGTACAGTAAATGATACTGAAACCTTTAATACATGGTTGGTTGTATAACAGCAGACAGCCAAGCAGGATACCTGTCCTATTTATGCCAAGCTAATAAAAATGTCACAGTAGGCTTAGGAACTTCAGTACTGGACTGTCTATGTCTACAAAACAGCATCTCGCCCACTGAATCTTCATTCCAACTGTGTAGCACATTTGCAATAAATTTGAAGGCATTATGAGCAGAGAAACCACCCATCACGTATGTTAAGTTGTTTAAGCAAAGATGCCTGCAGGGCTGGCTTTAACAGAGAAACACCACGGGACCCTTATGGAGCAGCTGTTATCAGAGCCAAAGGGGGTCCAGTGTTCTACAGAAAAGAGGTTTGTGCTTTTCTGGCCAATGATTACAGTTAAACGTACACATAAAAATGCAGTATTACAAAAGCAATAAGAAAGTAGCAGCATTTACTGGACTAACTAGAAATGACTTTTTGCAGTCCTGCATCGTAAGAAAAATGACCAAGCATACATTATAGTCCAGTAGAGGTCTCAGGGCAAATGCTAAAAGTAAAATAAAAAGTAAAATAGTGTTATATGTCCACCATTTTTTTTTAAATCATCACTTAGCCTCCCACTGAATCACACCTACAAAGCTTCAGTCAACTTCAGGGATACATATTTAATATAACACTATTGTACTGCACCCTGAGTTTAATTTTAGTATATGCCATCAGACTTCAATTGGGCTTCAGGTCCTGACCCTCTCATAGACATAATTAATAACAAGGTGTTTATAAATTAGGATTATAGAAAAATTAAAGATCTAATTATATATCGATAGCTGCACATGAATAGGTAATCATACTCCAGCCCTTTGATATTGTATTCTGTGACAAAGTGATTTCAAAAGGCTTTCCAATTTCACTGCTAATTTATCTAAAATATATTGGCATAGTATGAGTTCACTTCTAAAAAATGATTATATATGTGAAATAAAATGAGGATCATTTTTACTTTATGCCTACCTTTTTTTTGTTTTTTCACCCACTGAAAGAGCTAAGAATTTTACAAAGTTTTCCAGTGGAAGCTGGTCCTTGGAAATGATCTGTAAAGACAAAGTTGTATCTGCCATGTAACAATGTGATTCTTTACTGATGCTGTTCATATTCACCAGTTTCCTACATTAAACGTCCTTAGCACTGAAAAGAGTTTTATAAATAGCAAAAATGTGCCCATTTCAGACATTCCTAAAGTATTGTCCTAGTGGGCAGTATATGCAGGATGGGGGTGCATGTCAGCTGGTAATGAGTGCAGGGAAGAAGTGTGAAGGCTATGACAGCAGGCAGTATATCTAGAGGAGGAGTGTGGAGGGTATGAGAGTGGACAGTATCTGTAGAGGAAGAGTGTAGAGGATATGAGAGTGGACAGTATGTGTAAAGGAGGAGTGTAGAAGGTAAAGGAGTGGACAGTATGTGTAGAATAGAAGTGCAGAGGGTATGAGAGTGGACAGTATGTGTAGAGGAGTGTAGAAGGTATAAGAGTGGACAGTGTATTTAGAGGAGGAGTGCAGAAGGTATGAGAGAGGACAGTAAGTGTAGAGATGGAGTGTAGAACGTATGAGAGTGGACAGTATGTGTAGAGGAAGAGTGTAGAGGATATGAGAGTGGATAGTATGTGTAGAAGAGGAGTGTAGAAGGTATGAGAGTGGACAGTATGTGTAGAGAGGAGAGCAGAAGGTATGAGAATGGAAAGTATGTGTAGTGGAGGAGTGTAGAAGGTATGAAAGTGGACAGTATGTGTAGCGGAGTGTAGAGGGTATGAGAGTAGACAGTGTGTGTAGAGGGGGAGTGTAGAGAGTATGAGAGTGGACAATTTAGTGCACTATTTATAGGCAATTGGGCATTCTTACATGAGATAAACTAATGTAAATTTTTTGTATGGTCTAGTTCTTTTGTATACAATATGATGTATAATTATTTCAGTATTTTTTAGATAAATGTTTTTAGAATGTGCTTATATATGTTTTTGTATTTGCTTGTCATGTGGTTTTCTGGGTATCATGTCCAGTTCAATAGCACACTCCCCACTTAACTTTCCTGCCCACCTTCCAATGGGAGGAGCCTATAGACACCAATAGAGGTGTGGGTCATAAGATATATAAGGGGTGACAGTGAAAGATTGCAAATTGGCTCTGAGGAAGAGAGGATCCCCCCTCAAAATACATCAGCCATTGTTTAAGCGTCTTCTTGTATGAGGGACTCGCACAGTACTCCAGACTATGCACCTATGTTGCTCATGATATGCTTTTGAGATTTTGATGTTTGTGAGTATACATCTGTTCCTTTTCATTAATAAAATACTTTTTATTTAGGTAATACGCAAGGCTTGTGCGCCCTTTTCTTTTTCATATTTTGTAGGGCTTATCTGGGCACCCAGGTGGCTGCACAGCATTGCCTGATTGGACTGAATAGAGGTTTATGAAGACCTATCCACGTATGCCTGATCTGGTCTTTGAGTGCAGGAGGGTTTTTTTCTACTTTATGGGTAACCTAAGCCCATACTCTCCTAGTGGTTCTGGGGGATTTACTCAGTTCCCCAAATTAATCCAGTGTCTGCAGTATGGAACCTAGGGCCCTTTTATTATAGGGTCACCATCATAAGTACAAAAATCTTATTATATATGATCTTGATAGGAAGTCAGGGCATGTATTTATAAGTTAGGAACCTATCTTCATCAACACATGAACAGAAAAAAACACATTACCAATATTAATAATTGACATAATAACTTGTCACAACACAAGTAAAACACCTTTGTCATATGGCTTTGATGGAAGCAGACATTCCCTAACAAGTGCCATGAACTAGTTCCAGAGCAGTGACTAAGGGAAGAAGTTTATCTTCACTTCCTTAGCATGTTACACATAAATCAGGGAATGGCATCTTTACAGAGTGTTTTCTTTGTAAAAGAGTCTATTAAAGTGTATCTGCAGCCAATCCTTGTTTTGTTTTTGATAGAGTGGTGACAGAATCCTGTCAGGTTTTGTCATGTTGGCTGTGCCCTCATAATTAAAGTGGAACTTCACTCTCTCAGTCAACATTGACTATTTTTAATTCTTATGCTGCTAGGATTAGTAAATAAATAGGAAAGTGCATCCTAATTACTTGTCTTAAACTTTTTTTTTACATTTCTTTATTTACTTTCTGGAAAATGTCATACATCCCAGGAGTCTTCAAGAGGGTTTTTCTCAGCTAAGCACACCTTCTTGCCTGCATGCCTGAGATAAGATGGATACCAGTAACTAAAAGCTACATGAATCATCTGCCCTTACTCAAGATGGCCACAGTCTTAAAAACATCCCCGTGGCCTAGCATTTCTAAGTGATTTCTCAGCAAAATAAAGCATGGAGACGTAGGAGTCAATTTACTAAAATTGGAGAGTGAAAAATCTGGTGCAGCTGTGTGGTAGCCAATCAACATCTAACTTCAGCTTGCTCAATTAAGGTTTGCCAAAAAAACTGGAATCTGCAAAATCTGGTACAGAGCTGCGTAGAAACCAATCACTGTCCAGTTTTAGTAAATCAATCCCATGGATGGATGGGCGAGTTTGCTTTCAATAGTAAAAATACATTAAATACCATTTTTGGTTTGTGGTGCTCAGATACAGTGTTGTTCTGCTGTGAGATTCACACACTCTATTTTTTCCAGGGACTAATGTCATTGGCACTGAAAGTGAGGAAAAATCAAACATTTTGAGTTGTCACCACAGTCACTATAAAGAGAATTTTCCAGTGGGGACGTTTGTTTCTCATGACAATGGACACTTAAACTTACAGTTTAACTAAAGAAAAAAAGAGATTAGAACATCTGTTGTTATTACTACCTCTGCCCCCATTAGAGAGATTCACCCTCTCTATTTTTCCTTTTTACCATTAACATCAAAAGTGAAAATAAAAGAAAATCCCAAATTTTGGGTTGTCCCTAGAACAGTAAAAGAGGAGAAATCATCCAATGGGACACTAGTTCCGGTGGTCTGGGAGCCTCCAATGGATTCCCTCTATTTACAAGGATTTCTTTTTACTTCTTGTTTTGGCAATGGGACAGCAAGTGAAGGTAAGTTTCCCCAATGGGATACAGAGGGCAAAAAAAAACAAACTTTACAAGGGTTATAACCTTCCTTTACTCTATCAATTCCCTTTCATTTCACATATATCACAGTCAATGCCAGGCCTCTAACTGATTACACAGTTTATTAAACAGGAAAAGTGGGCACCTTCCATATGCAGACATAGACATAAGTTTATTTTGTGCACATACTTTCATTCACAATGAAAACATTTTTGCTGCAACACTGTACTTCAAGTCTCCCAGCCCTCACCTGATCCCTGTAGGTGACTGTATGTGCCAGAAATGGGGTTCGCCGCTCCAACTGGAAAAAAAACCCTCCCAAGCTTAGCCTATCAGTCAGGTGTGTCCCTCCTCCATAAGTACTCCGCTGGGTGCATTGGTTCCACAGAAATATTTACACTTGAGCTGACAATCCATTAGTAGATGAAAAGGCCCGATAGAGAAAGCATTTAGCTGCTACCAAATCGGCAATTGCAATATTGCGAAAAAAGGCTGCCAGTGTATCCCTATGGAGTCACGTCTTCTGTAGCCTGGTGCAGCAATATTTAGCTCTCTCACACAGTATTATGCTGATATTAGATCGCTAACAATCGAAGTAACATCCTACTGCTTAGCTACAAAGGGAGTGATCCCATAAGAACAAACAGGCAGCCTTTTAGTGATTCTGCTGCTGCCAATTTTGACAAATTGTGAGCAACAGGATTGCTAGCGGCCGAGTCACCTGTTTGTCATCAGACTGTAATCGTGCAGCATCACAATATGCAGGAATCACCATCAACAGCATATCATTTTGCCATTCATCCAACATTTTGCCAATAAACCCAACTATTAGATGAGGATTAACTCCACCAATAAATACAAGCATTACTGTAGATTGGGAGGCCTGGAGGATTATTTGAATCCTTGTGTGTTTGGAGAAGGGCATAAAAAAGTGAAGATCCTCAATCTTTAAAAACTGGCTTTTGTGACTATAAATGACTCCACTTTAATATGCTTTATCTATCACTTGAAAAACTTCAGCCTCATCTTGTTCCAAACTTGAATCCTTTTATTTTCTTTGCCACTTAAGATTTCCCAGTGTTCTAAGACACATTTGTTCATACGTTTTTTTGATCTAGTACAACATTAATTTTGACCCTTTATTCATTATTTTTATCTCAATCTCCCAAACTCTTTGTAGAGTCCTACGAAACTCTCTCCCTTGTACTGTTAAACTATGTTTATTATTCCCATATTTCTAAATAGCTCTTGGTATGACATCATACACACCATACTCCTCATTTACACACGGGGTATTTACTAAAACGGCATGGTGCAAAATCTAGTGCAGCTCTTCCAGGTTTTCTCGTCAAAGCTTAATTGAACAGCTGAAGTTAGAAGCCGATTGGCTACCATGCACAGCTGCACCAGATTCTGTTTTAGTAAATCTCTCTCAAACTGTCCACTCTCATACCTTCTGCAGCCCTCTTCCACATATACTGTCCACTTTGATACCCTCTGCATTCCTCCTCTACATATACTGTCCAGTCTCATACTTTCTGCACTCATCTGCTATACATAGAGGGAGATTTCCTAAAACTACCCAGTATTAAGAATACGTTCTTAATACAGTATTACCGGGCACTGTACGTATATGCTTTTTAATTATAAGCCTCCAAATTAACAGAGTCCTCAGTTATATTTATAGGCAATTGCGAGTTCTCACATAAATAAACTAAAGGCAAGTTTTTGTATCTTCTAGTTTTTTTTATATACAATATGATGCATAATTATTTCATTAATTTTTAGATAAATGTTTAGAATGTACCTATATATGTTTATGTTTTTGCTTGTCATGCGGTTTTCTGGGCATCATGTCCGGTTCAATAGCACACTCCCCACTTAACTTTCCCACCCACCTTCCAATGGGAGGAACCTATAGACACCAATGGAGGAGTGGGCCAGAAGATATATAAGGGATGACTGTGCAAGATTGCAAATTGGCTCTGAAGAAGAGGGGATCCACCCTGAAAATGTGTCGGCCATTCTTTGAGCATCTTCTTGTATGAGGGACTCGCACAGTACTCCAGACCATGGCCCTATGTTGGTCATGATATGCTTGTGAAATTTTGGTGTTTGTGAGTATTCATCTGTTACTTTCCATAAATAAAATACTTTTTATTGAGGTAATGTGCAAGGCTTGTGTGCCCTTTTCTTTTTTATAACTTCTAAGGTTACCCATGGCAGCAGGCCTGTCTGTTATGTTACATCTGGCCCAGTGTATGCCAAGGCCATAAGTACTCATAAACCCATGCAACTGGTTCTGATGGGGGTTTCAGAAGTGACCAGGCCTCTGAAGGCAGGCAGTGGAAATAGACCACATAACAAAAATCTCTGTGTTGCTTCAAAAGTAGCAACAGATGCCAGGGTATGGTGTTTCCTCCAGGCTGAATGATTGCAGAGCATGCTGGGCTGCTCTCCAACTAGTGGATTCAGTCCCTCAGCCTTAAACCTTACGGTGGCAACAAATTTGGAAAGACAAACAATGGTGCAAACAGTGAGGTAACTTCTGGTGCATCATCTAAAATGGACTTGCAAAGTCAGTCTTCAGAGACAGGGTCACACCTGAGGCTGTGCCATGGCTCTGGAACTGGAAAGCATTCCACGGCTAACACAGTACACTCAGGTCTGGAAAGCACCACAATGCAGAGATCACTACTGTCCCACTGCAGTCTAGTTCCACACATCCAGTCCAGGATGGGTCCAGGTACAACTTCCAAAGCTAGCGTTGAAGAAACAGATCCTGATATCTGATATATAGAGACTAGCTCAAGAAGCAGTGTATCAATTAATCTTGATTGAAGTCACAGGACATTCCATGCAAAAAAAGGAAACTAGAAAGAACACACAGCTGAGGGAAAGTTGTCCAACCTCTTAGGACACTAGAGAAAAGGCATGTTAAATAGAATTGGGGTTACAATGGAGCTAGCGCACATATTAGCAGTGTTCAAAAATCATGTGAACAGCAGTATAACCTGTTTATGAAGTCCTGTGTCCCTCAATGGACAAGAAAGAAAATTAATTTGTGGTTAAAACAACTATAAAATACATACTACAAAGTTGGTTTGCATACATTCTGTAGCCTTGTATTTTATATTTTTACAACAAAATGTTGATGAACCTGATCTAGGTACTGTCTTGGAACAGAAATAGAGCTGGAAAGCAGACAATGAACATTAAAAGCAAATTACAGAACACAGAGACCGCAATTTCATCACAATTTGTAGCTTTGGAGGGTAACAAGAGTCTATTTTATACCCTTCAGCAACAATTTAAGAGCCAGTAATTCCTTCAAACGGGACATCTAACATGTAGAAAGGAGCTGTTATGCAGAAAGTAAATTACATTACAGAAATAGAGTGTTGTCCAAGCAATTTGATTTATTATGTTCTGTTTTTATCGAGTTTCATAGACTGCTTCAAACTACAAAATAAAGCAGACATCAATGTGAGACAGATCTTTTATCTAGTTTCTACATACAAATGATTTTAGAATAGGAAAACTGGAACTTTAACCATTTCACTGTGCAATAAAGACATTCTTTCTTCATAACTATTTTGCTAACTTTGAATAGTAATGACTATAAAAATATTTTTCAATCCAAAAAGAATTAAAAAAAAGCTCAGTAAACCGATTCATTCATCTCTAATAGTGAAACTAGTACATCTGACTACTGAGCAGGTCTGTTTCATTTATTAGTTGAATATATGTACATAAAGGGTAACTACACTCATTTTAATGTTTTAGATCAGTGGTCTCAAAACTGTGGCCCTTTGGTTGCCTTTACCTGGCCCTTGAGACATTATTCCTGCCACTAACATCAACAAAGGGGTATAATTCCTGCCCCTGACACCAACAATGGGGCACTATTCCTTCCACAAAGAACAAAAATTCCCACTGACATCAACAATTTCTCCACCTAATACCAAAGATCAGTAGTTGTTTACTCACACTGGGCACAGTCCAGCCCCACTAAAGTTTGAAGAACAGTAAACTGGCCCTTTCTTTAGAAAGTTTGGAGACCCCTGTTTTAGACATACACAAAAAAGAGATCAAGTTAAGGATCCTGGGCATGGCTATATTATATATAGTTGCATTGATAAACATGTAACTATGTATATACATATTTTGCCAATTTCCCTGGAAATCACTTAAGTAGACAATGCTACTTCAGTAATCTTCACTTGCTTCCAGGTCTTGTGCTGAGTGGTTGACTTGATGCCTTGTGAGTATAGGAGGTCAGCCGCTCAGAATGGGCATCATTCCAAGAATTCACTGGCTCTTTGGAATAAGTGCAAAGTGTTTTGTGATTGGACAAGGAGGAGATCATGACTTCACTGTCCTGTCTTTCTGCCTCATTCAATCAGAGAATGCTTTGCATTCATTCAGAAGATGAATTCCTGGTAACCATGCTGAGAGGCCTGTATTCACAAGTCATCTGGTTGACAGCTCAGCACAGGACCCAGAAGCAAGTGGAGATTACTGAAGTAGCATTGTCTACTTAAGTGATTTCCAGGGAAATTGGCAAAGTAAGGTATATACATAGTTACATGTATATCAATGCAACCATATATAATATAGCCTGATGTCTACTTCGGTGATTTACAGCTTCCAGGGCATTGGGCCAGGTATGGTATATACATAATTACATTGGTCCAAGCTGAACATATATAATTATGTGTAACATAGCCATTCCTGGAATTATTCTTTAAAATGTGAATCTTACATTAGTGGTTAGTGGCGAACTGAACTTTTTATGATGGTCAGTGTAATCTCCCACTTGCATTAGTGGTTAAAGGTGAAGTTCTCCTTTGCTTCAGTGGTCAGTATGGAATTGCTTTCTTTATTTTGGTGGTCAGTGGAAAAGTGCTAACAAGATCATTGTCAGTGAATACTTACCTGACAGTGGAAGTGGAGAGGCTTAATGGCTTCAGCACCTCCCACCCCAGCTCTTCCACATGAAGAAGGCCCCAAAACTATGCAGGTACTGTCTTTCAAAGGTTTACTCTGTCCCCAGGGCCTGTGTGATGCACAAGGCTGGAAAGAGAGCTTAGTAGGCAAAACTCGTTGCAGCCATAGATGGCTAGATAATTACAAGCAATGCTCCAAATTTCAGACAGCACTTACAGGGCAGTTTCTGAACACTGTAGAAGGTGTAAAAGCAGATATGATGGCAGGTATTTAGAATTTTAAGTGCATTATGTGTAAGGATAGAAGGGATACAGGATATGTTTTTACACAGGAGATACAAGGAAGTTAGTGTGTGAATTTGAGGTTTAAGAGAGAGAGTAGATTCAAATAATAATCCTGAACAACAAGCTTGGGAAGCTGACGTTATAACAGTTTTATCGACACAAATTGTTTTTTCAGGCACTGAAGTGTGTTGTGATGGCAGAAATCTCTATTTTTCTCTGTTATGTTTAAGGAGCAAGAGGAAAGGAAAGATGAGACAGCTGTTAGATAGTTGGAAACACAAGTACAAGATTACACACACACATGCACATGCACAGTAAATTTATAAACACATGCACCCAGTGGTAATCTATTAGGTACACCTGCTTGTTAACACAAATAGCAAAATAACGTATCATGTGGCTGCACCTCAATACATAAAGCACGCAGACATGGTTAAGAGCTGAACAAATGTCTAGCCAACCATAGGGATATATAGGGAATAGGGAAGATGTGTAATCTGCACTCTGACTATGGAATGTTTAGTGGTGGCAAATGTGATGGCTGCCACATCATGGAACCGGCTGACCGCCTGGCATTATTACCCACTACAGTCTCTTAAAGTGGACCTTTCTTTATTTTTACAAGTCTGCATAAATACATTCCTGTTATGTGACTATACAAGAACAGTAAAGGGATTTTTTTTTAACCTCTAACTTGTATTATTAAAAGTGTTTTTTGTATCTTATGATGTCTTCAAGCTGCTTCAAACAGATGGAAGCACTTCCTTAGTCTTGTCCATTCCTCACTGGCTGATCTGTGTCAGACATTTATGTACACAGTCATGAACTACATACACCAGGGTTTACGTGATTTTGTAATCTTTGAGGCAACATCTTGATCCAAGGTGTAGATGCTAACCTTGAAAAATGCCTGAACAAAGGTATTTGATGGGAAAAGTAGCTGGAGGCATTGTAAGGTGGAGCACAATGATTTTATTGATATATACTTGTACGAGTAACACTTACACGTTACTTAGTATGCATGCATGCAGAAAAGAAAAGTCTGATGCAAGATCAACTTTAACCACTAGCCTACTGGGCACTTATACCCCCTTCCTGCCCAGGCCAATTTCCAGCTTTCAGCGCTGTCACACTTTGGATGACAATTGCGCAATCATGCAACACTGTACCCATATGACATTTTTATCATTTTTTTGAGACAGATAGAGCTTTCTTTTGGTGGTATTTCATCACCTCTGCGTTTTTTATTTTTTCTTAAACAAACCAAAAACCACTGAAAATTTTGAAAAAAGATTTTTCTTAGTTTTTGTTATAACATTTTGTAAATAAGTAATTTTTCTCCTTCACTGATGTGCGCTAATGAGACTGTAGTGATGGGCACTGATAGGCTGCACTGATGGACACTGATAGGTGGCACTGCTGGGCACTGATGAGGAGGCACTAGTAGGTGGCACTGATGAGCATTGACAGGCATCACTGATGGGCACTGAAAGGCAGCACTCATACATGGCACTGATAGGCGGCACTGACTGGCACTGATAGGCGGCATTGACTGGCACTGATAGGTGGTACTGACTGGCACTGTTAGGCGGCACTGATAGGCAGCATTGACGGGCACTGATAGGCGGGGCTGATGTACACTGATAGGCGGCACTGACTGGCACTGATAGGTGGCACTGATTGGCAGAACTGATAGGTGGCATTGATATGTGGCACTGACTGGCACTGGTGGGTGACACTGAAAGGCAGCTCAGATGGGCACTGATATGTGGCTTTGATGTGCACTGGTAGGCACTGAAATGTGGCACTGATGGGCACTGGCAGGTGACATGGATGAGCACTGACAACTGGCACTGAATGACACTACACAGATCATCAGGGCACACTGATCATCAGTGCTCTGATGATCAGTGCACATGTCCCCTTTGAGGGATGCTGATTACCGACTCTCCTCTCCTCACGAGCTGTCAGCATGACAGCTCGTGAGGAGAGAAATGCAGATAACCGGCATTTCCCTGTTTACATGTGATCAGCTGTGATTGGACACAACTGATCACATGACCGAGCCGACATCTTCGGCTCTTTCCGTTGATCGGTGATCCGCTGTGTCCGGGGGACACAGCGCACTGCCGATCGCCGCGCATGCGCGGTTAGAATGGGAGGACGTCATATGACGTCCTCCCACAACGAGAGAACCGCCTTGCGCCCGTCATTGTACTATATGGCTGGGAGGCGGTTAAAGTATAACTGTGACCAGGCTAAGAACTGAAATATTCTTAACAAGCAGAAATGAAAAGTTAAAACAATCCCTCACTGACCTCTTTAGCTTAAGGCACTGTGCTACAGTTCATCCTCAGTTACCACCAGAAGCACTGCTTATCAAGTGCTTATCTTTTGGCTTATCTGCAAGTGTTTATCTTTTGGCAGCTCAGCTCAGGCTCTGGGAGAAGGGGCACAGAGTGAGCTGTGCTCCTGAGAGAACATATTGGATGACTTTGGTGCTTTTCCCATTCACATTGAAGATAACTGCTCCATAGCTACGGGCCTTTATCTATGGAGCTCAATGAGGACTTGCTTTTGTTAAAGCCCCGTTACGGGAAAATACAAATTTTTTCACTAGTCTCTCTTAGACAAGTGTAGAATCTGGTTTGTGTTGTTGTGGGCTTGTCTGTTTGTTAATGACAGTGCTCCTCTGCAACCACTGCCATCCACAAGACAACAAACCAACAGCTTGATAGTTTGTCCTCTGAAATAGCAGATGGCTTGCGGGCAGTTCTGGGCTTAGAGGATCCATCTGACTACTCTCTAATCCTAAATAGAAGAGGATGGGTCCCCCTATATTTTTTCTTAGCAGACTGGATTGGACCCAGAAATAGGCAGGTGTAAACAGACACAAGTCTGTTTACACCCATCTGTCCATAGGGGTGAATGGACCACCCGATCAAGTCCGCCTGAAAAACTGACAGGTGAACCTAATCAGACCCGCTGTGTGAAAAAGGTCTTTATGTACAAATGAGGTTGCAGAGGTGGCACAGAGAGAGTTGCAATATTACATGGAGGGATGCAGAATGTAGAGGGGATGGGAGCTTCACTCATATGAGCTTCTCCCATAGGAGTGCCCACAATTTGGATTTCTGCTGGGCAGCCACCCTGACAGTAAAGAAGAATTACTATTATTTCCTAACTGCTGCTCCATTTGGAATGTGGACAAGTGAATTGTGCACTGGGTCCCCTGGGGGATTTAACAGGCATTTTATACTTGAAAGAACTTCTTTAACCACTTTTTCCCCCTTCTTGCCCAGGCCAATTTTCAGCTTTCAGCACTGTCACACTTGATAGTTACATAGTTAATCTGGCTGAAAAAAGACATAAGTCCATCCAGCTCAACCATTAAAAAAAAAAGTTATAATCCTATACCCACAGTTGATCCAGAGGAAGGCATAAAAACCCAGCAAAGCATGATCCAATTTGCTCCTGCAGAGAGAAAAAATTCCTTCCTGATCCCCCAAGAGTCAATCAGCTATTCCCTGGATCAACTTTACCTATAAATGTTAGTATCCAGTTATATTCTGTGTATCTAGGAAAGAATCCAATTTCACGGTCATGCAACACTGTACCTATATGACATTTTTATCATTATGTTTCACACAAATAGAGCTTTTTTTTGGTGGTATTTAACAGCCTCCCACTCGCCATATAAGGTAATGAAAGAAGGGCGGCGGTTCTCTTGTTCATGGAGGACGTCATATAATGTCCTCCCACTCTAACCACGCGTGCACGCCCCCGGGGGAGTGGAGCGCGGTGATCGGTGATGCACTGTGTCCCTGGGACACAGCGGATCACCGATCAGCGGAAAGAGCCATTGATGTCATCTCTGTCATGTGATCAGCTGTGACCATTCACAGCTGATCTCATGTAAATAATGTAATGCTGGTTATCGGCATTCCTCTCCTCATGAGCTGTCACACTGACAGCTTGTGAGGAGAGGAGAGCCGGTAATCAGCATTCCTCAGAGGGGACATGTACACTGATCATCAGGGCACTTATGATCAGTGCCCCGATGATCAGTGTAGCCCCATCAGTGCCACCTGTCAGTGTCTATCAATTCCACTTGTCAGTGCCCATCAATGCCACCTGCCCGTGCCCATCAGTGCCACATATCAGTGTCGATTTTAGCTGCCTTTCAGTACCAACTATCAGTGCCAGTCAGTGCTGCCTATCAGTGCCAGTCAGTGCCACCTATCAGTGCCCATCAGTGTCACCTAACAGTGTCAGTCAGTGCCACATAACAGTGCCAGTCAGTGCCGCCTATGAGTGCCAGACAGTGCTGCCTATGAATGCTGCCTCTCAGTGCCATATATGAGTGCCCATCAGTGATTGTCTGTCAATGCTCATCAGTGCCACCTACCAGTGCCTCATCAGTGCCCATCAGTGCCACCTATCAGTGCCTGTCAGTGCAGCCTATCAGTGCCCATCACTGAAGCCTCATTAGTGCAATGAAGGAGAAAAATTACTTATTTGCAAAACTAAGAAAAAATTTTTTTTTCAAACTTTTCAGTTGTTATTGGTTTGTTTAGCAAAAAAAAAAAAAAACCCAGAGGTGATTAAATACTACCAAAGGAAAGCTCTGTCTGTCTCAAAAAAAATATACAAATTTCATATGAGTACAGTGTTGCATGATCGCGCAATTGTCATTCAAAGTGCGACAGCGCTGAAAGCTGAAAATTGGCCTGGGCAGGAAGGGGGTGAAAGTGCCCAGTAGGCAAGTGGTTAATCACCACTGGGGTTTTAATTTTTTGCTAAACAAATGAAAAAAGACAGAAAATTTTGCAAACAAAAATGTTTTTGTCTTAGTTTCTATTACAAAATTTTGCAAACAGGTAATTTTTCTCCTTCACTGACGTGCGCTGATGAGGCTGCACTGATGGGCACTGATAAGTTGCACTGAGGAGGACGCATTGATAGACAGCACTGATGAGGGCTGCACTGATAGGCAGCTATGATGGGCACTGATAGGCAGAACTGAAGGGCACTAATAGGCAGCGTAGGACACTGATATGCAGCACTGATGAGAACTGATTGGCAACACCGTTGGGCACTGATTGGCAATGATAGGCAGCACTGATGGGCACTGTTGGGGATGCACGGATAATCAGGGCACTGATTATCAGTGTAGATGTCTCCTTTCACACTTGCTGGTTATCAGCAGTACTTTCCTCATGCTGTGACAGCATGAGGAAAGTGCTGCCGATAACAGGAAAGTGTGTTTACATTGTGATAAGCTGTGATTGGACAGGCGACACTGATGAGCACTAATTGCCAGCACTGAAGGGCACTGATAGGTGGCACTGACTGGCAGCAATGATAGGCAGCACTTTTGGGCACTGTTGGGGATGCACTGATAATCACTAACGGCGCACTGTCCCAGGAGACATTGAGGGGGGAAAACGTCTGCTTGGATTGCCTAGGAAATCCAAGCAGAAGTGGGAGCAGGTACCTATCAAAACCAGGTACTCCCTCTCCCCCCTCAAAAAAAAAAATCTAAATGTTGCAGAGGAAGGGGGGAGGAGGAGGAAGAGCAGAATTTACCCTTTTAGGTGAAGTTAGGATTTAAGTTCCCGGGATCCAAAAAAAGAGAATGTATTTCTGGCAAGATCAACAGGTATTTCCTGTACTTGCGGATAATGCCTCTAGCAATAAAGTGGTTCTAAAACCTCAAGGTTTTTTATTTACCTGAATGCATTCTATGTATTCAGGTAAAAAATCCTCTGTGTCACATACTCCCCCCTCACACTTACCTGAACTCCATCACGATCCAGCGCTGTGCTTGAGAACGATAGCAGCAGGAGCCATTATCTCTCACTCTTGTCAATAAATTCCAGTGACGAGGGAGAGGGGGGCAGGGCCGGATCCCGCTATCTGTGTCAATGGAGTGAGCCAGCACATGTGCCCCCATGGGAATCGGCTTCCTATTGGGGTCACTGAACAGAGAGGAGGGGCCAGGATCATCGGCGGGGGACTCGAGAAGAGGAGGATCAGGGCTGATCAATGCAATTCTATTGCAAAGAGCAGGTAAGTATAGACATGTTTTGTTTTTCTTGGGAGCATGCAATTGTACAAAATGTCTTGGTATGCTGCCGCCTTAACAGTTCCCTTCACTGGAACTAAGGGGCCAAGCCCAACCCCTGAAAAACAGCCACCAAACCTTCCACTTGGCACAATGCAGTCAAGCAAGTACCGTTCTCTTGGCAACCGCCAAACCCAGACACGTCCATCGGATTGACAGACAGAGAAGCATGATTCCTCAATCCAGACAACACCTCTCCACTGCTCTAGAGTCCAGTGGTGGCATGCTTTACACCACTGCATCTGACCCTTTGCATTGCACTTGGTGATGTAAGGCTTGGATGCAGCTGCTCAACCATGGAAACCCATTCCATGAAGCTCTCTACATACTTTTGTTGTGCTACTCTGAAGGCCACATGAAGTTTGGAGGTCTTTAGCTATTGACTCTGCAGACAGCTGGTGACTGCTGCACACTGTGCGCTTCAGCATGCGCTGACCTAGCTCTGTCATTTTACGTGGCTTGCTACTTTGTGACTGAGTTGCTGTTGTTCCCAGTTGCTTCCACTTTATGGTATAATACCACTAATAGTTGATCGTGGAATATTTAGTAGCAAGGAAATGTCACGGATGGACCTATTGCACGGGTGGCAACCTATCACGGTACCACGCTTAAATTCACTGAGCTCCTGAGAGTGACCCATTTTTTCACAAATGTTTGTAGAAGCAGTCTGCATGTCTAGGTGCTTGATTTTTTAAACCTGTGGCCATGGAAGTGATTTGAACACCTGAATCCAATGATTTGGAGGGGTGGCAATGTAGTGTATGTATATACTGTATATATATATATATATATATATATATATACACCCAGTTGTGTTCACAATAATAGCAGTGTGTTGAAAAAAGTGAATAAAGCTTAAAATCCTTCTAATAGCTTTTATTTCCATACACACAAATGCATTGGGAACACTACACATTCTATTCCAAATCAAAACATGAAGAAAAATATATCAAATTTGTATTGTTCCTCTAAAAACAATTGAAGAAAAGTGAATATACTGTTCAAAAAAATAGCAGTGTTTGTATTCTTCTTTACAAACTCAAACATTCACTATATAAACTGAAAAATGTTTGAAGATTTTGCTTTCCTTTGAATCACTTAATTAATATTTAGTTGTATAAGCACTGTTTCTGAGAACTGCTGTACATCTGTGTTGCATGGAGTCAACCAACTTCTGAGAGAAATGCACTGTAACCAGCATGTACAACATTTGCTGCCTTCTTTCCTTAAATAAGGGCAATAATTGCCACCTGTTTTTCAAAGAATGAATGACCTCACTAATAGAGCTCCACACTGCTATTATTTTGAACATGCCCCTTTCAATTAGTGATTCAATTACACAGAATCAGCAGCATGCATGTCATGACTGTTGGGTCTGTTGGATTTCTATTACTCTACTACACCTGCTAGTAAATTATTTGCCATGTGGAAATATAATTTCTACCAGAAACAGTGATTGATCAGGTTAGTGATGTCTGCCTGCTATTATTTTGAACACAACTGTATATATTTTATACACACACACAGGCACACCTATGTATGTGTGTGATTTGTAACTTATGTTACAAGTTTCCGAAATAGTGGCAGACATACTTTATGAGACGGCCATTCCTTGTACATTTTTTCCTTTGCCTGTTGTTGCCTGTATGAAAATGTAAACGTGTAAGGAACGGAATTAGTAATATTGCTAATGATAATTCACTATTAAAATGACATATTTGTGGCTTAATAGCCATCCTCTAACATAGTAATTTTTTTTTCCTGACAGCAGTTTGCAAAATAATAATAATAATGATACTTTGTTAAATGAAGCCAAGATCCTCCTAGTGCCAATAAATCAAGGTGAGTGGTTGGAAACCAGTTGTGGTATTCTGCAATTTATTAGATGTAATAATAACAGGGCAGGTAATTAGGGCAGGGCGAAAGTTCAGGAGCTGTGCAGTTAGTAGAAAAACCTCACGCTACATGTCAGATTTTATTCACGTTAACTCTGATACATGAGACGCCATGCCACTACACCTGGGGTTTGCAGCACAATATATTTCAAACTGCAGTATACTATTTTCCCCATCTCTACAAATTTACTGCCATCAGGTTACAAGAAAGGACCAGGAAATCCACTTTCATATTAAAAATTCCTAGCACACACTCCATGTCATATGCTGGCATTTTCTCCTATGTTTTGATCATATTTCCTAAAACATCACAACAAAAAGTATGCACAATTTAATTCAAGATAAATAAAGTTGAGTTATCATTACAAGTTTGTAATAGTTCCCCTGCACAGCAGGATTCTGATTGTTCAATCCACTATTATCAGCAACAGTTACACTTATCTTGCAAAGCACACCAGTGCTTATTTTATTTGTCAGTGTCATGTTACATACATTGCACACATGGACAAATAGTTAAAGCTGGTTTTAGGTACCTGAAATCTATTTTGCTTTGAGCCACTTTTAGTCCCTGTACAGCAGAGCTCAGACTGGGAGAAAGATAAGCAGAACCAGGAGAAAAAACAGTTGTGCTGCAGTGCAAGTGGCATGTGGACAGGAGGAGAGAGCACAGTGACATCGAAATTAGCTCATTAGTGGGCTGCTCCTCCTTTCATTGTGCAGTGACAAGCTGAGGGACAAGACCTGTATAACTGTAGAAGATTAAAATCAGGTCTCCTGCCCTGCCAGACATTACTGTTCTAAGTGGCAAAACTGTGTAAATCTGAAGACACAATAAACAGAAATACAAATCCTGTTAAAGGTAAAACAGCTCCCATATGTGTATTCAATCTGTGTATTTATCTGTTGATCTTGGCTTTGAGGAAGAACTCTAGGAAGCATTATATCACTCAAAACCGTTGCATTCACAAATACCATGGCAGTTCCAGAGAAATAACACTTGCTGTTTTGAGGGTTCAAATGGTTTTTACATTCCGAGATACAGAAAATTTTAAAAGATGCAGCACTCCTGCACATCCTTCTGTATGTAACTCAGATTCAGACAACCATGAATACAGGCATCCTTTTGTTCCCCATAGACATGAGTTTCAACTTCTGTACTAGATGCTGATGTGCATATAGCATATATAATATCTACACATCTAAAAGGAAAGTACCCATGCTAAAACTGCTGAAACATTATAATTTGTTACCTACCCAGAGAAAAGCCATAATTCTTAAGTTGGCAACACATTATTGTAGCTGTTAAAACTCACACATACTGTACACACAGTAAGATGCAAACGTTTAAGTCACAAGTGTGAATGCATTCAGAAATAATAAAATGAATAGTTTTGTTTATCAATTAATAACCTACAAAGTGAATAAATAGATAAATACCTAAATCTAATCAATACTTGGCATGTCCACCCTCTCAAAAAATTAGAATATTGTGCAAAAGTTCATTTATTTCAGTAATGCAACTTCAAAGCTGAAACTAATATATGAGATAGACTCATTACATGCAAAGCAAGATAGTTCAAGCCGTGATTTGTCATAATTGTGATGATTATGGATTACAGCTCATGAAAACCCCAAATCCACAATCTCAGAAAATTAGAATATTGTGAAAAGGTGCAATATTCTAGGCTCAAAGTGTCCCACTCTAATCATATAATTAAGCCAAAAAACCTGCAAAGGGTTCCTGAGCCTTTAAATGGTCTCTCAGTCTGGTTCAGTAGGAATCACAATCATGGGAAAGACTGCTGACCTGACAGTTGTGCAGAAAACCATCATTGACACCCTCCATAAGGAGGGAAAGCCTCAAAAGGTAAATGCAAAAGAAGTTGGGTGTTCCCAAATTGCTGTATCAAAGCACATTAATAGAAAGTTATGTGGAAGGAAAAATGTGGAAGAAAAAGGTGCACAAGCAGTAGGGATGACCACAACCTGGAGAGGATTGTCAGGAAAAGGCCATTCAAAAGTGTTGGGGACTTTCACAAGGAGTGGACTGAGGCTGGAGTCAGTGCATCAAGAGCCACCACACACAGACGGATCCTGGACATGGGCTTCAAATGTCGTATTCCTCGTGTCAAGCCGCTCCTGAACAACAAACAACATAAGAAGCGTCTTACCTGGGCTAAAGAAAAACAGACCTGGTCTGTTGCTCAGTGGTCCAAAGTCCTCTTTTCTGATGGGAGCAACTTTTGCATCTCATTTGGAAACCAAGGACCCAGAGTATGGAGGAAGAATGGAGAGGCACACACTGCAAGATGCTTGAAGTCCAGTGTGAAATTTCCACAGTCTGTGTTGATTTGGGGAACCATGTCATCTGCTAGTGTTGGTCCACTGTGCTTCATTAAGTCCAAGGTCAACGCAGCCGTCTACCAGGAGATTTTGGACCACTCATGCTTCCTTCCGCAGACGAGCTTTATGGGGATGCTGACTTCATTTTCCAGCAGGACTTGGCACCTGCCCACACTGCCAAAAGCACCAAAACCCGGTGCTTACGCTTGATTGGCTAGCAAACTTGCCTGACCTAAACCCCATAGAGAACCTATGGGGCATTGCCAAGAGAAAGATGAGAGACATGAGAGACATGAGAACGAACAATGCAGAAGAGCTGAAGGCCGCTATTGAAGCATCATGGTCTTCCATAACACCTCAGCAGTGCCACAGGCTGATAGCTTCCAAGCATTGAGGCAGTAATTGCTGCAAAAGGGGCCCAAACCATGTACTGAGTACATATGCATTCTTATACTTTTCAGAGGTCCGATATTGTTCTATGTACAATCCTTGTTTTATTGATTACATGTAATATTCTAATTTTCTGAGATTGTGAATTTGGGGTTTTCATGAGCTGTAAGCCATAATCATCACAATTATGACAAATCACGGCTTGAACTATCTTGCTTTGCATGTAATGAGTCTATCTCATATATTAGTTTCAGCTTTGAAGTTGCATTACTGAAATAAATGAACTTTTGCACAATATTCTAATTTTTCGAGTTTCACCTGTATTTTTATTGCTGTTTGAGCTTCTCTTTGGGAGATTCACCCTCTCTATTTGTCTTGTTTACTGTTATCATTGAAAAGTGAAGGAAAATCCCATATTTTGGGTAGTTCCCAGAAAATAAGGGGAAATCTTCCAATGGGGACACTGGTTTTGGTGGACTGGGGCCCAAGGGATTCACTCAAATTTGCAGAGATTTCCTTTCATTTCCTGTCTTGGCTTAGGGACAGGATGTGAAAGTAAATCTACCGAATGGGCCAGAGATAGAAAAAAAAATCGAGACTCCATGTGTTTTTACTGCCCACCCCTCTCCAACCATAATGGAGCCCTTAAGGATTTTGCAGGCATATGGTCCAGTGCAGGATTAAACAATTATACTAAAGAGGTGCTAATGATCAACAATTGTAAATCAAACACAATCAGCTATGCTTGTGGAAAGCCACAAGGTCTTTCACAGACAGAAATTTCAGTGACGACAGGTGTTACCTGAAGTGCAGTCCAGGCTCTTCTGCAGATGCGAAAAGGAATAGGCAATGATGAAGACAGAAAATGCATCAGTCAGCTGAGAAAACTTAGTAGAACATATGAAAGACATATAACTCTGACTTTACCTTGCCACCAGAAGATGTCCAGTGGCTCAAACTTTGCAAACATGAAAGGGATCCTGGTAACCCAACGTTAGTCTGGGGAAACCTGGTCAGAAGTGGTCTTGAGGAACAACTATCAGCTAAAAAGTCATAACTCCAATGTGGAAACAAGGTCAAATTATTTGTATACGCATGAAAACACACAAACTGGAGTGCAGAAAAATGACAGCATGTGTTCTGGACTGATGATTCCAAATCTGAAATACCTGAGGAGCACGCAACAGTGAAACATGGTGGAGGTGCCATGCAGGTTTTTGGTTGCACTTCTTATCAAGGAGATAAGAGTTTGAACAGAATCAATTGATGCTGAAATGTACTGACAGATACCTATCCATCGTAAAATATATTATCAGAGAGGTGTCTGATCAGTCTCAGATAAATGCAGTAGGACAAGGACCCCAAACATACAGCCAATATCTTCAGTGAAAAAAAGAACAAAAAGTCAAAGAAAAAATGGTCACCCTCCACAGAGTCCTAATCCCAACACTGAGTTTATCTGGGATTCAATGAAAAAACAGAAGTAATTAAGACAGCCTAAATCCACCAAGGAGATGTAGTTCATTTTACTAGATGTCTGAAACAACTTACCTGCCAATTTCCTTAAATAAATGTGTGCTTTTTCCTTTGACCCTTGAACCACTGGGGCCAGGGTTCCTTCCCAGTTACATAAATATTGGTGGCCTGGACCATTCTTCCTGCCATGTACCACTTACACTGAGGAATTTTTCCCTTCCACAGGCAACCACACTGGGGTATGTTTCCTACCACTTATCGTGGACATTGCAAATTTTTTTCTCCCACTTACCACTTACACTTGGGTATAGTTTCCTCTCACTTATTACCAACACTGAGGCATGTTTTTCTCCCACCTTCCAGCCATGAAAGTGTAAGTACATTATACATACTCGTGATTCATGGGCTATGTTGTATTTTACATACTCTGACCACTGCACTCTATGCGCTACATTGTATATTACATACTGTGACCCGTTCAACCTATACACAAGTATATAATCTCTGTTAAATAGTCATGACCACTGCACTTCATATGCTATGCTGGACATTACAAACTCTGACAAATGCACTCTACCACCTATGCTGCATGCTACATACAGTACTTTTGCACTCTATGCACAGGATGTATGTTACATTTACATACTTGTGATCATTGTATTCTGTATGATATTTTGAAAGTACATACTCTGGCCCCTTTACCCCATATTCTAGGCTGGACATTGCACATTGTAACATTGTAATTGACATTGTACATTGTATGGTATAAATCTGACTTCTGCAACCTGTATGCCATTTTGACACAGTCCCGGTTCCTGCATTATACAGTATATGCTATGTTGTATGTTACATATACCTGACTGTTGAACTCAGTAAGCTGTGCTGTACATTACACAGGTCTAAAATGTTCACGTTCTCACAGCTGCTACAAAAAGTTCTTCCTTAAGGTGGCCTCGGAAATAGGTTAACCTATATTATGATTTGTGTGCTTAAAAATATATTTAGTGGGCTTTTAAATAAGTATTTACTGTATCCTGAGATTTCTGGAAGACTCAGATTTGTGATCAGGAGTATGTAACACAGAATATATAATGTATTGTCTCTTTACATTGGTAGTCAGAGGAGGAAAAGTGCCCTAACATTGGTGACCAGTGGAATGGAGGCTGCCCCTTAAGTTGACGGTCAGTGACAGGAAGAAAGTCCTGCTACACTGGTGTCATTGAAAGTAAAATTGTCCCTTTCTTACACCAGTGTCAGGAACATGGCGGCAGCTGTCAGTCTAATACACATGAGTGCACACAATTACTGGCAAAGAAGCCTAAAACCTAACTACATGTATGATGGTGCCTTCTTGCTCAGCTGTTACTTGACTTGGTTTGTCACTCCACTCTACTTATGAATGAATGTGGTACAGTGGGGATTGAAAGTTTGGGCACCCCAACTAAAAATTTGTATTAATGTGCATAAAGAAGCCAAGGAAAGATGGAAGAATCTCCAAAAGGCATCAAATTACAGATTAGACATTCTTATAATATGTCAACAAAAGTTAGATTTTATTTCCATCATTTACACTTTCAAAATAACAGAAAACAAAAAAATGGCGTCTGCAAAAGTTTGGGCACCCTGCAGAGTTAATATCTTGTACTGCCCCCTTTGGCAAGTATCACAGCTTGTAAACGCTTTTTGTAGCCAGCCAAGAGTCTTTCAATTCTTGTTTGAGGTATCTTTGCCCATTCTTCCTTACAAAAGTCTTCCAGTTCTTTGAGATTTCTGGGCTGTCTGTCACGCACTGCTCTTTTAAGGTCTATCCATAGATTTTCAATTATGTTGAGGTCAGGAGATTGTGAAGGCCATGGCAAAACCTTCAGTTTACGCCCCTTGATGTAATCCCCCGGGGATTTCGAGGTGTGTTTAGGATCATTATCCATTTGTAGAAGCCATCCTCTCTTTAACTTCAGCTTTTTCACAGATGGCATCAAGTTACCATCCAAAATTTGCTGAAATTTTATTGAATCCATTTTTCCTTCTACTCGTGAGATGTTCCCTGTGCCACTGGCTGCAACACAACCCCAAAGCATGATTGATCCAACCCCATGCTTAACAGTTGGACAGAGGTTCTTTTCATTCAATTCTGTGACCCTTCTTCTCCAAACGTACCTTTGCTCATTCCGGCCAAAAAGTTCAATTTTAACCTCATCGGTCCACAGAACTTGTTTCCAAAATGCATCAGGCTTGTCTATATGTTCATTTGCAAAGTTCAAACGATGATTTTTGTGGTGAGGACGTAGAAGAGGTTTTCTTCTGATGACTCTTCCATGAAGACCATATTTGTACAAGTATCTCTTTATAGTGGAATAGTGTACCACAACTCCAGTGTCTGCCAGATCTTTCTGGAGGGATCGTGCAGTCAAACGTGGGTTTTGAATTGTTTTTCTCACAATCCTGCGAGCTGTTCTGTCTGATATTTTTCTTGGTCTTCCAGATCTTGCTTTAACTTCCACTGTTCCTGATGACTGCCATTTCCTAATTACATTCCGAACAGAGGATATTGACATCTGAAAACGCTTTGCTATCTTCTTATAGCCTTCTCCAGCTTTGTGAGCGTCAACTATTTTCAGTTTCAGTTTTCTAGACAACTGCTTAGAAGAACCCATGGTGCTGATTGTTGGGGCAAGGTCAGATGAGTCTGGGCATTTAAAACCTTTGAGCTTGACATCACGTGGTCTTCCCAGACGATGATTGAGAACAATCCATGACACTGGCAGGTCTCAGCTTTGCAAAGGGGGCAGTGCATGCTATAAATTCTGCAGGGTGCCCAAACTTTTGCAGACGCCATTTTTTTGTTTTCTGTTATTTTGAAAGTGTAAATGATGGAAATAAAATCTAACTTTTGTTGACATATTATAAGAATGTCTAATCTGTAATTTGATGCCTTTTGGAGATTTTTCCATCTTTCGTTGGCCTCTTTATGCACATTAATACAAATTTTTAGCTGGGGTGCCCAAACTTTCGATCTCCACTGTATATCCACAGTGTACCACCAGCTGTACCCCTGCTCATGTACGGGAAGTGTGCAAAAGGCCACCTTCATCATTTAAGCTCTGCTTACAGGTATGCGACAACCAGCATCAGTAGGAGGAGGAATTTCCCTATATTGGTGTCAGTAGGAGAAGCCTGTTTACTTCCTTTCGGTTGCCTAAGGTGGCAACAGGAATCCATATTAGGCAGGTTATGATTTTTGCTGACAGGATATCTTACCTGTTCAAATAACAACAAAAGACACCAGAAATCACACTGACGAAAGCACAATTAACCAGTATAATCCTTCATAAATTTACAGTATAAGAGATGCTATTGTACACTTTACACATGCTAATTTATACGATACAAAAGCACAACAAGTGCTGCCAAAGCAATTTTGATCACATCATTAATTGAGGCTAATTACAAAGTCTTACTAATGTGGTACATGGTTCCAGCCAGGATAGCCCAGTGGACACTAGAAATCCAAAGAACAAGACAGCGCTGTGAAAATGGATGACATGTGAACCTCACACAGAGGTGTACTTTTATTGGAATGCAATAAAACCAGAGGTTTAGTGGTCAGTGCAAGGTGGAAGAACAGTCCGCTCCTTGAGTATTGCAAGGAAGAGAGTGCTCAATGTACTGCTGGATTAGGAACTGATGTCACAACAATTTCGAAGAAAACGGAAGTGGAAGGAGGATCTTGCCTTGGAACGCAAGCTGGGCTGGTAACCCAGATAACGTGTTTCAAGTCTAGGGACGGATGGCTATCGGCCATTTTTATAGGAGGTTAATCAGGCATGGAGGCCGGATGGAGATAAAAACAAGACGGAACGAAAGGTTCATCCATCCTACCATAGAGGATAACAACAAAAAACAATTAAAAAATGTTAAAAAAAACAGCAACAGAACAAGTGAAATTTTAAAATTCTGCACTAGCACTTGGGGGGAAATGTTTTGGAAATTATGAAGTATTATAAAAAATTATAAAAACACCTGGTTCTACTGGCATGTGGATAACCAACTAGAATAGGCACATTATCTGAATAATGTGCACGTAATCACTCTGGAGTGTACCTTAGTCAAAGAAAGGATCAACAAATGGCCATAAAAAAGTACATAAGAAATGTATATAAAATATGCATAAATACTATCACGTGCGTGACCCACTTAAAAGAACTAAACCTGTGTTCATAAAGAATGTAAAACATATACAAAAACTTCAGTATGATCAAACATTTAAAATCCAATTAGAGACATACTGTAGACCCATGTAACGAATAATAAAAAATGAGGAGATGAAGAATGTACTGACAAATGTATATATAGATAAAAATGTGTATATAAAGAATTACATAAAAGGGGGGGGGGGAGGGAGAGGGGCTGACCAATACAACAACTTGATGGGCTACATTGTAATCAAACAATGCTTTGAATCTCTAAATCCTCATTCAAAGCATTAGGGGCCATGGAACCAAATTTAAAAATCAAGAAAATCTTCCTTTTACAAAGAAGAGAAAATCTTTCATTATCTGTTAGGGATCTTTTTTTCTATATGTTCGATAACCTCTAAACAATTAAAATCCTTACTGTGGGTATGTAAAAAATGGCGAGGAACACTATGTTTATCACACCCGTCTTTATCATATAATGTGCCTACTCTAATTGGTTATCCACATGCCAGTAGAACCAGGTGTATAATTGTTTTAATACTTGATAGTTTCCAAAAAAATTCTCCCCCAATGTCAGCATCTGTGGTAGTGAGCCTTTGTAGATACTCAACTTGAGGGTCCCCAGGGCGCGGAGTCTAAACCCCAGCCTGCTTCTTCACCAGAGCCCCTGATGGTGGGGATGGACTTGCAGCAAGCTTGGACCAGGTCACGGCCCCCAGGTACGCCCAGCTGAGGATGAGAAACCGCGCGCAGAAGCAGAGTACGAGAGGAGACAAACGGAAATTCGATAGATTTGCCGAGGTCAGGACAGGCAGAAAACAAGCACAGTCAGAAAACGAAAGCCGGGGTCGGTACACAAGTATTCAAAGCAGGATACAGGCAATAGCAGCACACAGGAGCTCAGACAACTAGGAAGTTGCTCAGGCAAAGTGGCCTAGACTGAGCATGTCTTATATAGGCAGGCAAACAAGGAGGCGGGCCAGCAATCCAAGATCTGCTTGACTACATACCGATCTGAAGTATACACTATTGGGGAAGGATGACGATGAGGACAGGAAAACCTGTTGATGATGTACGGTCTCAGAAGAAAAACATGGAAAACATTAGGGATTCTCAGATGTGAAATGAGGCGAAGTTTGAAAGCAACAGGATTGACCTGGCGGAGGTTGGTAAATGAACCAATAAAACAAGGAGCAAATTTCATGGTTTCAGGGAACACGTAGATGGATATTCTTGGAAGAGAGCCAAACCTTATCACCAGGGAAAATAATATGGGACTCTCCAGGCAATGACAATCTGCAGCTACTTTGTACTTGGAAGCTAACAGATGTAAGTTCTTGGAAACATTTGCCTCAGAAGGGGTAAGAATGGGAGAACATAAGACAGGAAGCTGGGCTGGAGCAGACACCAATAACCAGGATGAAAGGTCTGGTGAGGAGGCTGCCAGGGAGGACACAGGAGTAGGCGTGAAGGCTTTGATTTGTACAGTGGGCAAGACAGGCTGTGCAGAACAGGAACCTGGGGTAATACAGGGGACAGAGGGCACTGTAGGGTGTATGGGGGCAGTACAGAGGACAGAGGACACACTAGGGTGTATGGGGGCAGGGCAGGGTACAGAGGACACAGTAGGGTGTATGGGGGTGGGACAAGGGACAGAAGGCACAGTAGCTACTAATGTGAAAACCACGGCTGTGTCCAAAGCAGCTGAAGGGAGTTTTGGGGTCTCAGCAGGCAGGGCACACGAAGCTGGGAACTCAGATAGTACAGAGGTCAAAGATGTTGGGGCCTCCACCCATCCAGAAAGTAGTGAAGTAGTAGAGCTCTGACCTGCACAGTATGTAAAGGGACTGATGGCTTGGGCAGCAAAGAGGGTAAGGAACTAGATGTGGACAGCACCGGAAGGGGGCCCGCAATAGGAGTAGGCAGGGGAGCAGCTTTACTACAAGAAACATCTTGGAAGGCCTGGCAATGTTGAGGGAGCATCGGAGAGGTGGTGGCCTCAGCCAAGGGTATAATGCAAGGTGGGAGCACCTTAGGGAGACAAGTCCATTTGCATTTTGACCCCCAAGACAATACTTGGTCAGAGTTCCAGTGAAGATTTGGTGAGTTTTTCTGCAACCATGGAAGTCCAAGAGTGATGGGACTAGAAAACTTAGGGAGGATCAGGAAGGAGATTTCCTCACGATGAAGAGTGCCAACATGCATAGAGGTGGTTTGGAAGTGTAGAGGTCCGAAAGGCCAAGGTAGAGACATCAACTGTAGATACTGATATGGGTGTCATCAATGGAACAAGAGGAATGCCCAATTCAGTGGCCAAAGATTGCTTGATGAAGTTCCCGGCTGCCCCCACATAAGCAGAAACCTGGTACGAGTTCAGGGCCCAATGAATGAAGACAGGTATGATAAATTGAGGGAAGGTGGCGGAATTCAGGTTCTGGTCTAGATTACCTCCCTCAGAGTGACCTAGACCCAAGTTTCCCGGACGGACAGAACAGGACCTAATTATATGACCTTCAGCCCCACAGTAAAGGCATAGACCAAATCTTAGGCGACGAGATCGCTCTTGTGGAGTGAGGCATGTTCGGCCTAACTGCATAGGCTCTTCAGATGTAGGTACGGTTGCAGAGGTAAGTTGATCAGGGGTTTCTGGAAAACAGGAGCAAATTAACCCACTGGGGGTGACGTAGACGAGCCCTTTCCAGATCTTGCTCATGGAAGCGGATATCGATTTGGATGCTAACAGCAATCAAGTAATCCAGGGTGGTGGGTATGGTTCTTCCAGCTAGTTCATCCTTAATAGTCTGCTAGACCCTGCCAAAAGGTTGCAGAAAGGGCCTCATTATTCCATGCCAGTTCCGAAGCTAAGGTGCAAAACTGAACTGCATATTGTCCAACAGTCATGCTACCTTGACGAAGCCGAAGAAGAGCTCTTGTGACAGATGAAGTCCTGCCGGGCACATCAAAGGTTTTATGGAAAGCTTGCAGGAAGGCTGAGAGGCTGAAAATAGTTGATTCTTGATGCTCCCACAGTGGTGAGGCCCAAGTCAGTGCTTCACCAGAAAGGAGGCAGGAAGGGGACACAACCTGCAGCTTATCCAACTGGGAGGAAAGTTCCTGCAGACACTGCATAATACATTCCTGATAGGCCTGCTGGACATTGACTCTCTGCGTCAAATACTGGAGTTGTTCCAGGAGAGGCTGCGGGGTCTCTGAGGAGCTCATGGCCTGAGCAAACTGTCAGCTCCTGTGGTAGTGAGCCCTTGTAGATACTCAACTTGGGGGTCCCCAGGGCGTGGAGTCTAAGCCACAGCCTGCTTCTTCACCAGAACCCAATGGTGGGGATGGACTTGCAGCAAGCTGGGACCAGGTCGCGGCCCCCAGGTACACCCAGCTAAGGATGAGGAGACCGCTTGCGGGAGCAGAGTACAATAGGAGGAGACAAATGGAAATCTGATAGACTAGCTGAGGTCAGTACAGGCAGAAAACAAGCACAGTCAGAGAACGAAGCCGGGGGTCGGTACACAAGTAGTCAAGTAGAGCACAGACAAACACACATGTGAAAGGGATCAGGAACAGCATTGCAGCAAGGAGGTAAGAATAGCTTACAGGGGTAAATTTGATTAAATCACCGCAACAGGCTCTATTGGGCTGTCCTGCAAAAGGGACCCCAAGACCATCTCAACGCCTCATAACATTCATTTTCATAGCAACAAGGATCACAATAGTGAGATGTTGGAAATCACTAGTAATCCCCTTTTACCTAGTAAAGTCTAAATTGTACTGGATAATGTTGAACGAATGCTTATGTGCCATTCTGCAGGACAAGTTATCAAACTTTGACAGAAATTGGAAACCTTAGATTGACTACTTTACAATCGGGTTAGCTGAAAGCGCCCTTGAGCCGCAGTAATAGCTCACTGATTCTCTCTTATCCTTTTTCTTTCTCTATTATCTTATTTGACTCCTCCTTACCTATTTCTTCATCTATACCTTTGATCTGTTTATGATCTGTCTGCCGTTATGGAGATGGGATTGGGACCACAGGTCGATAGACGAGTCCCCCCTCTCCAGGGCGGCCGGAGCCGATGGGATCGGACTTCAGGGCCGGTGGGTGCTGGGAGGTGGGAACTCAGCATAAGGAGATACCGTGGGAGACTTAATGAAGATGGTTAAGAAACATATAAGTTTAGCATATTAAGCAATAAGTTGAAATATTGTGTACAAGAATGTAATTTCATGAACATATCGTGCCTTGATACCCTTTTTATATATTTTTTCTGTACTGTTGTGTGCTTATTTATACTATTGTCATGAAGAATGAAAAATACAAAAACTCAATAAAAAATTAATGGAAAACAAAAGCACAACAAAAGCTCTCTGACTGGAAAATAATATTAATTAAAAAAAAAATCTTGATTCTTGCTGCATGTACTACATGCACTGAAAAAATGTATATATATATATATATATATATATATATATACACACACACATCATATTTTAATTTACTAGGAACAACCTAGCATAAAATAGCTACTGCCCATACCAGTTAATTAATCTTGTAATTGACACTACAATAATGGCAACTAGCTATTTACCTGCTGAAATCAACACTTCCAATCATTGATAGGTTCATAAGCCCCAGTATAGTAATGCATATGGTTTATATAAATTAAATTCAAAGCATAACTTGGCAAACTCTAATGCACAAAAAGTATACCTAGTAAGCACAGAGCACCCCTCTCCCCCCAATGGGTTCACCCCCCCCCCCATATCTCAGTTTAACCTCAGCAATTGAAGATTTCACTTGTAGCACCACCTGCTGGTAAAATCTGATATTGTGGCACAATCATTCCTTAGGGGGAATATATGTTTTCTGCAGGGCCACTAGATTAGTTCAGGGACATAAAGCACAAAATCCCCTCTCCTGGCCATGTCCAACATATCTTCAAAGCCTGCATGGATCTCATGATTTTGGTTACTTTATGATTGCAGCAGAATATGATATCTGATTGATCACTTGTCATTAATCATGCTCTAGCAGTTCAAACATTTTTTCTAAGATATTAAACAATTGACAAATACATTTACTGACAACTCTTATATGCAAGCCACATTTCTTTTATGCCGCAAGACACTTTTTCTTATTTGTTCTAATGTATTAAATGTAACAATTTGAAATATTTCTTATTTTTCTACAAAAACGTTTCACACACGACTCCAGTTCTAGTTCTTTCTTTTCTGTTTCAAACAGTCAATGTAGGATCAGCTACAGATGTTTTAATGCAGACTTTTCATTGTTTGAAAAAGCTAGTAGAAAGTATATCATAGCCAATAAAACTAGCTTAGAGGATTTGATAAAAGGTTTCTCTATTTAAGGTTTTACACCAGTACATTGGGAGGGGAGCAATAAAAGGGGTAATACAACAAGTGCATATATGTTCAAAGGAGGCCATAATATGGCAGCACTGACTGTCCCAACTAAGCGGTATCCAGATGGACATCTGTTGTGTTTGAATCCTATTGGAACCCCATACAATGCCTGATTAGTTCTAACAATTACCTAATTTTCCCAGTAAGCATATCATGTACAGCAACGATAGCACTCACAGGTTTCAGAATGCCCTGCCAATCACAGCTGGTAATGCATGCTGTGACCCGTAGTTCAACAATAGGAAAATGTATGCGCATTTACCCTACCAAAACTAGAGTGTAATGAACATGATGCATCCTATATGGTCTTAAAAAGACAAGAAACAATTTGGCTTGATACTCTTTACCATAGATCTTTGCACACATGGGTACAAAAATACTTAGCAGATAAGTGATCAGCATAGCTGATTTCTTTAATACCGGTAGTAAGTGAATGCAGCGTTTCAAACACTGGAATGTCTGCTGGTCCAGTTACTGATTTTCGAGCACAGGCAGACACAGACAGTTTAATTAGGCAGCTCTGTAGAAATATATCTTAGGCACTGCAGGCAATGAACTAGAAATGAGTGGAAAGCTGAATTTGAGACTGAGGGAAAAAAAGAAGATACTTTTGATTGCGGGATTGCTCATTTAGACTGGCGTCAGGCTGGCTGCAGGTGAGTGGGAGAACCACTATGGCAGAAAGGTGAAGTGTAGGGAGAAATCATTTATCTTATATTGGATTCTGCACACTGTTGCTACAGATTGAATGACAGCTTTCTGCTTTGTGTCTGCAGGGGGACCAGGACATCATTGTTTTCCGATCATATTTCCCTTCTCTTTCTCCCCCTTCTTTGAAACATGCCTCACTTAACATTCTTTGCAAGCTGGGAAATCTAAACAAGTTTATCAGGGTGGTGAGGCAGGAGGGAGTTACAAGGAGAAGAGAATTAATCAGCCATTTTTCTTTCGATGTCAAGAGGTCAACTGGGAACACAATTGGTCCATTTGGATGGATCTGAGGGAGCCCTTGGCCTCCCGTCGGTGGTAATTGAGTCTGTCCCTTTTGGTCAACATTTGTGATGATTGTATACAGTGTCTAGTATTAAGCAGAAATTCTTCATGTTATACTACACTGAAAGGAGCTATGGGTAAGGTGTGCATAACACTTTGGGCACCAAGAAGATAACGGCTTAGTCTACTTAACCTGTTGGTTCCCATCAGAGAAAGTTACATGGCATTCAGGAAATCATCAGACAGGAACTACTCATCAACAAATATTCAAAGAAAATCTACCAGATGTATGCCCAACAGAAGGTTAAAATGTATATTGTTTTTGCATTGACACTGTGTACAGCACCTGACAGTAGGAATTCTTTCCCTGCCTATCATCAACCATAGGTTGCGGCATCTGCCTGCCCATCAAACCTGAGTAAGTTAAGATGAGCATATTAGTTACACCCCTGGTAAAATGAACAAGAACATGCAAAAAAAAAAGCAGTCTTTTGGAGGATGCTGGGTAAACATAAGCCTGTGGACAGCCACCAATTTAACTTAATTATTGCAAGTAAGGGCCCATTCACCCTTATTTGCAACAATTAAGTAAAATTGGTTGCTTTGACAACTGTTTTAATTTAGGATCTTTACCTACCGCCACAAAAGGGAATAGCACTTTCATGACACAAGAGTATTGCACAACAGTTAAAATAAAAAAAAAGTTAAGTTGGAGAAAGTCATTAAAAGGTATGAACCAGTAAATATTAGCATGACCGGTAGGTCTTATATTCAATTTGTTTTAAAAAAATAAAAATAATAATGTGCCCATGTACTGTTCAGTTACCGCAAAATACATAAAAAAAATATGGTCAAATTGTATGAGAACATAAGGTTCTTCTGAGTATCTGAATGAAATGGACTAGTTCTTTCAGAACAAAAAGGGTTAATGGGTTAATAATCAGCTCAGTTTCTCTTTTGCACTGCTGTTGCTGTGTAGAAGTAATATATCCAGTTACAACACATTATTAGGTCAAAGAAGGGGAATGTGGCCAGTCTGATGAAAGATCAAATTCTTTTGTGTATTCAATTGTAACTGAGTAGCATGGGATGCTGAGAACAGTGCTGGTGGGAGGAGAGGAAGGGGGTGTGTGAGAAGAGCCGATGACCCAAAGGTCAAAAAGCTTGTTAAGGTTTTAACTTAGTCAGCAGACATATTCTGCTACTGTATAGAAACACAGAAGCAAGAAAATAAATGTGAAGATAGAGCAATGCATGACCATATTCTTTTTCAAGCATGAACATCTGTACTGCTATATCAACCTCATTTCTGCACATGTACTTTATATCCCTGCCAGTCTACAATTGGAATCATTTTGTCTGCCCTATCAAAACAGGTAAAACATGAAAACATAAATCAAAATCACTCAAAATACATATTAGCGGCTTTATTAAATTAACTCTGGTGAGTAAGCAGTCTTAATGACATGATCTTTGGCCAGCTCCCCATGACAGAAAGCACAGAAAAAACAAAATAGGTTCTTAGTTAGAAAATATAGTTAGAAAACAAAAAAAAGTCTTTTTTTGTTTGCAATTTTTTTAGGGTTCTATAATGCATCTACAGTACCTTATCATACCAAAAACTTTTATGTTCAGCCATATTGAGTTTCTTTTATTTATAAACATTTTATTGGCTTAGAAAGTGTAATTGGAACAATATTTATTTATTTTAGATTTATTATTAATAGTATACCTGCCCACACAACAGTGTTGAGTACTTTCCTTGAGTTACTTAAAGGATAAGTTCATTTTTGGGAACATGTTACATGTTCCACCTGTTTTTAGGATGGGACATGTAACATGCTCCCATAGCTGCAACCGCATCCGCCGCCCCCCTCCCCTCCCTCTGACAGATAATATGGGTAGAAGTTTCTCCATACTATCTGTCAGATTTGAAAACAGCGCAGTCATGCGAGGCTCTGCCCACACAGCCACGTCTTTCATTCATGGACTTCCGTGAATGAACGGACTGCAAGCCCCGACATCCTTAGTGGTTGTGGGATTGTAGTTTTCAATGAACTACCATGGCGCTGTGGAGAGTTGAGGTAGTTCATTGAAGCTTCCTGTCAGAATATCTGCTTGCTTGTACATCCTGTACGGCAAGCAGACATTCTGACAAGTCTGCAGGAGAGCTGCATGGCATCAGTGATCGCTCGTGCAATGCTTTCCAGGCTTCTTTGGAAAAAAATAATAAATGCACATTTTTTTACCTGCAAAAAAATGCATTTATTATTTTTGTCTAAAAGGTGAACTTATCCTTTAAACTGTTTTCTAAAATTCATAGTTTTTCTCATTTTCAGTTCAATAAGGATGTAATTCAGGTTTGGGTCAAGGTTAGGTTCGAGGTGAACCCAACCTGTTCACAGTTCACAGAGCAAGCTAATGGAGCTTTTCAGTGCTGTAGTAACCAACAATGATGAGCTTAGATCAGGTGGTTTTGTTATGTGCCAGTTCCTCACCATAAAATAGCAAGGTTCCCAAAAGAACTACTGACAATGGACTTAGCAGTGACAGGGAAAGCATAAGGACTTAGAGCTGCTGAGGTTTGCAACCCACCAACCAAGTTAGGCATACACCAGTTAGGCCTGTTATTCCTGAAAACCTTTTCTGGCCAATTTTGAAGTGCAATGTCCTCTGTAGTACCTTAATTTTTTTTTTTTAATTTTTAAACACATTATGGCATTATTACTAGGTAAATGGAAAAAGTGAGTATGACTCAAAAAAAGGTTGGAAAAATATAACTAAAAATATATTTAAAAAACATACGTTATTCAGTAGCTGATTAAGCATACTTAGGCCTTACACAGTTAGATGCATAAATGGATAATATATTTTTCCTTTCCTTTTCCACAACAATAAAGTGACAAGCATTGGATTGTTTGACCCCTTGGCGCTGGAACCTCCCAGTTCTTTAGAGGTTTTAGATGCCAGGAGGCAGAATAGGGTTTGAGACCATGTGACCGCCGTGATTGGCGGTCACAGTGGTCACATAATCGGAAAGCTCCTGATCTCAAGTAGAGATTGGGAGCTTTCTGTTGACTGCTGGTAACTGTTGCAGGAGCTCACATGGTGTATGTTCTCAGAACAGTTCTAGTTTTCATTGGGTACATTAAGGACCACTCGCCAAGAGGCTGGATAGGAGTTAAGCAAAGTCATCAGGTGCATTCTCAAACTTTATCTTCTGCCATGCAAGGAAGAAATATTTGCTCTGGCAAGCAGAAAATATTCATGACCTTTGATCTGCTTGGCTTCGAAGAGATAGCCACAACAAAGTGTAAGCTAGACAGAGGACCTTTTGCTTACATTTGGTTTGATTGGAGTATCTTTGTTACAGATGCAGAGTCATAGTATGATCATTTCATAGCAATATCATTTCATAAGTCTGTGCAGCTGAAAAAGGCTGTTCTTACTTTAATTTAAGAGATATGATTGCTTTTAAGAACTTCAGTTTCATTTAAAAATAGAGACGGGTGTAAAAATGTCTGGAACTGGATCAGCGCCGGTCCCTCAGCACTATCAAACCTCAGGTTTCTGCCCTTTCTATCTTATTTAAAAGACCTTTTGGTTTATACTCCTTTAAATAAGATCTAATCAGTCTCACAGGGTAGCTGCAATACAGATCTACTAATTGTGGGTTTACAAGCATATAGTCTCTCTTTCTCAACTACAACATGCTTTGTTCCAGCACTGGGGGGGGGGGGGTATAGGCATCACTGGAATTCATTTGCTGATTTATATAGCACTTACAAGAGTCCCCAACCAGTCAGTCAATTAGACTCAAACCAACACTTATTGCCTAAGAAATAGGTTAATTTCTTAGCTTCAGACTAAAGTCCATGTCACTTTCTTCCTTCCCATTTCTCTCTTTATGAAATTTAACTTGTATTTGAGTATGCTTGTTCACCATCTGCCCTGACCTTTTTTTGCTTGTCCCTGTTTTTTAGTTGTCTGTTGACTATGTTCTACATTCTGGTTCAATTTCTGGTCAACTGCCATCTTCACAGGTCCGTCCAAGAGCTGTAACCTGGTATACCCAACAATTAACACCAATGCTTCTTGTGGTGTGCTTATAGATCTGGTATGTGTGCTTAGACTCTGCACCCCAGCCATTTAACACCCTTTCCAACCTTCAGATACCACAATATGCATTTTTTTCCGAAAATCTGGTATTGTTCCTGGTCAGCTGCTATCTGCAGAAGTCTGTCTGAGGGCTACATCCTGGTACAGCCACCAGTAAAGCCCACCATTCGTTTCTGGGGTGCTCTATTGAAGATCTGATGTGTGTGCTTAGACTCTGCACCCTGGTCATTTAATGACTTAGAAACCTCTCTCATGTTCAGACACCACAGAGGGTCCACTATAATTTTTTTCTTACTGATCTGGTTCTCTCTGAAGTGTGTTATTCCTTTATATTATTATTTAGCCAATTACATAATCTCCGTCATTTAAGAAACAGATTTTTTTTTGTTTTGATGCAAGGCAATGGAGTATGGACAGTTTCATTGCATTCATCTGACTCCATTTTGCTCCCTTCCAGCAGTTTCCACTTTAACTGACCTTCAGTCCTAAATTGTCTATTTGACTGGCTGCCATTAAATCATCAAAATTTGGATTTTTATTGTTCCACCATACAATATTCTTTTCAAACTCTACACTTAATACTCCTGTTCTCTTTCATTGGGTTACTTGGATTAGACTTCCAGCTCCTATAAGACCTCAGTGCCCCCCTCTTCCATTAGGGTAGCAATACCCTCCACATTACCAGAACAGCCCAGGGATGCAGTTGAGGTCCAATTGAGCTATTTTATATTAGGAAACTCATATACAGATAATGCCATGAGAACTCCTTCCAGCCATCACTTTTGTGAGGCCAGTGTCTGCGCTGGTGGACTTATCTTTCAAGGAACCCATTTTTTTTTCATTTTTGCATAGGGACAGGATGGGTTTCAGAACCTAGTTTGCATTGCTGTCCCTGACTGTTTGCTTCAGCATGACAGGGATGGCCTTACAAGGAAAATAAATAAATAAAAAGAACTAAACCTGTGAATACAAAATACTGTTTAAGAGGACATAAAAACGATAAAAAAAGGAAAAAAAAACCTATTGCCTCTGGGCCTTTTGGATAAGATCAAGTGTAGTATCTGTTCTTATCAGTTTAATATCTGATAAATCCTCTATCTAGGGACCATATATTAAATCGATTTATAGAACAGGGAGATGGAAGAAGAGCTTGCTCTATCTATGCTACACATCAACTTGGTATTGCAGTAACAAAAACAAAAACAAATAAACAAACCCTCCTACTTCCACATTCAGAACTTTCACCTTTCACTGAGAGGCCTGTCTCATCTTGTCTTTTTAAAAATGGGATTTAATGGAAGATTTGGCTCTATGGAGGATATATACAATACGTGGTGCTTTGGTGCAAACCACAGGACCACACAAGTATCTGGGGAGGAGCTAGAAACAATAGGCAGCTTTGCCTGTTTCAGCAACAAGTGTCAAAAACCAAGTTGTAGAAGGGTGGGAAGTTTATGGCCATAGGTTTTCCCTCCACAGCTATGGTACAGTGCTGGCGATTCAATTACCATCAGGAAATATAGCAGAATATCATGGAGGAGATGAAACATCTTCTGTGAAGCTTCCCCCAAATATTCTCCTCCTTCTCCCCACCAGCACCCCAACATTCCACAGGTTTTCCCCTATGGCCTACAGGAAATGCAGCAAAGAGGTTTTTTTTTGCACCATCTACTAAGAAGTGGAACATTTTGGGCACCATCTGGGAGGGTGATAGTAGATCCCCCCCAGATATCTCTCTTGTATCAGGAAGGGATAAAACCACTGCCTTTGACTCCTCCCATCATTTTCATTGTCCTCCTCACTGCCTCCACCCCACTCTTCATTCTTACTGTCAGCACCCAACCTTCCTCCTTTCCACCTCAACTCTCTATTTTAGAGCCAGCACCACAACCCTCCTCCTCCTCAAATTTCTCCTCTGCCTTCTGCCTCATGGCATTCCACAAGCTGGTGGAGAGCAGAAATAGCCTTTTGGAAAAGTGATGATGGCTGAGTACCTGACACTGGTGTAACATAAGCCACAAATTCACATAAACAAGCTGTTTGACAAAAACTAGTATACAGATGATGTTTATGGATGTGATTTGTGCAACAAGGGAGATGAAAAGGGCCAAGGAGTTTCTGCTGGATTATATCTAAACTCCTCGAGCGCCTAGTCTACACCCGCCTATGCTCTCACCTCAACGACAACAACCTCCTCGATCCTCTACAGTCCGGCTTCCGTCCCCTACACTCCACCGAAACTGCCTTACTCAAACTCTCCAACGACCTGCTAACCGCCAAAGCTAATGGCCACTATTCAGTGCTCCTACTCCTTGACCTCTCTGCGGCCTTCGACACAGTCGACCACCCCCTCCTCCTCAAAAAACTACACTCCCTCGGCCTCGGAGATTCTGCTCTCTCCTGGCTCTCATCCTACCTGTCACAATGCTCCTTCAGCATTACCTATAATGCTACCACCACCCCCTCACTCCCCCTCTCTGTTGGGGTCCCTCAAGGCTCTGTCCTTGGACCCCTTCTCTTCT
Source organism: Staurois parvus (assembly GCF_062004578.1). Lineage (NCBI taxonomy): Eukaryota > Metazoa > Chordata > Amphibia > Anura > Ranidae > Staurois > Staurois parvus. The sequence continues at coordinate 3,562,427 of NW_028318295.1, forward strand.
CCATCTATACCTCCTCCCTTGGCCAACTCATACACTCTCACGGCTTCAACTACCACCTCTATGCCGACGACACACAAATCTATCTCTCAACCCCCCACCTCACCCCCTTGGTCTCAGCCCGAATCACACACCTACTGAGCGACATATCAGACTGGATGTCGCTCCACTTCCTTAAATTGAACCTCTCCAAAACCGAGTTTCTTGTCTTCCCCCCAGCCCGGACACCACCCCCCATTGATTTCTCCGTCACATCCAACAACGCTACCATCAAACCCGCCCTGCAGGCCAGAGTACTGGGTGTCACTCTGGACTCCAACCTATCCTTCCAGCCCCAAGTCCAATCTTTAACAAACTCGTGCAGACTCCACCTCCGCAACATCGCCAAAATCCGCACGTTCCTAACCCCAGAAACCACTAAACAGCTCATCCACTCTCTCATCATATCACGACTCGACTACTGCAACTCCCTCCTCACTGGCCTGCCTCGCCGCTGGCTATCCCCGCTTCAGTCGATCCTGAATACGGCTGCCAGACTCATTCACCTTTCCAACCGCTCTGTCTCCGCCACCCCCCTCTGCCAATCCCTCCACTGGCTTCCGATTGCGCAACGGATCAAATTCAAAATCCTAACGCTGACGTACAAAGCTGTCCACCATACTGCCCCGAACTACATCACTGACCTAATATCCAAGTACCGCCCAGCACGCACACTCCGCTCCTCACAAGACCTCCTTCTCTCTAGTTCCCTGGTCTCCTCCTCCCATGCCCGCCTCCAGGACTTCTCCAGGGTGTCACCCATCCTCTGGAACTCCCTGCCCCAACCCATCAGATTATCACCTACTCTCCTCTCCTTTAGGCGCACCCTGAAAACCCATCTCTTCAGGGAAGCCTACCCCACCCCCTGCTAACTTGCCAACCTCCTCCACTCTTACTACCACTCCATCCCCCACAGCTATCTCCTCCTGTGCCGCCATCCCCTCCCTCCTAGATTGTAAGCTCGAAAGAGCAGGGCCCTCGAACCCCTCGTGTATCACATTGTATTGGTATTGTTCTGTCACATGTTCTGTCCCCCTTTGTAATGTACAGCGCTGAGCGAACTATTGGCGCTTTATAAATACTGTATAATAATAATAATAATATGGGAAGGGTTACAATGTCAAATAACAAAAAGGACTGCTATGCACCCTCAAGGAAGATGACTAGTAAAAGTGAGCATTAGCAGCACTTGTAGGCAAGTGGTAGCTCTGCTCCTTGGAGGAATAACAAAGGAAATGCTTTGCCAGCCATTTCATTACCTCCTGCACATTTTTTACTACACTGGTAAAAAACTGCTATGGACTATCTACTTGACATGAATAGACTTGAAAAAAGCATGTGGAAGGGTGAGCAACATCTTGCCATAGGATTGTTTTTAACTACCTGGTTACTGCCTGCCCTTCCCCTTGAGAATTTCCCTCCTCCATTTAATGCTGCTTGTCAAAGATTGGGCAACATTTATTAATTTTTGCTACACTTCTCCTCCTCCCTACTGCCAGCAGGTAGAAAAGACTGCATTATAAGTCCAAAACAAATGGCAGATATGAACCCTTAAGGAGGAAGAGGAGGAAAGGTGTGCATTAGCAGCACTCTAAAAAAAATGGCTACTATGCGCCCTGGAAGTGGAGTGGGGGCCTTTTGCTGCTGACTTGTCATATGGAGTCAGGTTTTGGGTGCTTTATATTGTAAGAAGAAGAGCATAAGTGATTTTTGGAGGGTGCACAGACAAGCAACTAAATTAATAAAAGGGATGTGAGGTTTTACTTACAAATAACATTTACATGAATTAGGATTTAATTAGATCCTACTCCAATAAAACCTTCAGTCTACTTTTTCAAGCGGATGGAGGTAAGAGTTTCTATCAAGCTTTCATTACTGTGAACTCCATCAGAGAGATGTGTTATTAGTATTAGAAATGAAGGAACGAGAACAAGAAATGAGTGAAATGCTGCCACTTGGGACATTAATACATTGACAGCTATAAAACATAAAGTCAAGGGTTCTAGCCTTTCCCCTCTTTACTAAAAAAAAAAACAAAACAAAAAAAGAACAACAAAACGTCAAATTTAGTATTCAATTGGTCCTTCCTTATCTTTCCTTCTACTTCCCCGGTAAATATGTTAGATCAGTGGTGCTCTATTAAATTATACTCATGTCCCTGCAGACATTTTATGCCTTATCTTTATGGAGAATGTACAAATTAGAGTAAACTCCATTGCCACTTTGAAAATTTTCTTCAGCTTGGATTTCCCTCCTGAATTTGGATCTTAGACATTTGGCTGGTGGATTAATAACAAGTTTCACAGTTTACAGTGTTTCTTAGACTTCTCTGGGACACTTCTATTAAATGTCTGCACATGTTTTAATCCCTGATGTTATTCCCACAAAATTTCACTGTGATTTTTTTGTTAACCTTTTTGTGTAAACTCCACTTTAGAAGAAGGTGGATGATGCCAAACTCAGATTTATGGTTAAGGAGGAAACAGATTTAAATATATATTTGTCTCTCTGGCAATGGCACCTTTGGCTCACTCATTATTGCATCTCATCAATCATGCAATATTCTTTTGAGGTTGCATTAACAATGGTGCCATGCTTTTCTTTTGGTGGACTTTCATTAAAGCATAACTAAACTGTTTCCCAAAAGAAAGCTCAATTGCGTTTCTGCAATGTTTATTTTTATATTTTGCCTACTAGAGAATGCACAGTTTATGCTATATTTAAGGCATACATCTGGTAATATTTGGCATAGTTGCCTATGTGCTTATTTAAACTCTCAGCCGAACTTTCAAGCCTTCAAAAAGTTGCTGTCATAAGCTGCATAGCTGCTTCATTCAAAGTGTATTGATGTAAAAAGTAGTGCTTATGTAATCATGTCAGCACTGCTCTCTGCATCATCATAAGATCAATCATTGGGCAAAGGAAAAAGAAGACCCAGCCTGATGACTTCTGAGAATTGCAAGCATACAAAAATAGGTGAAACATACTGGGGGAGGGGGTTCTCCAAAGGAAGGGGCTGAGCCTTGAGTTGGGCATTAAATCAATATATAGCTATGGTTGCAAGAATAAATACACCAACACATGCACATAAATATACCTACATTTACTACAGAGACTGCCAAGCATATGGTAATTCTATAATAATGTTACTGCTTTATATGAAAAAAGTTAACTCCTCTGCAATGGATAATATGGAGTGACTAAAAAAGAAAAAAAAAAACAATACAAAACAAAACTGGGGGCTTTGTGTCAAAAATACTGGTCTAGAAGGCCTGACATACAGTCTTCTTCAATAAGACAGAGGATACTTTCTATTTACATTTTTTAATTTGATTGCTGCGCATTCAAGCTTTTGTCTTTCACGCCTGAATAGAATTACAGAGACTGCAATTTTGGTTGACCTACAGGTTTTTTTAAGTCTATTTCCCTTTGTTTCTGTCATTTGTCTCACAGTAGCCCCCTGGGACAAAAATTAAATTCAGTATATACAGTATTTTGCACTATCAAGGAAAACAAACACTTTGGAAGAAAAAAAAATATAATGAAAACAAAAAAAAAATCAAACATTACTAAATTTAAAAGACAGATAGTAATCATTTCAGAAAAAAAACATGCTAGAAATTTAAATGTATTACAGAGGAAAGTATAGATATAGGATAAAAATTGCTCAAAATTCCACCCAATAGTGAGAAGAAAGTCCCTTTCATTACTACTTTTAATGAAATGAAGGTTTACATAAACAAAACCAAAAGTTAATACATAGGTGGTTAAACTGCATTAGCCAAGCCAAATTTGTATTTAAAATAAAGAGGAGATGACTGGTACTAGTAGTGAAAAAGTATGAAAAAGTTGGATTGACAATCAGAAACTGTGAAGAACTGAGAAGAAAAAGAAAAATCAGAAATGAGTGGAACACCAAAGCCGGAGACAGATGTGGGTGATGAAAGGAAAGCTTGGGAAAAAATGTGTGAAAACAAAGAGAATGTCAGATAGAAGAAGGGAGAGGCTGGACTGAGGGATAGAGATGATAGTATTTACTGTTGGAATGCTCTACCATAGAGGACAGAATTGGTGAGAGAGTTAATTCAACTGTATTGTGGGGTCAGAAAGAAAAGCTTCTTTACTTCAATACTGAACCCTAACAGTTATGCAGATAAGAGCATCTGACTTTTTATTTTATTTGTATTGACCTATCTACAGTACCTGTTCTAGGTTGGTGACTCAAACTATGGATCCAGAAGACTAGTATAGCAGCTTGGCTGCTAACAACTTCAAAATGAGATTAACATTGGCAGTTGCTACATTTTTCTAGGCAGGTCTACTGTAACATGTTTTTGTAATAAAAGAAAATCAATTAAAAAAAAAAAAAGAAATATATATATATATATATATATATATATATATATATATACACAAACACACTCACTGGACACTTTATTAGGTACACCTGCTTTCAATTGCTTGGTAACACACATTTCTAATCAGCCAATCACATGGCAGCAACTCAATTCATTTAGATGTTGTGCAGATGAATTGCTGAAGTTCAAACCAAGCATCAGAATGGAGACAAAAGGGGATTTAATTGACTTTGAATGTGGCATAGTTGTTGGTCCTGGATGGGCTGGTCTTAGTATTTTCAAAAACTGCTGATCTACTGGAATTTTCACGCACAACCATCTCTAGGGTTTACAGGATGGTCTGAAAAAGAGAAATTATCCAGTGAGTGGCAGTTATGTGGATGAAAATAACTTCTTGATGTCAGAGGAGAACGGGCAGACTGTTTGCTGCGACATTCAGATGGTAGGGTCAGAATTTGGCGTAAACAACATAAAAGCATGGATCCATCCTGCCTTGTATCTACGATTCTGGCTGGTGGTGGTGGTGTAATGGTGTGGGGGATATTTTAAAGTGGTCGGTAAGTGTATATATATATATATATATATATATATATATATATATATATACACACACACACACACACACATTGTATTGCCAAGTTGGAACAACCCTCCAAATCATTGGATTCAGGTGTTCCAATCACCTCCATGGCCACAGGTGTATAAAATCAAGCACCTAGGCATGCAGACTGCTTCTACGAACATTTGTGAAAGAATGGGTTGCTTGCAGGAGCTCAATAAATTCAAACGTTGTACCGTGATAGGTTGCCACCTGTGCAATAAGTCCATCCATTAAATTTCTTTGTTACTAAATATTCCACAGTCAACTCTTAGAGGTATTATAACAAACTGGCAGCAACTGGGAACAACAGCAACTCAGCCATAAAAGAGTAGTAATTGAGCGCTGGGAACAATAATCAAGTATAAAGCCGCTAGCATAAAGGCAACCTTTCAACCCAGTATGGAAATATAAAATGAGTATGCAGCGCTTCTATATGTATAATAAAGTGATGGAAAAGAAGAATAATTAAATAATGAATTATATAATGCACAATAACATATATTAAATATGTTAGATAACTCAGTCCTTTATAATAAAGTGATTGAGTGCAGGTGTTCCAACAGTCCATAATCAAGAAAACCGTGACTCTTGTGGTGTTGTGAATGTACAAATAATGCACTAACCAGATAGCGCATAAATTGCGCATGGAGCAATTAAGACCTGCTCCTGGTGCTCTGGACTTATGATACCAGGCAGATGTCATCAGCAAGTCGACCACTAGATGTCACCAGTCTAGAAGTCTTCTTAAGCATTCCACCCGGATCATCATCAGCAGAGGAAAGGGGGAGCCATATATCTTCCAAAACCTCAGGAACCTTCAAAATTGGGCTCACATACAAATAATGAGCCCCAAGAAAGCCTCTGATAGTGAAGTAGGTTTTTAATGGTCAAAATTCCAGCATAAATAGAAAGATAAACTTACATCCGGATCTGATAAGTCAACCAATCAGGATGGCCTTGCGGTATATGCACACAGGTCAGGGGCACCTCCCTGACGCGTTTCGTGTCAAAACACTTCCTCAGAGGGAAGATATATGGCTCCCCCTTTCCTCTGCTGATGATGATCCAGGTGGAATGCTTAAGAAGACTTCTAGACTGGTGACATCTAGTGGTCGACTTGCTGATGACAACTGCCTGGTATCATAAGTCCAGAGCACCAGGAGCAGGTCTTAATTGCTCCATGCGCAATTTATGCGCTATCTGGTTAGTGCATTATTTGTACATTCACAACACCACAAGAGTCACGGTTTTCTTGATTATGGACTGTTGGAACACCTGCACTTAATCACTTTATTATAAAGGACTGAGTTATCTAACATATTTAATATATGTTATTGTGCATTATATAATTCATTATTTAATTATTCTTCTTTTCCAGCAACTCAGCCATGTAAAATGAGCGGGGTCAGACATGCTGAAGCATACAGTGAGCAGAAGTCGCTAACTGTCTGCAGAGTCAATAGCCAAAGACCTCCAAACTTTCTGTGGCCTTCAGATTATCACAACAACAGTGTGTAGAGAGCCTGCATGGAATGGGTTTCCATTGCCAAGCAGCTGCATCCAAGCCTTTCATCACCAAGTGCAATGCAAAGTGTTGAATGCAGTGGTGTAAGGCACACCACTACTGGAGCAATGGAGATGTGTTCTCTGGAGTGACAAATCACACTTCTCTATCTGGCAATCCGATGGAAGTGTCTAGGTTTGGCGGTTGTCAAGAGAACGGTACTAGCCTGACTGCATTGTGCCAAATGTACAGTTTCGTGGAGAGGGGATTATGGTGTGGGGTTATTTTCAGGGGTTGGGCTTGACCCTTTAGTTCTAGTGAAGGGAACTCTTAAGGCATCAGCATGTCACCAAGACATTTTTGGACAATTTCATACTCCCAATTTTGTGGGAACAGTTTGGGGATGGCCCCTTCCTGTTCCAACATGACTGTGCATCAGTGCACAAAACATGGTCCATAAAGATATGGATGAGCATGTTTGGGGTGGAGGAACTTGACTGGCCTGCACAGAATCCTGATCTAAGCCTGACATCCCTTTGGGATGAATTAGAGCAGAGATTGCAAGCCACGCTTTCTGGTCTGACACCAGTGCCTGACCTCAGAAAATGCACTTCTGAAAGAATGGTCAAACATTCCCATAGACACACTCATAAACCTTGTGGACAGCCTTCCCAGAAGAGTAGAAGTTGTTATAGCTGCAAAGGGCGGGCCAACTCAATATTGAACCCTAAGGACTAAGACTGCAATTAAAGTTCATGTCCATGTAAAGGCAGGGGTCCCAATACATTTACCAATATAGTATTTAACAATATAGTATTACTGTGTATGTATATATATATATATATATATATATATATATATATATATATATATATTCTTTACTTCTGTAGTTTTAAGAGAAAATACTACTCTAAAAAACATATCAACAGTGAAGGTACACAGTGACATGAGCATAAGGTTTCATATACTGTACATCAGCATTAACGGTGCTCTGATCTTGCTCCACAAACATGTCTGATTTTATTGACTATATACACTCACTGGCCACTTTATTAGGTACACCTTGCTAGTACCGGGTTGGACCCACTTTTGCCTTCACAACTGCCATAATTCTCTGTGGCATAAATTCAACAAGGTTTTGGAAACATTCCTCAGACACTTTGGTCCATATTGACATGATGGCATCACGCAGCTGCTGCAGATTTGTTGGCTGCATATCCACGATGCGAATTTCCCATTTCACCACATCCCAAAGGTGCTTTATTGGATTGAGATCTGGTGACTGTGGAGGCCATTAGAGTACAGTGAACTCATTGTCATGTTCAAGAAACCAGTTTTTGATGTTTTTAGCTTTGTGATAGGTGCAATGTCCTGCTGGAAGTAGCCATCAGAAGATGGGTACACTGTAGTCATAAAGGGATGGACATAGTCAGCAGCAATACTCAGGTAGACCATGGCATTTAAACGCTGCTCAATTGGTACTAAGGGGCCCAAAGTGTGCCTAAAAATATCTTCCACACCATTACACCACCACCAGCAGCCTGAACCATTGATACAAGGCAGGATGGATCCATGCTTTCATGTGAATTATGCCAAATTCTGATCCTACCATCTGAATGTTGTAGTTGAAATCAAAACTCATCAGACCAGACAACATTTTTCCAATCTTCTATTGTCCAATTTTGGTGAGCCTGTGCGAAATGTAGCCTCCGCTTCCTATTCTTAGCTGACAGAAGTGTCACCTAGTGTGGTCTTCTGCTGCTGTAGCCCATCTGCTTCAAGGTTTGACATGTGCATTCAGAGATGGTATTCTGCATACCTTGGTTGTAACAAGTGGTTATTTGATTTACTGTTGCCTTTCAATCATTTCGAACCAGTCTGCCCATTCTCTGATCTCTGACATCAACAAGGCATTTTCATCCAAACAACTGCTAGTTACTGAATATTTTCTCTTTTTTCAAGCTATTCTCTGTGAATCCTAGAGGTCGTTGTGCATGAAAATCCCAGTATATCAGAGTTTTTTTAAATACTCAGACCAGCCCGCCTGGTACCAACAACCATGCCACAGTCAAAGTCACTTAAGTCCCCTTTCTTCCACATTATGATGCTTGGTTTGACATTCAGCATGTCATCTTCACCTCGTCTAAATGCATAAATGCATTGAGCTGCTGCCATGTGATTGGCTGATTAGCAATTTGTGTTACCAAACAATTGAACAGGTGTACCTAATGAAGAGGCTGGTGAGAGTATGTAAAGTAATGGTTTTCTTTATTATGAACTGAAATTTTCAATAAAGCATGTTAACCCTATTCTTTTGTAAAATAGGTAGTGTCCAATTTTTTTCAATTGGCTGTTCACATGACTTAGTGGACCTTGAGGCCTGAGCTCAACAGATTTGTCTTGTATTTATTATGATCAAAGGAGATGAGAAAGGGAGATTGTGCAAAAAAATCACATACAATATAAAATAGACTAGGTATTAAATGTGAAAATGGGTACAGCAGAGAGGGAAAAAAAAAAAAGGAAATTTGAGAGTGTGAGCTAGCTGTCCAGAATACTGCAATGTATTACAGGACATGGATTCAAAGGTGATTGGAAGAACGCTCTTGTTTGAAGATAGCACCTCCTTGTCCTTAATACCAGATGTTAAGTCTTCCACAAAAATATGTACATGTTTATAGCCAATTATAATAAATTATTTACATGGAAAATAAAAATTTTTGCTTTATTTTTTTTTTTTTATAATGCGTTGCATTACATTTTCTTAGATATTGTTAGTGTTTTTGGTATGCATTCTCCAGCAGGTGGATCATCTAATGCAGGGGTCCTCAAACTATGGCCCGTGGGCTAGATATGTCCCGCCAAAGACGTGTATCGGCCTGCTGGACCAGCCGTAAAAAAAAATGGAAAAAAAACCCCCAGGCACTGGCCGGAAAATAGCTTGGCTGCTTGCTGGGTCCTCGGCTATGAGGACCCAGCAAGTGGCAGCCTGGAAGCCCAGGATTTCACCTGCTGCAGCCAGTGGAGCAACAGGAGAGAAGGAGCGCACAACAGGCACCAGATTCAGTGCCTTCCGGTGTTAGTGTACAGTGCATTGTGATGTCCAGTGCATTATAGTGTACAGTGAATTTGTACAGTGAATTTTGTTTTCCAGTGTGTTAGTGTGTAGTGCATTGTGGTGTCCAGTGGGTTAGAGTGTACAGTGCGTTAAGGTGTACAGTGCATTGCAGTGTCCAGTGCGTTAAAGTGTACAGCGCATGGAGGTGCCAAGTGCGTTACAGTGTATTACAGTGTACAGTGCATTGCAGTGTCAAGTGCGTTACAGTGTACAGTGCATTTTGGTGCCAAGTGTGTTTCAGTGTAAAGTGCATTGCGGTGTCAAGTGCGTTACATTGTACAGTGTATTGTCTTGTCCAGTGCGTTAGTGTACAGTGCATTTTGGTGTCCAGTGCGTTACAGTGTGCAGTGCATTGTGGTGTCCAGTGTATCAGAGTACAGTGCGTTACAGTTCACAGTACATTTTGGTGTACAGTGCATTTTGGTGTCCAGTGCATTGTGGTGTCCAGTGTAACAGAGTACAGTGCGTTACAGTGCATTTTGGTGTCCAGTGCATTACAGTGTGCAGTGCATTGTGGTGTCCAGTGTATCAGAGTACAGTGTTTTACAGTGTACAGTGCGTGGAAGTGCCAAGTGCGTTACAGTGTACAGTGCATTGCAGTTTCCAGTGCATTACAATGTACAGTGCGCTGCGGTGTCAAGTTCATTACAGTGTACAGTGCATGATGGTGTCCAGTGTGTTACAGAGTACAGTGCATCGCAGTGCCATCACAGTTCGTTAGTGTGCAGTGCATTTCGGTGTCAAGTGCGTTACAGTGTATTGTGCACTGCGGTGTCCAGTGCATTACACAGTACAGTGCATTGCGGTGTCCAGTGCATTACAGTGTACAGTGCATTTTGGTGTCCAGTGCATTTTACATATTATATTTTTTGTAGTGCAAAAAACAGGAAAAAAATATATGTGCGGTGTGCATAGGAATTTGTTCATATTTTTTTCAAACTATAGTCAAGTGTGTTACAGTGTACACTGCATTTTGGTGCCAAGTGTGTTACAGTGTACACTGCATTTTGGTGCCAAGTGTGTTACAGTGTAAAGTGCATCGCGGTGTCCAGTGCGTTACAGTGTACAGTGCATTTTGGTGTCCAGTGCGTTAGTGTACAGTGTATTTTGGTGTCCAGTGCGTTAGTGTACAGTGTATTTTGGTGTCCAGTGCGTTAGTGTACAGTGTATTTTGGTGTCCAGTGCGTTAGTGTACAGTGTATTTTGGTGTCCAGTGCCTTAGTGTACAGTGTATTTTGGTGTCCAGTGCGTTAGTGTACAGTGTATTTTGGTGTCCAGTGCGTTAGTGTACAGTGTATTTTGGTGTCCAGTGCGTTAGTGTACAGTGTATTTTGGTGTCCAGTGCGTTAGTGTACAGTGTATTTTGGTGTCCAGTGCGTTACAGTGTACAGTGCATTTTACATATTATATTTTTTTCCTGTTTTTTGCACTACAAAAAAAGATATGTGCGGTGTGCATAGGAATTTGTTCATATTTTTTTCAAACTATAGTCCAGCCCCCAAACAGTGTGAAGGTCCGTGAACCGGCCCCGTTTAAAAAGTCTGAGGACTCCTGATCTAATGTCTATGGGTACCCTAAAAACTATGTAACAATTCAACATTAAAGATTAAACAATTAAGTCAACCCACTTACTGGAAATATCAGGTCAAATAACTAACTGGGAATAATAGGAGGGTAATAAATTATGATTGTGAAATGTAACTGTACAGCCAGGTGAAAAATTAGGTACAACTTATGATATTTCTGACTTTAGCATATTTGAACAGGCAAACAGTAGATCTTTATTCAAGCAGTGCCTACAGGTAAAGGTGATAAACTTGAATAGGAACACAAGTAACATTTGACTTTTCAATAATTTACTCAACAAACATATCAACAGATTTAATAGCATATTGTGGAAAAAGTAAGTACATCCTTGGCATCAAAAGCTATTTTCCCCAGTAACAGAAATTACTTATATGCATTTTGTATACCTGCCACCAGTGTGACATAAACTCATTGAAAATTCTCAGTTGCAAGATGTTTGTGGGTTTCCTTGCATGAAATGCCCGTTTCATAATCTCCCTACAAATGACAATGGGAATTAAATTATGGGTTTGATTAGGTAGTCCTCACTCTCTATTTCTTCTTTCTAAGCCATTCCTTGTATGCTTTGGGTCATTATAGTGTTGAAAGATTTTGGGTTCAACTGCAGGACACCTAGAGGTTAAGTTACTAAAACTGGAAGTGCAAAATCTGGTGCAGCTGTGCATGGTAGCCTATCAGCTTCTAACTTCAGCTTGTTCAATTAAACTTTGACAAGAAAACCTGGAAGCTGATTTGTTTCTATTCAGAGCTGCACCATATTTTGAAGCTTCCAGTTTTAGTAAATTAACCCCATAGTCTCGCATTCTCATCAAAAATACAAAACTAACTATCTCAGGCGCTCAACAGTAAATATAGTGGTAAGCAAAAAAGTGGGCGGGGGGTACTGATAGAAAATAAGTTAGTAGTATAGAGAGGTAATGACAAAACTAGCATTCAACCACATAAAATACCAATGTTAAAAATTAAACCTAACAAAGCCTTTATACAGCCAGCTTATGTGAAGAGGAGTGGGGGCTGCTAAAACAACACGTAGAAAAAATAAAAACAAAGTGCAGCACAGGGAGGGTTACAGCTTAACAATTTTAGAAGTTTTTTATGATAAAAAAAGATACAATCTCAGATACAAACATAGGTCAAAGACCGGCAGTAGGCGAGAAGGATCAGGTGTCAGTGGAAAATCTCTAGCCCTGACAGTCAGTGCACCTCGGATAGCCTCAGGTGGAATCGATAGCCCCACTGACAATCAGAAGAAACACCATCTGGAAACAGCTCACCACTAGCCTGCCCTAAATAGCGATGCAGATGATGCAGGAACAACTTTTGGGGAGGGGATCTTGTTCATCAGCCTGTCTAAGGGACTAACTCTTACGCTTAAATATCAAAGTCTGCCTTCTAATAATCCTTCTATTAATGAAAAGTAATTTCATAAATATTTTTGTTTTCTGAATCAGTTTTACTTTTAGATCCATGATAGAGCCAGGGGCACAAACTTAGCTTCCTGTTACTTATATTTGTGTATAAGGTACTGGTAAGACCTGTTATTTGGACATTTTGCCAAACATCTGATTTTTTCAGGAGTTACATGATGTTATGTGGCAGGGCAATGACAATTCTAGTTATTTAATTATTGCAATAACAACCCTTTTGGCATCAATTGTACCACAGTAGTTAAGGATATGCTCATATTTTTGAAATTGGAGTAGCAGGTAGTTTTTATCTCCATCACACCAGTTGTCCTCATTCCTGTTGGAAGTGGAATATCCTCTTTGGCCAATTTTGTAGAGTACAGCACCTTGGTAGAAGATGTTACTTTACAAAATGAGATCCTAAAACATACATTTCTCAATAAATGCTATGACCCTGCATTTTATCAAACTTCCAACAAACATCAGCAATTATATGCTACCACTCTAGACAAAATAGTCCAGAGTTTTTGATCTGATAAAAAAACTGAGGGCATTTTATTTTTTCCAATGATCAACATTTGGAAATTCAGAGAATTACAACAGCAACTCCCAAAATATCCTAGGATTGTCTCACATAAGGCCCAAAACATAAAAACATGTTGTTGCTTCTAGTAAAATGAGAAATACTAAGTTAGCTCCTACATACACCATTCCATGTTGCCTTTCAATATTAGGAGTGTATCAATGCAGAAAATGCAGGTGTTTAGCCTGCAGTCATTTTACACACAGTCAAATCTCCTTCAAAAACAAGAGGGATCTTACAAATGAAATTAAGGAATTTTTGAACTGTTCTTCTTTTGTTGTATAATACCTGACCTGTCCTTGCAGGTTCTATAATGTGGACAGAACAATCAAACCCCTATGGGCTAATTTTGGGAAACAGAAGAAATGTGGAGAAAGGTTTATTAGAAAATATTAAAACTCACTACTTTGCATAACCCCACAATAAATATCAAATTAATTTTTTTTGCAATCCAATCCTTTCTCTCGTGCCTGTCCAATATTAGCAGGTTTAAAAAGCTGTGCGGTCAAGAGACTTACTAGATATTTTAGCTAGATAGTCTGAATCCTAAGGGAGTCAATGGAGATCTTGATGCGCTGCTGATTTTTGAATACACGTTGTACCTTCTGCCTATACAGTCGTTACCACTCTTATTGTTATATTCCATTTCAGTACTGGATTTGAGACTTCACGTTTGTGCTATAATTGGTAGTTTATTTTTCTAATTTTTATTCTTTAGAAGTTATGCACATATGCACAGGATTCACTTTATCTGCCAACCTTGGCCCAATGAGCAGTATTTCAGGACCATAGGTGTATTTATATTGGAATTTATTGTATTATATTCCTGAACTGGGCTTTGTTTCTTTTTGATATCTTTAAGGCGGGCTGTCTTCTGGACAAGCTTTCATTGTGATGTCACACTTAATTTTCTGTTAAACATGTTCCAGACTATGCAATATATGTTTATATATTTAAATATCCAGTATATGTTTACAATGTAGCTGCAAACATATGTCATGAATTATATTTTTAGATCCAGTGGTGTTTTTATTCCATCATCCCCTGGAATTCCATATCCAAATCATCACTCAATAAGCCCTAGTGACTGGATTATGCACTTTGCAATCTAGAGTATTTCACTATGTGATGCTGTCTCTGTTTTCATCAGCCCCTCATTTTTAATGTTTTGCTAATATATACCTGGTATGTCCTGTGCCTAATTACGTTTTTTTTTGTCTGGGATCGTTTATGGTATAGTTTAGTTGAATATTTATGGTGTTTGTTTTTGTTACATGTATATAGGCAGTTATGGCCTCAATATTTGCTCCCACGTTTGCCCCAGGGGGATATAGCTTGTACCCCACTTGGATTCCATCCCTGCGACTCTGCCTGGTATTAGCGGTAAGTGCCAAACAAGTTACCATCTACTGGAATTGTTTCATAGTCATTTTTGTACTGTTATTTGTTTTAGATTTTTTGGCATTTTTGTATTGTTCAATATTATTCTGTACAATTATGTTTTGTTATAGAAATTACTTTCCTTCACTGTACACCTGAAGAAGTGGAAAACCGTGAAACATGTTCAAGACTGGTTGACTGTAAACTCACCTTCTTTGTGGAAAAACAACTTTCTGGTGTGAGCCAGCACATAGGGTGTTGATTGTAGCACAATCTGGTAAGAGGGATTTTTTTTTAACAATTTTTTATTTTTAATATTGATATCTTTTGTAATATATTATGTGGTTTTTACCATTTATTTGTTGTTGATATGTCCTTGTTGGTACCAAGAAAATCCTACTGCCCCTATAGATATTTTCTAGTTTTGTGGAGTATGTCATATGTACACTTTGTCCTACTGTGATTGCTACATACACAGATCAGCCATAACTTTATGACCACCCACGTAATATTGAGTAGGTCACCAAAACAGCCCTGACCCATCAAGGCTTGGACTTCATTAGACCTCTGAAGTAGTCTGCTGTAGTATCTGGCACCAAGCTGTCCGTAGCAGATCCTTTAAGCCCTGTAAGTTGCAAAGTAGGGCTTTCACCAATGGGACTTTTCCAGCACATCCCACAGATGCTTGATTGGATTGAGATCTGGAGAATTTGGAGGCAAAGTCAACACCTCAAAGTCATTGTTGTGTTCCTCATACCATTCTTGAACCATTTTTGCAGTGTGGCAGGGTGCATTATCTTGCTGAAAAAGGCCACTGTCATCAGGGAATACTGTTTCCATGAAGCGGATGCTTGGTCAGCAACAATGTCTAGGTAGGTGGTATTAGTCAGGTAATATCGACATGAATGGCAGGACCCAAGATTTCCCAACAGAACATTGCCCAAAGAATCACATTGCCTCTGCTAACTTGACTTCTCCCCGTAGAGTATCCTGATGGCATCTCTTTCCCAGATAAGCGACACATACACCCAGCCATCCATATGATGCAAAAGAAAATGTGATTCAACAGACCAGGCCATCTTCTTCCACTGCTTTGTGGTCCAGTCCTGATGCTCACGTGCCAATTGTAGGTGTGGACATGAGTCAGCATGGGCAAACTGACCGGTTTTCGGCTCAGCAGCAGCATACAAAACAAACTGCAATGTGTGTTTGTTACTTTTTCAGCAATTTGAGCTAAAATAGTTATTCTATTAGATCAGACTACACAGGCCAGCCTTCACTCCCCATGCGCATCATTTAGCCTTGGCCACCCATGACCCTGTTCCCTTGGGGTTCCTTGGTTTTCCTTCCTTGAACTGCTTTTGGTACGTCATGACCATTTCAGACCGGGAACATCCCTCAAGATCTGCAGTTTTGAAGATGCTCTGACCCACTCATCTAGCCATTACAATTTGGCTCTTGTCAAAGTCGCTCAAATCCTTATGCTTGGCAACTTTTTCTGCTTAATATATCCTTTTGGTTACACTTTATTTCACTCTTTACAGCAAGACTAAGGGAGAACCTCTCTTTTAGTTCTAATCTTTTATATATTATTATTATTATACAGTATTTATAAAGCGCCAATAGTTCGCTCAGCGCTGTACATTACAGAGGGGGACAGAACATGTGACAGAACAATACCAATACAATGTAAAACATGAGGGGATTGAGGGCCCTGCTCTTTCGAGCTTACAATCTAGGAGGGAATATATATATTGTGGCAGTGCGGTGTCCTGCCACGGTCAAAATAAAGCTGAGAACCTTGGATTCTCAACCAGGCAGGTTGAGGGGCTCCAGAGAGTTGATGTATTGCAGAGGAAACTGGCTTTTCAGTTTCCTCATATATTCATTAAGTCTATTTTGGGATCTGGAGCCTGGAGATTTCAAAGAGATCTGGGAGGGATGAAATCTCCGATCCAGGGTCCGTGTTTTGAGAACCCCCAGCATACTGATTGCACAGGTGTGTGCAGGCCTTTTTATAGAGGCCTAACCGTGGTTCTGGGCTCCACCCCGGCAAACGGAGTCAGGAGGGCTCCACCCCGGCAGACGGGAGGTCTCTGCCTTGGAGTCAGGTGGAAGCCAGACTAGCTGTGTGCTGGTGCCATATTTTGGGAAGAGTCTGCAGGAGGCAGACTTAAAACTGCGTGCAAGCCAGGAGGCTGAATACTATTGATTTGCTTGATGTTGGATACCCCTGCGTGGGAAGCATTTGTGTTTCTTGAACTTTCTTGTAAATAAAAGTGGGCAAAAAAGCCCTTAAAAGAAGCGAGTTGCTGTGTGCTTTGAAGAAGCTCTACCACGTTGAAGCGAGTTCCCACATATGGTGGAGGATGCGGGCAGAACTAGAGATCCCAGCAAGGAAGTAAGTTCATGTGTTGAACTGTGTTTGGTGCATGACTCTGCACTATCTGTGTGTGCAGGTGAGGAGATCCTGCAAGAGAAAAGGAACTTGCCTTAAAGAGACAGTGCTCCATTGTGTTGCTGGACTGTGCAAAATTGTTGTGGAGTGACTGCAAAGATGGGGCGGTCAAAACTCAAAAAAGAAGCAAGCTTTTCTGAAATGAGAGACAGAGCCCTGTGGCTGGAGGGGTTGTTACCACCAGAACAAGCCCCATACATGGCTGCGCAGAGTTTGCCACAGTGGGAAGTGCATGCTGTTGTCCCTGGCAATGCTGGTGAAAGGAAACCAGTTTTCTGTGTGCAGAGTATTAAGCCTGAAAGAGGATGCAGTGTTGGAAGTTCGGCCAAGATACTGCCGCAAGAGCGCTGTTTGCGGTGCAGTGAATGGGGGCACACTGTCTCCAAGTGCCCATTATCCCAGCTTCCAGTACAAGGTGACAGAACCAGACAAAGGTCTGGGTATGCAATTGGGAAGCCTGCTTGGAATTCTAGGAAGGAGCAGCAGGTTGCCCAGAAGTTTCAGAAGAATGTGGTTGCCCATAGCAACACATGTGACTTCAGGCCTGCGGACCCTGTGAGAGAAGTGTCGTCTGCAGAGGATTGTGGCAACGCAGAGATGAGAGTTCAGCGCCTCTGGAGGAACCCACAAAGTTTAGCTGGGAGAGTGCCATCTCCCATAGCAACAGGAGAAAGCCTGCCAACCAGGAGAAGGGGCTACAAGGAAGATGTGGTTCCTTATCCCAAGAAGGTTATCTGTGGAACCATACCCTGCCTGGAATGTGGTCAGTTTGGGCATGGTATCTTTACCTGCCCCATATTATGGAATACCACTGATGAGGGTGCTACTGGGCAAAAGTCTTCATCTGCAAGCCCAGATTCATGTTTAAAAATGTTGGCAGCCACCTCTAGCAACAGTGAAGTACCTGTTGTGCCTGCAGGGGGTGCCAAGGAGTCAGAAGTGCCTGCCACAGTATCATCCTATAGCTGCATGGATGAACTGGCTGGCCAAAACCAAAGAGAGGAGATGACCGAAAGGATCCAGATACCACGCACTCAAGTGAAGAAGGTGAAGCCTGTTGAAGTGGTGGGTAAGACTGGTACTTTTGGGATAAATGTGAGAGACACTAATGCACTGATTGAGACTGAACTTGAGACACTCTGCTATAAATATGGGATACTCCCAGTTGGGAAACCCACTACTGGTGATCATGAGAAAGACTTGCCTCTGTATAATGCTCTGTTTAGTGGGGAGGCAACGGTTAAAAATGTCAATGTGAAGAGTACTGATATTGGGGTTGCACCAATGTCCTCTGAAGAGAATGCTGAATTAAATGTAGTAGGGGTGACCACTAAGCAGGATGTGTTATCTCCCCTAGCAACAGTGGTTAAGGTAACCCAGGATAACTATGGTGTTGCTCTGGTGGACCAGACTGTATCTGAATTGAGTGGTGAGAATTTGTTATTTCAGTGTGGCAATGGTGAATCTAAAAGGTATGAATGTATTCATAATGATGGGTCAATGCAATCCACTAATGCTAAAGTTTTTGCAGTGAATGACACGCCACTAGGTCACGGTGGTGAGAGTGTGAAATTGCAACCTGCTGTGCCTAGAAAAGGAGTCTCCCAGTGTGATATGGATAATGAAGATCTAGGTAATGGGTCTGATACAGAGCCACTCTGTCCCTCTGTGTCTCCTTCAGCGGTTGGAGTGGTACTGCGTAGTACCTCTGATGGGATCACAGGGAAGATGGACTGGGACAGATGGGCAACAAGCTTGTTGGCATTAATAAAAGATACCTCTGTTGCCAACAATGAAGTGGACACAACTTCTGCTGTGCTGAAAAGAGGGACTGTGGAGCAGCTGTTAGTCCAGGGCGCTCCTGTCACTGCCAAAATTAACCCACTGCTGGTAAAAGGCACCGTTAAGGATAAACGCTCAGCAGAAGTTTTGCCCACAGCCCATAAAGGAGTTAATGGTGTAGTATACCAAACTGATATCCATAGAGAAGCCGTGGAAGAGCTCATTGACACTGAGCCTCAGAGTATTTGGGTGAATCCCACACCTGGTTACACTCTGGGAGAGCCCCAGGTTATTGTGTTGGGTACCTCCAGCCGAGAGGAAGCCTCTTTAAGAAGCACCACCTCTGAGGCATCAGTAAATGAGTGTCTCCATGTCTCCAGGAAGGTCTTATGTGTAGAATCAGGCTGTCTTTTTATAACAGACCTGCTGAAGGAAATGTTAGCCTTCTGGAGTGTAGAGCCCGTGTATACCTTGCTGTCTCTTCCATGTTCGGGAGAGCTGGTACAGTGGAGTCCCGCTAATCGGAGCTGGGTATTACAGGCTATACAAAACAAAGAAGGTCAATATAGGAATTCTGTGATACCATCCTTGTTGGTAATGGTGAAAATTGTCTTTCAGTGCATCGCTGGGTTGCTTCATAGCAGTAATCAGTGTGAGAGGCACACCAGAGTACTGTTGGACAGGACAGAGGTTTGGGCAGAAGTGCCAGAAGACACATGTATATGTGATGTGGTTGGGGTTGTCTACCCAAATGCAGAATTATGTAAGGATGGTTTGGCATCAAGACAGTTGCTGGCAGAGTCTTTTGTGACAGCGAAGTCAATGGGTAGTGATGTTTCCATGGGAGACACCCACTCCGCTGTGTGTAATTCCTCTACAGAAACTGCCCTGCCAACTACTAGTGAACTGAGTTCTGACAAGAGTATTTTTGATAATGATAAAAAGGGAAATGTATTGATGAATTTGGATTGTCTGATTACTGTGGGTGATAACATAAAGAATAGTAGACCAGGTGGTCAGGTTGACATGGTAGCTGGTCGTCCTGAAAGAGGTAATGAGTGCTTAACAGGCACAAGAGAGGTTAAGAGTCTAGCAATAGGCCCCCTACAGGTTCAGGAAGGTCACTCTGGAAAAGTTTTCCAAAGGTCCAGTAAACGCCCAAGTTGTAAGAATGAAAGGTCTAAGGGAACTGGCCCAAAGCTTAACAAGGGGACGTTAAAAGTGTTTGATTCCCAAATAAAAGAGCCCACCTCTATTACTAAAGGGTCTAAAAATATAACCCCATCAAGATTAAATAAAGCAAAAAGGGATGGTCTAGAGGAATTTGAGAGAGCACGTTGTAATGTTACAGGTACCAGGCATTTAAAGCTTAGGAGTCAACCCCAGGTTGCAAAGGGTACTGAGATTTGTAAACCCCCTAGTGGTAAAAGGACTAGCATAGTCTTAAGGAAATTAGAAAGGCCGTGCTTTTGGAAGCACACTCGTAAAAAGGCATGGGGAAGTAGTAGAGCCCAAGTAAGGGGAGACAGGGGAAGTCACCTCTTGGGGCAGGGAGCGGTGTTTCCCTTTGATGAAAACGAAGTCAGCCAGGATTGGACCTCTACAGGTGATAGCCCGCACAGAAGGTCTAAAGCAAGGGTTTTAGGTTTGTGTGTTCCGCCCCCTACGGGGTCAAAACAAAGGGGGGGGATATGTGGCAGTGCGGTGTCCTGCCACGGTCAAAATAAAGCTGAGAACCTTGGATTCTCAACCAGGCAGGTTGAGGGGCTCCAGAGAGTTGATGTATTGCAGAGGAAACTGGCTTTTCAGTTTCCTCATATATTCATTAAGTCTATTTTGGGATCTGGAGCCTGGAGATTTCAAAGAGATCTGGGAGGGATGAAATCTCCGATCCAGGGTCCGTGTTTTGAGAACCCCCAGCATACTGATTGCACAGGTGTGTGCAGGCCTTTTTATAGAGGCCTAACCATGGTTCTGGGCTCCACCCCGGCAAACGGAGTCAGGAGGGCTCCACCCCGGCAGACGGGAGGTCTCTGCCTTGGAGTCAGGTGGAAGCCAGACTAGCTGTGTGCTGGTGCCATATTTTGGGAAGAGTCTGCAGGAGGCAGACTTAAAACTGCGTGCAAGCCAGGAGGCTGAATACTATTGATTTGCTTGATGTTGGATACCCCTGCGTGGGAAGCATTTGTGTTTCTTGAACTTTCTTGTAAATAAAAGTGGGCAAAAAAGCCCTTAAAAGAAGCGAGTTGCTGTGTGCTTTGAAGAAGCTCTACCACGTTGAAGCGAGTTCCCACAATATATATATATATATACACACACACACATTATATACTTTATGCTGTACATGCATATTTGTATATAATTAGTATACTGTATAATCTTGGTGACATGCCATTTTTTTTTGAGGATTAAAAAAAAATCATGATATTAAGATATATTTCTATATTTACATATGCTTTTAATTTGACAAGGCTGTATAGTACATGTAGGAACACTCTTTCCTCTATGGTGATCAAAGGACTAATACAAGATCAACTTTGATATTTGTTAAAGGTAGTCCCTTAGGCAGACTGACAAAGGGGAAGCCCATACCAAAAGACATTCTTGAATCATTGTGATGTAACTAATGGTGGAGGATTACCAGCACGACAGTGTTTCTTCTGATTGTCAGTAGGTGTTTCTTTCACCCTGAATCTGTCCAAGGTGCACTGACTCTGGCCAGGGCTTGGGATCTTCCGGCCCTCGATTCTTTCCAACTAATGATGTTCTACAGTGCTTTGCCCCATGTTTGTGAGTGCAATTTTATCAAGTTTTTTTCATCAATAGATGTTTGAAAATTGCTACACCATAAGTCTGGTTGCACTGCTGGTTTTTCACATTCTCAGCAAGCACACTTTGATATAATGCAGAATGTATAGTTTACTTTATGAAATTTTTGGGTTCTTAAAACTTATTTTAGCATTAAATGGTCAGCTCCTGGGTTGAATTTGCTGCCTGGGCTGTCCTGGACAAATTAGCAGTTATTTGCAATCTATGCCATTTGTAGATTTTTTTTTTTCCTTATAGTGGAATATCTGATTTCAAATTATTTGGTGGTCTATTTACATCCATTACCAGACTTGTAGACATCCACAACTTTCTTTCTGAGGGCCCTAGAGAGCTCTATTTATCTTAGCGTGATAACACAACACCCATTAATTAAAGATAAACCATCAGACCCTAGATGTCTAAGGTTTATATAAGACAAGTTCCACCTGAAATTTAGATCATGAAAATTTTCACACCATTTAATTAAGTATAACAATCACATCTGTCGGCACTATTTGAATTGAGATCACATGCTCACCTGGTAAGATATGTTGGAAATGTCAACAATTTCTATAGGGTGCACTTACTTTTTTAGAAGCCTGTATATTATAGATTGAAACATGATGTGAACTGATCATTAAGTATAAACGTGTACTGCCAAACCCAAATCAGTAACACAATGTTAATGCTTAAACCTGGAATACAGTCTACCACATTCTCAGATGTAGTAAACGTCTTTAGAAAACATTTTCAAACATTTTAAACTCAAAGAAAGCTAGGATTCTGGCATTGGTGCAATTCCTACAGATGACAGCAATGCAATTAGCACATTTCAATAGTCTTGCACAGTAATATACAGTGTAACCTAATCTGACAGCAATTATCCACGGCTGCATCAAAATCTGAGAGTTTTAATTAAAATGTAACAATGCAAAAGGGATTCTCCCATCTATCTCCCACTTCATATTATAGAGTAAGACTATAAAGCACAGTAAAGACTGTTGAAAGTTCAATATCATGGATTTTCTAGTAGTGATGAACTGAACCTAAACACACAGAAGCAAATGATATTGTACCACGTAAAATAATCCATGTTTTACTACTGTTTGTTTACGTCCTGAAAAGTAGCTTTTATGTGTTTATTTTTAAAGAAATTGACTTGGCATTGTTTCATCATATAAATTATAAAGAACAAAATCATTGAAGAAAGTCTTTACCAAACAGATAAATACATAATAAATGGAGACTGTTTTACCTGAAAAATATTTGTAATTGTTTTTAACTATTCTTGTGATTAAGACCTTTTTTTTATTTTAAAAGGAAAGTGATGCTACTATTTGCTACTGCATCATCTAATGAGTCACCTCACATCTGTGGTCCCCCCTTTATTCTATACCTCCTGTAAGATGCCTGAATACCTCCCCCCTAATTCCTAACATATGTTAGATCCCTGGCACCCAACTAGTGACTCTGGCATTTTATGTGGCCCTTGGAGCCCCTGCAGACAGTAGCCTGTGTTTACTTATTGCCCTGTAATAGCAGTGTTCTCTAGTAGTGTCATATCATGTGTCTCTAGTTTATGACTATCTCCTGAAGTGTGTCCCCAGTCGCCAACTCTTCCTATAGCACATTCACAGACTCTGCCTATCTGCACTAGCATGCCTGTAGTTTATGGCAATACCCAGTCGCATGCATCTGCAGTCTCTAACAGCTTTCCAAAAAAATATATTCACTGAAAATTATGTACAGCCCATTGGTGATGTCAGGGACATATCTAGAAAGTTGACCATGACTTTGTTAGATGAACAACAGAGAGAGATTTATTGAAGCCTGGTTGGCTCAAGCTATGAAACCTCCCACTCTCTTTTTATATGTGTTAAATGTGTTCACATTTCTGAGACCCAACAGTACTAAATATGACTACCTTTGTGTGTGTGTGTCAGCAACAAATGTATATGCTGTTTAGCTGTTGGGCCACATCTTACAGTGTTTTATTTGGAAAGTTCTGAGAAAGAGGCAGAACAACAGTTAGAGAAGATTTGTCCAGAAACAGCTTGCAGAGGACTGGAGGAATCAGTTGTCCTAATTAATCCAGAGGCACTGCCCTACAGATAGAGGCTACTGCTTTTCCCAGGGCCTTTTAACTAGTAGCCGACCGCAGATAGCCGACTGACGGCTTCACTGCGGCCGGCCAGTTCTGAGTGGACATCATATGACGTCCTCCCAGAACGCGCTCTCCTGCGCGCCCCAGGGGGCGCGCACCCGGCGATCTCCGTGATCGCTGTGTCCTATGGACACAGCTGATCACGTGATGTGGTAAAAGGCCAATCAATGATCAGTGCCCTGATGATCAGTGCCCAGCAGTGCCACCCGCAAGTTCCGCCCACCTGTGCCCAGCAGTGCGCCCACTAGCTCCGCCCAGCAGTGCACCCACCTGTGCCCAGCAGTGCACCCACCTGTGCCACTCTGCAGTGTCACACACCTGTGCCCAGAAGTGCCACCTACCTGTGCCCAGCAGTGCCACCCACCTGTGCCCACCCACATGTGTCCACCAGTGCCACCCACCTGTGCCCACCCACCAGTGCTGCCCACCAGTGCCACCCACCAGTGCAGCCCAGCAGTGCTGCCAGTCAGTGCCACCAGTCAGTGCCCAGGGGTTGTGCCAGTCAGTGCCGTCTATCAGTACCCATCATCAGTGTCACCTATCAGTGCCACCTATCAGTGCTGCATATTAGTGCCGCCTATCCGTGACACCTCATTAGTGCTGTCTATCAGTGCCGCCTATGCGTGCCACCTCATTAGTGCTGCTTTATCAGTGCCCTTTAGTGCTGCCTATCAGTGCCCATCAGTGCCGCCTATCAGTGCCCATCAGTGCTGCCTCATCAACGCACATCAGTGAAGGAGAAAAAATACCTGTTTGAAAAATTTTATTTTTAAAAAAGAAAGCTCTATTTGTGAGAAAAAAATGATCAAAATTTCATATGGGTACAATGTTGCATGACCGCGCAATTGTCAATCAAAGTGCGGCAGCGCTGAAAGCTGAAAATTGGCCTGGTAAATAAGGGGGTATAAGTGCCTGGTAGGCAAGTGGATAACAGAGCTCTGTAGTGTGGACGTTTTATAACAGATCTGCACTCAACAGCACCTGCAATGATCTGAAGCGTATCAGTCATTGCAAAAGTAACAGCCATTTGGGAACCACATGCATGAGGAAACACATAACTCTGCTGTATCACAGAACTTGGTGGGAGTGGCACCACAATGAGACAAGTTGGCAGCAAAAGACACTCTTCCTTCTTGTTCTTTATTTCTAACTTTCTGTATCTCATTCCCCATGGCCTCCCCAATATTTTTCTGCTGTGTCCACCGCAACATCTGCGGCCTTTAGTGACAAGGAGGGAAGTCTTCAATTGGTGTCAGAGGCTTATGATATGCCATGTCAATTGAGGAAGAGGGTCATTAGGCAATGAAGAGAGGTAGGCAAAGGTTTGAACCTCTGTTGACTTCTACACTTATCTCATCATCTCCAGCAGCATCCTTCCCAAAGGCTGCTGACAACCAGCATGCCTCTAATCCCTGAAAAGGAGAAGCAGCAATGGGAGTTTTTTGGACTGCAGTGGCCAGTCCTGGCTGCATGAAGCACTCACAAGCAACACCTGAACAACATGATTGCTAAGTAAAGTAGGTCCAGGGCTGATGCTCGTACTCCCAAAAGAGAGGACCTTATACAGTAGACCGCTTGGATCTCAAGGCTGGACAATCCGGAGCTTGCACAGTATGCACTGGAGCTTCTGGCTTGCTCTGCAGCCAGGGTGCTGCCTGAGAGGGCCTTGTTACTGAGAGGTGAATCTACTCGACAGTGTAGACCAATTGAATCTCATTAAAATTAACCAGTCTTAGATTACAAAGGATTATAAAACCCCTGCTGCCACCTGTCTTGGCCTATTCTACTGCTCCACAACTGTAAAGGAGACACACTATGCTTCCACAGCTGGAAATTTGTGAATGTCAAATTTGCAATGGTTGCTGCATGAAATTCCTGTGTTGTGCCTCAAAGTTTGTAACCTATTTTGGTGTTTTAGCACCGTAAAAGTGACACATTGCACATAACATGTTTACATGTTATGTGCAATTAAACCATGGCAACATCTAATGTTTGTGTAGTATTATGTTCAGCAGACTGTGTTCTTCTATTGTTGTGACTTAGATGACGTTCAGAGCACATTTTATGCCCAATTCATGCAAAACTCCACGTAATCCCAAGGGGTTCACATACATTTTCTTGCAACTGTAACTCAGATGAACAAAAGCTCTCTGGCATACTGTGGGCACACAACTTGATAGTAAATCACATGCAAAACCATCCAAAGATGTTAAATTAGGACCACATTAATGGTAAAGAGGACCCCCGGGCCAATTGACAGGATTTCCTCTGATGCCAGACTCACAATTAAACCATGGCAACATCTAATGTTTGTGTAGTATTATGTTCAGCAGACTGTGTTCTTCTATTGTTGTGACTTAGATGACGTTCAGAGCACATTTTATGCCCAATTCATGCAAAACTCCACGTAATCCCAAGGGGTTCACATACTTTTTCTTGCAACTGTAACTCAGATGAACAAAAGCTCTCTGGCATACTGTGGGCACACAACTTGATAGTAAATCACATGCAAAACCATCCAAAGATGTTAAATTAGGACCACATTAATGGTAAAGAGGACCCCCGGGCCAATTGACAGGATTTCCTCTGATGCCAGACTCACTTGCCACTCCAAAAAAAAAAAAAGCAAAAAAGGAGACCCGTGCTCCACATAGTGTGAACAAGCTACCACAATTTTATTAAAAACTAGAAAAGGCAGATATACCATGGTATATAATTACATCAACATGAATGACACATCCAGATTGCCATGATGTCACGTGTGTGGCCCGGCCCTGACATATTTCATCAAATATGGCATTCTCATAGAACAAAAATGCCTAAAGTGCCAAAAAGTTGAAATTAATGAGATCGGTGTGCTGCTGCTGTATTTGAGCCAACTGTGCAAAATATAAAAGCTAAAAAATAAAGTTACACATCCAAAATATGTGATGCTGCAATACACTGTCTCTAGTGCTT
The DNA here is from genome assembly GCF_062004578.1 of Staurois parvus. Lineage (NCBI taxonomy): Eukaryota > Metazoa > Chordata > Amphibia > Anura > Ranidae > Staurois > Staurois parvus. The sequence goes on from NW_028318295.1 coordinate 3,589,170, forward strand.
TTCATGAAAATCATACTGTTCTGTAAAACTACATAGCCTTTTTGATAGTAGCTTGCCTATTACTCTTGAAAATGGCCAGAATTCAGTATCAAAAATCACCCCCAAATAGACTTTAATTGGATTTGCTGCTTAGTTCAGGTTTTGTGAAGTTCATGCAATATTCAACAACCCCCCATCCCTCAAATCTAACCCAAACAGATTTACCTATACCTATCTATGCATACTTTAGATCAATCAGATTCTAAATTATTTGTTTCAAATTTTGATATCACAAAAGGGGGCAATGTACAGTATATATATATATATATATATAAAATATATAAAAAATACAAAAGACCTAGGTGCAAACATATGCAAAACATTTTAACAAATACAGATATACAGAAAAAAGTCTAGAGTACTGTTCTGCAAAAATAAATGTGGAACATACCCCACTTAGCAACTGGACCCCAAGAATACAAATACAAATATGAATGTGTATCACCTACTTTAAAATACTCCTTGACATGTGGACATTTATTACTAGTACCCACTTATTGTGTATAATTTACATCCAAACAATCTATTAAACTGTAACATACTATATTACTGCTAATTATTTGATGTATTATTTACAATTGGGTAAAACTCCAAACCGCTATGATGAATTTATTTAAGAAGTAAAATTAGCGCTAAAGCCTATGAGACGAATCTGATTTTATCTCTGATACTTCAGCAAAAAGACAACTTGCTGTAGCTTGTGTGGGGCTGTTTAATTTCAGAGTCTGAACTTTTGGCGCCAATAACTACAAACATTTAGGAATGATTCTAGAGATAAGGTTTGGTTATGAGATACATTTTGTTTAGAGGGTTTAAACCACTTCCCAACCGGCCGTTGTATATAAACGGCCGGACGGTGGCACTGCAGGGTCGGGTGGCTGTTTATAAATGGCCTCCCCGCACCCTGCTTGTGCGGGCTCCCAGGGAGCGCGCAGCACCACGATCCAGTGCCCGCTGTGTCCTCCGGACACAGTGAAACCCCGATCGTTGGTCGGGACCTCTGTACGAGGTCCCGATCATGTGATCACTGATTGGCCAATCAGTGATCACATGCAAAGTAGTAAGCAAGATGTCACTTCTAACATCATTGCTTACTACGTGTGAAATCTGTGAATGATCACAGAGGTCACATGGTACAAGGCTATTCACAACAGCCTTGTACCATGTGACAAGCTGTGACCAATCACAGCTTACTCAGTAGTTCTCAATGGCTGCAAGAACGCAGACAGAGAGAAAGAGAAATTATTGCTTTTAAATCCTATATGGGTGTAAAAGCAATCAGTGTAAAAAAAAAAAAATCTTCATCACCCCCCAAAAGTAGTGCAGCGACACTGTACTGCTAGGGTGACAGTATGTAAACATTGTTATAAATGTTATAAACTAATTTGGCTTATTTATTTTTTTAATAAAAAGATAACAGAATAAATTTTGGCCAAGATGAATCATGAAATATTATTTATTTGCAACATTTTATAAGAAACACTCTTTTTTTCAAAATTTTTGGACATTTTCATTTACATAGCAAAAAAAAATTAAAATCCCAGCGGTGAATAAATACCACCAAAATACAGTTTTATCGGTTCCAAAAAATGGTAAAAAATTCATATGGGTACAGTGTTGCATGACCGCGCAACTGTCATTCAAAGTGTGATAGCGCTGAAAGTTGAAAATTGCCCTGGTCAGGAAGGGGGTCAAAGTGTCCGGACTGGAAGTGGTTACCGTATTTTACGCTCCATAAGACGCACCTGACCATAAGACGCACCTAGATTTTAGAGGCAGAAAACAGGAAAAAAAAATTCTTAACTAATGGACTGCAGACACAGTACAGGAGATGACCAGAGACTGCGGACAGCACAGGGATGACCAGAGACTGCGGACAGCACAGGGATGACCAGAGACTGCGGACAGCACAGGGATGACCAGAGACTGCGGACAGCACAGGGATGACCAGAGACTGCGGACAGCACAGGGATGACCAGAGACTGCGGACAGTACAGACGACTGCTGACCTTTGGGGAGGTGGGGAGAGGGTACCTGAATTTGACAGGTACCCGCTCTTACTTCCGCAGAGTTTTTGTTTGATCTTACCTGTTCCTCGATCCAGCCGCGCGCTGGCTTCCCGGCTTCTGTAATGGCGCTCGGCATGACAGCCGGGTGCCCAGTGCGCATGAGCGAGAAGCACTTGCGCTTTGTGATTGGTCCGGCGGCTTCTGGGATCTGTCATGTGTCCCAGGTACCGCCTTACCATTCACAAAAAGCACCGCTTCTTGCGCATGCGCACTTGGCACCCGGCTGTCATGCCCAGTGCCCACACTACAGAAGCCGGAAGACAGCGCGCCGCTGGATAGAGGAACAGGTAAGATCAAAGAACAAAGTAAGAGCGGGTACCTGTCAAATTCAGGTACCCGCTCCCCACCTCCCCAAAGGTCAGCAGGCATCTCCATAAGGTCCCGCTGCAGAGCTGAGCGGCCAGCCCGGTATTCTGACACGGCCGCGGTGGAAATACCGGACCGGCCGCTCCATATTCGCTCCATAAGACGCACTGACATTTCCCCCCCTTTTTTGGGGGGAAAAAAGTGCGTCTTATGGAGCGAAAAATACGGTAAATGTGAGGTCAATGGTAAATTTAAAGTTTGAGTTCAGGATACGTTTTAGGATTTTTTTTGTTATTTTGTTATTTTTTCTAAGAAACAGAGCTCTCTTTTGGTGGTATTTGATCATCACTGGGTTTTGTTATTTTTTGCGCCATAAAAAAAAAAAGAACAATTTTGAAAAAAAAAATTACTTTCTACTATAAAACATATGCAATAAACAAAAATTTTAAAATCTGATTTTTTTCATACATTTAGGCCAATATGTATTCTGCTACTTTTTTTTGGTAAACAAAATTCCAATAAGCGTTTATTGATTGGTTTGCGTAAAAGTTATAGCATCTACAAAGTGGGATATATATTGGAATTTTTATTTATTTAAATAATAGTAATGGCGACGATCAGTGACTTATAGTGGGACTGCGATATAGCGGCAGACAATCTGACACTAACTGACACTTTGTGGGAACAGGTGACACTAATACAGTAATCAGTGCTAAAAATATACACTGTCACTGTACTAATGATACTGGCTGGCAATGGGTTAAATGCCTAGGACGATTAAAGGGTTAACCAGTGTTTTTTTGGTTACTTTTATGTGCTTTTACTAAGGGATGAGCTGGATTTTATTCCTCACTGACAGGACGGAGCTCTGCATTGTTTACATATGCAGAGCCCTGTTCAGTGTGTCTCCTCGCCAGTCAGCGAGTGCCAGCAGTCATCCATTGGCCGACACCCACTGTCAAAGCATAAGAGGTACATACCTTTTCCCTGGAGTTACAGAATCACATATACACTATATCAGGGCTTGAAAAAGCCGCTCGCCCGCTTGCCTAATGCGAGGTGAAATTCTTGTGTGGCGAGCACAGATGATGAAGCGGCTGCACCTGTGCTCCAAGCCTCATTGTGAAGCCGAGTTACGGTTTCCAACTTCCGGTTTCCGGCTTCTTCGGCACCACCATTACACTGGCAGCGCCGCTGAGGGGACAGGTGCAGGAGAGGTCTGCTCTCCTCCGCTGAGAGCAGACACCCTCTACACCGCCAATAGCTAATTCAGTTGCTAGGTATTACACAAGTCTTGGTCCTGCTGTACAACAAAATCCATTGCAAATCTTGATGTGAAACTGGCATCCTACTGCTTTTTGTCATCCAAAACATTATTTTTTGATGTTTTTTTTCTTAATTGAATAGAATGCAACCCACACACAGCCATTGAAGTGGTATTTTGCATCAGAAAAAGGGTATTACACAAGTCTTGGTCCTGCTGTACAACACAAACCATGGCTGCTCTATTAGTACATCTTTGGTACTATTGCTATGCCATGTTTTTTGGCATCTAAATAAGTACTTTTTTGTTTTTTCTTAATGCACTACATCTCTAAGCTCGCTTTTAAGAAGATGCTGGAGATAAAACATGCAAAAACATGCAAAATGTTTACTATTGTTATTTATTTTATGCAATGTTTTTTGGCCATCAAAAGAGGCACTTTTTTCTTAATGCCACACTTCTCTAAGGTCTCTGCTGGAGATAAAAAATACAACATGTTTACAGTAACTATTATTCCATGTACTTTGGCATCAAAATAAGCACTTTTTCTTATGCTATACTTCTGTAAACTAAACTTACATCTTTTAAAAGAGACTTTAGTTACTAAAGTCTCTTTTTAAAGGAGCAGGAGATAAACAAAAAAAATACAAAATGTTCACTACAGGTTTAAAGCTGTAAAACTTGATATTTTGATTTCACCCTATTGCTATTAAGCTATTGCTGTTATGTTTAAATTGACATAATAAAGCTAAGTTATAATTGCTGTTTTTTATATTTTGGACTCTTTATTCTAAAGAAAAATGTAATTTCATAAGCTTTAAGGGGGCGGGGTTGGGGGACTGGGTAGGGGTGGGGTTGGAGGCGGACCTGGGCAAGGTTGGGTGGGGCACCTGTTGGAGAGTAAGGTTTGTGCCTGGCTAGTAGGTCTAGACTTGAAATTTTAAGCCCTGCACTATATTGCCAAAAGTATTGGGATGCCTGCCTTTACACACACATGAAGTTGAAACCCCTGAAAGACAACCCCACACCATAATCCCCTTCCACCAAACTTTACACTTGGCACAATTCAGTCAGGCAAGTACTATTCTCCTGGCAACCACCAAACCAAGACAGGTCCATCGGATTGCCAGACAGAGAAGCATGATTCGTCATTCCAGAGAACACGCAAGAGAACTCAGCCATGGAAACTCATTCCATGAAGCTCTCTATGCATTGTTGTTCTGCTAAGTTTGGAGGTCTTTAGCTATTGACTCGGCAGACAGTTGGTGACTTCTCTGCACTGTGCACTTTCAGCATGTGCTGACCCCGCTCTGTCATTTTACAAAGCTGCTGTTCCCAATTGCTTCCACTTTGTTATAATACCTCTAACAGTTGACCATGGAATATTTAGTAGGAAGGAAATTTCATGGATGGACTTTTTGCACAGATGGTAACCTATCACGGTACCATGCCTGAATGCACTGAGCTCCTGAGAGCGACCCATTCTTTCTCAAATGTATGTATATATATATGTGCTTCTGCCGAGCGGCCGCCCTGTAGCAGTAAGACTGGTTAAAGGTTGGCAACCAGTTAAAGATTAATTTATATATACATTCGGAGGGTTGACTTAAGGGTTAAGTTTAGGGTCTTGGCTTATGTCTTCATGTGTATGTAGTTCATTTGAAGAAAGTTCAAGTTAGGGGTTAACTAGGTCATGGAATAGGTTCAGTGTTAAAGTGGTATTAACCCTAAAAGCATACAATTATTATATAGCAGCTTACTAATTCTTAAATGTGGTGGCTGCATTCATTTTTTTTAGGCTTTCTTTCATGTATTTTTACTTGGTGATTCTGCCTGTAATCTGATGTTTTTCAACAGAACAAGCTGCCCTGCTGCAGCTTGTAGCAGTTAGAGGGTTAATACAAACCATTTACCACTGACAGGGGTGTTTACAATTGTCAGCTTTTATTTATTTAACCTCCCTGGCGGTATTCCCGAGTGTAGCTCGGGGTGAAATTTCAGTACCAAAAGCGGTATCCCCGAGCTACACTCGGGCTTACCATACGGCATTGCTCAGGGATTCCCTGCAGCGCTTACCTTGTCCTTCGCTCCCGTGATGTCCCTCCTGCAGCGTCCCTGGCCGATGCTGGCACCCGGCTTCCGTGTTCCGGTCCCTGTGACGTCGGGACGTATGGGGGCCAAAACCGGCGGCAAATTTAAAAATTAAAAAAACTGTCATTTTTTTGTAAACGAATATTACATAGCAAAACATTGCTGTTTCAAAGCATTTCACATACATTTTGTCCCTAGTGCTTTGTCCTGTGCCCTGCCTGCATTTTGACTGTTCTTTCTGCCTGGAAACTGAGAACCGTCCATGGCGTCCTTTTAGGTACAAAAGCGGTTTAGACCAGCTAGAGAACAGCGATAGTAAATTAGAACCACTTGCAGAATTGAGTGATAATGATTTGTGGGGAAATTCGTCATCAGACACTGAAAACGATTTTGCGACTTTGCTCAGCGATGTGCGAACTTGGCACTATATTTCAAATTTCAGTGTTTTTGGTTTGATTATTGAATTACATTTATTATTATATTATTATTTTTTATGATTATTTATTAAATTATAATTTATGCTTTCATGTTTCAAGTTTTATCATATCCGGAATGTTTACTAGACTCTTGTTTGGACAGATTTCAGTGAGTTATTCCTAAAAATTACAGGCCTACAATAAAAAAACTACATATTTCCATGCAAAATAATGGTACTGCTTTCAGCACCATAAATCTGAAATAATCATACCGCCAGGGAGGTTAAGTAAAACCTTTAGTTCAAAAGGAAAAAAAAAACTGTTGCTGCAACTGCTTAAAAAGTGTTAGCTGGAGTTTGGCTTTACAAAACAAAGATAAAATAATGTGTGCTGGTACAAAATTAAAATGCATGTTCACAAATGCTGGGAGTTTGGTGAATAAAATGAAAGAACTGGAGCTACTGATACATGAGGAGCATTTGTACTTTGTGGGAGCATGGAACACCTGATTTGACAGCTCACATGACTAGTTGCAACTACCAGCTGTATCAAAGGAAAAGGGTAGGTAGAAGAGGCGAGGGGAGGTGCATGTATGTCAAGAGTGATTTGCTACTGAACACAAAGGATGACTTTGCTAATGGGGCGAGAGAGGAGAAGGAATCCTTCTGGCTGGAACTTTAAAGAGAAGAGACAAAAGGGAAATTAATAGTGGGTGTATGCTACAGACCCCTGAACCTGAGAGATGAATAGGAGACTAATCTCTTTTCTCAGTTAGAAATGTTGGTTAAGCAGGACAGTGCGACTATGATGGGGGACTTTAATTACCCAGATAATGACTGGGCAGATGGAACTGCTTAAGTATCTAGGGTTCATCATTTCTTGAATGTCTTGGAGGACATTTTTATGTGTGAATAGGTGGATGCCTCTAGAAACAAGGCTCTGCTTGACCTACTAATACAAACAACACAGAGCTGATTGTGGATGTGAAAGGGAAATGGTGATCACAGGGTACCGTATTTTTCGCCCCATAAGACGCACTTTTTCCCCCCCAAAAAAGGGGGGAAAATGTCAGTGCATCTTATAGAGCAAATATGGAGCGACCGGTCCGGTATTTCCGACACCAACACCGTGTCAGAATACCGGGCTGGCCGCTCAGCTCTTCTCTGCAGCAGGACCCTACCTGTTCCTCGGTCCAGCACTGTACAGTCTTCCCGCGCCGGCATCTTTAGTGTGGGAACCCAGCTGTGACAGCCGGGTGCCCACTGCGCATGCGTGAGAAGCGCTGCGCTTTGTGAATGGCCCAGCGTCTTCTGGGACCTGTCATGTGTCACAGCCGGGTTCCCACACTAAAGGGAGGGCAACTCCGCGGAAGTAGAAGAGGGTACCTGTCAAATTCAGGTACCCGCTCCCCCTCCATCCTCAAAGGCCCACAGTCTCTGGTCATCCCCTGTACTGTTGGCAGTCTCTTGGACATCCCCTGTACTGTCTGTAGTTTCTGGTCATCCCCTGTACTGTCTGCAGTCTCTGGTCATCCCCTGTACTGTCTGCAGTCTCTGGTCATCCCCTGTACTACGTCTGTAGTCTCTGGTCATCTCCTGTACTACGTCCACAGTCTCTGGTCATCTTCTGTACTATGTCCGCAGTCTCTGGTCATCTTCTGTACTATGTTCGCAGTCTCTGGTCATCTCCTGTCCTATGTCCTCAGTCTCTGGTCATCTCCTGTACTGTGTCCGCAGTCTCTGGTCATCTCCTGTACTGTGTCCGCAGTCTCTGGTCATCCCCTGTACTGTGTCCGCAGTCTCTGGTCATCTCCTGTACTGTGTCTGCAGTCTCTGGTCATCTCCTGTACTGTCTGCAGTCTCTGGTCATCTCCTGTACTGTGTCCGCAGTCTCTGTTCATCTCCTGTACTGTGTCCGCAGTCTATAGTCATCTTCTGTACTATGTCTGCAGTCCATTGGTTCAGAATATTTTTTTCTTGTTTTTCTCCTTTAAAACCTAGGTGCGTCTTATGGTCAGGTGCGTCTTATGGAGTGAAAAATATGGTAATTATGTTTATTGTAAATCACAGAAAAATAAGACACAAAGGAAGGAGATAAAACTTTAAATTTCAAGAGCGCCAACCTTACTAAACAGCAATCCATACTTTATGACTTCAAATGGAAAGATATTCTAAAAACAAAAACACAAAGTAAAGGGAAAGTTCTTTAAGAACATATTAATTAAAGGCATTAGCCAGTGTATTCCAATGGGCAACAAATATAAAAGCACTAGAAAGTTAAATCCAGCTAGATTCAAGAATAAAGAGGCCCGATAATCGATAATTAAAAGAAGTTGGTTACTTAGTAGGAAAAAGAGGTATACTAGATAAGACAGTATTGTTAGCAACACAGCACACATTGTACCTTTGTGCCTAATAGAAGACCGTGTTCTAAAAACACCTGAAAACCTCCATGTGAACAAATTGCCATAACCAGGTGGCCTACACTCGAGAGTTCTCAAAGAACTTAGCCAGGTCATTGCAATATATTTGTTCCTAATCTTTAAGGACAGCTTTCTGACCATAATGTTACCAGCTAATTGGTGAAAATAATTGGTTACCAATATTCAACAAAGGGCTGAGATATATACCTGAAACTACAAGCCAGTCAGCCTATCATCAGTAGTATGTAATAAGGGACTATATCTAAGAATTTGCTGATAAAAAAGTATCATTAGTAGTAACCATCATGAATCTATAAAGGATTGCTCTTGCCAGACAAACCTGTTTATGAGGAAGTGAGCTGTAATCTGGAAGGAGGAAGACCTGTGGATGTAATGTATCTAGATTTTGCCAAAGTGTTTAGCACAGTACCATATAAATGCTTAATTTACAAATTGAGGTCTGTTGGCATTGACAATAGTGTAGGTACCTGCACAGAAAACGGGCCACCAGTGATGTCTTCTTTTCAAAATGACGACGTGGGAGAACAAGATGAGGAGAAGAGCAGCATTAGCACATGGCTACAGAAATAGCAAGGAAGCAAGATGTGATACGTGTTTATTTCTTTTATATTAAAGACAGTAATGGTGCTAGTATAAGATTAAGGAGAAAGAGGATTAGACCACTTGAAGAAAAAAAAATGTTGAAAGCTAAAGCTGAATAAAATGAATGAAACAACCAAAAACTTTTAAAAGTCCCTTCCCCCTCGTACATACAAATGCAAATGTGCACTGCGGGTGCACACTCCTTTTCTCACACATATTGGGTATTACCATGCATGCCAGAGTGAGAACAATAATTCTAGGGCAATCACTCACTGTTAACTGTGAAATGATGAGCTTTAAAGGCTTTTAAAGTGTCTCCTACTGATGATTTTGGGTACAGTCGTTTCACAGCCATTTCACAAGTGCACAAAGTTTTAAGGCTTGAAATATTTATTTTCTATTACTAAATGCAATCTCAAACGTTAAATTATACAAAAAAAAGTGCATTATGTTGTGTTTGTGTGCACTAAAAACTAAAAAAAAAATGCCTCCACCCTACTCTACAGGGTCTTTACTGTCAGAATATATATAATGTTTTAGAAGTTTCAAGCAATTTTCAGGCCTGAAATGGGAACTTTAACACATGTACTGTATAAAAAAATGAAAAAAAAAATGGCTCTGGCAGCAAAAAGGGTTAAGTGTTAGGGGGAGGTTATGTGTTAGGGATACGTTAGAGGTCAGTGTCATTGGTGGTAACAACTGTAATTTACAAATGTTTTCAGTGCCAAAATGCACTGCAAAGGGCTTTCAGTACTCTAACCCCTTGCGCAGGCACTTTTGTGCACAATTGCTTATATCTAATGCCCACACTGTGTGCAATTCATATTAATAACTAAAATGGTGCGGATTGCAGGCTGAGGCCTAAAGTAGGGAGCACCAATAAAGCACAGTGGTGGCATGTGCTACAAGTGGCCTGGCCTAGTAAAGCCCCTGATCTCTACAAGCTTTTATTACAAACCTGTCATCTCAGTTAAAAATTCAATAGTTGTCCATGATTTGTACAATGCCACCCTATTAATAATCTCTCATAATATCAATGCCCTTCCCTACTTCACCATAAAGTCCATCTGTGGTTTTGGTCTATGCAGCTACTACTTTTTGCCATAGCTACTCTCATGTGTACTTAGGGTTGCTACTGTTTCTGGGAAGACACCAGGCTTTAATACCTTTTCCTATCAATATTTATCAACATTTACAACTAGTTCCATTGTTAACATTCAGATCAGTAACATACAGTATTGTCAAAGTGGCAATCCCATGTGTGCCTATGATGTGGTAGGAGAACATGCTATAGTGAGCAGGCTTGATACTAGTTGCTCACTGGCTCTGGTGAATGCTTATCCACTGTGGATGGGCGGCCTGCACAGCAAAGCGACATACCCATAAGTCGTCACTGCATGCTTCCAGGTTTGGGGGGTGGGTTGTGATTTTACACAGCGGGAGCCTGTCAGCAAGTCCTGTCCTATGATTCACGACCGGGACCTGCCGATAGACTGTGTGCAATCACAGCCCAGTGCTCTATGTTGACAACCAACAAAGAGCTCTTTACAGAGGGAATTATCTTTCTGTTTCTCATCCCTGCAAAGCAGGGATGAAAAACTAAGAGATCATTAGTAAAAAGCAGCACACTTTACACATAGTAAATATTGTTAGGCATGCATTTAACCTTGATCGCCCTAGGGGTTAACTCCTTCCAAGCCAGTGCCATTAGTACAGTGACAGTGTATAGTATTATCACTCTATTATTGTCACTTGTAATTTCAGTGGCAGTTAGTCAGTTTCCCCTAGTGTCAGATTGCCTTCCGCACTATCGCAATCCCAGTATAAGTCGTTGATCACTGCCATTAGTAGTATTAAAACAAATTCTAGAATAGATACCATAGTTTGTAGGTGCTACTGTATAACTTTCATGCAAATCAATCAATATACACTTATTGAGAGTATTTTTTTATCAAAAACATGTAGCAGAATATATTTTGGGCAAAATTTATGAATTTTTTATTTAATATGTTTTGTAGCACAAAGTAAAACATATTGTTTTCTTTTCAAAATTGTTGGTTTTTTTTGTTTACATTGCAAAAAATAAAAAAAAACAGTGGTGATCAAACACCACCAAAAGAAAGCTCTATTTATGTGGAGAAAAATGATATAAATCTCATTTCGGTACAGCTTTGCATGACCACAAAGTTACCAGTTAAAGCAACGCAGTGCTAAATAATAAAAAATGTCCTGTCACTAAGGTCATGAAGGGTGTAAAATCTGGAGCTTAAAGTGACACCAAACCTAAAAACGTTTTTACCTTAATGCATTGCTTGCACTAAGGTAAAAACATTTTCGGTTTCCCTGTGCTTCCCTTTCCCTGTGTGAAGGGGAAGAGAGGGGAGAAGTGATCAGCACTAAGCATGGCTGCATCTCTTCTCCCTTCTCTTCCTCCTCACACAGGTACTCGAACAGCAGCAGGAGCCATTGGCTCTTGCTGCTTTCAATCAAATGCAGTGAAGAGGCAGTGGGGGGATGGGGCCATGTCCCACTGTGTGTGTCTATGGGGGCCATGTCCCACTGTGTGTGTCTATGGCAGTTGTGAGTGAGCATGCACCGTGTGCCCCCTAGCAGACAGCTTGCTATGGGGACACACAAAGAAGAGAAGGAGCCAAGAGTATTGGCGGGGGACCCGAGAGGAGGGGGGATCAGGGCTGCTTTATGCAATACCATTGCAGAGAGCAGGTGAGCATAACGTTTGTTATTTTAATTTTAAAAAAATTCAGACTTTAGTAACATTTTAAGGGTTATAGTGGTATTTTCTTATTATGTCTGTATTGCATCATCATCATAATAACAATAATAATAGAATAAGAATAATAGACATAATTCAACACACTGGGATCTGCACAACCTGAAAATATGCCCCTGGCTTGGCCAACTGAGCTCCTCAGCAGTGGACACTCTGCAGGTTGCCAATCTTGTACTTTTGATTTTACAATTTGTAGTGAGCGGTGTTTATCGAAACCTGTCCAGAAATATATTTAAGCTGCTGCCATCGATCACCGCTCCTTTTAAATATGCTAAATGTCTACCCATTAAGTTGATTAGGTTACTTAATGTGCTCTCAGCTACTGATTTGGAACAAGTATGAAAATGTGGAGTTCTGACTTCACTTGCTACATGCTTGTTCTGGGAGAGTGACTAAAATAAGTTTTGAAGCCTTTGGGTCAGCTTGACAGCCAAGCAATTGTTAGAAAATAAGGTCCCCAATGGCAGCCTACATAATTTCTCAGTACAGGTATTCTAAAACAGGCTAGAACACATAGGTACTGTATATATAGAAGTAATAAGTGCCCCTCTTAAAATGTTACTAAATGCTAGCTTTTATTTTTCAGCCTTCCTATTATTTCCTGTGTGTAGATTCCAGTCATTTTCTCTTGGCCAATCTATTTTCAGTGTATTGCAGAGGATATGAATGTGCTGCAATTATTCTTTCTTTTTCTAATGCTGGAAAACACCAGTCACCAAATGTTACTGTCAGAGGGTGGTTTAATTACCTTGGCACCCTCACTACTTCTAATCACCTGTCATTAGCAACAAGGCAGGCATCTGTTTGTGCGTCTGTCAGAATCGCCACCCTGGTTGAAGCCAAGAGAAGAGGGATGGTTTCTGATGACTGAGAAGGAGAAAAAGTCCCAGATGTAAGAAAAGGGTCACTTTTCAGGGGAAAAAAGCCTTTGGATGCTGCAATAGGCCCAGACTCCCATAGCAAACAAACCTTCTAAGCATTTGTGCAGATATTTAAATGCTCATTTACAAGCACATCAGAGATAACACAGTTGCAGACACATTAAGTAAATGTGGGGCTATTTAAAAAAGGAAGCAAAACATTCAACAACAAAATCATTAAAAGGACTCTTTGTGTCTCAAGTCACCATTGCAAAGCCAACTACTTTAGCGACACATAATACTATTTGGTTTAATAATAATCAAAGAGAAATGACTGTGCACTCTTCACAGATATTGAGGTGTTCAACCATAAAAAGGTTGTAAGCTGGGGTAAAATATGGAAGCCCAAAATTGTGCAGCAAGTTGCAAGGATTAGTGCTTATAGATATAATGCTGCCTCTATCAGATAGCAAAGTATCACCAGACATGCCCAAAGGTGAACAAAGAGAAGGAAACTGCTGTTGTGAGAGGAAGCCATACTGTATGTGCTTTTTTAGTAAGCTGCCTGAAATACTCTTGTGTATGAAGTGGTTGTAAAGGTAGAAAGTATTTTACCTTAATGCCTTCTCTGCATTAAGGTAAAAAACCTTCTGCGATAAGCTCACCCCCAGACACTTACCTGAGCCCAATCCCAATTCGTTGCTGCTCTCTCTCCTTATTGGCTCCGAGGCAGCAGCATGAGCCATTGGCTCCTGTTGCTGTCAATTACAGCCACTGAGATGGGAGCAAGGGGTGGGACCAAGCCATGCTGTGTGCAGACACATGCAACGTGGCTCAGGAAAAAGCCTGCATGAGTGCCCCATAGCAAGTGGCTGGTATGGGGGTGGTCAGAAGGGGGAGGAGCCAGGAGCCCTGGCAGGGGGCTGCTCTGTGCAAAACAATTGCAGAGGAGGCAAGTATGACATGTTTGTTACTTTTTAAAAATCCCTTTACAATCACTTGATGTAAAAAAAAAAATAACACTAGGAAAAACACTCCATCCTAAAAGAGACCTTTGCCTATTTAGGGCAGTTATCCCAACCCACTAATACTCTTGTTCATTGTGCTCCCCTGTCACTTTGTTGTTTCACTAGAGCTCTTGAGAAATACCGGCTTTCTTCTAGGTAAAGGGAGCATGTGACCTCTTCTTATGTTACAGTGCTGGGGCCTAAATTCAGCCCACTGGTTGTGTACCATGCATTAGACAGTTGCCACTAAAACAGTTGTCACTCTCTGGAGATTTCCTCTCCATTATGTTCATGTGATGACTCAACATTTTGGATTTGCCCTCACTTCCGGGCCCTGAGACAGTGGTGATCATAACAAAGAAGCCAATCTCCCCCGTGGGGACACAGACAACAACACAAATCTGACAGGAGTTCTAACCACCCACCACTCTATCCAAAACCAAAAAAAAAGTTTTGCCCTTAGATGCAATATAATAATCTCATGCTCACTACATCTCTTAAAGGACAGCAAGAAAAGAAAAAGTCATTTTCAAACTGTATTCATGTGCTTGGTTATACTAAACAGGGGTGGACTGACCATTTGGAAACTCGGGCACTGCCCAAGGGCCCGGGGTCAGTAGGGGGCCCCATGAGATGCCCCTGGTACCTTTTTCATAGGCTTTTTTGAGTTTGGGCAAGGACACAGGGGCCCCATGATCCCCTATAGCCCGGGGGCCCCATGAGTTGTCAGTCCGCCCCTGATACTAAAAGAGTAAGAAGTTTAAACATGCAGTTATCGCAATTATCTCCCCCAGTACTTACCGTCAAGGAGCAAAGAAATCCTGTACCGATCAATATGTGGCTTATAAAATAAATACTTCTGAAACAAACGGCTAAAGTGCAAAATATCTTCAGTGGTTAAATGGTTAATTATATTCACCCCTGTGCTTCCCTCATTTAGTTTTATATTGTATTTCACAAACTCCCATGAATCCAAAACACACGCCATGCCTTTTAAATCTGGCAGTATGCAAATGAAGTGCCCCGGTAATTTATATAATAGCTCATGTCTCTCACTAAGCAAAGCAATAAGGCACTCTGTGGTTGGCCATTTATCGGTAGGATCAAGCAGGTGAGCTTGTTCAGAGCTGTCTTCATGCATTACCTTCCAGGAGGCAGCACTGTATTTCGATGTGTTCTCATACAAGCAAACAGCTGTGCTGTTTTTTCCTTGCTATACATCATGAGAACATCCGGCTCATAATAGCCAGGCAAATAATGTGGATAGAAACCTTTGTCTCCCAGACCCAGCACCTCTGTGATGTATTTGCTGTAGCCATGTTGAGAATGAATCCTTGGGCAATCTGTCTTTATCAGCGACAAATACATCTTATCTGAGGCGCTCTGCTCTGTGTCAGCCATGAGTATATTACAGCTCCTTCTTGGCAGCTGAGAGAATAATGTATGGGGCTAGTTGCTGCTCTGTTTTTCTATATGAAGAGCATGCTTTAAATCTTTTTATGTTGTCATAAATAAAACTCAGCTGGACATGATAAGGAAAGCTAAAGCATTTATCATTAACCATCTGAACATATAATATTCTTTGAATATACTATGCTCATTCATGTGTTTAGGTTGACAGTTACATGATGAAGGGGTTAGCTTCCACCCTGTAGCAGCATAGTCATAAACCACTCACACGTGTAATATATATATATATATATATATATATATATATATATAAAAATATAAACACTGCTCAGCATAGATGAGTACGCCCCTTTTGAAAAGTAAGATTTTAATCAACATCTCAATGAACACAAGAACAATTTCCAAAATTTTGACAAAACTAAGTTTTATAGAACACTGGTTTAGCTCATTACATGAAAGTAAGGTTAATAATATAGCTTGGATTACAAAATCTTCAGTTTTATTCAAATTGGTTGATACAAACATGAATACACCCCACCACGAAAATTACTACATCTAGTATTTTGTATGACCTCCATGATTTGTAATGACAACACCAAGTCTTCTAGGCATGAAATGAACAAGTTGGTGACATATTGCAACATCTTTTTCCATTATTCAAGAACGATCTCTTTTAGAGCCTGGGTGCTGGATGGAGAGTGATGCTCAGAATTCCCCATAGGTGTTCGATTGGGTTCAGATTAGGAGACATACTTGGCCACAGAATCACTTTCACCATTCTTCAAAACTGCAACAGTGGCCTTAGATGTGTGTTTTGGATCATTGTCATAATGAAAACGTGCACGACCACCAAGAGCATGGAGTGATGGTAGCATCCTCTCTTTCAATATAGAGCAGTACATCTGTGAATTCATGATACCATGAATGAATTGTAGCTCCCTGACACCAGCAGCACTCATGCAGTCCCACAAAAGGACACTGCCACCACCATGTCTCACTGTAGGCACCATTCATTTTTCTTTGTACTCCTCACCTTTGCGATGCCATACAGATTTGAAGCCATCAGTTCCAAAAAACATTTATCTTGGTCTCATCACTCCTGAGTAGAGTCCCAGTAGTCTACTTCTTTTTCAGCATGAGCCCTGGCAAATCCTAGATGGGCTTTCTTGTGCATGGACTTTAGGAGAGGCTTTCTCCTCTTGGACAACACCCATGCATGCTATTCCATTGCAGTGCACGCCATATTGTGTCACAGGAAACAATCACATCCGTTTGGCTTTCTACTTCTTTAGTTAACTGCAGTGAAGGGATGACTTTTCTTCATCCCTCCTCCTCAGAAGACACTCCTGTCGAGTTAACTTTCATGGATGGCCTAGACATATCTGTGAGATGGTTTCAGTTCCATCTTTGTTACATTTTTGTATCAATTTTGCTGCAGTATTCTGACAAGTAAAGCTTTGCTGATCTATTTTTAACCTTCACCTTTCTTGTGTAAATAAATTATTTTCTTTCTCAGGCCTTGGGACATTTCTCTTACATGTGGTGCCATTGCTGACTGCATGAAATGGGAAGGGGTTTTCTTTGTTAAGTAACGCCCTTTTATTATCAACTGTCTGCTGGACACCTGTTTAATAAATAACACTGTTCAACAAATTTTTATTTTTTGCCAGTTTTGGAAACAAAAGGATCCATTTCATAATGAATTTCACATTCTGAGTTCAAATATAACAATGAAATTTGTCAATTGGCTCTAGTTTTTCTGTAAACGGAAAGTTTTCTACTATAGGCGTAATGACTACATAATGCACAATAATTATATAGATAGATGTCTTTCCACAAATATAAAGCAAGTGATATTGACTACATAACAAAGCCTAAATGGCATAATATATTGCATAGGATTACCAAGAAAAATTATAGCCATAAGCTAAGTTGAATCATTTTAATACTTAGGATTCTCACTAGTTTTGTCTTCAGTTTGTGTCGGTTTTGCTTCTCTTGGCTTTTCTCTTGTATTCGAGGAAAGGGCTATCTATTACAACTGCACGTGACTACACGCTTCAGGTTCTTCCTCACTTGACTCAACCACGAAGGATTCTGGTGCTTTAGGAATTGGTAGCCCCTCTCCATGAGGAACTGGACGTATTGCCGATGGAATATTTGGATAGTGCACAGATAACTTTTTCTTCTTATTTAGCCCTTTTACAATTGGAGGCACCATACAAAAGTAACAATTACTAACATGATCTGTTGGCTCTCTCCAAATCATTGGCACAGCGAAAGGCATAGATACCTTTTTTCCATTCAACCATTGCTCCAGTGCCGTCCCACAAGAATTGCAGCATATATGTGGTGCCCAGCTCTTGTCCTGGTCTCCTATCTTGCAGCCAGTCTAATTATAATTAGACTCACCTGTAGTTGAATTCTTGTTAATTAGGATTTTGTTGTCTAAAATTTAGTTTTGCTCCTAAGACTTTCATTGGGGTGTATTCATTTTTGCAACACGGTCTTGAATTAATTTGTTGGGAAAAATACTTTTTCTGTGTGTGCAAATTAACAAATCTTGTTTGCAATCAATGTCCCACATTTGAGGGAGTATTTTGTAGTACAGTGTCCCATAGAAAATGTTGATTCTGAAAAAAAAGTAAAGGTTTTCTGACAAATCTGTTGGGTGTACTCATTTATGCTGAGCACTGTATTTATACACTATATTGCCAAAAGCATTGGAACGCCTGCCTTTACACGCACATGAACTTGAATGGCATCCCAGTCTTAGTCCATAGGGTTCAATATTGAGTTGGCCAACCCTTTGCAGCTTTAACAGCTTCAACTCTTCTGGGAAGGCTGTCCACAAGGTTTAGGAGTGTGTCTATGGGAATGTTTCATCATTCTTTCAGAAGCGCATTTGTGAGGTGAGGCACTGATGTCAGAGGAGAAGTCCTGGCTCGCAGTCTCCACTCTTATTCATCCCAAAGGTGTTCTATTGGGTTGAGGTCAGGACTCTGTGCAGGCCAGTCAAGTTCCTCCACCCCAAACTCGCTCATCCATGTCATTATGGACCTTGCTTTGGGTACTGGTGCACAGTCATGTTGGAACAGGAAGGGGCCATCCTCAAACTGTTCCCACAAAATTGTCCAAAATGTCTTGGTGACATGCTAACACCTTAACAGTTCCCTTCACTGGAAGTAAGGGGCCAAGCCCAACCCCTGAAAAGCAACCTTGCACCATAATCCAGCCCTCCACCAAACTTTTCACTTGGCAGAATGCAGTCAGGCAAGTACCGTTCTCCTGGCAACCACCAAACCCAGACATGTCCGTCGAATTGCCAGAGAAGTGTGATTAGTCACTCCACAGAACACGTCTCCACTGCTCTAGAGTCCAGTGGCGGCGTGCTTTACACCACTGCATCCAATTATTTGCATTGCACTTGGTGACATAAGGCTTGGATGCAGCTGCTCAGCCATGGAAGCTCATTCCATGAAGCTCTCTACTCACTGTTGTGCTAATCTGAATGCCACATGAAGTTTGGAGGTCTTTAGCTATTGACTCTGCAGACAGTTGGCAACTTCTGCGCACTGTGTGCTTCAGCATGCGCTGACCCCGCTCTGACATTTTACATGGCCTACTACGTCATGGCTGAGTTGCTGTTGTTCCCAGTTGCTTTCAGTTTTTATAATACCACTAACAGCTGACCGTGAAATATTTAGTAGCAAGGAAATTTCACGGATGGACTTATTTCACAGGTGGCAACCTATCACGGTACCAGGCTTGAATTCATGGAGTTCCTGAAAGCGACCCATTCTTTCACAAATGTTCGTAGAAGCAGTCTGCATGCCTAGGTGCTTGATTTTATACACCTGTGGCCGTGGAGGTGATTGGAACACCTGAATCCAATGATTTGGAGGGGTGTCCCAATACTTTTGGCAATATAGTGTATATATTATATTACATGTTTAGTTTATATTTATAAAATATCCTGTAACAGGTATTATTGTATAAGTGAAAGTTATATCTGGATGCAATGTAATATTATCATAGAATAAACCATTATTAATGAATGCACTTGGGACCATACCTTCAATAAAAAATGTAATATAACTTATATAAGGCAGCTGTCACATGCATTGATTTACTTAAAGAACAGAGGCAGTTCACTTAGCAAAGTGAAAGTTCACTAAGCATAGTAAATAAGTTGAAGCTGTGTTGACGTCAGTCAAAATATCATGAGATAGGGAATACATACATATATATATATATATATATATATATATACATACCACACTGTATATATACAGTGGGGCAACAAAGTATTTAGTCAACCACCAATTGTGCAAGTTCTTCCACTTAAAAAGATGAGAGAGGCCTGTAATTGGCATCATAGGTAGACCTCAACTATCAGAGACAAAATGAGAAAAAAAAATCCAGACAATCACATTGGCTGATTTGGAAAGAATGTATTTGCAAATTATGGTGGAAAATAAGTATTTGGTCACCTACAAACAAGCAAGATTTCTGGTTCTCACAGACCTGTACCTTCTTCTTTAAGAGGCTCCTCTGTCCTGCACTTATTACCTGTATCAATGGCACCTGTTTGAACTTGTTATCAGTATAAAAGATACCTGTCCACAACCCCAACCTCCAAACTCCACTATGGTGAAGACCAAAGAGCTGTTGAAGGACACCAGGAACAAAATTGTAGACCTGCACCAGGCTGGGAAGACTGAATCTGCAATAGGCAAGCAGCTTGGTATGAACAAATCAACTGTGGGAGCAATAATTAGAAAATGGAAGACATACAAGACCACTGATCTCCCTCGATCTGGGGCTCCACGCAAGATCTCACCCCGTGGGGTCAAAATGATCACAAAAACGGTGAGCAAAAATCCCAGGACCACACGGGGGGGACCTAGTGAATGACCTGCAGAGAGCTGGGACCAACGTAACAAAGGCTACCATCAGTAACACACTACGCCGCCAGGGACTCAGATCCTGCAGTGCCAGACGTGTCCCTCTGCTTAAGCCAGTACATGTCCAGGCCCGTCTGAAGTTTGCTAGAGAGCATTTGGATGATCAAGAAGAGGATTGGGAGAATGTCATATGGTCAGATGAAACCAAAATAGAACTGTTTGGTAGAAACACAATTTGTCGTGTTTGGAAGAGAGAGAATGCTGAGTTGCATCCAAAGAACACCATACCTACTGTGAAGCATGGGGGTGGCAACATCATGCTTTGGGGCTGTTTCTCCGCAAAGGGACCAGGACGACTGATCCATGTACAGGACAGAATGAATGGGGCCATGTATCGTGAGATTTTGAGTGCAAACCTCCTTCCATCAACAAGGGCATTGAAGATGAAAAGTGGCTGGGTCTTCCAACATGACAATGATCACAAACATACCGCCCGGGCAATGAAGGAGTGGCTTCGTAAGAAGCATTTCAAGGTCCTGGAGTGGCCTAGCCAGTCTCCAGATCTCAACCCCATAGAAAACCTTTGGAGGGAGTTGAAAGTCCGTGTTGCCCAGCGACAGCCCCAAAACATCACTGCTCTAGAGGAGATCTGCATGGAGGAATGGGCCAACATACCAGCAACAGTGTGTGCCAACCTTGTGAAGACTTACAGGAAACGTTTGACCTCTGTCATTGCCAACAAAGGATATATAACAAACTATTGAGATGAACTTTTGATATTGACCAAATACTTATTTTCCACCATAATTTGCAAATAAATTCTTTCCAAATCAGCCAATGTGATTGTCTGGATTTTTTTTCTCATTTTGTCTCTCATAGTTGAGGTCTACCTATGATGCCAATTACAGGCCTCTCTCATCTTTTTAAGTGGGAGAACTTGCACAATTGGTGGCTGACTAAATACTTTTTTGCCCCACTGTACATAGTATATACACATGCAAAATCACTGGCTTGGGCAGCACATGTGTCTATGGCACTAAAGTCCTTGTCTATGAGGTCTAGAAAAAAAATTGAAAAATATCCTTGATGGGGCACTTTTTTTTTTAACGTTTCGGATAGTGCGGAGAAGGATTACAACCCCTGTTGGTTTTCATCGCTGTCTATGCCCCTGTTAGGGAGATTAAGTCTCTCTGTTTGTCCTATTTACTATTATCATTAAATGTGAAAGTAAAAAAAAATCCCAAATTTTGAGTTGAGAATAAAGTAATAAAGGGGAAAGTTTCCAATGGGGACACTAGTTCTGGTGACCTCGTGGTCCCCAAGGGTTTCCCCTATTTTGCAGGGATTTCCTCTTAATTCCTCTTTGACTATGGGACAGGAAGTGAGGGGAAATCTCTGAAATGGGACACAGATAGGGAAAAAGTTTGACAGGGTTTATAATCCTCCCTTTCTCTATCTAAAATGAAAAAAAAAAGGTTTTGCCTATAGTTCTACTTTAAGTGCTTTCAAAATATTTATATAGCATGATTTCCTTTGGGTACAACATCTTGCTTAAAGGGCTAGTACACAATTTAAAATAAACTGCCTATGCAAGAAAGGGGCACCTGTACATGAAAACTAACTGTGCGCCTTTGAAAAAAGTTCAATAGTGCGCCTGCTGTAGGTGTGGCCATTTATGTACCTCCTAGCGCTTGGCCAAAAAACTCTCAGAGATGCTGTCCCCCTATCCTGCCCTGTTGCTAGGAAATCACTAAGATGATCAATGCTGTTTCTGGTCCCACCCTATATCACAGGAGTGTGCGCTCCCCTCTTCCCCTTTCACAGCAACTCTGAGCTCAGTGCTGCTGCAATAGGGGAGAGAGAACAAAAGTGCATGCGCATGGATTTGCTTTGGATCACAAGACTGAGAAAAAATTGGAAAGGACACTTATATCACATACAGTATGTGAAATCTGTTTCCACTCTGATCTTACTTAGCAGGGGACCAGTCTAGGATCCCCTGTTGATACAAAACAGAGGATGCCCCTATGAAAAGGGCCTAAAACTTTTCAAATGTGCTGCAACCTTTCATTTGCTATGGTGTCTAAATATAACCCTGGTCACAACAGAAAACATGTAATGTTATATTGTAAAGCGTTGAGCAAACTGTTGGCGCGATATACCATATTTTTCGCTCCATAAGATGCACTTTTTTCCCCCAAAAAAAGGGGGGGAAATGTCAGTGCGTCTTATGGAACAAATATGGAGTGGCTGGTCCGGTATTCCCGCCGCCGTGTCAGAATATCGGGCTAGCCGCTCGGCTCTTCTTGTGAATGGTTTGGAGTCTTCTGGGACACATGACAGGTCCCAGAATACGCTGGCCCATTCACAAAGCGCAGCGCTTCCCACACTAAAGGGAGGACAACTCCACAGAAGTTGGAGCAGGTACATGTGAAATTCAGGTACCCGCTCCCCCTCCCTCCCCAAAGGTCCACGGTCTCTTGGTCATCCCCTGTACTGTCTGCAGTCTCTGGTCATCCCCTGTACTGTCTGAAGTCTCTGGTCATCCCCTGTACTGTCTGCAGCCTCTGGTCATCTCTTGTATTATGTCCGCAGTCTCTAGTCATCTCCTGTACTGGCTGCAGTGTCTGGTCATCTCCTGTACTGTGTCTGCAGTCTCTTGACATCTCCTGTACTGTGTCTTCAGTCTCTGGTCATCTCCTGTACTGTGTCTGCAGTCTCTGGTCATCTCCTGTACGGTGTCCGCAGTCTCTGGTCATCTCCTGTATGGTGTCCGCAGTCTCTGGTCATCTCCTGTACTGTGTCCGCAGTCTCTGGTCATCCCCTGTACTGTGTCCGCAGTCTCTGGTCATCTCCTGTATGGTGTCCGCAGTCTCTGGTCATCTCCTGTAGTATTTCCGCAGTCTCTGGTCATCTCCTGTACTGTGTCTGCGGTCTCTGTTCATCTCCTGTACTATGTCCGCAGTCTCTGGTCATCTTCTGTACTATGACTGCAGTCTCTGATCATTTCCTGTACTATGTCTGCAGTCCATTGGTTCAGAATATTTTTTTTCTTGTTTTCCTCCTCTAAAACCTAGGTGCGTCTTATGGTCAGGTGCGTCTTATGGATCACAAAATATAGTAAATACTGTATAATAATAACTAGAAAAGCTACAATTTCTGGGGAAATTGTGTGAAGTGTTCTTGCCTCCACCAGCAGCCTACAACTGGAGTGGGCAGAGTAACTGGGTGGAGTCGCTTGAGTAACTATTGTGTGGTTGGAGTGGCTGGAGTAACTGTGAAAAGGTTGGACTGGGCAGAGTAACTTTATGGAGTGGGCAGAGTAACTGTGTGGAGTGTTTGGAGTAAAGATAGTAAACATTACACTAACCAATTGATTGATCAAATTTAAAAAGTGCACATGGCAAGCTTGATAGAGAGAAATGCATTTCAACTTTTATCAGCTCACACTCTAGCTTTTGCCACTCTGCTGCCTGCTCACACACTTGGGTTCCTATGGCAACTCACTCTACAGCAAGGGCAGAGAAGAGCGGTTAAAAACAAACTGCTCCAACTTGCTCACTTCACTGGCGGTTGCCATCTTCAAACGGTTGTAGGTTAAAAATTATAAATCCTACACCGAAGAGCTTTATATTGTGAGAATCACAAGACCCAGACCTACATTTTGATGTATAGTATGTCTCTGAAATATTAAAAATGATGGCACAGTCGCAGTTTAGAAATTGCCCTTCAAATTTGAGGCGGCTAGAGTGCAGTTTCAATGAATGTCAATGGGCGGCGTGAGTTGCAAACAAATGGTCATATTGTGAAAACTATCAGGACTATGGCTTAGCCGTGGACATTTTTAGTGGCAGCAGGGATAGCTGAACGTTTTGATATAAGATTTGTGTAGGTGGGCTTGAAAATGAGGGAGTGATGGCAGTTTAGATATCATGTCCTGATTTTTCAGCTCACACTCTAGGTTTTGTCAGCTCCCACTCTAGTTTTGAACATTTCTCCATTCATTCCTATGGGACCAATTTCACCACAAAAACGCAGATATTTCGTGAACCATTCGGCGAAACGTTCCACAAAGTAATAGCACACCAATCGGGAACAATTCGCACGTTTCGGTATATTACTGTCTATGTAGTGTAAAAACTGTGGGAGGAGTTAGGGTGGTAAATTTGGCTATAATAATAAGAATATATATGTGAGATAACAGTAAGTGGTCTTGCCATGCAAGAACACTTAAAAAAAAATCTACAATTTCTGGGGAAATTGTGTGAAGTGTTCTTGCCTCCACCAGTAGTCTACAACAGGAGTGGGCGGGGTAGCTTTTGTGACTCTGCTGGCTGCTCACACACCTGAGTTCCTATGGCAACGCACTCTACAGCAAGGGCAGAGGAGCGGTTAAAAACAAACTGCTCCAACTTGCTCACTTCACTGGCGGTTGCCATCTTCAAACGGTTGTAGTTTTAAAACTATAAATCCTACAGCAAAGAGCTTTATACTGTGAGAATCACAAGACCCAGACCTACATTTTGATGCATAAAGTAATAGCACACCAATTGGGAACAATCCACACGTTTCGGTATATTACTTGTCTATGTAGTGTAAAAACTGTGGGAGGAGTTAGGATGGTAAATTTGGCTTTAAGAACATATATGGGAGATAACAATAAGTGGTCTTGCCATGCAAGAACACCTATGAATCCTTGCTAAGTATGGTTCTAACTATTCTGGCTTCATGTTTTTCTAGGACTATGTGAGATGGCAATCTGTCTTCAATTTTTGTAGAGCGCTTGAGGTCTGTTTTCCTAAAAAGCAGGTCACCTACACTCCGTTTTAACACTTTTGGCATAACAAAGTTTTGGAAGACTGTGACTCCTTTCTACAGAATCACTTTTATTTAATAAATTACCCTACTGCTACCCATGTAAACCCTTTTATGCCATTACTTGAATTAATAGCTTTTTGGGCGCAAGAACATTATTCCAAAAAATATTCTTGGAAGTACTGGAAATCAGTCTTACGTTATTAACTTGACCTCTGAATCAGTGTTAAAGTGTCATTAAATCTACACCATTAAAAACTGTCAGTAAATGCTGTATTACATGTTATTCATACTCACTCACTATGGGATTAGTTTGTTCTATTCTGCAAAAAAAGCCTGGTTGATCCTGCTATGCTCTGTCTTCCCCTTCTGCCCATGTCCCCACTGCAGTTGAGGATTTTACAGTGCAGTGTTGGCAGTCAGTGTACATGCTCAGTTTTCAGCATATTTCTATCTTGAGAATTTCCTCGCTATCAGATCTGAACTGCCCATGTGAATAGCAGTGGAGGACTAGAAGCTCCTCCTGCCACTATTTCCCTACAGATGGCATGGACTAGAGCTGAGTCATGTGACAGCTCTATATCAATTAGGAAAAAAAGGTACTTCATTTTTTGTCTATTCAAATAATTACAGTGCCATCATTCACATACAGAAAGAGAAGGAATAATGTAAATTAAACAGTGGGGGTTGTTTGCTAAAACTGGAGGGTTCAACATCTGGTGCAGCTCTGCACAAAAACCAATCAGCTTCCAGGTTGCATTACCAAAGCCTAATTGAACAAGCTGATTTTAGAAGCTTATGTGCAGAACTGCACCAGATTTCGCACTTTCCAGATTTAGAAAAATCTTCCTGTGTGTAATTATATAAGCAATTAGGTAAGGGACAATGAGCTGTTCTTTGTTTTGTCAAAATCTAGAACATTATCATGCAAATACTTTTCCTATAGATGCTTCCAACACTTTGTTATTATCTTGCCAGAGGTTATCATTTCAACCTTAGGTGCTTTAACCTCATGTCTGAAGGAAGTCATTCCTTCTTTGAAGTCTAAGAAAAAATGTAATCTGCCCTAGGTGAGGTCATTGCTGCAGGTCACACCTGATGCGTACACTGAAACACTAGGTCAGCTTTTTTCTTGATCACTTTAGATGGCTTGCAGGAGCACCATTTGATAACATAAATTTACATTTGCTTGCACTTGATCCTTAAGCACTCTCTTAAATTGGTGATCCCAATGGTGCAAGGTTACAATAAGCTAAACAACAGGTAATGGGAATACATAAGGAAGGAGGCTTTTGGCAATTTATTGATTGTGACTCATTTCTTACATTTTAATTGTTATTTTAACCAATAACTATTCTAACTAATTTTCAAGTATACAAAGCACCACAGAATGTAACAACTGATGAGCTGAAAGTTTTCCCAAGTTTATCATCTCTCAGCATATCATTTTCTTTTTCTTCAAAGGAGCTTTTCTATGTTTTTAAATAAAGCTCTAAAACAAAACAGAGATAACTCTCTTGTTAATTAGCTCAGTCTAAAATAACAACCTCACATGTTTAACTTTTCTTTCGGCACTTCCAAGCAATGCTCTAATTTATTCTCAACTCATAATCTGGCAGTGAAGAAAAGTAATATTTTCTATTTTACTACATTCACATTCCTTTTGAATGTTCCCTTTCTTGGAAGTTCAAGCTCCTCATTTAATTAACATAGGCTAAACTAAAAAAACACTAATGCTCCAAAAGGTGAATTCTGTGTCCAGTAACACTGCTGATGCTGGTTGTATTGGTTAAACTAGATGGACTGGTGTATTTTTTCAACCAGACTAACTACGTAACTTTGGTCGGGATGTAAGGCTTGTCAGGCTCATCTTAGACTAAAATAAAATGGTGCCCAGCCACTCAACAGAATAAGCAGGCTGTAATGCTAAAATCGTAAAAAAAAAAAAAATATGAGAATTGGCTACAGCTCAGTTCTCCACCCATAGAAGAACCCCCACCTAATGCATTTCAGTCATGGGACATAATAGAGGCCACCGAGCTGAAGCCAATTCTCATATTTTTTTTTTATTATTTTAACTGATCCTGTGTCAGCTGATTTTGTGTGCAGCTGGGCGCCATTTCTACACCTCATTTTATTTCTACACTCATCAGGGTCTTGCTATATAGTACTTTCAGCTGACCCACAGGTTCTCAGTATGACTGCTCATAGTTGCTTACCTGAACACTATTATTCATTAGGAAACAAGCTATATCTTTATCATGAACTGCAAAATCATGCTTGCAGCTTCAGTTACCATGTGACCTCACCAGCTAAGATAGTGCACCATGTAATAAATGAGCCATGCTAGTTCAGCCTCTCTACTGTCACCCAATAAAAAAAAAAAGACCACCACCATTTAGATTTACACATGACCTGCAGCACTTAGCAGCAGTGTAGCTAGCACTGCAAAGTAAACAGTTTAGTGGGAAAAAGAACACTTATGAGTATGATTTACCAACTACACATCATGCTACTATACTGTATGTACACATCTAGTGTAATTGTAAATAACTCTCCCCTGAAGGTGACATGCCATCACCCCACCTCTGGTTCTACGACCTGGCACATCACTCTTCCTTATCCCATGTTACTTTAATAGCAAGCAGCAGCTTCATTACCTATGGATTCAATTTTTATAACCAGCTCCCCAAATTACCTTTTATTTTTAGAGATAATTTATAAGCCTTGGAGAGACAATATGCTTCAGGGAGTAAAATTTACTTGAACTACTTTGAGGTGTTACATTTAACACTCAGATGGAAACAGGAGCAAATTATATTTAGATGCCATTGTACATTGATGGATTAAAATGGCTCATCTGCCACAAATAAAATGGCCAATATCCAATAAAATAGACATGTTTACCATATATAGGTATATTTAGCATCCATTACATTCATTAAGGTAAACGTTATGGTTCTTAACCACCAGCAGACATGCAAAGCACCTAAACATACCTGCACATATTGTAAACTTCTAGCATTTCTCGGAAGCCCTAAATTTCACAGAGCTAAAACATACAATCATTGACTTGAGTTTCTAAAACCACAGTTGGCCAAGCCTTTCTCACTTTCAAGGCCTGATTATTAGTTACATAGGTGACTGTCATAATGATCGAGTATTAGAGAAGGCTAAGAAAAAGAAAGGCCCAACCACAACGTTGAGGGGACGTTTACTCAAAAAGTGAAGTACTGTTGGTTTGCTCCCTAGCCCAAGCACATGTTTTTTGGGGGGTCTGGAGAGGGCATCCAATTTTTTTTTATCTCCAATTTCCACGATCCTCACTTAGGCAAAGATAACACACCCTAGACTACCCTGTCCCCTCCCACAGCATCCTGAGATAAGTCACATGTTCAAGAAGACTGCAGAACCATTTACAAAGCACTGTGCAACTTTAAACATATGCAGTGGGAAGCTGAGCAGACTGTGGTTCCTCAGGAAATCAAAGCTGGTTTCCATATCCAAGATGGACTTGCCAGGGACCCACAGCACTAAGAAAAACTGGCTGCAGGAAGACAGCGCTGGAGTCAAGGCACTGGTAAGTACATGATTTTTAAAAGTCAGCAGCTAGAGTATACAGCATGTAGCTGCTGACTTTAAAAAAAAAAAAAACCCAACTCCTCTTTAAGGAAATGCAGTTGTTTCTGAAGTAATTATTCACAAGTGGCGGTACGTACAGACACAGTTAGAGGCCTATTGTTGTCTCCTCATAGACACACATTCAAGCAGACACTCTGCTAATAAGCAAGTGAGGTTTGAAGATGGAGTGAAACTGTTAGAAAGTGAGATGGGGTTGGTGGATGAATGGGAATATACAGTATATATACTCTATAACAAGGCAGTAATTTGGATATGAAGATGGCTTTATTAAGACTTTTTGATAGCTTGGCAGTTTATGTGGAAACATGGCAACACACTTAATTTAAAAATGGATAATCAGTGTTTGACCAACACAAGAATAAGATAAGTTCTCCCCCACATGAATAGCAACAGAGGAAAACAACGTGTCTGTACTGTTCCCCATGATCCCTCCTCTCCCCCTGCCCATTCCAGGTGCTTGTGTGTGATATCACATGGGAGGGATGGGAGAGGAGGGTGGGTGGGGAATAGCACCCGGGAACAGGAATCCCAGCAGCTTCGCTGTGCTGCTCTGCATGTGAAGACAAAATACTCCACTATCGTAGCCTGCTGCCGCAATGTAACGAAGACTGCTGCCATCATGTAATGTAGATGGCTACCCCCTCATGAAATGTAGACTGCTGCCCCCTTCCCATGTAATGTGCCCTGCTGCCTCCTATGTATTGTGTTTTGCTTCCCCCATGTAATGTACCCTGTTGACCCCTTCCTCTGCCCTGATGACCTTCTGTACACTGCCCTGCTGACTCCCTGTGCACTGCCCTGCTGACTCCCCTGAGTACTGCCCTGCTGACCCTGTACACTGCTTACCTCAAGTTTGACCCAGAATTGAACATCTGTGCACAGAAAAGCTAGCACCAGTTTAACATTAAATAGGTACTTTTTAATATTTATTCTGTTTTTTAATACTATTTCTAAAATATATTTTTGTTATACCAACAGAGCACTGAGCACACCAGTGTTCTATGAGCTGTGGATCTGAAACTTATTTCAGGGGTTCCCTGAGATCTCAAACTTTTTGCCAAGGGTTCCTCCAAGGTAAAAAGGTTGAGAAACCCTGCTCTAATTCTTGGTGTACCACTTCAATGTTTTGTCCATATAGACATTCAATTTTGTCCTTAACAAATAGTAATAACCTTATGACTTTTACATAGGTCTGAGAATTTAGGTAGAACACAATGAAGGCTCCAGTAATGTAGAGTGTTAACATATACTCATTGATGTTTAATAAGGCTCATGAAAGCTTAGAAAATCACAAAAAGATCAGGTGAAAGATTGAAGTTACTTAGGGTCAGTAGAGAGTGGCAAAGTCTGACGGTGAAGAGGAGGTCGGAGGTCATACAAGGATCAGGTTTGTTTATCTTCATTCCAAACACTACTGGTGTATAAACATTTGTCTACCTTATACATAAGGACTCATTCTTATACATTTCAGAAGTTACTGAAACCATAATCTGGAATAGTCACTATACTCAGTATTATTTTTATACTTTAAAGGATAAGTTCAACTTTTGCTAAAAAAAATATAAATGCACATTTGTTTGCAGGTAAAAAAATTGCATTTATTATTTTTACTTGCAGGAGCCTGTTATACATTGCACCAGCGATCGGAAAATCGCTGGTGCCATGCAGGTCTCCTGCAGACCTGCCAGTACATCTGCTTGCCCATACAGGATATACGGGCAAGCAGATATACTGACAGGAAGAAGCAATGGACTACCACCATGCTCCACAGCCACTAAGGCTTGTAAATTGTCATTCACAGAGGACTGTGAATGAGTAAAGTGGCCGGGTGGGCGGAGCCCCACATGGCCATGTTTTTTCAAAAATTTTGACCACTAGTGAGAGGAGAAGATCCCCCGCTAGCTGTCAAAGGGGGGGAGCAGGGGCCGGTCTATTCATAACATGTTACACCCTGAATATGGGTGTAACACGTAACATGTTATAACAGGTGAACTTATCCTTTAATGATTAGATAGATAGATAGATAGATAGATAGATAGATAGATAGATAGATAGATAGATATCCTTAATGCAGCAAAGTGATTTTGCCTTAAGAAAGGGCTCTAACTGTGCTAGTCTGATTTACAGACAACTACTAAAAATCTGTATATGAGAATTGCCATATTTTTAATGGGGATCCATTAAAAATATGGCAAGTTAAAGTGGTTCTAAAGCCAAGACATGGTTTACCTTAATGCATTCCCTGCATTAAGGTAAAAAATGTCCCAGTGGCAGTATCGCCGCCTCACACCCCTAAATACCTTTACCTGAGTGCTAACTCGATCCAGCACTGTGCCTGTTTGTAGCAGCTCTACATCCTCTCACAGATTTTGCTGAGATAGCAGGAGCCATTAGTTCCTGCTGTTATCAATCGAATACTTTGAGCAGCGAGCAGAGGGCTGAGGTGTGTTGTGTGTGTCTATGGATGCACACAACCCGGGTTGAGGGCCATAATTAGGGCTTGCTATGGGGGCAGACACAGACGAGGAGAAGCAGAGAGTGCTGGCAGGGGACCCCAGAAGAGGAGGTTGGGAGTTGCTCTGTGCAATGGAGCAAGTTAGTATACCCTGTTTGTTATTTTCCTGAGACAAAATGGGCTTTACCATTTGATCTGAAAATCACAACTTATGACACCCATTGTGACCCCCCCCCCCCATCTATTAGCTCCCATGAAGAGCAAGTTTGTTTGTTTCCTGCTGCATCATACACCAGACCCATGATGACCTTTTTGTCTCCTCAGGAGTTTGGGATTGGGTAAATGTGCACTATGCCACAATCTCTGTGGTGTTCTCTGGTATCAGCTTCAATGATGATTTCCTTCTAAACCTCATACTTTCACATAGTAATGGCTAAGGCGAATGTAGTGATTTCTTGGATTAGAGGTTAGAGTGATGCCAATACTAGGTAAGCTGTGTTCACTACTCTTAAATGGTTTTCTACCTCTGTGGTCTGTCTGCAGGAGACAGACCTCCATACCAATACAGATCACTACTTGAAACGTCTTCAATATCAAACAATTTCACCTACACCTACCTCATTTGCTTTCTACATTCAAGAAATAGGTCTCACTGATATTTGGAGGTTGAAACACCCCGTGGAGCAATTATTTTTATGTTTCTATCATACTCTAATGGCTCTATCAAGGATCATTTTAACACTTAGAACTGTCCTTATACTTCCTTTTATTTAAAATGTTGAGTAATCTGCTAGAGAGCTATTGGATCACTCTTCTCTGATCCTTACTATGACCTTATCTACTCCACACATCAAGAGCTATTGTAAAGTTAATCCATTTTGGTTTAACCTTCTTACTTCCCATGAAAGCCCAGTGCAAGTTCTTCAAGAGTTCCTGCAAAATCAATAAACATTCTGCACATACAGTACATTCATAGTCCATTACTCTTTTTTCGGGGTACCCTCATTGCTCAAATTTCTTTGCACAAAGAAGAAATCTGGGGAGTGGGAAACTCATGTAATTGCAACAGTTACTCATGCTGAAAATAGATACTTCAAAAATCCCTCTTGAGAGCACAAGGCTGTTTGCTTGGAATGACGACACCTCTATGCCTCCCTATCTATAAAAAAAATGTTAAGCAGAAAAGATTCTTCATGCAGCTACCATTTATTGAAGAAAGGAAAAAACGGGCCATCTTCTAGCTACTATTGCTAGATCTCAAAGGACTCTGAAATATTTTTGGGGACTTATATGATATTAATGGCAGTAGAGATTCTACTTCATCTGCTATAGCCACTATTTTCTGTTCTGTTTTACAAAGATTTATATAGTAGCAAGGTCTCAGATGAGGATAGTACCTTACAGCATTTCCTGAGCTCCATAACATTACTTGCTCTTTTGGACGTTGATTAGGATCTTTTAGATTATATCATTACCAATAATAAGACACCAGAAACGGATGGCTTACCGGGGAAGATTTACAAATCATTTGGGGAGGTTCTCCTGGACCTTTGGGCTGTATTTAAAGAGGCCTATGAGATTGGCAAGCTTTCACAGTCTATGAATGAAGCAGTTATAGTTGTACTTTTTTAAGCTACTTGCCAAAATATTAGCTAATTGTTCATCTAAACGTATCTGCAACTTAGTATACCTAGACCAATCAGGTTTCATACCGACTAGGTCTATGACTTTAAACATTAGAGGTCTGTTTCTTAATCTTTACGTTCCTACTGCCAATTCCAGTAATAAAGCTATTCTCTTGCTAGATGCATTAAAGGCCTTCAATAGTACAGAATGGAACTTCCTATGGTGTAGCCTTCAAAAAGTTTGGCTTTGAGGACCATTATATAAAATGGATTCAAATTTTATAGTTAGTCCCTATAGCCTGCATCCAAGTTAACAGAACTATTTCAGACCCTTTCCCCCTCCATCATGGTACATGACAAAGCTGCCCCCCCGCCTTCTATTATTTGCCCTGGCTCTTGAGTCACTTACAACAGCTCTTAGTCCCCTGCTATCATAGCATTCTGTAGATCTCTTGGGAAAGGACAAAAATCACATTATATGCAGATGATACTCTGCAATTTTTCGGTGACACCATTAACTCTAATATCTACTATGTCCCTCATTTCTACCTATAGGATCTTTTCAATATTTACCAGTAACTGGGATAAAGCTGTCCTAATGTTGTTAGATCCCATCTCTGCTGCATTGCCCACTGTAGCCATCCAAATAAAAGTTATCTCCTCCTTTAAATATCTAGGGGTTGTGGCGTCCCCCATTGTAATGAGTTATTCATGCTAAACATGGAGTTATTCATGCTAAACATGACTCACTACTAAGTAAAATGAAGAAATGTTGTAATGCTTGGTGTAAATTGCCCCTTTCTGTAGTGGACAGGGCTAATCTGATAATAATTCTGTACATATTAGATAACTCCCCACTATAAATAACCCAACAAATATTTAGAAAGATAGACTCCCTTTTTCTGTTTCTTACATGGAAGCAGAGAAACCGCAGAATTTGACTAGACACTCTACAAATGCCTAATTATGTCCTACAGATATACTCCTTTCAAGTATGCTCATGTTGACATGTGAGTTTGCGGAGAATAGTTTCTACAAGGTGTATTATCTAATGTAACACTGTATTTATTTGACTAATGGTCTATATGTATACACATCTTCAAGTTAGGGCATCTGATCTCTCTGCCTCCAGTTTTGGGGTGCTAATAAGCAAAAAGAGTCAACCTCTGGAGGATATTGATGCTACAGAACAATGTGCTGTTTTGGGCTCACTAGCCAAGTCCTGTTTTTATACAATGTGTTTGGAAAATATATTTCAATAAACATGTTTTATGTATAACATTAGGTTGTCCGCATTAAGTACCAGTAAAGTTCCATCAGGCTTTTTTCTTTTTGTGTTCATATATCTTACATATCATTTTTGCAATATTTACAACTACAACACATTTTACAAATTCACGAACAATCAATATCATTGGTATACAACCCCTCCTTGATTCTCTCAGTGGTAGCTCCTCCATCCTCCACTAAGCATGGCTCTACTAGAGACTTATATTGTATCCTCCCACATGGAAGAAAATATATATTTAAAATATATTTTTAAAATATTCTTTCCAAATATATTGACATATATTTGAAATACTACAATTTTGGCCATATTCAATACATTTCAAAATCTCAAAATCTATTGAAATATATATATATATATATATATATGTATATATACACACACACACACTGCATGTTGAAATGTGTTTTTTATATATTACAAAATATATTAAAGATATTTTTAAAAATATATATATTTTACATATATTAAAATATTTTTTTAACATATAAAAAAGTCATTTTAACATATATTTTTACATATATTTGTAAATACATTCCAAACATGTAGATTAAATGTATTTTTAAAGGCATACAGTATATTTGAAAATGTATTTTTTAAAAAAATTTGTAATAAAAAACGCATTTCAACATACAGTGCACAGGTGAAACTCGAAAAATTAGAATATTGTGCAAAAGTTTATTTATTTCAGTAATGCAACTTAAAAGGTGAAACTACCGTAATATATGAGATAGACTCATTACATGCAAAGCAAGATAGTTCAAGCCGTGATTTGTCATAATTGTGATGATTATGGCTTACAGCTCATGAAAACCCCAAATCCACAATCTCAGAAAATTAGAATATTACATGCAATCAATAAAACAAGGATTGTACATAGAACAATATCGGACCTCTGAAAAGTATAAGCATGCATATATACTCAGTATTTGGTTTGGGCCCCTTTTGCAGCAATTACTTCCTCACTGCAGCGTGGCATGGAAGCTATCAGCCTGTGGCACTGCTGAGGTGTTATGGAAGACCAGGATGCTTCAATAGCGGCCTTCAGCTCTTCTGCATTGTTCGGTCTCATGTCTCTCATCTTTCTCTTGGCAATTCCCCATAGATTCTCTATGGGGTTCAGGTCACACGAGTTTGCTAGCCAATCACTCTATACACAATGAAGTTCTGTTTTATCTTAAAGTCTTTCACACACTTTTACACATTTTACAGTGTTAACATAAAGCAAAAATGTAAATGGGCCTATAATGGCAAATTAACATTTGATGCAAATAATTTTTTCCCCCTGGGTGCATTGAGATGCAATATGCTAATAGTAAATAGTAATAAAATGAAAATTAATCAGGACAAGTCAGAGGCCTCATTTGAGATCCCCTATAAAAGTTATGTTTTATCTTAAAGAAAGAAAGATTTTTTCCCCAGGGAATGCTGACAATCTTGATGATATCATTCATTAGAAACTATAGTGGCTTTGAACCTTCAGTTGCTCTTCTAGAAACGCAGGGGATGAGATTTCTTTTTACGCTCTGCCATAACTTTGCAATAATATTTCAAACTACAGATTCATTAAAACATTGTCCTTTTCCTTGAACTGGGAGTATTCTGCTACCCTGGTAAACAGAAATCAGCTTTCAGTAGTGTGGAAAGTTGTCACACATGATAGGTAATGTCTGATTGCTTTACATTACTGTACAACACTGCCATTTTCCTCCAGCTATTACAGGGTATTGTGTCAGCCAAAGCATAAAGTTATATATAGCTTTGCTACCCTAATGAAATTACTTCACCAAAAGTTTCTTCAAATATCTCCTCTCCATATTCTGTTGGCTGGCTAAACAGTCACCACTGTTTCCCGATAGTTAATTCATAATTTTTTGGTCAATCATTATTATTGGCAAGTGTCTCTCTTTAACATTCAACTTTTTTCAAGTGGTACTGGTGATTGCCCAGTGAAGGTGCTTTCCTTCAGTAACGGTTAGGCTTATGATGCTCATAAACATCGATGACCACTTCCTGAAAGTTTGATCTAATCAGATAGACTGTAACGTAGGCAGCAGACTAGGACTAACTTACTTAGATGCAAAGGCCATTGGTCAGCTGTAAGCAGACGTATCTGTTAGCTATAGTCATACACTTTTTTTTTTGTGTTGGGTAACACACTAGCACATGGGCATGAGTCCTTCAATGTAAATTCTGGCATGCTTCCTCCACCCGGAAAGCCTAGGTGCTGTATACAGCTGCCCATAATCATGAATGACCGTGCGCAGCTGTACTCGACTATACAATGACGCTTGTGCAACCACGAGCATAGTGTACCGGTGTATGAACAAACAAACCAAGCACAGCAGTTTATGTGAATGAGTGCTGTATGCAGCTTCTAAGGCTTCATGGCAGGGAAAATAAGTCTGAATTCATGCTGCTTGGATCCAGACACCCAAGTGCAAGCAGCCTTAAAGTATAAGTAAAGGCAAGACTTTTTTCTAGTTTTGGGTAGAGTGGAGATTGATTAGAAAACCTGTTAGGACTGTATTACTGCTTGTGCCTCCATTAGAGAGATTTACTTTTCTATTTGCCTGTTTACCATTAATACAGAGTGGAAGTGAAAGAAAATCCCAATCTCCCAATGGGACAAAGATGAGGGAAAAAAACAAGCAAAACAAAAACAAAAAAAAAACCTGGCAGGTATTATAACCCTCCCTTACGCTATTCAAAATGAAAAAAAAGCCTTTAGTTCTACTTTAATGCTTATTGGACTACTATAAATAAATATCTAAACTATATTTTAAATGTATAATATTTATGTGCTTTGCTCTTATAAGTTTACACTTTATTGCATACCTGTCTCACCTACATATACATTCAAGCAAATATAGAGCTATAAAGAATCAAAGAAAAAGGTAATGCTACGCATACTATTATAAACATTATTATGCAGATTAATCACACGGAACAGATATTTAGGCAGACAGTAACCTTTAACCTTTAGTTTTAAAGAAAAACATATACATATATATATTACAAACGCTACAGTATTATCTTAAACATACCATTGTAGGCCCAAGGCTATACAAAACAATCATCAAGTCATACATATCCCCTGAGTACCTTGCTTTAAACTTCTTAAATACTTATCTTCTTTAAATCTCTTTTGTTTCTTGGCTAAACATGTCCTGAGCAACTAATCTCTCTTGTCTGCTAAAAAACTCTTACCCACTTATCATTCTTTCATCAAGTTCTTGTGCTTTCAATACACAGGAACTAAAAAAAAACATCTTTGTAAAGATGGCTGAGCAGGCAGGATGATCAGCACTTGGATACTCTTGAAGTCTGTATAACAGTACGTTAACTGCAAGGTTACTTTTTAAGAGAACTTGTAGCCAAGCTAAAAGGTATTTATCTACCAAATAGAACGTTTACAGCACAGTCCCCAACAAAACATTGTGCTTTACATGGCAGAGAGCTAAACTAAACAGAATTCTATATTTAAAATACAAATACTATTAACAATGTTTTACATAAGTCCCTGGATGAAAATATTTACTTATTTACTAAAAGGGCCAATGTATACTGTATGCATTTGAAGAAGATATTACACAAAAATCACAAAGGAGCTTACAGTCTTATGTCCCTAACACAATAGCATACAACACAGGGCCATTTTTAGGTGCAAACCAATTAAACTATCAATATTTTTATGAGTTTTAGAAGGAAGCCTTTGCACTAAAAAAAAACCACAGGAAGATAATTTTTTTTCATATAAACATTTGATGTATGTTTTAATAAATGCCCATTCCTCAATTGCTGAACTAAGAAAAACACACAGTCTTTAGGTGCAACTGACTAATTTGTATATAGATTTATTTTTTACTAAAAAACAGTTATAAGCAAAACATAAGCCTTTATTCAACTGAACAAAAAAAAAGGTCATGCAATATATGGCTAACCTTTTTTTAGCGGAGGACCTAGAGAAAAAAATGGTGGGTTGTGCAATTTTTTATAATGATAGACAGTGATACACCCAATTTACGTAACAAATCTCATCAAGCTGCTACCTTTTTCACGTGAATACCAGAAATGAACAAAATAAAAACAGTGTAAGTAAGGCAGCGCTAATACCTAAACTTATATATACATACTGTATATAGTATAATAAAAAAACCATGTGAATAAAGAAATGCTTGAAAACACAATTATATACACAAATGTGACAAACAAATCCAAGTAGTCAATGCAGATAAACCATAGTATCCATTCGACCATTTGTAAAGTGTGTTCCACTCGTAAATTGAAAGTTCAAATGGTATACAGTTCAAGCAAGGCCTTTTTCCAAACTTCCACAAAAGGTGCTCCGACCCATATTAAAAATTCACCAGTGCTCCATCCATTTGTGCTCACCCCTTGGACAGCATAGACTCACCAGAAAGCAAGGACAATTGTAATGAAACAAAGGTCAGTCTTGCTGTTTTAGTTTTTATAGTCTGATCTTCCACTTTCCCAGACTCACAGGGCTCAATTCACAAGATAGAAAGCAGGAAACAGAAAGGGACTCATTGCATAAAACCACACAAAATGTTTACTAAAATTATAAAACAACCATTGCACTCACATTTGTTGGTCAAGTTTGGTAATTTATAAGGATCGCAGACACTCAACCGAGCACAAGAGCCATCAAGCATTCCACAATAATTCTGCCTGACGTTTGGCAGTCCAATAGTGACGTCAAAGTCAATCAAGTCTACCCCTATGCATTTCGCCAATAGGCTTCTTCAGGAGTTCAACCAGCCAGTGCTTATCACAACTTAACATTCACATTGAAAAAAAAGACCTTTTTATATATCTATAAAAGCAGTTACATTTTTAGATAAGTTAGGGGACATGGTCCTTTAGTTATACTTCCAGAGAGGATCATCTGCCTCTCTCCCCTCTATCTATGATATGTGTTAAGTTTGTAAAAAAAAAAAAAAAGCCTTGGCATTAACACTTTAAAATAAATGGAAGACCACAATATTCACAAGCTGAGCTATGATGGTTGAAACCAAATACTGCATATTCTGTTTTCTGATCACTAAAAATTTCATAAAGACATCAGCTGGCCAAATGGCTGAAATTTAAGGTTACTCCTACTGGCTCAGCTACAATTCCACGTACCAGTACTGTTCTGTTTGACTTTGTTGAAGGAGACTGTCTAGCTTTACTGACACAGCAGATTTATCATCTAGACTTGTGCATTTAGTAGATTAGAAGTGTATGTTACCTCAAAATTAAATTTTTAATGTATCTGTTTGTTTGTCCTTTTACATCTTTGTAAATGTAGTATGTTCTGTTTCATTTCCTAGTTTTCTGTCAAATACCTGGTTAGCCTGCCAGTACCCCTCCGTACTTTTACAATAAGACTACAAAAAGCATGGAAGCACATCTGTGATGGTGTGGTTAGTTTGCATATCAGTACATCCTTCTAGGAGATACAGGACACCATGCCTTCACACGGTATGCCTGTATCTCTTTTGGTCAATGTAGCTGGAATGCCCACTGCTGCAGCGGGAATAAAGCTTTGAAAGTGGCCGCAGTAGCCAATCACAGCCTGCCATTTGCCGCTGAAGCCTGCAACTGCATGAACCACAGAAAGGATGCCCCTTCTGGAATGCGTCTCACACAGATGGGGAAGGTACACTGTGTGATGTAATTCACTGTCCACGAGTTTACTGGTATGGTTTTGGTATTGTGCTTGTACCATATTGTGCAATTTTGAACATCAATAACCGCCAACTTGATGTCCCTCTTGAGTCATGCCAACCCAGCTTCTTCATATCACAATGCAAGGTTCCTCAGGTGGGGAAATTTACCCATTTGTTCTGAGGACCATTGTCAACAAGACAGAAAGGAAGGGGAAATCTATAATGTTAGAATGGTCACCAGAGCAAAAGGAAGGGGTAAATCATCCAGTAAAGACAATTGTCAAAGTCTTGCATTTCCAGGACAGGAAGTGAGCAAAATTATGACAAAGTTTGGGAAACTTTGAACAAGTGTTGTAAAGTCAACTGCCTCCACTGTGAAAAGAAGCCATGGACAGTGATGTTAATCACAATACTTCTCCACTGCAATGTTAGGTTGGAACTCCAAATTCAATTTGCTCTTTACAATACTACAGAATAGCCTTTGGAACCATTTTTTTTAGATATTTTACTAAAAACTAGTGAAAAAAATATAGAAGTGGCTACTGTTAAACTTCTGAAAATGCTAGTTGCCTGGTTGTCATGGAAAATCTTGGCTGAAATATTTTCTGCTTTGAAACAAGTTCTGACATCATTTGCCATACTTTTGCTTTGTCATATACACAAAAGATAATGGAGCATACAAAAAGGTATTTTCAGAATCAGAAATGGATGCTACAACATTTGTTTCATGATGTGTTCCATCTAAAGCAAGCTTTAATCTGTAATATATTTTCAGCTAAATATTGACCAGGAGAACAATTATTTTACACCAAAATTGAACTCGCAACCTAGTAATTGCAACAAATAAAGGCAAAATTTAGAATTTTCTTGGTATTAATTGATAGCTTTATAAACGTATAGTCAAATAAATCATTATTAGTAGTCTGCAATTTGAATTCACCTTGAACCAGCTCAGGCTCTTGATCACAAACCACTGGTGAACCTTATAATTCATTTAGCTGCACCTTATCTCTGCATTACAAGCAGAAGCCATGAACATAGGACTTCCTTCACAAGTAGGTCATGTAGGGGTCACACAAAAAAAATAAGAATGCTTTGCCGGCCACTTGAGTGCTGTGTCTGTCAAACTGCTGTCACCTGCCATAAACAAACTGACCAAATCAGGAAGTTCTGGTCTCTTTCTTTTAAAAAGTCCACCACATTGTATTTATCCAAGGTATCTCAAGTTGTTAAGACTGTGTTTACATGGTGACATTAGCACTTTAATGCAATCATCTAGTTTCAGACATTATTACATGTGCCATGAACACTCAGTTTTCTATAGCAATTTAAATAATTTTCTTGGGAAACTGACAGTAGCAAAATAAGAAATCATCCTGTCAAGATTGTGAATTAATCGAAACCTGCCCATGACTGAACCAGGGGCAGGTTGCAATGGCCATTGAAGCATAAAGATGTTAGAGACACACTGGGGTTGATTTACTAAAATTGGAGAGTATAAAATCTGGTGCAGCTGTGCATGGTAGCCAATCACCTAACTTCAGCCTGTTCAATGAAGCTTTGACACAAAAACAAACAAACAAACAAACAAACATCAACCCCATTGAGTATCAATGCACTGAAACTTCTAGAATACAATCAAATGGTTGTTAAATATATAAATACTGTATATGGCCACCCTGAATCTACAATATACTACACAAATATATATATATATATATATATATATATATATTCAACCTATGCATATAAATGTCTAGATCTCTTTTATAGTTATTTGGCAGAGTAGCGAATATAAATGTCCTTGGAAGCAATTCTTAATTTATCTTAATTTTATATTGATCATTGCACATAGACTAAAAAAAAATAAAAAAGAATGTGTGATTCACGTACAATCAACAGTAAGTGCTTGCTCAGGCAGGCCCCTGTCGCCCCTCTGAAAAGCC
Organism: Staurois parvus; assembly: GCF_062004578.1. Classification (NCBI taxonomy): domain Eukaryota; kingdom Metazoa; phylum Chordata; class Amphibia; order Anura; family Ranidae; genus Staurois; species Staurois parvus. The sequence continues at coordinate 3,630,801 of NW_028318295.1, forward strand.
CTGGATCACTTTTCAGAGGGCAGTTGACAGGTGCCTGGGATGTGAAACACTTGTTTTAACCCAGAAAAGTCTGCACTCACCACACCACAATTGCATGCAGCATGGCCCCATTCACTTGAATGGATCAAGTGCAGCAGCAGTACTGCCCGTGGAATGCAACCAGAGGTATACATTTTGCTATGGCTGTGGTTTGTGCACAACCTGTCCAGCTGAAAATGCAGTTTAAAAGGTGGGGTTAAAAATGCAGTTCAACCACTTATTTTTGCCACCCCCTGGGACAAGTCCTAAATCAGATCTGCAATCATGTCAATGTCAAATTACATGAATTGGTGGTAGGTGGGCAATATGTATTGTGTTGACAGTACTATTCAAAATGTCAGACAAAGTTGAAACTACAAAACCAAATAAATGCAGCATCAAATGGTGATATAAGATATAAGATCTAATCTTTAGGGTACAAAGTAAAAAAAAAGAAATTATTTAAAATACTGTTTTGTTAGATTTACGGTATATGCACACATAGCTATCTACTGTCCTTGTTATTGTCTTAAATACTATAGAAAGAACCAAAGTAAAGAGATAGGATGGTTTGAGAGTTGGTAAGAAGGGCAGGGTCAAACATCTAATAATAATTATTACTAAAACCGCTCCTCACAACACTGGTGTACAAAAGGGTATCTGTGAATGCACATTGGTGTTGGAGGGCATAGTGTCAGGAATCTTTTCTCACCACGTTTTTCAATATGCCTACAGAAAGAACACAACCCACATACTGCCGTGCTGCTAAAATAAAACTTTGTAAAAGCAAATATCTACAAAGCCAGCGAACAACCCATAAAAGCCCTTAACATTTCATTACAATGAAATAACTCCCACAGTGATTATTAGGCCTCATGCACACAGGATGTTTAAAAATGCTCCCCCTCTTGACAGCAGCATTTTGGCAGAAAAAGCGCCTGACACTTGTAAAAGTTTCTAGCGCTTTTACAAGCGTTTAGGTGTGTTGATAGGCATCAAGCGCTTGGACATGAATTCATTTGATTGGCCAGAATAATAATTTATTCTGGTCATTCAAATTAATTAATAGTCAAATGCTAAACACACATTTAGGAGCATTCACATGTGACAAGTGTTTTGTCTGCCAAAACGCTGCTGGTCCTGAACGCACTGGCCCTGGGTTTTTTTCCCTGCTGTTAAACGCCCCTGTCACTAAAAGCTTCTAAAAATCTATGTGTGCATGAGGCCTAAATTACATTAAATCCTCAGTGCCAATGGTATATATTGGTTGATATAGTAAGTTTGCCCACTTACAAAGACATGTAAGGTCTGCAATTTTTTTTCATAGGTGTACTTTAAATGATAGACACACAATATCAACCAAAACTTCAGAAAAAACACATGATACATGTTATAAATTGAGTTGCAGTTCAGTGAGTAAAATAAGTTTCAGATCCCCAAGCAAAACAAGACTTGGCACTTGGTGGAAAAACCCTTATTGGCAAGCACAGAGGTAAGACGTTTCTTGCTGTTGGTTACCATGTTTGCACACATCTCAGGAGGGATTTTGGTCCACTCAGATCTTCTCTAAATCCTTAAGGTTTCTTTGCTGTTGCTTGGCAACTCAAAGTTTCATCTCCCTCTATAAATTTTTAATAGGATTAAGGTCTGGAGACTGGCCAGGCCACTCCATGATCTTAATATGCTTCTTCTTGAGCCACTCCCCTTTATTGCTTTGGCGGTATATTTAAGGTCATTGTTATGCTGAAAGACCCATCCACGACCCATCTTCAGTGTTCTGGCTGAGGGAAGAAGGTTCTCATTCAAGATTTTACAATACATGGCTGCATTCATTGGCCCCTCAATGTGGCAAAGTTGGCCAGTACCTTTAGCAGAAAACAGCCCCAAAGCATAATGTTTCCATCTCTGTGCTTGACTGTAGGGATGGTGTTCTTAGGGTCATAGTCAGCATTTTGTTTCCTCCAGACACAGTGAGTCGAGTTAATGCCAAAGAGCTATATTTTGGTCTCATCTGACCACAGCATGTTCTCCCAGTCCTTTTCTGAATCATTTAGATGTTCACTGGCAAACTTCAGATGAGCCTGTACATGTGCCTTCTTAAGGAGGGGGACCTTGCGGGCACTGCAGGATTTCAATCCATGACGGTGTATTGTGTTACCAATGGTTTGTTTGGTGACTGTTGTCCCAACTGCCTTGAGATCATTCCTAAGTTCCTCCCGTGTAGTTCTGGGCTCTGAAACCTCACTTCTCTCATGATCATCCTTTCCCTATGAGGCAAAATCTTGGACGGAGCTCCAGACCGAGAACAACTGATGGTTATTTTGTATTTCTTCCATTTGTGAATAATCGCTCCAACAATTGTCTCCTTCTCACCAAGCTTCTTGCTGATGGTCTTGTAGCTCATTCCACACTTGTGCAGGTCTACACTTTTGTCCCTGACATCCTTTGACAGCACTTTGGTCTTGCCCATGGTGAAGAGGTTTGAATGGAAGAAAGGTTTTGTGGACAGGTGTCTTTTATACACATAATGAGTTGCGCTAGGGGCACCTTAAGTTAACAGGACTAATCTGTGTACCACATGACCACATAGCCAGTCTGTGGGAGTCAGGATTATTGTTGGTTGGTAGGGGATCAAATACTTATTATACTCAGTGAACTGCGAGAGAGAGAGAGAGAGAGAGAGAGAGAGAGAGAGAGAGAGAGAATAATTTATAAATCTAAACTGCTATGATGGCTTAACTTACAAACTTGGCTTTCAAATTCCAGAGGTAAAGCAGGTCAGGAAGCACTAATTTCAAAATGCTCCAAATTTAGAAATAAGACCCTGTCATATTCAGGAGATTGTGACAATAAAGACAAATATATACCACTGAGGACAAGTTATATTATAAATTCTATGGTTTCTGATGACAATTCAGCTTTTAGTTGGTAGTAATAAAACAAAATAGTAGTATAGTAAATTGGGTTGACATTTGTGAAGGAGTATCAAATTCTGACAAATTCAATAAAATTTTACCTGCAGCATGTTTTCTTTGATCAATGAGAGTTAAATTTCACTTCTTTTATAATGGTTCAGGAAAACCCAATAAAAAAATGTATAAATACTTTGTGTACAATTTGTGTCTTTTTTATACTAGGATAGATTGTCTCCAAACTCTTGCTATGTTTGGCTTAGTCCACTTAAAAAGCATTCTACAGCTTTATGTACGGATTTAAAAATCCCATACAGACTGACAGGCAAACTCACGGCAGGATTCAGTATCCTGTTCTGTCTATGTACTGCAGCAAGAGCCATTGGCTTCCACTGCTGTCAATCACCTCCAGTAGGAGTAGGGAGAGCTGGGCTGAGCAGCACTGCACGCCGTGTTTCTATGAACACACAGAGCCAGCTCGGGAGTGAGGCCGCACAAGTGCCCCCATAGCAAATGGTTTGCTATGGTGGGAACTTGGAGGGGGGCGGAGCCAGCCAGGAGCACGGGGGGGGGGGGGCGAGAAAAGGAGATTTGGGACTGCTCTGTGCAAAATAATTGCAGAGAAGATAAGTATCACATGTTAAAGAAAAAAAAAATCATATTATATATATATATACAGTTGCAAGAAAAAGTATGTGAACCCCTTGGGATTACGTGGAGTTTTGCATGAATTGGGCATAAAATGTGCTCTGAATGTCATCTAAGTCACAACAATAGAAGAACACAGTCTGCTGAACATAATACTACACAAACATCAGATGTTGCCATGGTTTAATTGCACATAACATGTAAACATTCACAGTGCAGGGAGGAAAAAGTATGTGAACCTTTGGACTTAATAACTGGTTGACCCTCCTTTGGCAGCAATAACCTCAACCAAACATTTCCCATAGTGTCAGGTCAGACTTGCACAATGATCTGGAGTAATTTTGGACCACTTCTCTTCCCAAAACTGTTTCAGTGTAGCAATATTCTTGGGATGTCTGGTGTGAATCGCTCTCTTAAGGTCATGCCACAGCATTTCAATCGGGTTAAGGTCAGGACTCTGACTGGGCCACTCCAGAAGGCGTATTCTGTGCTGTTGCAGCCATTGTTTTGTTGAATTACTTGTATGCTTTGGGTCATTGTCCTGTTGCATCACCCATCCTCTGCGGAGCTTCAGTTGGCGGACAGATGGTCGTACATTTTCCTGCAAAATATCTTGATAAACTCTGGAATTAATTTTCCCATCAATGACAACAATCCGTCCAGGCCCTGAGGCAGCAAAGCAGCCCCAAACCATGATGCTCCCTCCGCCATGTTTTACAGTGGGGATGAGGTTTTGATGTTGGTGTGCTGTGCCTTTTTTTCTCCACACATAGTGTTGTGTGTTCTTCCCAAACAACTCAATCTTGGTTTCATCTGTCCACAGTATATTTTGCCAGTAGTGCTGTGGAACATCCAGGTGCTCTTTTGCAAACTTCAAACGCGCTGCAATATTCTTTTTGGACAGAAATGGCTTCCTCCGTGGTGTCCTCCCATGTACTCCATTCTTGTTTAATGTTTTCCTTATTGTAGATGTGTCAACAAAAATGTTAGCATGTGCCAGAGATTTCTGTAGGTCTTTAGCTGACACTCTGGGATTCTTCTTTACCTCATGCAGCATTCTGCGCTGTGCTCTTGCAGTCATTTTTACAGGACTACGCCTAGGGAGAGTAGCAACAGTGCTAAACTTTCTTCATTTGTAGACAGTCTGTCTTACCGTGGACACATGAACATCAAGGCTTTTGGAGATACTTTTGTAACCCTTTCCAGCTTCATGCAAGTCAACAATTCTTGATTGTAGGTCTTCTGAGAGCTCTTTTCTGCGAGGCATGGTTCACATCAGACAGTGCTTCTTGAAACCAGTAAACCCAAAACAGGTGTGTGTTTTTTAAGGGCAGGACAGCTGTCAGCAACACATCCAATATCATCACACTGATTGGAGTCAAGGTTGGCTCACTCCTGGCTCCAATTAGCTCTGGCAGAAGTCATTAAGCTAGGGCCTCACATACTTTTTCCTCCCTGCACTGTGAATATTTACATGTTATGTGCAATTAAACCATGGCATCATCTAATGTTTGTGTAGTATTATGTTCAGCAGACTGTGTTCTTCTATTGTTGTGACTTAGATGACGTTCAGAGCACATTTTATGCCCAATTCATGCAAAACTCCATGTAATCCCAAGGGGTTCACATACTTTTTCTTGCAACTGTATATATATATACAGTTGTGGCCAAAATTATTCAACCCCCAATGCTGTAAAGGGGTTTAGGGACTATAGTGTACATTTGGAATTGTATTCAGAATCAAATCCTACAAGGACGTTGTAACTACCCAAATGCAACTAAAATGACATCAATTGTTTATGTAATACAGTAGTAAATGGTTCTTATGTGGTTTCTTCATTGCCACAATTATTCAACCCCTTAAAGACTACCACTCTGAAGAACAGAGGTTCATACAGGTGCTTTCCATCAGGTATTGAAAACACCTGTGGATGTCACCGAGCAGCAATCAAGCATAATAAGCACCAATTAGGCAGCTTTAAAATGACTGTGATACTCAGCTCCTTCTAGACATTTACTGGTGTGGTTACAAACATGGTGAAGGCAAGAGAATGGTCCAGGAAGACAAGAGAAGAGGTGATTTCTCTTCACAGGAAGGGCAATGGCTATAAGAAGATTGCAAAGATGTTAAACATACCAAGAGACACCTTAGGAAGCATCATTCGCAAATTCAAGGCAAAGGGCACTGTTGAAACGCTACCTGGTCGTGGCAGAAAGAAGATGCTGACTTCGACTGCTGTGCGCTACCTGAAGCGTAGAGTGGAGAGAAGTCCCCGTGTGACTGCTGAGGAACTGAGAAAAGATTTGTCAGATGTGGGTACAGAAGTTTCAGCCCAGACAATAAGACGCACACTGCGTAATGAAGGCCTCCGTGCCAGAACTCCCAGGCGTACCCCCTTGCTGTCTCCAAAGAATAAGAAGAGTCGACTGCAGTATGCCAAAAGCCATGTGGACAAACCACAAAAGTTGTGGGATAGTGTTCTGTGGACTGATGAAACAAAATTAGAACTGTTTGGGCCCATGGATCAACGCTATGTTTGGAGGAGGAAGAACAAGGCCTATGATGAAAAGAACACCTTGCCTACTGTGAAGCATGGTGGAGGGTCAATCATGCTTTGGGGCTGTTTTGCTTCTGCAGGTACAGGGAAGCTTCAGCGTGTGCAAGGTACCATGAATTCTCTTCAGTACCAGGAGATATTGGATGGAAACGTGATGCAGTCCGTCACACACCTGAGGCTTGGGAGACGTTGGACCTTTCAACAGGACAATGATCCCAAGCATACCTCCAAGTCCACTAGAGCATGGTTGCAGAGGAAAGGCTGGAACATTTTGGAGTGGCCATCGCAGTCACCAGACTTAAATCCGATTGAGAACCTCTGGTGGGACTTAAAGAAAGCAGTTGCAGTGCGCAAGCCTAAGAATGTGACTGAACTGGAGGCCTTTGCCCATGAAGAATGGGCGAAGATACCCGTAGATCGCTGCAAGACACTTGTGTCAAGCTATGCTTCACGTTTAAAAGCTGTTATAACTGTAAAAGGATGCTGTACTAAGTACTAAGATTGAATGTCACTTGGGGGTTGAATAAAACTGATAATGCTGTGAGCACAGAAAAGACATTTGTGGTTATTTCATTATAACTGTTATGTTATATTTGTCTGACCTACAAGTGCCTCTTTAATGTAAATGTAAGCAAGATGACTGAATGATCAAAAGCAATGTCAAACTGGCCAAAACACTCAATTTCAGTGGGGGTTGAATAATTTTGGCCACAACTGTATACACACACACACACACACACACACACTGCTCAAAAGTATTATAGGAGCACTTTTTAATCAGAGTGTAGTATCAAGCCAATTAAACTTCTTGGCTAGTGATCTGGCCTATTAAGTAGCAGAGGGGTTGTTAATCAGTTTCTTCTGCTTTGGTGTTAATGAAATTAACAACAGGTGCACTAGATGGGCAACAATGAGATGACCCCCAACACAGGAATGATTTTACAGGTGGAGGCCACTGTCATTTTTTTCCTACTCATCTTTTCTGACTGCTTTTCACTAGTTTTGCCTTTGGCTAGGGTCACTACTGGTAGCATGAGGGGATACCTGGACCCTACAGAGGTTGCACAGGCAATTCAACTCCTCCAGGATGGCACATCAATACGTGTCATTGCTAGAAGGTTTGCTGTGTCTCCCAGCACAGTCTCAAGAGCATGGAGGAGATTCCAGGAGACATGCAGTTACTCTAGGAGAGCTGGTCAGGGCAATATAAGGTCCTTAACCCATCATCAGGACTGGTATCTGCTCCTTTGTGCAAGGAGGAACAGGATGAGCACTGCCAGAGCCCTACAAAATGACCTCCAGTGGCCACTGGTGTGAATGTCTCTGACCAAACAATCAGAAACAGACTTCATAGAGCTCGATTGGCATTTGCCATTGAACACCAGAATTGGCAGCTCTGACACTGGTGCCCTGTGCTTTTCACAGATGAGAGCAGGTTCACTCTGAGCACATGTGACAGATGTGAAAGGGTCTGGAGAACCTGTGGAGAACGTTATGCTGCTTGTAACATCGTTCAGTGTGACCATTTTGGTGGTGGGCCAGTAATGGTCTGGGGGGGGGGCATATCCATATAAAATATAAATCCAAGATATAAATATAAGATATAAATCCAATAGAACACCTCTGGGATATCATGTTTCAGTCCATCCGACACTGCCAGGTTGCACCTCAGGCTGTCCAGGAGTTCAGTGATGCCCTGGTCCAGATCTGGGAGGAAATACCCCAGGACACCATCCGAAGCATTGCTTCAGGATGAGCCGTCCGCTCTGATTGACACCCCATCCTCTGTTAATTACACTCAGCCAGCCTTCCCTTTAATGGTCTTCTATATAATGGCCGCCGGCCAGGGTTACCAGAGACTTGACAAAGCGCAACTGCGCAAAACATGTCGTCTTGGTAACCCTACATATGCTCCCAGCTGAAGTCAACGCCGGACACTGCCTTCGCTTGCCATGGTGACACCACCCAGGACGCTGGTACGCTGACACCACGTGATTTGAAGCCGACAGGAGCATTCTCTGATCTCAGCTCCCCTCAGAGCGGATGGGCCGTCCACTGGAATCACACTGTCCACTTCAGGCTGGTCAATTTTATTATATTTGCTACTTTGTCTCACCCAATAAAGATGCACCTTCACTAAGGTGCTTGTCTGAGAGCATTTTCCACAGCGCCTTTTTTTTCCAGTTCTCTTGGCCATGTAAAATGACAGAGCAGGGTCAGTGCATGCTGAAGTGCACAGTGCGCAGAAGTCGCCAACTGTCTGCAGAGTCAGTAGCTAAAGACCTCCAAACATCAGATTAGCACAACAACAGTGAATAGAGAGCTTCATGGAATGGGTTTCCATGGCCGAGCAGTTGCATCCCAGCCTTACATCACCAAGTACAATGCAAAGCATCAGATGCAGTGGTGTAAAGCACACTGCCACTAGACTCTAGAGCAGTGGAGGTGTGTTCTCTGGAGTGACAAATAATGCTTCCCTGTCTGGCAATTTGATGGACGTATCTGGGTGTAAAGTAAAGGGAACTCTTAAGGTGTCAGCATACGAAGACATTTCAGACAATTTCATGCTCCCAACTTTATGGGAAGAGTTTGGGGATGGCCTCTTTCTGTTCCAACATGACTGCTCACCAGTGCACAAAGCAAGGTCCATAAAGACATGGATGGGCAAGTTAGAATTGGAGGAACTTGACTGGTACTGAACTCAACCCGATAGAACACCTTTGGGATGAATTAGAGCGATACATATACATATGTGCTCATAATGTACTGTTAGTGCTCATTACCTCATTATGGTATTTCTGCATTCTCATACCTTGGTCTTGTCAAAACTTTAATAAAAAGATTGGAAATGGGAAAAAAATATATGGATTTACATTCACCTTAAGTACAACAAGGTGAATTCCACCTTGTGGATTCATCTTTTGTATTTACCAATATTGACATTTTGCTCTGACAGGAGAGAAGCACTCTGCTACACAGCACCTGCACTGCCTGCCCCTCAACTCCCATCCACTGTCCATGTTCTCCAAGGCTGAGCAAGAAAAGTGGAGGAGTGGGCACAACGGCTGCAAATGACTGCAGATGCAAAATGGGAGACCCGAAAGTCCAGTATCAGTGCATTTGATTTGATTATAGTAATAACTATACTTCCAGCGCTTAGTAAAAATGTAAACAGTAAATAAAACAGACAAGTCCATAAGGTGGCATACATCTTGCTACACTTATAAGCTAGCACATTTTTAAAGTGCAGCAATTCCTGGAGTTCTTCTTTAAATTAGGAAATGCAAGAAAAAAGTAATGAAGCACACTCAATCAGATTTTAGCTGTCAGCGACTCCATTTAGGTATGTTGAACTCTGATTGATTGTTCCACGTTGTTACACCTTGCACCTAACCGTTGCTCTTTGCATATTCTTACGGCAATATTAACAATGAGCATGATTGTATCTGAATAGTTACATGTGATACAGAAGACTGAAGATGGGTAATTAGGATAAACTGATAAGCAAAAGTAGTAAGGTGATCAAACTTTATTTCTTACCTTTCTCTCCACTCATGTCGTAGGTCTTGTCTTGCAGAAAGTAATGGCAAGATTGACTTTGCTATATTGCACCTGTCCTGTTGTGACCTCGTTTGTTGTACAAGTTCTTTTAGCATAAGGCTGGTCTGTGGAGCAGTAAATTAACATGGAAAAGAACAAAGAGAAATTTTAAAGCCTTCATAGGAATAGAGGTACACTTAAAAAAAAAAAAAAAAAATATATATATATATATATATATATATATATATATAGTGAAGGAAATACGTTTTTGATCCCCTGCTGATTTTGAATGCTTATTTCCCTCAAGAACATGCAAATCAGTGCATAATTTGTTAGACATGCATTTCTCTTGATTTTTTTGTTGCTATTCTGTCTCTCAGTGTTACAATACACCTACCATTCAATTTTTAGACTGATCATTTCTTTGTGAGTGGGCAAACATTCAAAATCAGCAGGAGATCAAATACTTGTTTTCTTCACTGTATATATATTTATTAATTAGCATTACTGCATTGTATACAAACTAATCAATAGATGAGAAACAATGGCCTGAATATGGGCAATATGTATTAACATTTCAATATGTGTTATGTAAAACACACTATAACATATAATGAAACAAACCACATGGAATTTGCCCCAGCTATTTAAAAATAAGGTATAATAAGTCCTCCTACTAACAGTGGACAGGACTCAAAGGGTTATGATTAAATAACAAATTAAATAACAAGGTATGCTGCTCTTGGTCAAGGTAGTTTTAAGCATAGAGTTCAGTGTCCATAATTAGATAATGCATAGATTTCAGGATTTAGGATTAAATAACACCTAGAGTACAGGAGTCAGGCTAAAGTAGCACAGAGAGTTCAGGGGTCACGATTAAATGATGCAGAGTTCAGGAATTAGTAACGCACAGAGATTGGGGTCAGGATAAAGGGATACTGAGAATTCAGGGGTCAGGATTAAGTAACACAAAGTTCAGAGGTCAGGCGTAGGTAACACACAGAGATCAAGGGTCAGGATTAACCAACACAGTTTTAGATAACACACAGAGATCAGGGGACAGAATTAACCAACACAGTCTAATGCTGGCCATATACTATACAATTTTCTGTCCAATTTCTGTTAGATTTACCTTCAACTATGTAGTGCAAGGGCCTGCCTAATTGGATACAACTGAAAGTGTTGTTTAGGTTTGACCTCATATTATATGGTTTTTAGTAAATCTAAAGCAAAATTCTCAAGAAAATTTTATAATGTATGGCCAGTTAAGAGAGACAATGGGACAGGATTAAAGCGGTTGTAAACTTCAGACATGAAATATAAACAAAGCATATCCCACTATAGTGTGTACTTTTTCTCAATTAAGAGAACTAAATGTCCTTTCTGTCTGCTGCTTCGTTCCTTTGCTGTCAGCCTGAATCACTTCTGATAAGTTTTTCTGATACAAAGAGATAAATGGTGAACTATGCATTCCCCGCTTTATTAAAATGACTCTTATAAACCATTTTTAATAAAGTAAAATAAAAACAAAAAGGTGCTCCAAGCAGTTTGATCCCTCAACAAAGATTACACACTGTGCGCAAAAGACATCTAAGGCAGCCCATACATGATTCCTTTTTTCTCATTCAACCAGCAGGTTGAACAAAAAGAAAGAGCTGATTCTTTCATCCACCTGTTTGGTGTGGATGTGGGAAACTATCCCGCTGAGGTATTGTATTCTGCTGGTGGGGAGCTTTTACCACCGCAAGAATACATTGAACAGTGTTGCCAGCTATTAGCCGGTGGTTCTGATCGTATGGTAAAAAACCAACAGGCTGGTTGTACACAAGTCTTGCGTACAACCAGCTAGCCCATACATGGATCAAAATTCAGCTGGTCCCTGCTGAACTGGCCAAATTTCGATCCATATATGGCTGGCTTTAATGTTTTCTGAGTCTATGGATTCACAATAAAGAAACGCAAACAGCTGTAGCAAGTGTGAGGCTTTCTATTACTGATACACATTAATCTGTTGTATTGAATTTCTTTACAAGCATATCAAAATTAGAGGATACATGTACTTTCAAACAAAGTGCATTTATCCTTTATGTCTCGTTTACCTGACCCAACCTAATCCACCCCCCTCCCAGAATCATAGTTATCTTTTTCCAATGGCTAAAGCCCCTGGAGTTTCTTTACATTCCTCAATGCAATAACCCTTGTTTCAAAGTGTTCTAATCCTTTAACCCTTTGCTGTCACTGATGTAAGGCTTATGTCAGCAGCTATGGCAGTATTTAAATACACAAGTACATTTCTTCAGCCAACTGTTGGCTTTCTTGTGGAACATTTTCTCCTCCAGTTTTAGAGCTGTTATTACATTCAATACAGTACAAGGGAAAATATTATGGGTCTAAAAGACCCCTAATGTCTTATTAACAAGAACTTGTGACTTCCAATGTGTAGTCACATTGGTGTTTTGCCAGCCCCCTAAGTTATAGCAGTAAAGTAAACAAAAATAAAAAGAAAGAACGTTAAAAACTACAAATACATATATCAATAAAAACTAAATAGTTTTAAAGCCTCCCTGCCACTAGCTACATTATGTACATGCTTTAAATGTGTAGTATCTAGTAAAAAATGTTTTAATTTTGGATAGAGTGTCAGTGATCCCTGTCAGTTTTTTTTTTGTTTTTGCCATCTGTGTCCCATTGGGGAGATTTCCCTTCACTTCCTGTCCCATAGCGAAAACAGGAAGTGCAAGAATCCCTGAAAACTAAGTGGATCTCTTGGGAACCCCCAGGCCACCAGAACTAGTGTCTCCATTGGAAGATTTCCTCCCTATTACATTTCTGGGGACAACCCAAAATTTGGGATTTTCTTTTACTTTCACTTTCAAGGATAATTAGTAAACATGACAAATAGAAAGGGTGAATCTCCCTAACAGGGACACAGACAACAAAACCTAATAGGTGTTCTAATCCATCTCCAATCTATCCAAAACTGAAAAAAAAAGGTTTGCCTTTAGTTATACTTTAACACACCTCATCTTTTATATTTTACAAAAAGGGGGGTAATATATTGCATGTACAGGTGTATTCAAAAAGCAGAACATTTTCTATTGTTTGAAAACTCCTGTATGCTATATGTGTGTTTACTCAACTACCGAGGAATACTCGAGCACAGTCATACACAGCCATTCATGTCTATGGGTGGCTGTAAGCAGCGTGTAGGCTTCCAAGGAGGTGAGAATATGCCAGAATTTATGTTGCATGAACTTAGGCACTCGTGTGCAAGAAGCCTCAAAGATGCCTTTAAATATTTAAGGGTTGGGGAAGTGTGATGCAAACAGGAAGGGAATTACACAGTAAGGATGTATCACAAAGTGAGTTATCCTGGCTATTTGAGTTAGAATTGCTGATAAGAGTATAAGGAAAGAGAGGATACATTTGAAGGTGCAGCAACACACCAAAGGTGCCAGGAAGGTGCTCCAGATTGTGGAGGTAATCATTTTTTTTGTCTATTTGGAATAGAGTAAGCAAGATTTTAAATATCTACTCTCTTTGTTGCTGTCTGTATACCTTTGTGAACCTTTGTGAAAATTCCCCTAAGAGATACAATAGGAAGTTAAAGGAAGTCTCCTAAAGTGAGGAAAATTCCCAGCTGTCCTTGAAACTGGTGTCCATTAGACAATTTCCCTTACTTCCTGTTCTGGAAACATCTTTCCTTCTTGATGTCAATGTTCCCCAGTACAAATAGAGGGGTGAATCCCCCCCCCCAAAAAAAAAAGGCAACAGAGCCTCTTTCCTATTTCATCCAAAACTTAAACCAAAAAAAATGGAGTTGGGGAGCAAGCTGCACAATTCAAAACAGACTATTATTAATATTATTATACAGTATTTATATAGCGCCAAATGGTTTCCTTAGCGCTTTACATTATAGTGGGGACAGTGCATGAGACAGTACAGTAACAAAACGATACACGAGGGGTTCGAGGGCCCTGCTCTTTCGAGCTTACAATCTAGGAGGGAGGGGATAGTGGCACAGGAGGAAGTGGCTGTGGGGGATGGAGTGGTAGGAGGAGTGGAGGAGATCGGCAGTTAGGTGAGAGTGGGGTAGGCTTCCCTGAAAAGATGGGTTTTCAGGGTGTGCCTAAAGGTGAGGAGAGTAGGTGACAGTCTGAAAGATTGGGGTAGTGAGTTCCAGAGGATGGGGGAAGTCCTGGAGTCGGGCGTGGGGGGTGGAGACCAAGGAGCTAGAAAGTAGGAGGTCTTGTGAGGAGCGAAGATTACGGGTTGGGTGGTATTTGGGTATCAGGTCAGTGAGGTAGTTTGGGGCAGCGTTATAAATGGCTATGTCAGTGTTAGTAGTTTGAATTTGATGCGTTGGGCAATCGGGAGCCAGTGGAGGGAATGACAGAGGGGGGTGGCAGAAGAGGAGCGGTTGGTAAGGTGGATGAGTCTGGCCGCTGAGTTCAGGATTGACTGAAGCGGGGATAGTCTGTGATAAGGTAGGCCGGTGAGGAGGGAGCTGCAGTAGTCCACGCGTGAGATATTGAGGGAGTGAACGAGTTGTTTAGTGGTGTCTGGGGCTAGGAACGTATGTATTTTGGAGATGTTACGGAGGTGGAGCCTGCATGAGCTTGCTAGCGATTGGACATGGGTTTGGAAGGACAGGTTTGAATCTAGAGTGACACCTAGGACTTTGGCTTGTGGGGTGGGACTGATGGTGGCGTTGTTGGTCGTGATGGAGAGGGTGGGGGGGGGGCGTGGGCTGGGGGGAAAATTAGGAGCTCAATTTTAGAAAGGTTCAGTTTGAGGAAGTGGAGCGACATCCAGTCTGATATGTCGTTCAGCAGGTGGGTGATACGGGCGGAGACTGAAGGGGTGAGTTGAGGGGTGGAGAGGTAAATTTGCGTGTCATCGGCGTAGAGGTGATAGTTGAAGCCGTAGGAGTGTATCAGTTTGCCAAGGGAGGAGGTGTAGATGGAGAAGAGAAGGGACCCGAGGACAGAGCCTTGGGGGACCCAACATAGAGGGGGAGAGAGGGGGAGGTGGTAGCGTTATAGGTAACGCTGAAGGAGCGTTGGGAGAGATAGGAGGAGAGCCAGGAGAGAGCGAAGTCTCTGATGCCGAGGGAGTGTCGTTTATCGAGGAGGAGGGGGTGGTCAACTGTGTCGAAGGCCGCGGAGAGGTCGAGGAGTAAGAGGACTGAGTAGTGGCCATTAGCTTTGGCGGTTAGCAAGTCATTAGTGATTTTGAGTAGGGCGGTTTCGGTGGAATGTAGGGGACGGAAGCCAGACTGTAGTGGATCGAGGAGGTTGTTGTCAGTGAAATGGGAGCTCAGGCGATTGTTAGACCTAGGTGACCTCCTCAGTGGTGGCAAGGCAGAAGGAGCGGAGTGTTGGGGAGGTTATAGTGTGCGGGATGTTAAGGGTGGTGGGGGGCAGGGTGGTTGCGAGGTCAGAGGAGGGGAGAGTTGGAGGGGTTGTAGTGGGAGGGAGGCTAGGTGGGGAGGTAAGTGAAGCATTGGCAATGTTCATATGGATTGCGTTGATCTTATTTTGGAAGTGAATGGCAATCTTGTGGGTGGTGAGTGAGGTACTGGGTGGGGGTGGGGGGGAGAGAGTAGAGAGTTGAAAGTGGAGAAGAGCTGACGAGGATTGGAGGAGAGGGAGTTGATGAGGGTTACGAAGTAGGTTTGTTTGGCGGCATGGAGGGAGGAGGTGTAGGTGAGGAATGCGGATTTGTAGAGGGAGAATGCTTGAGGGGATTTGGTTTTGCGCCACAATGGTTCCAGCGCATGACTGCGTCGCTTAAGGGGTGCTAAGGAGTCTAGGGCAGCTCTTAGCGTGTTGTTATACGCAGCAGTGGCCAGGTCAGGGCATGACAGTGGAAGGATACTGTCGTACAGACAGTCAGCTGCAGAGTGGAGAGGGGCTGGGTTCAGGTTGCGGAGATTACGGCTGGTGAAGGTTTGACGTTTGGGGGGGAGGTGTTGGAGGACGGGGAGATGGAGAAGGTAATGAGGTTGTGGTCAGAGAAAGGGAAAGGGGTGTTAGTGAGGTTGCGGGGGGTGCAGAGATAGGAGAAAACGAGGTCCAGCATGCACTGTGTCAAAGAAGCGGGATACGGGTCCAGATTACTGCAATCCTCAGAGGGGTGGGGGAGAAGAGTCGGATGCAGTGGGCCTCAAAGGAGGAGAAGGATAGAGGGGGGGTTTGGGAGGACCTGGAAGTTGCTCAGCGGTGACAAGAGCATGCGGACCCCACCACCTCTATGACCGCTCGGTCTGGGTGAATGGGACCAGACGAGACCTCCATAGGAGAGTGCCGCAGGGGAGGTGGAGTCAGTGGCTTGGATCCAGGTTTCCGTGACCGCTAAGAGGTTGAGGGAGTGGGAGATAAAGAGGTCATGGATGGCGGTGAGCTTGTTGCACACCGATCGGGCGTTCAGGAGTGCAACCGAGAGTGGAGGGGTGGGTGCGGGGAGGAGGGGGACAGGTATAAGGTTGAGGGGGTTGTGGCGGTTTGTGTGAGTAGGACTAGACAGGGAAGAGTCTATTTAGTAGAAGGGTAGAAGAAGGGTATTAAAACTACAAATGCAGATGTGATTAGGCCATGCACCACATGTATTCAGTTATCTCACACATAAGAAAGGACTAGATGTAAGAGATGGCCCTGCTGAGAGCAGCAGAGAGTGTATGTATGTCTGGAGAGAATGAGCTGCAGGGTGAAAAATGAGGCCTTAAGATGTGAGCTTCTGGACTGGCAAGACTGAAGTGCTGTCTATGGTGACTGTTATCTCAGACAACAAAATGCATTTTGATGAAGCAAAGATAACCACCTGTTTCATCATGTTGTGTTTAAATCAATGGTGAGTTTTAAACAATGAATCTTGTGTGGGTATAATTTAATGGGAAACACTGCCTGGCATTTTACTTAAAGGCAGAATGATGACAGATTAATCATCTTCTCCCATTCTATATGGGAAATAACAGGAGATTTATCACTTACACTTTCTGGTACAATATTTGCATCATCATGTGATTGTAAAAGACTGCTCTTTCAATTGTGTAACGGAGAACTGCTTTTGTAGCAGCTTATATTAATAGTGTGATGGAAACGAAGAAATCAGATTGAGATTTGAGGCATAATAGGAAGAAAGCAAGAAAAGAGGTAACGGAAAAAGGACTGTGGGTGCAGAACTCAGGCATCAGGAGAGGGTGAGAATGGAAGCAATGTCAACAAACTCTGGAGACCTACTGCAGTCTACAGCAACATTGAAGTTACATCTAGTGGAACATCACCAAAATTCTCGGACTTTTCCTGAAGACAAGGACTTATCATTTCTCATTAATATTTTCTTAGATGGACTGGCTGCTGGAGGGCTGGGATAATTACGAGCCAGGAAATCTAAGCTTTAGTGCCCAGGGAAGTACATTATATTAATATCGCTGTAGCTTTTAATAAAGAAAGAATGTTGAATGACCTCTGATGCAAGTTTAATTATTGTTTATCATATACAACCAAGAACAAATTGCTTGGGTCAAACTCAGTGGTAAGCATTTTTTATCAGCTGCACTCCCTGCTCGATGTGAGAAATACTAAGCTTCAACAGTCTCAGTGTTTCATATATACATTATGTACCCTATGGCCTAAACAAAAAAGAGAAAAAGATCTGATATAGTACTTGAAATGTAGCACTTATGATGTGCACCAAACTACAAATTCAAGAAAAAGCAGCCTCTTCACCTATCCTCATTGTGAAAAGTTGATACATTCACTGGGGTTGATTTATTAAAGGCAAACAAACTGTTTACTATGTAAGGGAATTTGTGATTTGCAAAGGAATTGCTCCTTAGCTTAGTGAATGTGGTGAAAATTAACTCTGCAGAGCTTCAACCCATTCACCAAACTAAGGAAAATTCCCTTGCAGACGTGAAAATGTAATTAAAAGGTGAACAGCCTATTTGCCTTTAGTAAATCAACCCCACAATATTTGCTCTAATACTAATTCAGTGTTTTGTTACCCTCACAAATCTTCCATGCTACTTTACTCTAATGCATTTGGAATTTTTTATACTGAGAATGTGAACAATTTTTGTTAATTTCTCTCTAAAATAATTTGAAAAAGTAAACAACACATTTTGATTTTGGTTGTTTAGCTAAACAGCTTCTTTGCATCAGAATAGAGTGGGAGTTTTCAGAGAAGTATATGTACGGTGGCAAAAAAATGCATGTGAACACCTTGGAATTAACTGTTTTTTCTGCAGTAATTCGCCATAAAACATGATCTTACATATGAATCAGCAAAATAAGTTGTTTAAATAATTAGAAACAACAAGCAAACAAAAGTTTTAGTAATCACATTTTAGCAGACTCTTGACTGCTTTCATTGCACCAACCGATTACAGCTAATATATCAAGTCTGATGATAGGTACTAGATCTGTAACTGCCGCTTCCCCTTAGAGTTGACTGAAGCCTTCAACTACTATCTTGAGCTAATGGAGGTATTTTACAGTGAGGGGCTAGAGGTCAAAAGACAGGATAACAAGCACTTCTACTGGTCTTGGCTTTCCTAGCCTTATCAGGTTTTGACTTAAAAAAGGCATGTGTGTTATTTTCAATGTTTGCACAATGCCAACACTTTCTTTTGATAATTTCCTGACTAAGATGGGATTAACCAGTGACCTCTGACAAGTATAGTTTATGAACTCAAGCTTGCAAGAATCTAAATGACTGATTTTAGTACCGCTGGGTTTATCTGTACTTTTTTAGGCTGCTAATCAACCAAAAACATATTATTTATTTTTTTAAGGGACTGCCAAGTATCTGAGCACTGACATGCCTGCCCTTGTTCTTCCAGGTTTGCACACTTACCATGTTTTTTATAAGGACAGTTTCTTGCTCTTGTTGGGAAGTGCAGAAGCCAGACTTCCCCTAATGCAGCAGGCATTGTATAGCTTCAAGGTAGGTAGAGCAGATCCTGCCACCAGAGTTCCAAACAGATAAATGTAAATGTCGCCTTATCTACCTCCTACGGTCCAGCACTTCCATCCCTTTAATGTGGCCATGGACACTTCCAGGTTTTACTTTACAAATCATGTGACAAAGTGGACCCCTGGTTCTCCATTTAAGCTGGATTCCCCCTTGAGCATGGAGACCACGCTCCACTGAGCTACCAAAGTTATTATGCTCCCATGAGTTACCAAAGTTATAATAATGCTTCCCTAAGCTTCCCAACCTGAACACCACAGCTTGACAGCCCAAATGACGTTTGCATTCACAGCCACCCTTGCACTTCCACTGCTCACTGCTGCATCTATGAGCTCTGCTGCACCTGCAGGCCCTGTAGTACCTACAGTCTCAGCCTTCACAGCACCTTTGTTACATCAATATTCTCTGATGCACACAGCTGTACCAAGAGTCTTTGCTGCAACCCTGCTGAACTCTGCCATATCCACAGTCTTTGCTGCACCTCTACTGCACTTCGGCAGATCCCACAGCATCTGCAACAACCACAGCCTCACTATGGCTGCATCCACAGTCTGAACCTCTGTGCCATCATACAGTGCATCCAGAAAGTATTCACAGCACTTAACTTTTGGCACATTTTGTATGTTACAGCCTTATTCCAAAATGGATTAAATTCATTTTTTTCCTCAACATTCTACAAACAATACCCCATAATGACAACGTGAAAGAAGTTCATTTTTAAATCTCTGCAATTTATTAAAAATAAAAAACCATGTACATAAGTATTCACAGCCTTTGCCATGACAATCAAAATTGAGCTCTGGTGCATCCTGTTCCCACTGATCATTCTTGAGACAATTCCACAACTTGATTGGAGTCCACTTGTGGGAAATTCTGTTGATTGGACATAATTAGGAAAGGCATAAACCTGTCTATATAAGGTCCCACAGTTAACAGTGCATGTCAGAGCACAAACCAGCCCATGAAGTCCAAGGAATTGTCCGTAGACCTCCAAGACAGGATTGCATCAAGGCACAGATCTGGGGAAGGGTACAGATAAAGTTCTGTAGCATTGAAGGTCCCAATGAGCACAGTGGCCTCCATCATTCGTAAATGGAAGAGGTTTGGCACTGCTCCCTATCCAACCTGATGGAGCTTGAGAGGTACTGCAAAGAAGAATGGGATAAATTGCCCAAAAATAGGTGTGCCAAACTTGTACCATCATACTCAAAACGACTTGAAGCTGTAATTGGTGCTAAACATGCCTCAACAAAGTATCAATCAAAGGCTGTGAATACTTATGTTTTTTTTGTTTTTTTTTTTTAATAAATTGCAAAGATTTCAAAACAAACTTCTTTCATGCTGTCATTATGGGGTATTGTTTGTAGAATGTTGAGGACAAAACTTAATTTAATCCATTTTGGAAAAAGGCTGTAACATAACAAAATGTGGCAAAAGTTAAACGCTGTGAATACTTTCTATTTGCACTGTAACTGCATCTGCAGCCTCAAGTCTCACTCCTGCTTTTGGCTTACCAGTACCTAGGTCCTCCCTAGCACCCTGGTTCCTCATTACCCAACACTTCCCTTCTCTGCCACTGTATCTGTTGAGTGACCTGGGGCAGTCTCTGCTGCCCCTTAGATTAATTTCTCAGAAAAAAAGCAGACACACAGGGGAGCAGAATTCACACCTCAGGCTGTAACAACCTGCTTGAGCCAAGATTGTACACTTCAATCTCTTGGTTATAACTTCTCAGAGTTCCATATAGGTTTTTGTCTCTCTGTTTGATGGAGCTTGAACATGCCTTCTTTGCTGCCAGCACACCCCCACACATCTTCGCCAAGGAAGCATGAAAGTGTGCCAATATGCATTACAATTTAAAATTGTGGTGGCCAAAATGGACTGCAGCAACAAGGTCCCAACACCCATTTTCTGGCAAGGACTTCCCAACTGTGTCAAGGACACTTTGCTGATGTGAAAAAAAACTACCCTCTGTGACGATAGCGGCGTCAGACCCCAGCCCTTCTCACCAAACTCGTGACCGAAAGACTAGCCAATCTAAAACCGCGCTGTCACGTGCGTAACAATGCCACGCCCAGCTGCACCCTGCACAAAGATTTTCCAGCTAATGGACCACAATCTGTGTACCTGCTGCCTGGGAGCGATTGTAACTGGGTCAGGTTAATTACGCAATTAACCATTCACACTGCCACCACCTCCTTTTGTACAGAGAAAGAGAAAACTCGACAATATCAGAAATAACACTATGATGTTTGAATAATCGTTTGTATAAACAATGTCACCACAGACAGATGTATGCAGACGTTTTAAAACACACAGCAGTGCTCTTCAGAAGCAGGGATTCTTAGCTTGCATTAAAGAGCTTTAGAAACAGTTCAACACTTTCAGAAAGTAAGATTTATTACAAAAAGGTCAAAAGGATGCAATAAAAATATTTACAGAAAAAGATGTAGCCTATATATATATATATATATATATATATATATACATACAGAGCAACAACACAGCAAAGAGATAACAGAAAGAAATTTAGAGAGGTGAGGTACTTGCCAAAAGTCCTGGGTTAAGAAGATCAAGTTTCCTGAGCAAAAGGGCCTTTATCTCCCAAAGCTGGTTCCTGGTGTTAACAGGGAGGATTCTTCAACTTAGCTCAACTCAGCTTAGCTTAACTTTCTGCTCCAAGCATAACAGCTTTTTGTAGGAGCTCAGCAGGGTGTCTCCCTGAAGTAGAGAACCAATTGCCTCATTCGGGGAGGTTGTTGGAGGCGGAGACCCCAACTAGAACCAAAATCCCTTGCAGCTTATATCATGACCCATAACTTACCCTCTGTGCATGTAGCAGCCTAGCCACTAGTAGATTATTATGCAGAAGCATCTGCTGAACGTCTAGATATGAAATATGACATACCTGCGTGGGACGGTTAAGGAGATATCATTATCTGCTCTCCTGTAGATTTCAGCTAGGGGGTGTAATATATCAGGCGACTTGTATTAAAGTGACCGATCTGAATATATGCCTGGTCTCCTTGTAAGTCTTTCATATTCCAAGATATGAAATCATAGGGGAAAGTGGATTTTGAATGTGATGTCTGTTTTACGGCTTATCTGGAATGTCTTTGAAGTTCAGTGAAGGACTTGGTTTATGGCTTTACGATATCTCAGATTGAGAAGCTAACAAACACCTGGGCACCAGCTAGTGGGATTTATAACCATTAAGCTCTCCTGCTGAGCATGTGATCTCTGGCATCATCCAGACTACATTCCTGAGGGAGGGGGGAAATTGGAGGGAGGCTGGTTTGGGAGTAGAAATGATACAAGATGGAGGATCCTTAGCAAGATGGGTGACCGCGTCCATCTCTGTATGCACAATTGCTACACCCTCCTCCTAGGATAATTTGATTTCCCTCTACTATTGAACTGATGTCTGGTTCTAGGAATGCTCCCAGGAGCATAGTTGCTAGTGACATTTCTCTCTGCTACTGGTCCAACTATAACTAAATAGGTGGACTTACCTGTCAGGAATCTTATTCTGTTAAACACATGTAACTAGGTGAAGCTCTGCTGCCCTCTGAGGAAAGAAGGGACATTTTCTCATCCAATGTCCTCAACATCTGGGAAATCTACTGGATCATTCATCTCCATCCTCTGCAAATTCCCACACTTTTACCATCCATTTCTAAGCCAGGGGTCAGTAAAATTTAGTTGCAGCCTTTATTGACTCTAGGGTCAGATGTTTCATCAGAAATTACCTTTTTTTCTGAAGTCAGGTCCTCAAAAAGTGGGGAAACCCCATAAGGGGCTAACCTCACACAGTCCAGCTTCCCCCCTTCCGTGTGACCACAGACACTTACAGGTTTTACCTGGAGTTTCATGGCCACATCAAATGGCAGCATTAAGTCCATGCTCCCCTGAGCTACCAACATTATACTGCTTCCCTGAGTTACCTAACCCAAATGTCATAGCTAGATAGCAGTGGCCGCTGCACCCACAGCCATCCTTACACCTCCACACTACTGCATCCACAGGCTCAGCTACAGCCACATACATCTTTGCAACTCCACTGTGCACTGCATTCACAGGCTCTGCTGTATCCACAGCCTCTGCAGCACTTTTGCTACATCCACAGCCTTCTGCCTACTACAAAATCCACAGATTCTGCTACACCAAGAGCCACCTTTGCCCCTCCGCCGCCCATTGCTGCATTCACAGGCTATGTTACACCTGCAGCCACCCTTGCACCTCCGTTGCTCACTGCATTTACGGGTTCCGCTACACCCACAGCCCTTTTGCCACATCCACAGTCTCTGCTGCACCTACAGCCTTTGCTGCACCTCAGCAGACTTCACAGCACCCACAACCTCAACTGCACCTCTGCTCCATCCACAGACTCTGTCATGCTCCCATAGTCAATGCTGCATCGACAGCCTGAACTTCTGCTGCACCACCTCTGTACTAGTAGTTTTCACTGCATGCACAATCTGTACCTCTGCTACACTCTCTCTGCACCAGCAGTCTCAAGTGTCACTTCTATTTCCAGATTCCCAGGGTCTAGTGCCTCTTTCGCACTCCAGTACCTATGTACACAGTCCCTTCTTTCAGCCAATTCATAACTGGACATTCAAAGTGAACACATAGTCTCCTTATTTACTAACATTAGCTTTGCCCTTGCTCCTTTAGTAAATCAGACCCTTTTTATTTAGTCAGAATACTTCACAGAAGAACAGAAAAAGTACTAACCAATGTCAGTTTGCGCACGACTCCATATATTCAGTATGTATTAGAAACTAGATTGGAAGCTCCAAGGAGCAGGGCCCTCCTATCCCTCTTGCATTGAACTGTATTGTTGCTGTATTGTCTCCTGTTATATTGTAAAGCACTGAGCAAACTGTTGGCGCTATATAAATCCTGTATAATAATAATAACTATCAATAATCAAAACATTAGGACATTAATCCATATCTTAGCTGAATGAGCAAATATTAACTTTACTAACACATTATTTAAACATCTCTTTGTATTACATACATAATGACTGGGTTGTTACTCCAATTAAAGGTATTGCATCACTCCCAGAAGTGCATGTTGCTGACAAATTGTACAGTGTCCAGCCATCAATACACATGACTACATTGTGTTATCAGGAAATTGATATTTATATATCAGTCAGTTCAAATCGATGATAAGCGAAGAATCCAATTACTGAAACTAGATTACATCAATTACTTTATCAAAAGAACCAATGTGATTGCAACATAACTCATAAATCAATGTTCTGAGGTGTGAAATTCATAATCTTAAACTAGTTATAGCTCTCTACAATTAACCTGGCCCTACTGCATGTATCAACTGTATCAGAAAGGGCATCTTGCAAACCAATTGATACAAATTGCTCTGGGCACTCCATCCACTATACTTAGCACAGACACAGGGCTGTTTGGTTTGTGCTCATCCACAAATTGCAAAATATCCTATTAGAACTTAACTAAGAAACTCAATATCCTTACACTAGGTATATCCCTGCCAGATGTCTCCCACCTACAAGCACCTGCCTCTGGCAATACAAACTTACTTGTTTTATTTATATTATAAAGATGTTATAAGTAATAAAAGGATCAAACTATATGTTTAAAAAAGAAAATTATATATCCCATAATAAGCAGAAAAAAATTATATATTGTATTGTATAAAATGGAAGATAAAACAAAACTTAGTTTTAAATCCTTTTTCATGTTACATAAAAATCTTCAGATATAAAACTAAAATATAACAGTATTTTCCTACATTTCCAGTTATACAGCTGTACTTGTCCCAGAGGTCTCTAAATAATGCCAGCATGTTGTTTTACCTTTACTGAAAGGAAGTTCTTTTTCCAGTTAAAAAAGAGCTCCCAACCTGTTTTTGAGTAAATCCTGCTGTGCTCTGAAAAATATATTCCCAGAGGACAATCCCTATCTCTAAACAGCACCCTGTAATGGTGGCTATGAGCACCATCTTTGCAAGAAAGATGTAAGCAAACACAGACCATATTGCTGCAAACATAATTTATCTTGAGTGTAGGTAACAAACTGGCACACAAGGACATCAGGAGCAGAAGGATGAGGGGTCCTTCTAACTACCACCCAAAAGTGTTTCACGAGTGTGGTAGCCACATCACATCCTACCCTGGTCAAACATTAAATATTTGATTCTATGAACCATTAACTCCCCACAGAAGACCTGAGCTAGCAATCAACATACTGTACTAGCACTATTAATATAACTGACAGAGAGTAGGAAGAGGATCTATCTTACAGTAATTAGGTACCACAAAGACCTACATTATCCCACTTAGGGCAAATTTGCAGCCAGGTAACCATGTTTCCTGCCTTCTGACCCTCCAGGTAGGTGCAGGACTTGTTAGGGTAAGTACATTCTTATAAAGAGGAAAGGAGGTCCACTTCTCTGCAAGACCCTCTCTGTTAAACAGGGGATCATCAGATGAAATGATCCAGAAGTCTAGGAAGGAAACAGAATGTCACACTCAACACTGTCTAGTGTAAGGAGTTAGTCAACAAGCTAGTTGCAGAGACCGTTCTCAATTTTTCTGGAAGTTTACATCTTGCAGCCTCTAGATAAGGTCCATTGGAGGTCAGATTAAATGAATGAACAACAGAGAGACCCCCTCCCCTACACCACCACATGGGAAACTGTCTGCTCAGTAGAACTAGACTTTAAGGGGTAGGTAAGTGGATACATCCATTTAGAGATTCTTTCCAGGATGAAATAAAGGGAAACAGGATAATTTGCATCCTGACCAAAATTCAGCAACTTGTTACTGACTTGATGGTTCACAGTTTTGTGTGTTATCTAAATTCAAGATGCTCTAGCACAGGAGGAGAATTGATAAGTCCTGGGGGACAGCATGAGAAAGGGGGCTATGTGAAATACAGCTCCCCAACAATATGAACATGGTTTATCAGGAAATGCAGGAATATAGGATACTCACTTGTTATAGTGAAGGTCTCCTTAACATTCCACAATGGGGATGCAAGGAAAAAGGGGCTCTGGGGTGGACATAACAGTCAGCGCCAAAAGTAGCGTGCAAAACTACCAGAGTATACTGAAGAGTCAAACTCTCGCAAGGCAAGAGAGTAATATGTATTGATCCCAATTGATCTTGCAAATCACAAAATCCCTTAAAGAGGCTCAGGGCTTGAAGAGAGTCAAGCAAAACAAAGAGCAGCCTTGATGAGAAAGGACTGCAATGCAAAAAAGAGCATGTGATCAAACCGAGATACCATTCTCAAAGACAGAATTTTTTTTCCATAGTAAGAATCAGAGATCCCAGGGTGCAGGCAATCTAAACAACTCTGGAAAGATGTACAGTGAGGTGCAGTAATACCAGGGGCAGCAAAAGGTAGCTACAAAGCAGGCCTTATACAAAGTTTCAAGTAGAAGCTACAAGAGAAAGCTTGAGCATCGAAACTGCAAAGAAATATATCACTAGGGAAACCAGTAGAACAAACAGCCTTCCCCTTGAAAAATTGAGCCATTTATAGGGCTAAGCAGGTAAAACAGAGGACTTCAGGAATTACTGAAAGCTGCTGTGTAGAGATTAGCTCAAGCAGCCTTTTTTAAAGTCTTGATTGAAGCCACAAAAGAAAAAAATATCTACAGAAAAAAAAATCTAGGACATAATATAGTTAGACTTTTCTCAGTAATGCTGAGAAAAAGATGCCCAACCTCTTAAGATAAGGAAAAACAGAATGTGACCTGATTCATCAGGTGATGTGCCTCCATCCCTTACTATATCCATACAACCAATTTATTTGTCCTGGGACTTTAAATGAGGCACAACACACACGAACAAATAACTAGTTTCCAACATTAATTTTTAATAAATGAATAAACTTCTCATTGCTAACAAAAAGGATACAATGGTAACAAGTGATTTGTAATAAATCCATATTAATGCATTTGATACATAACTGGATATACAATTGACCATATACAATCCAGATGTCAATACATAATTACATTAAAATTGCATCCAAAAACTTGACGTGTTTCGTGACTCTTAGTTCACTTCTTCAGGAGTAGATGCATGTATAAAATCTGCAAGGTAAAACATCAAGTATCTAACAACCTAGTCGTATCTTGTAATATATAAAGTAATTCCAATCTCGAGGGTCACCAGAGGGACCCTAATACTTACCAATCAGCTAAAAATACATAGGACAGTATTTCCAAATGGTGATCGCCAGGGGAGTCTCACCCGGGAGCTGTGGAAGTACAACTCATGAGAACCCCAGGGGACAAGCCAGAAGCAGATTAAAAGTGGGTGGGCAGTCATGATAGCACTCAAAGTAATTACTATGGAAAAACATTTTTTGGGATATACATTATAGTAATAAATGACTGATGAAATCAAGATGAGTGATAAACGACAAAAATAACATGTAATGCTGGCTGCAGTATAACAGTGCGTAAGGAGACATATAGTGAGCGAGTATATGAAAGATGTAAGAGACTGCACCTAGTGGTAGAAGAAATGGAAAGACACCTAGGTCTCAAAGTCTAGTCCACAGAGAGGTGTGCCAGTAAAGTGAAAAAGACCACCATGTACCCAGAGCCTAATGTAAAGACAAAATATAGGCAGCCAAAGCATGAACCAGCATGGATCAGAAGCTCTCATTGTAGTACTGAATAAATATTTGAGTCACAATAAACAACAAAAATGGAATGCAGCACTGGCTGTAATATAACAGTAATAAAAGGAAACAAGATCACTTTGTGAAATGTACTGCACCTGGTGGTATGAAAAAGAGAAATAAAAAGGGACCCAAATCACAGAATCCAGTGCAAAGATGAAAGAGTATACCAGTAAAAAATAGAGCATCAAGTACCCAAGGCCAAATGCAGAAACAAATATAAGCAGCCAAAATGTAACCCACCATGAATCAAGAGCTGTACGTCAAAGTGGTGTATCCAGTATCCTCACGGAGCAAACCACCCCCCATAAGCTACAACTATTTATTCCCAGAGGCTAATCAACAGTCCCTTCCAACACCATGTGCGTGCAATCAAAGAGGGGAGGCACTCAACGAGTGTGGCTTCTCAGTTTCCTCATGGGGAGTACAAAAACCCCCCACTTTTTTCTTCTGCTTCCACTACTTGTCCCAAGGGCTAGTCGTGGGTTCCTCCCAACACTATGTATGTGCAGTCAAAGGAGGGAAGCGCTCAACAAACGGAGGCATCCACTGCCGCACAGGCACAATGGCACCGTGAGCGCAATACCCCTCGAGGCTGCAGCACGATGGAACAAAGCGCACTGGTGTGGTAATGCCGCATTACCGCTGACATCACAAATAAATTGGTTGTATGAACCTCTCAACTGAGGCATGATGTTTGGAGGTGAGGTATTTTGGATGCTGGCTAAACATTCTATTTTCCATTGTCCAAACCTCTTAAAGGCAACAGTATAACAAAAAATGTCTAACTATTATTACAGTCTTTTGTTCCTCAATAGATGACAAAAATTGTAAATGTTTGAATATCCACAGCCTGGCCAATGGTTAACTTTAAAAAATGATAATAAAGCTTTAACATTATTTGAGCAAATGGTTCATATAGGTTGCATAGTAGTGCACTATATCAGCTGGCTCTGCCAGGAAAAAGTCAGCATTGCCCAATTAAACTTTGGAGGCATGTCTGATCTAGATTCCATACATTAATAGCATATCAAGCAGACTTACTATGTTTGTAAGTTACTTATCTGCTGCCCTACATCTTAATATTTTAGGTAAGCCTTGCATTTAAAATCACAAGTATTGGCCATTTACGTTATGAAATCTGAATGAATAAATTGGATATTAAGATGTATTGGATTGTGACTGTGCATTATGATTATATGAATTATCATAAAAATTAATGGTTGATGATGGATGATGAATTATTATTCCCTTATATGGATCCTGCAGTTGAGTGCAGTTCAGTGTATGCACCTTTAATATCACATGAAATAACAGATTTTTTTTATATAGGAAACATAATGTAGTTTTCCGTATAATTGAAGAAAACAGAGGGAAATAACTACAATCCTACTGTCACAGCAGATCATACGGTATAGTTTGAACATGATGGATGTCAGGTAATGAGTTTTCTATATGGGCAAGAAATCAGAACAATAGGATGTTTTTGGAAAATAATACACACAACATGTGAAGACTTTTCATGTTTTCACTATCAAACACATACTGTACATATTGATCCAGTTGGCAAGGCCAATGGAACAACAGAGTTTGTGAACATTTTAGAAGGGGTAAATTGAATCTGGTCATTTGCAAAGGCTTGATTGATTCCCGATCTAAAAGGTGGATATGATACACTATGGATGTACAGCGAGGAACAGAAGTATTTGAACACCCTGCAATTTTGCAAGTTCTCCCACTTATAAATCATGGAGGGGTCTGAAATTCACATTGTAGGTGCATTCCCACTCTGAGAGACAGAATTAAAAAAAAAATTCAGGAAATCACATTGTATGATTTTTAAAGAATTTGTTTGTCTTGCACTGCTGAACATAAGTATTGAACACCTAAGAAACAGCAAGAATTCTGGCTCTCAAAGACCTGTTACAGTGCCTTTAAAAAGTCCACCTCTACTCCACTCATTAATCTAACTTAGTAGCACCTGTCTGAGCTCTTTAAAGACACCTATCCACCCCACAGTCAGTCAGACGCCAACTACTACCATGGGCAAGACCAAAGAGCTGTCAAAAGACACCAGAGACAAAATTGTGGACCTCCACAAGGCTGGAAAGGCCTACGGGGCAATTGCCAAGCAGCTTGGTGAAAATAGATCAACTGTTGGAGCAATTGTTAGAAAATGGAAGAGGCTAAAGACGACTGTCAGTCTCCCTCGGTCTGAGGCTCCATGCAAGATCTCACCTCGTGGGGTATCACTGATGATAAGAAAGGTGAGGAATCAGCCCAGAACTACAAGGGAGGAGCTGGTCAATGACATGAAGAGAGCTGGGACCACAGTTTCAAAGATCACTGTTGGTAGAACACTACGGCGTCATGGTTTCAAATCATGCATTGCACGGAAGGTTCCCCTGCCCTGTCATCACATGTCCAGGCCCATCTGAAGTTTGCCAATGACCATCTGGATGATCCAGAGGAGGCATGGGAGAAAGTCATGTGGTCAGATGAGACCAAAGTAGAACTTTTTGGTCTAAACTTCACTTGTCGTGTTTGGAGGAAAAAGAAGGATGAGATGCATCCCAAGAACACCATCCCTACTGTGAAGCATGGGGGTGGTAACATCATGCTTTGGGGGTGCTTTTCTGCGAAGGGGACAGGATGACTGCACTGTATTAAGGAGAGGATAAATGGGGCCATTTATTGTGAGATTTTGAGCAACAACCTCCTTCCCTCAGTCAGAGCATTGAAGATGGGCCGTGGCTGGGTCTTCCAACATGACAACGACCCGAAGCACACAGCCAGGATAACCAAGGAGTGGCTCCGTAAGAAGCATATCAAGGTTGTGGAGTGGCCTAGCCAGTCTCCAGACCTAAATCCAATAGAACATCTTTGGAGGGAGCAGAAACTCTGTGTTGCTCAGCAACAGCCCCGAAACCTGACAGATCTAGAGGGGATCTGTGTGGAGGAGTGGGCTAAAATCCCTGTTGCAGTGTGTGCAAACCTGGTCAAGAACTACAGGAAACGTTTGACCTCTGTAATTTCAAACAAAGGCTTCTGTACCAAATATTAACACTGATTTTGATTTTCTCAGGTGTTCAAATACTTATGTTCAGCAGTGCAAGACAAAGAAATTCTTTAAAAACCATACAATGTGATTTCCTGAATTTGTTTTTTAAATTCTGTCTCTCAGAGTGGGAATGCAGCTACAATGTGAATTTCAGACCCCTCCATGATTTCTAAGTGGGAGAACTTGCAAAATTGCAGGGTGTTCAAATACTTCTGTTCCTCACTGTATATGTTTGTGTCAGTATCAAATATAATTCAAACTTTTTATATGCAATGAACTTTAGATAGTACAATAGCTGTAAATAAGTAAATGTGTGCCTTGATGGCTTGATTTCAAGATGAGCGGGGGATCTATTCTGTAGATCACAAAACATTCTGTAGGCCACATAAACTAACGCAAACTCATTCTCCATACCAGCCCTGACATAAGCTGTTTAATTACCTCAGCAAAGTTGTAGCCTGCTATGATCTGAATTATTTTCTGAAAGTTAGAAAAGTGAATAAGAACCTTTACAGAACAAATGCTGTCATACAATCAGTAACAGGATAAACTAGTGCATTTGAGCTGTCTAGCAGGCTTGATATGAAACTAACTACAGAACCCTTGTCTTATAAACAAACTGAGTGCCTATAAACCTAAAAACAAATGTTGAAGTATGGAAACTTTTTGAAGAATTGACAGTGGCAGAAAACACACAGAATTTGCACTAAGGCAGAGTGCAAAGCTTTAGAGTATTTATTATGCTTAAAGAAAATGTTTTTTTACAGCTTTCTCTGGGTTTTATAATCCCAGACCAGGGTCTGGAGCTTAAAGGCTTCAAAATGTTTTGTGTGAGACAAAGCCTTCAATCCTGCGTCCAAGTCTTACTGGAGATCTTCAGGCCATGTGAGTGCACAAATGAACAGCAACTGCCCCAACCTGTAACTGACCTTTGCAGCAAGGAGCACATGGAAGGGTTGATGCATGTCAAATGACAACAAAGAAAAATTTCCAGCTCAACTTACCAGCCACCTCTATGGGCTCCCTCCAGGTATAGCTGCCCTCAATCTATCCATTATTATATATGTGCTCCTAATGAGGCTCTCAAAATTTATAAAGTTAGGACTACAGATAATACTGGGGTGCTGTGATGTGACCTCTGCAGCTTATGCATGTATTTGCAATTGTGTGCAAACTAAACCGCTGTGTTTAACGTGAACTGTTAGGCTCCATACACATTGAGCTTTAAAGAAACCGCCAGTTCCCTTGGCAGACAAAAATGCTGATATAGAGCATGTTTGGCCACAGTTTAGGCAAATTTAGGAGAGTTTAGCATTGTTTCTGCCAGAAACCTCCAATCCAAAACGCAGACCAGAAGGGTTTTTTTTTCATGCCTATAAACGTTGAGCTTAAAATACGCCTCTAATCGTCCTAATGTGAATGGACACATAGGATAATACTCAGCTGCTTCTACAGGCAAAACACAAAACTCCTGTAGAAGCAGAGATTTTTAAGCCAGTGTGCTGGCCATAGGTCAAGGCGCTTGCTTGGAGACAGACGTGTGCCCCAGCCAGAAGAGGTGATCCACTCGGAACTTAAGACTTCATGCTCGAGAGATTCCTTACCTGCAGGACTGGGACAGCTGAGACAACTAGCGAGTCCAAGGGACTCGAGGGAGTCTGTAAGTCTTGGAAGAGTGGGAGAGCCCAGAATGTCTGGATAACCCCTAGAGTGGCCAAGAGTGGGCTGGTGTAGCTGGGTGCTGGGACAAAAAGGTTGAGTTAGCATGAAGACCCCATTGTTTGATGGACCAGACCAAGAGTAAGCACCGCAGGTGACTGTATTTCTTCTGCTACCCATTTGCAGTTGAAAATATAACTGCATGGGTAACTTTGACCTTTCCTTTTTGTTTTTCAGACAAAGAGATAATGATTCTCTTAAAAGCATGGTCTCAGTCCCAAAATGAGAGGTTTATGATCTTCTGTTAATTTTGGGTTGATCTGGAACCCTCAAATTACTGCATTTTACGTTAGAGTTGAGAAAAATAAACTATGTGCTATAATACAAGGCCCCCAGAGTTAAAATGATGATAAAGGTTAATTGTTTTCAATAAAATAATAAACATGTCATACTTACCTGCTCTGTGCAATGGTTTTGTACAGAGCAACCCAGATCCTCCTCTTCTTGGGTACCTTGCTGGCACTCCAAGCTCCTCCTCTTCATCCAGTCCCCCCATAGGAAGCTGCTTCCTATAGGGGAACTTGTGCGGGCTCGCTCCTGAGCCCCACTGTCTGAGTCCATAGACATAGACAGTGGGGCACAGCCCCGCCCCCTTATCACAGTTTGATTGACAAGAGCGGGATCCAATGGCTCCCACCGCTATTGATCTACCCTGTGAGGAGTGACAGAGCCAGGAGAGCCACTGCTCTCATTGCCAGCACTGGATTGCGATGAGGCTCACGCAAGTATAAGGGAGAGCTGGGGGGTCCCAGGCACAGAAGGTTTTTTTACCTTAATGCATAGAATGAGTTAAAGTGTTACTAAACACAGGACCCTGCATTCACTATATCTGGTCTCCCACAGTATACAGAACATGGAAGTGTAATTATTATAGTAAATATAAACTGCTAAATTACTTTTCTCATCAGCAGTTAGAGCAGTCTTGTGACATCTATCAGTGTTCAGCAGAGCACTGGCTAAAGCTTGTAGGAGGAGTTTTCTTTCTGGATACTAGGATACAAAACCTCTGACCTCTGTCTGGACAGTGCTGATTGGCCCTGTGCTGATCACATGCACTCTCCCAAGAGGAAAAAAAAAACCTCTCTAGCAATACACACTAAACTGAGCATGTGCAGAATGGCTACAGTTCAGTCTGTCTTATCAAGAGATATGATGTGGAGATTTGAACAAGATGAGAAGCAGAGAAGACAGGATCAAACGGCCTTTTTACACAATGCAGAGGATTAACCCCTTAGGTTCCACTGTGAGTATAATAAGCATGCTTTACTGCATATACAGACTGATTTTACTGTTGTGGGTTTAGTAACACTTTAAGGTAAAAAACTTAAGGCTTTACAACCACTTTAATCTTAGTACTGATCTGGCTTCCAACTCACAGGATGTAGCAAACTTTTTGGATGAAACAACCCATTTTCTTTCTCTACATACATGTGTTTGCCTGTCTTTTGCATAATTTGTAAATTTTAGCTATTAAAGTTTGGATCAGTAAGCGATTAATGCAGTTACATACACAAAAATATGCACACATAAATCACTGCTGATATTTATACACATATGCATATAAATATTCTCATATTTCTTATAGCAAGTATTACATAAAATAATAGCATTGTAAAGGTGAGGCATGGATGAGAAGTGTTGTTTATAGAAGCCAGCTGCTTAGACTTTGGCGCCTGGTGTTATTAAACTTGCTATTTTATGCTTACTAGATCCCCCTCCCTTCTGCTGCCCCCTGGCACAGGTACAGCTGAAACCTTAAATCCAATGCAAGAATTCTGTAAGTGATTAATTGTTTCAGACGCGGCTGACCATATGGAACAGAGAAGGTATCAAGTAATTCATACTTCTGTAAGCGCAGCTTGGCCCCTGTTGCTTTTAATGCACAGGAAGAGTGCTGGCAAAAGCTAGACCGGGTGTCTTGCCCCTGACAGCCCATTAAGAAATCCCAACGCACCTCTCTCAAGTTCTGCTTTTGCTTTTTCAATGGCAGCCCTAATAAAACAGAAGCTAATCTTTCCAGCAAGTCTTAAATTTTCTCGTACAGTACATTAGCAGCAGATTGCTAAAACAAGTGCCTTTTTTGGCTTCATAGGAAATTGGGACTTCATTCTTCCTTAACTACTTGCTAAAAACAAGTTGTGTGAACCATATCTTGTGCATAGGTGACTTTTGTACATGTATCAGTGACATGTATACAGACAAACCTTTCTCTCCCTTCCTAAATTTCTAATCTCAGCTTTAAAACAATGCTGCTATTGCCCTTTAAGAGAACATGATATAATAACCTAACTATTTAAAGTCAATTGATAATGTAAAAATACAAACTGAAAAAAAAAAAAAAATCAGTGGAAGAGGACATGAAATTCACTCTGTGCTATAAAGCTCACTAGAGTTTTTTTATAAGATCAAAAAATGCTAGAAAAAAAAATGCTGGCTTGTAGTAGTGTTTTAGTAGCATTTAGAAGCACTTAGGAGTATTTGCATTTAATTAGTGTTTTTATAGTACATGAAGAAAAAAAAAAGGCTAGAAAAAAGCTGTTAGGAACGTTAGTAGCGTTTAGTAGTAGTCAGCATTTTTTTTTTTTCCTTCAACAGTACGTTTTATTGAGAGAGCCCCAATTATGGTTCAAGCAATGTAAGAGCAGGGAAGGTCTGCTCATTTAAAAAGGAAAACACGGTATATCAAACTTAAATGGCATGAGTAACATCGTACTGAATAGATTTGTAATATGTAAGAATATACAAATCTGCAAACAAGTGGGGTATAATGCGAAAGTAGAAAGAAACAATAAGGGATAAGGGGTAAGAAAAAAAAGTACATAATGTGTTGTCCAAGCAATTGGCTCTGCTTGGCTGAGTAGTGAGGTATAAAACCTTATGATAAGACTGAATGATCATTGATTGAAAATTCCTATCACTTGGGTAGTTATAGGCCCTGGGTAGATCTAGGGTCTGCCAGCCAAGGTTGCCATTGCTGACAGAACTTAGCAATGTTCAGTTGAGATTTAGCAAAAAGAAATTCCATACTTAGATGATCATTGAGTATGTCAATGACCATGTGTAATGCAAGTGGGTGTGGGTGCTTCCTGAGTCGGGTTAGAGATAGACAGGCAGCTATTAGTATGTGTGTGACAATAGGGTGGAATTTTGAAGGCCATTCTAAGAGCCCCAGGCCAAAGAGAGCCATCTGTGGAGTCAACTTATTTGAAATGTGGGTAACATCTTGGATGCAGGTGGAAACATTTCTCCAAAACATGGCTGTAGAGGAGCAATCCCACCAAATATGAAAAATAGTGCTGTCAAGGCCACAGTTCCTCCAACACTTCTGAGAGTGAGAGGGGTAGAAGCGTGCTAGCTTTAGAGGTGTATAATACCACCGGTATAGTATTTTCATCAAAGTTTCCCAGTGAGTGATGTTCCCGGAGAAGATAGATGGGAATCGGGCTGCTTGATGCCAGAGAGATGGAGGGAATGTGGTTTGCAAAGTAAATTTCCACTGAACGATTGAGGAGAATTTTTCTTCCTGGTTGGGACTGAGGAGTAGATTGTAGATATGAGAGATCCCTCAAGATGTAATAGAAGTAGTGTTGTAGAAGGCAATCAAGTCTTTGGTGGTATGGGTGATTATGAGCGACACATTTGAGAGGGTATGGCATATTCTCAAGTATATGAAGAAGTCCTTATTAGCGATACTGTATTGATCAGAGAGTTGCTGGAAAGATCGTAGCTGTTGATGTTGTAAGAGGTCACCCAATTTGCAAAGTCCTACTGTGACCCAGTGTTGTAATGGTAGATCTGGGGATAGGAGTTGGAGTGCCAGAAGTGGTAGGGACGGTAACGGCTATATATGAAGTCCGTTTGAAGCTTGTTGTATGGCGTTCCATGTCAATCTTGTAGCATTAATGGTTAGCAGAAATTAGTGGATGATGTCCAAGCCATAATGCTACTAGAAATAAAGAGCCATGTAGTTGAAGCCATGTAGTTGAAGAGTGTGGGGACCATCATTTTTTAGCTTGATCTAGAATGATTGCCTTTTAATAGGATTTCACAATGGGGGCTCCAAGTCCCGGGCAGGTCCTTGGAATGCTCAATAAGTGAGATTTGATGCGGGGGGGGGGCATTTTTCTCTGCGGGGAAAGTGCTCCCAAAACCTCTACAAAAAATTTTTATTTTCTGCTCCTAAACACTGAAGCTTGAAAAATGCTTTTAGCATAAAATAGTGTGCATGGACACAGAGGATAACACTATTAACGTTTAGGAGTAGAAAAAAATGCTCATAACAGCCTCTAGGGACTTAAAAAAATACTAATGTGCATGAAGCCTAAAAGTAATGTGTAAAGAGTCATGGGGCACAGATTCTAAAAACATATTCCGCCTTCCAGAAATACATTGCTTACATATGCACAAAAGCATGGCCATTTACATCACTGTCAATGTGCATGAGGCCCAAAAAGAGATCCCAAGAATCAAAAACTCTTAGAAATTATTATAATCCGATTGCATTGACAATATTCTTCTTAAAATACATAGATTATATTGTAAGGAAAGGTTTATTTTTACGAGAAGACCTTCCAGGACGTCAAAGGATAGAGTGAAGATACCAACTGAAAAAAGAAAAACAGGAAATGAGATGAAAGTAGGAGTTAAAGTGTATCTAAAGCCAAAAACAAAAATCTGAAATATTGCACCTTACTTATCTTTCAATGTGGTGATTGCAATAATTTTCTTCTTTTTTTTTAGGCTTTTTTTTCCCTACTTGGTAGTCCTGCAAATTACATGCTTCCTTTCTCTTCATGCCTACACTAATTTCTCCATTGTATCTATGGGGACAGCTATGGTTGTCATACAGGTTTGACCTCAAACATATCTGTCTTTGTTCATCTCCATTACATGGCAGATGGCCGGCACTAGTAGTTCACACAATAAAGAAAAGGTTCTTTGTGCTTTCAGTTCAGCTCACAGGAAGTGACAAGGACACTGCATTTCTGGTGGGATTAACAGTTATTTTTTGTATTTGATGAAAATGTTGTAAGCCTAAAAAGTGAAAACAAATGCAGCCATCACATGTAAAGAATAGTAGGCTGCGAATTATACCTGTATATATTTTTTTGAGGTTTAAATATGCTTAAAAAGAATACCCTTTCAATGGACTTTTTAAAGTTGCATTCTAAATCACATATGATATGCAACTTATTATTCAATGTGCATGATTTACATCTTGATTTTTCTTTTTTCTAATTTTCAATTTATACATAAGTTGCTTTGTGTTTGACCAACATAATACTGCATAATGATATGACCTTATCCTGTGTGTGATGTGATAGGTAAAGCCCATTAAAAATCATTCTTCAGTTGTAGTATTTTCTTTTCTATCAGAAAAAAAAAAAAACTGGAATTCCAGCCTAACACTGTTAAATTTGCCCACTAGATGGTGCCCGGAATAAATTCAAAGTTTTGCAGAAGCTAAACGCTGTTTATCTTAAAAAAAAGAAAGCTTTTATTACCCATTATTATAGGAATATAAAACAGGTCCATCCTGGGAGCTCAGACTCCATCTTAGGAAATGAGGGAGAGTAAATCAGCCGTCATACCTGCAGCACCTATTGTGGACTAAACTTACATCCCCTACAGGAAGCATCGCTGGTGAGTATGAACTTGTATGTATTTACCAATAGTTTCACCCCACCCTGTTTTGTTATTAAAGCTTCAAAATTACATTTGAGTCGAGTTATACACAGAGAAACGTGTAGCGGGGACAGAACCTATCCTGCCTAACTTGTGTAAAAAAGATGTGTATACAAACATATTTAATGTGCTCCTTTCATGGGGTTTCCTGTGTGCGTAGTGGCTGCAGGGGAGAAGAAGGTGTGCCGGCTGGGGCATGAGAGCCTGTGAGTGATGCCACCGCTTATGGAATTCTCAGCCATTGTCGAGTGCTCCCTCCTCTCCCCTGCAGCCACTGCTCACTGACACAGGAAACACCATGAAAGGAGCAGATTGA
This sequence comes from Staurois parvus, assembly GCF_062004578.1. Classification (NCBI taxonomy): domain Eukaryota; kingdom Metazoa; phylum Chordata; class Amphibia; order Anura; family Ranidae; genus Staurois; species Staurois parvus. The sequence continues at coordinate 3,668,924 of NW_028318295.1, forward strand.
ATATGTTTGTATACACATCTTTTTTACACAAGTTAGGCATTTAAGAATAGTTAATGTTAGTCTGGGATTCTACTTTAAAACAACCATCCATGCCACATTATGCACAGAACACCACCACATGTTTTCCAAATGATGTTACAAGTTTACAATAAGCGTCCAGTACCATATTTGCAAAGTTCGTCTGATTAATGCTTGTGACATACAAACCAATGGACGAGCCGCTCTTGAATCATGAACATATTTATAATTTTTCTTTAGATGTATTCAATTCCTGCTATTGTAAATGTCTGTTGATCTCATGATCTTAATATGAGCTATCATATTAAAAAAATGTCTATATACTTTTAGAGGCAAGTCTTCAAAGGTAAAGTCAAGCCTTGTTTGGTCTAACAGTCTGCATTCACATGTTTATAGCTATTTTGCAAAAATAATTGTTAGAGTAAAATATGTCTGGGGAAGGTTTGTAGTGTTCTTTTCAAACATACAGTATGCCATTTCTGCAGAAATCAGTCTATTGTCAGTTCCATGTGATCAATAATTACACACAGGTAATTTGTTTGAACATATCTGTGGTGAGAAGTTACAGCACCAGAAAAGTGAGATTTGGAGCCATGTGGACTAGACTAGTAAATGTACCTGTCATTTTAAAGTCTGTGGGTGAATGCAAGGTTAACCTTTTACCACAAGTAATCCCTTCCAGGACCCCTAACACCATGCATCTCAGAGCAGTCATATCATATGAGCTAAATTATATGAAGTAAAAAAATAAAACTTGAAGGGTAAAAATGGGTAAAGAAAAAACAATGATAAATCAGCTATCAAGAAAAGCCAGGCACAGGGCTTGTGAATGTGTTTGAAAGCACAGAAAAGGTGAGGGGAGATCATGGCTTTTGTTTGCTTTCCTACCACTTGTCTTTATTCTAGTGGCTGTGTGCTTGGGTGAACATATGTTTTCAGGTCAGGAAGTGGAGCAGAAAGTGCTCTTTGTTATTCTTTCTTTTGTGGATCCCTTTTGCCCTTGTCCATGTTTAGGTCGGAACTAAACACTAGTTCACAGCAGACACTTAAATTTTGAAGAGGTGACATGGAAACCCATGCATCGCTGGGAAATAACTATTGATGGAGGTGGCTTAGTAATGTGTGCAACTCTGGTTCAAAGTATTTACGTTCTCAATTAGTGACAGAACTACAATAGGTTTTTTATGCTTAGCTTGTCTTAACATTTAACTACTGATGTGAGGAAACATGTCTCATTTTCCCTTTCTGCAAAGCATCCAAACACAAGGATAAAGTGTGATATATAACTGAAATCATATACTAGTCATGTATGTACATATTTGTTTGCTTCCGATTTTCTGAAAAAACCTACTGAAATTTCCCAACATTCTCAAATACCTTTGATAGCACTAAAGCAACCAATTTTTAAGCTTCTGTATGGTCATTTGTTCATGTACTACATGATCATCTCAAAGCACTGGACCATAGCCATAAAAAAATAAAAAATAAAACAAATTAAAAAAAAAGAAGTGCATTGCCGACAATAGCCCTGCAAGCTACTAATCAACAGAAACAACGGTACTTGATAAAACGGGTACATAAGGTTCCATTCACCTAGTTCGATTTCAGATGCAACTTGAATCACACAGAATCACTTGACAATGGAAATCACATTGTTTTCCAATGCTGCCCATTCACATCAATGTAACTCAGCATGGCACAATTTTGGAAAAGGTTCCTGTACTACTTTGGTACGATTCCAGTGCGATTTTGGGCTCATAGAATGCGTAAACCACAACCACGTTGAATTACATTATTGCTGAAAATCAGATCTTCCATGATTGGATCATGGAAGTGTGAACCTAGCCTAAAACCTTGTACACATGACGAGAATATCAGACGAAGAATTGTCAGGTTTTTTTTTTTTTTGCATGCTAGTCTCATATCATAATTGAAGAGGTTACTAAAGTTATGAAAATTCTTATATGACACAATACAACTTCGGAAGTGATGTAATGTATTGTATTGTAATGTATTCTTTCATTTCTGAGCATGTGCGGTCTTGGTCACTCAATTTTTTTCGGACAAATACTGTACTGATTAAACAAAATTTGTTAGTTTTGGTATCATACGAGAAATGTTTTTGTCCTTGTCCCTTTGGAAAATTTTGCATGAACTGTAGTGTTCAGCTCTTGAAAGCTATGTACTAACAATCAGATTATCTGACAATCACTCCAAAAGCGGTATTGTTTGTCTAATTTTCTCATCGTGTGTACTAGGCATAAATATAGTTTTAAGGTAAAAAAAAAAAAAGAAGCTATATCAAAAATAAAATGTAAACATATTTTAAATATAATATTAAAAAAATTAAAAAAAAACAAGGCAAACACACATACACAGTACAAGGCAAAGCATACACTTAAAGGACCAGTTCACACTGAGATTGCATATTAATGTGGCACGTGTTCCTGTGTGATTCCTGCTTTTTCCTGTGGGTGCAATTTTACAGCACATTCATTTGAATGGGTTGGAATAGCACTTAAAGGCATAACAAGTAGATCATGCACTACTTTTGAAAATACATGCTGCACCAAATCACATGGTAATGCAGTACCAGGTGATTTGGTATCTGCTAATGAACTGCATTTTCCACCTGTGTTTGGTGCTGTTGACATTATATTGGCACCTGTGGCAAATTGAAAAGGCAGTGAATTTTTTTTTAGCAAGGTGTAGGAACCATGCATGGAATGCATGTTTCTACACTGTTCCCATGTGAATCAGCCTAAAATGTCTAGAAAAACACACAAGAGGGTACACACTCCTTGTGCATTACCGTGATAAATGAGTTTTGTTATGAAAAAGACAAATGGGTACTTACAAACCAATGTGCAAACAGGCATGTATCAAGCTTCAGTATGGGATTGTAGGGTCCTGTCCTGGAACCTTTTACTTAAGACACTAATGTGTTTTGGGAGCCAGCTCTCCCTGCTATCTTTGTGGACTAAGAACACCTCCCTCAGTTATGGAGAGAGAGGTGTTATGCAGTTCTAACACACTCCCGGCCTTAGGGTGACAATGCTGCACATTATGGTTGTCAACCTAGGACAGGAAGTGAGCTAATGGCAGGAGTACCGGGTTAAAAATTTTTGTTCTTGGGTTTAGATATGCTTTAGGTCAGGATTTAGCACACACATTACAATCAGCAAGAGATGTCAATCAATCATTACAATCAACAACGTTTTTGTTGTCCTAACAGTTGGAATTGGTTGTCGAAAGTACTATAATAACAATCAGATAACAGACCGATCATCCCTCATACAGACATTTTCATAGGGGTTTCTTAATATGTGTATGGGCCTTTATGCCAGATCTGTGATTGTGTATGCTAATATCCTGGTTGGCATCTTAAGATAACATTTTAAATGTCATTTGTAACTTACAAACTTCCTGGTTTGAGGAAGTCTTGAAAGGCTCAAAATATCTTTGTCATTTGCTCAGCTGCTTATATCAGTCAAAAAGTCCGTCCACCTAAAAGGTATATTTGAGTGTTTTGTAAACACCAGAAAGGTATCATCTGTTATTGCCTATTTCTTTTGACTCATAGAAATTCTGGCAGCAATTATAGGGTGGGATTGACCTTATATTAAAGATTGACAGAAATTAAATCATTATTAGAAATATCTGAGGTGGGGGGGCTGACACAAGCATAGTGCTGGTAGTTGAACACAATAACCTAAAGCACTGCATTTATCTCCCGAAAAACAACACCTACCTAATCTATACTTGGGTCACCGCTAAACATAAACAGAGATGAAAAGAAAGGAACAAAGACTGGCCATCCTCCAGCACGATCTGACAATTTCTCACATAGAAGCAGGCACCTGACAGGATGCAATGCAGTTCTCTGCATCAGGACCACAAGGCACTTTACAGATTCCCACAGCTCCACCTGCCACCTACTGACCAGTACTTTCAAAGGCATCTATTATATCAGCCCAAGCTCCAATAAAGTCAGACAAAAAACTAGTCCAAACTCTGCTGAGAAAATTGAACATACAAAGCCAACACGCTTGCCAGGCTACAGCATGCACCAGGCTTTGGTCACCTCTCTGATGAGAATTCATGCACATGCTGCAGAGTTGAAGAGGTAGAGGATCTCATGGATGCCAATGCACAAGCTATTTTAGAGCTGCAAGACCAGTCAAAATGGGTTTCAACCATGACTATGCTATACTAAATTGAGGAACAAAGAGTGAAACAGGAAAAATAGCCTATGGGTTTGCAGTCTGCCTGAGGACATGTGAAGATGACTTGGTAGATGCGATAAGAGGCATTTTTTTATTGTACTTCTACAGGGTTAACAGAGACCTAAGACCATGCAATCTCAACACAGAATACCCTAGGGATGTAATAATCCACTTCCACTATTACAAAGAAAAATGTCCTAGTAATGGAGAAGCTGCAAAGTTCCTCCTCAATAGATTTTGATGGGTCGCACTCCATAGAGCTCCAGATTTCACCAAAAAGACATTATCCCATCACAGAGCCCTTAAACCACTCCTGGATCAACTGTAAGCCTCTAATATTTCATAATGTTGGCGATCTTGGGCAGTCTTATAGCAAGGAAAAATGGTTGCATAAGCCGTCTTGCCATTTCCAGAAGATCTACAGGATTTCTGTACAAAGCTTGAACAGCTTGCACTGGTTTTTCCTGCAAATTCAGTTCAGGGAAAGCAATCCACATTGGTCCACCTCAAAAGATCAACAGTGGTGCAAAACACTGCAAAAAACCTGGTACACAGACCTAGAAAGGAGTCCAGCAGCTCCTCACCTCTCCATTTCCACAAAGATGGTACCCAAAAAGGGTGAGATCCACCTATATTCTTGCTTTATTTATATGTTTAGTTAATCATGCCACCTAGTATGGTAATGCAGTTTCACTGTTACTTTAGCTCTCTTTGCCCTCCTTAGCAACCGAGAGGTGTAAACTTTAAACAAACATATATCCTGTTTTTTTTAACATCTTTCTTCCTCATTGGTGACAACTATGGATATTTGCCACAATGGGCATGCAGAAGCTCCACTCTTATTGAGAATCCAATAGAGGCATTGTGGACTCTGCTCTCTACAGAAGCATCATCCTAGCCATATTGTTCATTGTATATGTTGTTTCATACATATTTTGACTTGAATTATGAACATTTTTGTTGGGCAGGTAATTTTGTATTTGTACCCTGAGGGATACATGTGGGTGCACAGTATACCTGCTTGAAATTCTAGACACATTCCTCAATGAGAGACAGGTGATACAGCTGCCATGCATGTGCAGCATAAAACCTGAGCCCCACCCACAGGCAATCATCCAGACAGATGACCTTGACGCAAACCCATGCATCACATTACTGTCAGGGCTCCAGGTATGACCAGAGGTATGTGAACTGACGCAGGGAAACGCAGGCTTCAGATATGTTATAAACAATATAATTTATTAATACTAACAATACAAAATGCAGTGCAATACTAAAACATAACACAGTGCAAACGAACCAAACCAAACCACCCACAGATAACAATACATACAATGCAAGCGTAGTCAGGCAGGCCGGGTCAACAATCGGGCAGGTAGGAACAGGAGGAGCAGGCAGAGAGTAGTCAGGTCACGAGCCGGGTACAGCAACTAACGGGCAGGTAGGTACAGGGGGTCAGGCAGAGACTGGTCGGGGACACAAGTCAGGGATCAAACAGGAGAAGACAGCAGAGGTCAGGATCAGGCAGGGTAGGCAACGAGTAAGTCAGGCAGGAACAGGAACAGGAATGCAGGTAACAAGATACAGGGGCCCATGGAAAAACACACACCAAGGCCCAGACTGCAGGTCTGGCCATCCCTTAAATACACCTCCGTAATCAGCTTCAGGTGTTTGGCTGACTGCAGGGTTGAGTCTCTGATTGCTGAGAGCACCCGCTGGCCAGCCCTGGTACTGCAGCCCACAAGGCAGGTGAGTCCCACCATAATTGGCAAGTCCATTCCTGACAATTACAATACAGATATGCTCAAGCATTATTTGTTGCATATAATTTTACTGTTATTTGTTTAAAGTCACTCCCTAACTGGCAGGACTGGTCTCCACTTCTCCCCCCTGTCTGTAGGTACTCCACTCTTCCCCCTGGTTAACCCAAGACAGGATTTCCCAGATGAAATCACTACTTCTGCCCAATGATTATGGCATTGCTCAACATATTTTTTTATGTTACAGGCTTTTAACATACCCACCACGTATCTACTTAACCTAGGGGTTATTTCGAAAAAATAATAAGTTTTCAAAGAAACACACCTGGCAGTCATCTAAAGTGAAATTTACTTTTAAGCACTTGGGTGGACAGAGGCACACCTTTGACTTTGAAAGCACTAGTGTCTGTACTGAAAGGTCAATATTTTTTTAATTAAAGGGTCACGGTTTAACATAGTGTACACATTATCCACCTATACTGTCCCAGCAAACAACCAACCTCTTGCCTAAAATGTGTTCCCAAAAAATCCTCAGAATACAGAGAAGACAAATTCATACATCCAGGGACTTTAACTTTTCCTTTAACCCCAACTCAGATACATCTTCCCATTACTCATGATTCCTTAACGACAGTCTGATGGCTATCAAGAGGTTTTTATATCAAACACAACTAGTAGAGTAGAACATCTCAGGACAAATTGTTTAATCGATTACTCACAGACACATTCCTCTTACTAGAGGATAAGAGTCAAATATGCTTGGTTATTAATTCTTTAAATCCCTAGCTACTTCTGATATAAAACCATGCATTACATTATCAAATCATGCAATGATCCTGGTCTGCCTCATCTTCTCCAGACTTCCAAGATGACAACCTTCCTGAAAATGGAATGATTCCCTTTTACATGACATAATAGTATGAAAGGACCATGGGTGGACTGACAACTCATGGGGCCCCCGGGCAATTAGGGATCATGGGGCCCCTGTGTCCTTGCCCAAACTCAAAAAAGCCTATGAAAAAGGTACCAGGGGCATCTCATGGGTCCCCCTACTGCCCCGGTCCCTCGGGCAGTGCCTGAGTTTCCAAATGGTCAGTCCGACCCAGTATAGGACCTATGCTTAGACATCACTACCTTCTTTAAACACAGTATGACAGCTGACTTCCCTTTTAGTCCTACTATGGGAGGGTCATAAAACATGTTAAAGGGAAACTCATTTCATTAGGAAGTAAATGGAAATAAGATCACATAGTATTTATTTATTTATTACAGATACTTATATAGTGCCGTCAATTTAGGCAGCACTTTTACATATATATTATACATTCACATCAGTCCCTGGAGTGTACAATCTAAGGTAACTCACATTCATACATACATATACTAGGGCTGATTTAGACAGGAGCAATTAACCTACCATATAGTACAAATCTATACTCTTTTATATGACATCTATTAGCAGCACAGTGGCTTAATGGTTAGCACTTCTGCCTGGCAGTACTAGGGTCACTGGTTTGAATCCCAACCACACCACCACCTGCTTGGAGTTTGCATGTTCTCACTGTGCTTGCATGGGTTTCCTCTGGGTACTCCGGTTTCCTCCCACACTCCAAAGACATGCTGTAAGGTTAATTGGCTCCTATCTAAATTGGCCCTAGTATGTGTATATGTGAATTAGGAACCTTAGATTGTACACCCCTTGAGAGTTAGGGACTAATGTGAATGTACAATATATGTATGTAAAGCGCTGCATAAATTGACAGCACTATATATACCTGAAATAAATAAAAACCTTAGAACAAATATATAAACTAATCAACTAAATTTTAAAGCCCTCATTCACAAACCCAAAAACATTCCAAACCTTACTACGAATATGAAAACATGCATTCAATGTGGTGGCCACGTGATACCAAGAACTGGGCAAAAAACCTAGAAAACCTTTGAGAGGAGCATTTCAGGCCACAAAAGGGCTCTTAGATGGCATACATTGAAGATAAAACTGGATCTTTGATGCACACCACCAGCAAAATAGCCAAAGTGTCCTGTGATTTTTACCAAAATTTGTACCAAGTCAGAAGCTCTGACCTATTGAAAAGAAAAAATAACATACATACATACATAACTATTTAACGTCAGCAGACTTGCCCCCTCTCCCCAAGGAGGTTCTTAACCTCCTGGAAAATAAAAGCATTGAAGAAGTAGTCATGACAATTAAAAACACAGCTATTATTAAGAGCCCAAGACCGTATGGCTTCTCTTTATTATACTATAAAAGGTTTTAGGAACAGCTACTGCCTCATTATTGTACCTTCCTCAGACCATTTGTAAAGGGAGGAGAAATGCACCCCCTAAACATTGTTATTGTAATATATCACAGTGCTACCAAAGGAAGGTAAGGATATCTATGCTTATATCTTTAGTAGATAGAGATAACAAGTGCATACAAATATACAAAGAAAAACTATAAATACAAAAACAATAAAGACAAAACTATAATACAGCTAAAAAGAAATATAACCTAATACATAAACAAATAAATAAATAAGTAACATTATATATATATATATATATATATATATATATATATATAATTTGAATCCCTGGTGTATATACATATCTTTACTAATCTAGATAAACATTTATACAAATAAATGTAGACTAGAAGCAATCAGTATTATTGTTATTGTTCTTAGTATTAGTAGTACTATTATTAATATTTTTTATAATAAAGTACAGTGCTCCATATTGTGTTAATTCTTTACAAATGATAATTATACAAATACCATCACAAATAATCACTAAAGACCAATCTACTCTAAATGGATTTCTTAGTTTTGGGTGGATGGGACAGGGTTCTATCATCCTATTAGTTGTCATAGCTGTTCGGGATCCCAGTTAAGGCAAGGCTATAACAAGCTGAGCCCCTGTTATCACCACCTTCATTGACCTCTCTGTTGATACTCCTATAGGGTGAAGCAATATTGTATCATTCCACCCTTTAGTAAATTCTTAATAGAAATACATGGACACAACCTAGTCACACAGCTTGATATTCTGCTGATAGCTCAGTGTGTCATGGCAGACAATTCCTCTATGCTGGGGTCCTGGCCTGCACTGGAGGCTTGCTGAGGAATAAAACCCTGGAACTACAACTAAAGAAGAGAAATTCATTTTTGTGAGGAGTCGCTATTTAAAAAAAAAAAATTGCCATGTCTAGGTATGAGGTTACAGATCTCACAGATGGTAGGGTCAGCTGGTTATATACTTATTAAAATGAGTTAAACTAAAGCATTATTGCTCTACTCAAAAAGGCTGAGAGTAATTTAGGGAGGAAACTTTTGAGGGATGAAAGTGAATTTTGGCGGGCTGAATTGAACCAAACACACCAAGCAACAGTTGAATGGAGCATTTATATGTTCCTCTTTTGTGTCCCAATGACAATAAGATATGTGGGCCTGTTAAAGCTATTAGCTTGGGCTGCTGCACATTGTGTAAGGGTGCACATTAAGGAAAACAAAAGAAGTACATTTGCATTGTAACCATGTGCAGAGGTTAAGCATGTGACCTTTGAGAGTGCCATACTTGTGTTGCAGGGAAAAGTTCTTGACAATGTAAACAAGAATGACTTCTGTTCCAAAAGAGTTCAGACAATTAAAAACAATGCAGAGTCCTTGTTGAACAGCTGTTGGAGGTTCCTCCTGACCTTGTTCTATGGGGAAGTTGAAACAGATCTGGTTTTATAAAATTTTTGGAAACAATATTTCTTTCAGCAGCTTATAAACCAGTTGATGCCCTGTAATTTGGTAACAATTGCTATTTGAAATCATTGTGAAAGAAAAAAGATGGTCAGTTGTCTGGAAATATCTTCCAGACATCAACACTTCACAACGCATGAATTTTACATTTATGCAAAGGTAATATACGTAAATATTACTATCCATGTTTCCTGATCTTTTATAAAACACTATCTATCTATCTATCTATCTATCTATCTATCTATCTATCTATCTATCGATACTGCATATATATAATAAAAAAGGGGGTGGCAGAAGCATATGAAGAATTTTAAAGATTTAGAATACATTTTTTATATACTGCAATACCCCTTTTGGATTTTCTTCTACATGTCAAGTCTGAAGTGCAGGGCTCTGGTTGCTGGCATGACATATATTATGAGCAGGTGCTATACAGGTCTCTGACTTATTAAAAATAACAAATTGTTGAATAATAATATTCAATTGTAACAGTGTTAAGATATATTAAGAAATTGTTAGCAGTTACTATGCTCCCTTACTGAGTTGTTTGGATAGGTAATAATAAATTTCATGAGGATGTGTCCTTGCAGATAAAATCTAAAATTGTGGCCTTCTCACTAAAGCCCACCACACACATTATAATCTGATTGTACAATCTCCTTCAGATCTACCAACTACATAGTGCAAGAACATGCTTGGTTGGATATAAATCAATTAGATAGGTTATGTGGGTCCACATATCGCATAGTTTTGGTAAATCTAAAATTGAGTGAATAATTATATGGTTAGAGTAAAACATGTATAGCAACACCAAGAAATAAGAGCTGCATGTATAAGTAACCAGCAAACAGGATTTTACTCAATTTTCTTCCTCATACAGAACTCCCTGTCCTGTGAAAATTAAACCTGACTTTTAAACACTACAAAGAGTGACCATCTGTAATGTAATAAAATCTGAGATATATTAAATGGTATTTAGGTCAGTACATGCAAAATCATTCAATACAATATCAGTGCAAACTGCATTATCAAAGAGAAAAAAAGGCACCATTCCCCACCCCAGTGCATTAGTATGTCAATGAATGTGGGCTCAGCCAGCGCTGCTCCAGCCACACACCCCTGACATGTTTTGCCCCACTCACCAGGGCTTGATCATAGACCTCTGTGACCAAGCTCTAGTGAGCAGGCTGAAACATGTCAGGTGGGCGTGGCTGGAGTGGTGTTGGCTGAGGCCACATTCATCGACATGCTAATGCACTGGGTTGGGGAATGGTGCCTTTTCTTCTCTTGGATGATACTCTTACATCTCTGAATGGTGCACTGACGCCAGCTCCCTTCACTGCAACTGGTGGGGAGATCTCTGGCTCAGCTTAGAGCAGCACTGCACGTTTAATTTGGATCGCTGAGCGTAAACTGCATGTACATTATATGGACACAAACAGTGCAGTATAGGTACCATAAATAGCAACTGTTACATATTTTTTAAGTTCCCCTTTTGATTTTATTCCATATTTATAAGTGTTTAAAACAAATGTCCATTTAGGCAAGTAGAACATAGACACAAATCTACATGCAATTATGTAAGGTTCAGCACAAAACTTGTGATGGCAAAGAAAACATAGTACAATATTAACCAAAAGTAAATAACATACATTATACTCTTATAAAATATAGGTGGGTGATGTAGAGGAGGAAGTCACCTTAGAATACAAAAACATCCTCTCCAGGCATTTTCTGAAGGTGCGTGTGCTAAACCTCTTGTGCATCTTATGGCAACAATCTCTGCAAATCTAGTGTTTTTACACATCCCACTGTTTCCCATTCACTACTTTAGTTACTTTATTACAGTGGTCAGCAGTCTTTTCAGTATGTGGGCTACACTATATATTTTACAAATGCTCAAAGGCCAAAAAATAAGTCCTACCTCTCGCATCAAAGTGCCCCCCCCCCCTTTCTCAATTATATACGAGTCCTCCTTTCACATCAGATCCCCCCCATCACAGCAGGGCCCCCCAAGTCATCAGAACCCCCCTTTCACATTAGAGTCCCCCTTTTACATCAGAGACCTCCCATCATAGGGTTTCTGTGCATTGGGTATAAAATCTTGTTGTGGGCCAGATATGGCCCCTGGGCTGTAGTGTGGAGACTCCTGCTTTAGAAAAAAACATATTCTAATATATCCCGAGACTGAGAGCCACATCTTTGTTTTACATGGAATGGATGACACGTGATCAAACAATTTGTCCATAATTGCTACAATGTAATATGCAAAAATAAACCTGATTTTTTAAGGCAGGACTGCAATACTTAATGGAATCCACTTTACAGTGACTTAGAGTGAGGAGAGCTTCCAAAGATCAGCAATATATACTGACCATTGATTATAAAGAAAACCTAGTTATAGCTTCAGGTCCCAGAAGACTACGGGACCATACACAAAGCGCAGCGCTACTCGCACATGCAAACTGTAACTGAAATATCTGAAACACTATATGAGCTCGCCGGAGCTGTGTCGCCATATTAGTAGGTTGTCAAACACAGAAGGTCAATCATTAGGAAAAGTCTGCTGTTCAAGCAGATTCAAGTCAGGTGAGAGAGGCCTGTCAGAAACTGGAGCATCATGTTGTAAGATGTGCCAGTCCCACAAAAAGCGGATACCATCAGCCAGGGAAGTAACAGTGAAGGTGTGGTCATTCTTAGTAATAAGAATCTTCTTTGGTTAGTGCCATTGGTAGGAGATACAGTGATTCCATAAGGGCTTAGTAATTGTTGCTAGATTTCTCCGCTGTTGCATTGTATGTGCAGATAGGTCAGCAAACAAGGGGAATGTACTGAGGTGTTCTGGCAGTTGATCCACATTTCTGAAAGGTGTCAGCAGTTGTTCCTTAGTATTGAAAAAGTGGATGCATGCAATAGTGCCCCTTGGCAGATGTGCAGGGATATGTTTTGGTAATCTGTGGATGCAATCAAATCCTCCAATGAACAATTTGGCAAAGTTGCTTTCAGGATGCTGTTAAAATGAGCTTTCAGTCCACATTGTTTAATCGTTTCAGGTATTACCCTGATTTTAACATTTTTGTGCCTGGATCTGATCCTACAGATCATAATGATCTTCACGATCATTATGGGCATCCACTAGATCATTAAATGTGGAAGCAAATTCCCCTATTTTGTTTTCTACATGGGTCACTCTATCTTTCTCTTCTGTAATATTTGACCTGAATTGTTGTGCAAGAGACATAATGTTTGAATGTATTGTGCTCCTTAAGGAGACCAACATGTCTTTCAATGTTGTATCAAACACTGGCTAGTCATTAGTAGGAAACTCCAGTATGGAGACCTGTAGCTCCCTGGTGTCATCAAGGTACATAGTCAGTTCACTCACCTCTGAAGCTGACTCAGGAGGGGCAAGAGGTTTCAGCTTAGCCTTGACTGTGCTAGAAGTGCTGGATGAAGCTTGTTAGACTTGTCTGTTGTAGTTCTGCGAGTGGCTGTTGCTGGGGGAGAAATGCTTTAGTGATCCTTCTCCCTTGGATGGACAGCCATGTGGAGAGCCGGGAGAACCGCCGACGCCATCTTGGCCAGTGTAGTGGTGGGGCTGAGGGAAAAAATCCCTGAGGCTCTGTGTGTCTGCTATAAATTCAAGTGGCCGTCTTCTACACCAGCCGGCCACACCTGAGAATGGGAACTTTAACACTGCAAGTAGTGTAACAAGATTAGATAAAAAGGAACAATAAAAAGTAGGTATCAGTGGTGCACATGCCAATTATTTGAAGCGAAGGGTAAGTTTAATCATCTTTTCACAACAATCTGTCCTTGCATGTGGAGCTGCCAACTTTCAAGACTGCATCAGTCATATAACTAATGGCTAAAATAGAAGGTGCAGTTATAAAAGGGTCATACTGATTGACTGGAAGAATAAGTAGGTGTTCTTTTCCATCAGTGTACAGTCAGCTTAACAGAGAGAGAGCATAGAAAAATATGTCCATTATTGTCTGTTTAATTCGCCACCATAGTAAGCTTTGAATTCTCTTAACATGACATGATTTGATCTGTTATTAGGTTATAAATATGTACCTTTGTACAACTCAGATTAATCTTTTTGATGTTTAATCTATGTTTGCAATCTCAGACATACCACATTGTTATTCCTAGGGGGGTCTTATTATAAACCAGATTCATTCCTTGAGTTTCAGAACAACACACATTCCTTTTCTATAAGAAATGTATTTCCTGTGCCCTTTTCCAGCAAGAAAACTTTAATTTGAGCACAAGGGAAGTCAAAAGGTACGTCAGCAGCCAGAACAAGAAAGAATTAGTTTGTCTTTTCCACATGGGTTTTTCATAAATAGGCCCCAAATGAAGGGTCGGCAGCAGTGTGCTTTGTGAAAGTGATACTTCCTATAGCAGTGCATGGGAAGTGCCATATAAACAGGACAAAAGGAAAAAGGCATGACCAGCGGGATTTTATAATAAATACCACTGTGAAAGTCCTGCTCATCAGAACACAAGATTAAAAACATGTTTTAATACTTACAGTCATAGGTCTTTGATGTGCAAAAAGTGGCCGCCTAGATTTTAGGATTTTAGCCAAGAAGCACTTTCCCCAGGGAGAAGGGGAAAGATCGTGTTTCGATTTGCCTCTGTGTATTTTTTTTTTTTTTGTAGCATGCATCTTTTTGGAGCTCTGCATTCAACATTTCAAAGTTAAAGTGAAAGATAAAAAGGACAACTGTAATTTCTAATAATACATCATGCAGTCCATACATAAGGGCTTCTGTGCATTTCAAACTACAAGACCTTTATATGATTTCTTAGTCAGCTGATGGGTACATTATCAGTCGGATGCATTTTGGGCTTTATGTCCATCAGCATTACAACATGGAGTAATCTTAACTCTATTAACTAAGCACAGAACAAAAGAAACCAGATGGAATAACATAACTATTTAATTTGTTTTATAAACAGTGCTAGTCGGCAAAAGGGTTGTGTTGCTAACCAGTTAGGTGAGACAGGACCATACTTTAAACTAGAACTTTAGGTCAAATAATACAAATGGGCAAACAGGCAGGAATTTTAATGCAGAAGAGACATATTTTGTCTCTTCTGCATTAACGTTACTTACAGTACCTACCTGTTGGTCCTTTTACAGTCAGCCACACAAGCCGAATCTGACTGAACTCATGCGCGGGTGTGACATAATCTCTGCCCGGCCAATGACAACGGCCGGAAATTGAGACCCAGAAGCCAGCTGCTCGAAGATGTCAGCAGCTAGGCGGGGAGCAGATGGACGCCACATCGCTGGAACTGAGGTGAGTATTTTCCCACTTTAAGCAACACACAAGGCGGTACAGAATTCTTTAAGCTCAGCTACAAATATATTTTATTTTTGAACAGGAGAGGGAAGGCCTCTGTCAGATTTTTATAGCCATTTGTGTCTCTGTTCGGGAGATTTCCCCCACTTCACTGTCAGCACACTGAATAATGGGAGGTACAGTAACTCCAACAGGGACACAGATGAAAAATGCATCCTTAGTAGAATGGCCAAGGGTTAAAACTTCTAAAAACAATTGTATTTCTACCTGTGCCTACTTGGTCCCTTGACAGTTGTTCTCCATCTGTTTGTAAAGTCATAGGGACAGGAATTGAAGGGAAGTCTCTGAAATGGACACATCTGATAAATACAACCAGCTACTGCAGATAGAACATCAGGCTACACTCCATAAAATTTCACAATTATAATGGAGGACAAATTAGAGATTGAAGAAGACATGCTTATTACAACAGATTTTAGAGATGGTTGTAGGGGTCAGTTTAATCCAAAATTCAATAAGATAGTGTTCAGTAACGTGTTCCTATCAAAACTGACCCTAGTGTATATTGGTATATGTGCGTCTTACTGTTACTAAACCCACAACAGTAAAATCAGTCTGTATATGCAGTAAAGCATGCTTGTTATACTCACCGTGGAACCTAAGGGGTTAATCCTCTGCATTGTGTAAACAGGCCGTTTGATTCTGACTTCTCTGCTCCTCCTCTTGTTCAAATGTCCATGTCTTATCTCCCAATAAGACAGACTGAACCATAGCCATTCTGCACATGCTCAGTTTAGTGTGCATTACTAGAGAGGTTTTTTGTTTTCTTGGGAGAGTGCATGAGATCAACACAGGACAGACAGAGGTCAGGAGTTCTGCATCCTCCTAAAGCAGAAAGAAAACTCCTCCAACAAGCTTTAACTAGTGCTCTGCTGAACATTGATAGAAGTCACATGACTGCTACAACTGTTAATGAGAAAAGGTATTTAGCAGTTTATATTTACTATAATAATTACACTTCCATGTTCTTTGTACTGTGGAAGACCAGATATAGTGAATGCAGGGTCCTGGGTTTAGTAACACTTTAAGGACAAATGTTCTCTGACAAGCAATGTAAAATACAGTTGTGCTCAAAAGTTTGCATACCCTGGCAGAAGTCATGAAATATTGGCATGGATATTGAAAATGTGACTGATCATGCCAAAAAACTGTCTTTTATTTAAGGATAGTGATCACATTAAGCCATTTATTATCGTGTATATAGTTGCTAATAATTACAACAGAAATTACCCAAATGGCCCTGATCAAAAGTTTATATACCCTGGGATGTTTGGCCTTGGTACAGACACACAAGGTGACACACACAGGATAAAATGGCAATTAAAGCTTAATTTCCCACATCTCTGGCTTTTTAAATTGCAATTAGTGTCTGTGTGTAAATAGTCAATGAAGTTGTTAACTCTCATGGGATGCACTGAGCAGGCTATATACTGACCTATGGGGAGCAGAAAAGGACTGTCAAAAAACTTGCGTAACAAGGTAATGGAACTTTATAAAAATTTAAAAGGATATGAAAAGATATTCAAAGCCTTGAATATGCCAGTCAGTACTGTCCAATCACTTATTAAGAAGTGGAAAATTTGGGTATCTCTTTATACCAAATGAAGGTCAGGTAGACAACAAAAAGATTGCAGCCACAACTTCCAGGATAATTATTTGGGATACAAAGAAATACCCACAGGTAACCTCAAGAGAAATACAGGCTGCTGTGGAGAAAGATGGTGTGGTCGTCTCAAGGAGTATAATACGATACTTGAAAAAAAATAGCTGCATGGTTGAGTTGCCAGAAAGAAGCATTTACTGAGCCAAAAGGCTTTTTTTGTGACATTGGCACAGTAAAGGCTTCTTCTGGCAACTCGACTATGCAGCTCATTTTTGTTCAAGTATCATCATATTGTGCTCCTTGAAACAACCACACCGTCTTTTTCCAGTGATCCAATATTGATTGGTGGGTGGCAAGCCTGCCGAATGCTACACACTCAAGCAAATGGGAAAGCACCGCAAACACCCCACAACTGTGTGCAATTCATATGGTTGCGGCATGTTTCTCAGCAAAAATGGGACTAAAACAGGTGGTGAGAAGGCATCACATCGCTTCCTGATTGCCTATCAGTAGCTTCTGAAGCACAGTCTGAATGCGAATTGGGTTTCAGCAGAAAAGGAGATTTAGAAGCAGGTCTTAAAGTTTTTTTAAAGTTGATTTTCTCTTATCTAGGCTGTAAAACTTTATGGATAATGAGCATCTACTGTACATTAAAAAAAAAATATTTCAGACTAGTTTTAAAGGATAAGTTCACCTTCAAACAAAAAATAATAAATTCAAATTATATTTTTTTGCAGGTAAAAAAACTGTGCATTTACTATTTTTGTTTTGGGAGTCTGGAAAACATTGCACCAGCGATCAGCAGATTGCAGGTGCCATGCAAGACTCCTGCAGACCTGTCAGTGTATCTGTCTGCCCACATCTCATACAGGCAAGCAGATACACATTAAAAGGAAGAATCAATGAACTACCACAGTGCTCAAAAGCGCCGTGGTAGTAAATTGAAAATGCTGTCGGAACTTGTAGTTTTTCGATTCACAGAAAATTGTGAATTAGTGATGCGGCCGAGTGGGCAGAGCCCCACATGGCCATGGCTTTTTTTTTTGTTAAATTGTGACAGCTAGTGGGGAAAGAGGACCCCCCACTAGCTGTCAAAACTGATGGGGAGACCAGGAGCCAATCCTTTCGTAACACCCTGATAATGGGTGTAACATATTTAAAAAAAAAAATCTATTTGTTGGAAAATTCCCAATGCTATGAAACTCTGTTTCAACTTGCTCTAAATAAATTTGGCTTAAATGCTCATTTGCGCTGAATTCCAGTGATCCTTGATACTAACCATAATTTAGAACTGGTTGTCAAAGTGGGAGTGGCTGCACTCTCAAAGTGTGTGATTAGAAGGAATAGGGTTCAAAATTGAAATCTCTCCTTGCATGATCCACAGTCTCATGTTTCACACACTGGGTGACTGGAGGGGTTGCTCAAGCATATCTTAGGAGGAATGAAATATACCACAGAAAGAAATACAGATTCAGGTAATATGACCATACTGTTCAGATTAAGATAGCCATAAAACACAAGGCTCACTAAAAGAGCCAACAACTTGATGTCCAGATTTCATGCATCATGCATAGGTAGTGGTCAGTACAACCATATAAAGAATTTTTTTTAACTGAGGTTCCGATTTACATCCTGTTCAACAGGACAGTGACCGTATCTGTGGAATTCTTGAAATATTCTTAAGCTTGTTTTGCAGGTGCAATGATCTAGCACAGTCATTCAGGATTTTTTTTCCCTTGAGCCAAAAACCTTTGCTGTGTAATTATTAACAGGATGGTGTTAACGGGGAACTAATGAAGTTAACATTAAGTACTTGAACACACATCTGGAAGTAATGGGACAGCCAGAAGTCATTAACCCTTCTGCTACTTTTAACTTGTTTCCTAATGTCTTGCTCCTGTGTATCAGGAAATATTTGAAGTGTGCCTTTCAAAACAAATTAACACCTACCAATTGAATATTACATAAAACCACCTGCATATCAAGCTGCCAGTTTGTTACCAAAAATGTTAGGTTTATTATGTGCTGTAATGCCTATAACATGCGTATGCAAATTAGGACAAAACCATTTAAAGTATGTTTCCATTTAGATGGAACTGGTTCACATAGACTAGACTGATTTCTTAGTAACCTAAAAAAGCCTGTTCACTTTGCAAAGAGGATATTCATAGAGTTTAATAAATAAAATAAAGCTGTGTGCAATTTAATTAATCAATCACGTTTTATTAAAAATAATGTTTATTTATTTTCCTTGGCCTATGATTGGGTAATATAAATGAACACAAGTTTATCATATTTACTATCATTTACTTGATTACAGAAGAGTCAATCAAAGGGTTATTAAGCCTTCAAGCATGATGTCATTGGGACAAAATCAGGGTGCTCTCGGTTTCAACCTTGCAAGGTCTCAGGCGTTTTGCAGTCCTCAGATACCGCAGGGTTCTTGTGGTCTGTAACAATTAGTATTGGATGAGCGCCCCCCTCTAAAAGATACCTCCATTCCCCTAGGGCTCCTTTATTTGCGAGGAGCTGCCGATCTCCCACTTCATAGTTTCTCTCTGCAGAGGCAAGTTTCCATGAGAAGAATGCCACCTGATGGATCAAGTCCTCGTGGCCTTGACTCTGGGACAAGACTGCCCTGACTGCATTTTCTGAGACATTTACTTCCAAGATATAAGGTAGTGTAGGGTCTGGATGACTCAGAACAGGAGCAGGAGTAAACAGCTTCTTTAGAGTCTCAAAAGCAGCTTGTGCCTCAGGGATCCAGTAGAAATGGATACCCAGCTCGGTGAGCTGTGTAATGGGTGTGATAATAGCTGAGAAGATCTTGATAAATTTGCGGTAGAAATTAGAGAACCTCACAAACCATTGGGGCAGCACAGTGGCTAAATGGTTAGCACTCCCGCCTGGCAGTACTAGGGTCGTTGGTTCGAATCCCAACCACGGCACCACCTGCATGGAGTTTGCATGTTCTCCCTGTGCCTGCGTGGGTTTCCTTGTGTAGTCCGGTTTCCTCCCACACTCCAAAGACATGCTGGTAGGTGAATTGGATCCTGTATAAATTGGGCCTAGTATGTGTATGTATGAATGTGAGTTAGGGACCTTAGATTGTGCGCCCCTTGAGTGTTAGGGACTGATGTGAATGTATAATATATATGTAAAGTGCTGCGTAAATTGACGGCGCTATATAAGTACCTGAAATAAATAAATAAATAAAACCTGTTATCTGTGGGTGCTGGCCAGTTCAGAGGTGCAGAGATCTTTTGTGGGTCCATTTCCATGCCTTTAGGAAAAATGATCAAGCCCAGGACTCTGAATACTCTGATGCTCAAACTCACACTTTTCAGGCTTGGCATAGAATCCATGTTGGCGGAGTCTGCCAAGAACACTTTTAACATGTCCCTCGTGGCTTTTCAGAGACAGAGAATATCAGCATATCGTCCAGATAAACAATGACAACGATATCCAGAAGGTCTCTAAAGATGTCGTTAATGAAATGTTGGAATGTGGGCGGTGTGTTGCACAGACCAAATGGCATGACCACGTATTCGGAGTGGCCGAACCAAGTATGAAAGGCGGTCTTCCATTCATTTCATTCCCAGATGCGGTTCAAGTTATAGGCCCCTATCAGGTCCAGCTTGGAGAAGATAGTAGCAGACCAAAGTCTTTAGAAAAGTTCAAGTACCAAGGGAAGGGGGTAGCGATACTTCATCATTACATTATTTAAATCATGATAGTCCACACATGGCAAAAGGGAATGTCCTTCTTTTCCATGAAAAATATTCACGCACCGGCTGGTGAAGTAGAAGGGCGGGTGAATCCTTTCTGAAGGTTTTCATCAATGTTTTCCCTCAGGGCCTTCAACTCCCATTGAGACAGTGAGAAGGTACGCCCAATTGGGATTTCATCCCCAGGAAGGAGCTTGAGGGGAGAATCATAAGGCCTGTGTGGGGGAAGGGTGTCTGTCCACCATTTACTAAAAACATCCAGGTATTCATGATAGGTCTTTGGCACCATTTGACATAGTTCAGTATCAGTGGTCATACATAGCAAGGTGGCTGGTGGTACAGATGATCCTGCCATGCAATGACTTTGGCAGTATGATGACTGAACATAACATTACTGGAAATCCAGTCAATCTGCAGGTTTTGGTCCTGTAGCCATGACAGGCAGATGTAATAGCTAGCAAAGGTGGGGTTTCCTTCATCACCAATCCTGATTTCACACAGGACCCCTCAGCCAGGAATACAGTAAGTCCCTGTTCCTTAGACATTACAGGAATATGTCGCTGTGCTGCAAAGGTCACATCAATGAAGCAGCTACAAGCTCCTGAGTCAATAATCACTGGTACCAACATGCTTCTTCCCAGAAACCTAGATGGAAACACATGATGGACGCATCAGACCAAGTTGCAAGGGTTGTGTTGCTTCTGGTGCAGGTGGAACAGAGTTGGCAGGTGTCAAATTGTCAGGAACTGGAATCTTAGGCATCATCCACACTGGACAGGATTGTTGTGCTGATCTTTCCAGCCTATGTTCACATAGGCAACAATCGATCTGGATTGAGAGTGTAATTAAGTCTTCCAGAGAACTTGGCACCCGACCCAAGCTAATTTGTCCTTGAGACTTTCTGAAAGACCCAGGCAAAATTGATGTCGTAGAGCTGTGTCATTCCAGCTGGTATCTGCGCTCCAGCATCTGAAATCAGTGACATAGTCCTTGACCGCTCTTTAGCCCTGCTGGAGCGCATGAGGAGCAGATTCAGCGGTAGTGTTTTGTTGTGGGTCATCATACAACTGGGGCATGACTTTGAAGAAAGAGGACATGGTGTTCAGCTGTGTGTAATTTTCTTCCAGACGTTAATGAGCCCAGGTCTGAGGTTCACTTTGGAGCAAGGATATGATGAACCCCACCCTGGTAGATTCTAATGAAAACATTTGTGGTTGCAGAGAGAATTAAAGTTGACACGCGGTGTGAAAGCTCTAAACGTACTCCAGTCACCAGAAAACCTCTCAGGGGTTGGCACGTAGGGTTCAGGAGGTAACATCACTAATGCAGAGCTGGCAGGAGTTTCTGTTTGAGCAGCTACTGTAGTAAAGGTGGAAGCAGAGGCAGCAGGGGTTGCAGGTGAGGCCAAGGATTGCACACGTTCTTAAAAAATGAACGTATCTCGCTTGCAGGGTCTTGACTGCTTGTGTGAGGGCTGCAAAATGCTAGCAGATCTCATCCAACAGAGAGGGTCCTCTTGCAGGTTGAGACATGGCTGTTTGGTAATGTCACATACCTGGCAAGTGAGCTTGACGGGCAGAGGAAGGCTTCTCCTACAGCTCCGGCTCGGGCGTAACTGATAGTGGAACACTAACCATGAGAGCATAGTGAGGTATGAGTGCCTATGATCAGTCCAGTAGACTGCGTTGGTAGTAGCCAATACCTCACTGGAAAAATGCCAGGAGCAGTGGACAGCTGGCAGATGTAACAGCAGGGCAGGCTGAAAGCAGACAGGCTTTGCAAAGGGCTTGGCTGGCAACAGACTGTGCATATGCACCAGGAAGCAGGAGCCAGAAAATGATGAGCTTGACCGAAGGAGCTGTAGCAGGCTGCAAGGGCTAGATGCAAGGTCAGACGAGGCGGGTCATATCAGGTGTGCAGATCAGACAGCAAAGTAGTCATGACACAGGCAATGTCAGCAACAGAAAATGGATCAAACAACAGCAGACGGCAGAGGCAGAATCCAGGGACAAGCCAAGGTCAGGGCAGGTAGCTGACAAGGATGGTCAGGAGCAAGCCAGGTCAAGATCAGTGGTCAGGCACAGGAATCAGGAACACACTCAGAGAACGCTGTAGACCTAACAGCAATTAGCTGGTGCAGCAGCTCTGTTTAAATAGGCTGGCACCATGCCTGGTTGTGAAAGAGCGCATATGCACATGTCTATGCCCATATTTGTGCACATCTGCTTGGCCAGGTGTCAGTCTGTGCATGCACATATGTATGCGCTGAGAAACTTCACTTGCGCTATGGGCAGGCCTTTCCTGACAGATACAGTAGGTAGACACATAGAAAGTAGAGGAGTTGATCATTTTGCTGCATGGAACCGCAGGAGTCATTGCACCTAACAGCCAATATAAAATGGGTGAATATCCACTATCCCAGAACTGCTTTAAATATCACTGGTGACTTGGCTAGAGAGAGAGACCTTGCTCAGCGTTTTTTTGTACACAGGGATTTTTGCAAAAAAAGAAAGATGAACTTTCACTTTAGGTACTGTGGTTTTCTTTAAAAAAAAAAAAAAAAGTATTTTTTTCTACATGCACATTAAATGCAAACAGAAAGAAATAGCTTCACTATGCTGATTGGTTTCTGATTGTTAGTTGGGACTAGCACTATGAGTGACAGCTCAGTCTGACAGTTAACACTGCACACATTTTGTGCTGTTAGCTGTCAAATGTTGAACACAGCATGGGATTCCTTTGGCATGGATACACAGGAACATTAATCTACAGATTGTAGATGTCCAGTGGTTAACTGTAATGACCTTTCTCATTGAGTGCGAGGGGGCACTCATGTTTTTAGCTATGTGCAGTGCAAACACATTTCAAAGTCTCCTTGAAGCACTACACCAGTAACTAAACAAAGTAATTTTTTTTTCCTGTGAACCCGATTTATCAATCTTCTATAACTCTGGCTTTCCCCCTGTTTATTCATCGATCTGGCTCACCTACTGCTGTTTACAAGCCTGCCTGAATTCCACTACCCCTTACCTGTTGTTATTTGTACAGAATGAATATCATATACACTATTTTGTACCACTTTATGATCCTAACTATTCCTTACTAATCCGACACTTAGTTTTGATTTGCCTATTAGTCAAATCTGGGCATAACTCTTATTTGTCTTCTACTTCCTGTATATACCTGTCTGGATTACTTAGTTCAAGCACACCTTAAATGGTATACAGCAGAGCTGTGCAGTTTGTTTTATTCTGAATCAAAATTTGGACAAATAGAATAGAAAATAAGAGAATAGAATAGAAAAACCTATAGAATAAAATAAAATAGAAAGAATATAACCGTCGTCCAAAATTCTAATTTCAAATAGAATAAATTTAAATTGGAATGCCGATTCAAATTTTTCGAATTCGGTCGAATTTAATTAAATTTCACCAAATTCAGAAAATCTGAATTTGAATAAACAAAACAAAAAAAACAAATGAAATTAATTTAACTAATGGAAATTATTTACATAACGAATCAAAACAAAACAAATTATTTTTTTTCTTTCTGCACATGTCTAGTATACAGGATTAAAGTGGTTGGAAAGGCTCAAGGTATTTTAGCTTCATGCATAGAATAGCCTTCCAACTCCAGCCCCCCCAATACATACCTGAGCCCATTTTGATCCAAAGATGTACACAAGAGCCTCAGCTCTCCCCCTCTACATTGGCTGTATGACGAACTAGGAGCACAGAGAGAGACCATACGGAGGCAGATCATATGAAACCCGATGTGAGGGCATTTATTGGGGAGACTCGGGTGTACAGATAATAGAAAAACTAGTCCACAGAACAACACGAGACACTGCAATGAAGAATTATTCTCAGGATGGCAATATGGGGGGCAGCAGAGGACAGGTAGTCCACAGGGCAAACAGGGAGGGCACAGCAGGGCGGTAAGTCCTCAGGGCAAAGGGTTCCAGGCAGAATAGGGTTAAACCCAGCACACAGGGCAAAGGGTCTAGGCAGAGCAGGGGTAATTCAGCATACAGGGCAAGTCCACCTCAGGGCCGAGATTTGGGGAGGAGAAGGTTAAATCCAGCACACAGGGTACAGCCAGAGGTATGGTCTCCAGGATGGGGTTGTGGAGTCTGGATGCAGCTCAGAAGCCCCCCAGTACAGGGAGGAGGACAGGAGGCACAGAGTCCACACACAGCAGGGTTGGCAGAGTTCTGGCAGGGAAAGAGTTAATCCACAAACGAACTGAGCACACAGCAGGGATGGAGAGGGATCCAGCACAACATGGGCAAAGTCCTTGGTACAGGGTGGCACTCTAGTATCGCGAAGCTTAGTTCAGAATCAAAAGCAACAATCCGAGCCGAGTGCGTAGCAGACTGAAATCTGGTACAGTCAAGTCCAGGGGCACAGGGCAGCAATTCAGGAACTCACCAGCCAACAGTGGCCTCTGCAGAGGAAGTCTAGGCAGAGTTGCATGGGGAAAGAGGTTCAGAGGACAGAGGTCCTTAACCAACTCATCACGGATCCTCGGAGGGCTGTGTGTCCTGGCCGCAGCTTCAAGACTACCCAGTCCACAGTTGATGGAAGAGCAGAGGGTAGAATAAAGTACTAGTGTCCGGAAAGCCATACAGACAATGCAGAACTACAAGTTACAGCAGTGCAGAAAGTAAAGCACAGCACATACCGAACTATCTGTCTCAGCAGTTCAGTGCATCTTCTTGCGAAACCTGCAGCAGCCATGAGCTCCTCTGTCCATCACTGAAGTAACAGTGAACATTTTGACCCTTTCTCCCAACATAGGTACATTATATTGTCCTTTTAATTTGACCAAACCTCAAGCCCCCCCAACAGTGCTGACATGTCTGGCTCTTCCCAGCTGCAGTACACTGTGCTGTCTGTGCATCCCGCTGATATCAATATCATCTCCCACCCCCTGTGGGGCACAGGAACTGATAGATTTAATTAAGTAGACAGGCTGACTGCTTGACACACTTGTGATTTCAATAAAACAACACAAAAGTAAAATAATATTTCTGATCTCCGCCACAGGCTGAGACACCTGTCGGAGCCATTCATTCCCACTACTGTCAATCACAGTCAGTGAGCCAAAGAGGAGAAAGTGGGAGTGGAGTCAAGCCACGCTCTGTGTGTAAACAGAAAGACAGAGCAGCAGCTCAGGAGCAAACCTTCTAGGGTGCTCCCATAACGCTAAGGATACTCGGCAGGAGGGAGGGGCAAAGGGCGCTGGCGTGGGACCTGAGAAGAGTTGAATCGGGACTGCTCTGTGCAAAACCACTGCACAAAGCAGGAAAGTATGAGATGTTTGTTATTATAATTTTTTTTTATCTACCTTTAATACCACTTTAAAACAAACTAGGTTTAACCCTGTCACCGTCAGGGCTGTACATTGTACAGACCTAACAGTGTGGGGTTTTATACAAAATCCGGAAGCAGCAACCACCGGGATTGTATATAAAACTGACAGGCATGTCCGGTGGAAGTAGTCAGGCGGCTGAGCTGTTGCCCGATTGTCTCCACAGCCCCTGGTACTGGTGCCCCCCCACAGGTGCTGTATCTGGACCCCACTTGCCCATCTGTGGGCCCTGGGAGCGCAATGGTGGGTGCCAACTGTTGGAGGGGAGAGCGGAGAGCGGACATTTGTTTCCCTTTCTTTTTTGTGTCCCAGAAGGCAACATGTGTGACTTGCATGGTCACCTTTGTCACTTTCTCGGCTAGCACAGCTGAGAAGCAATGTATTGGAATGCGGTCTGTATTGCAATACATCAAGTGGAGCCCAGAGGAGACAGGCAGGGTCTTTTAGTCCCAGCATGTCTCAATAGAGAGAACCTGTCACCTACGTGATGAAAAAAAAAGTTAATTTTTTGTGTTGTTGCAAAAAAATTAAGTTGCATCCAAGCACATAAAATCCCCCCCAAAATTTTGAGCCCCCCGCCCCCACGTATACGCACACCTACACATGAAAACGTCAGTTTTAATCCACGTTACATATTGCCACCCACGCCAGAGGGTGAGCAATAATTATAGCACAAAACCTCCTCCGTAACGCTAAACTAAAGCTCTATAGGGGGCTTTTGAGGCATCACCTATAGAAAATATAGGGTACTGAAGTTTGTCGTCATTTCATAGGCTCAAACAAATTTGTTTGACATGTTGTGTATCTATTTACTCGGCACAACCTCATCTTTTATATTGTACCCAAAATGTGGGTAACTTATTGTGTTTGTTTGCTCTAAGATTCACTTTAGTGTGTTTTTTACTGAAATGTTGCGTTTCATAGACATTTGTGGTACTATCTTGTTACATAAAAATTGGAACTACCACTATTTTATTCTCTAGGACAGGGGTGTCCAAACTTTCTAAGTAAAGGGCCAGCATTCTGTCCTTGAGACCTTAGTGGGGCTGGACTGTGGCCAGTGGCAGTAGCATATGTCCCAGCGTCAGTGAGAATAAACAATTCCTCAGGCTTGGTGGTCAGTAGAATTACAAAAAATTACAAAGCGCATGTGGTCAGTAGGAGGAGGGCTAATGCCCCATCGTTGGTATTGGTCGGAGGAATAGTGCCCAATCATTGGTGTCAGTGGAAGAAACAGTGCCCCATTGTTGGTGTCAGTGGAAGGAATAGTGCCCCATTGTTTGTGTCACTGGGAGGACTAGACCCCAATCAATGGTGTCAGTGGAAGAATAGTGCTCCATTGTTGGTGTCAGTGGAAGGAATGATGCCTCAACCTTTCTGACAGTGAAAGGAATAGTGTTTTGTATCACTGGGAGGAATGGTGACTCAAGGGCCAAAAAAGCAAGCAAAGGTCCACACCTGTCCCACAGGCCACAGTTTTGAGGTCATTGCTCCAGGGTGTCTGCTTTCAGAAAATATAGAATATTTGGGGGGCTTTGTGTAATCTTCAGGCCTAAAATGATTTTTTAAATGTATGCAAAAAAATTTGCAAAAATGGCTCTGGCAGTGAAAGGGTTAATGAGAAGTTTTTTGTTTTTTTTTTTGCTAATTGAATTAGCAATGAACTGGATAATCAGTGCTATGTTCCTTTAAATTAGATTATTGTACAATTAATGTGTATAAAAGTCCACACTGTACTCCAATTTTGCACCACTATGACTAAACCCCAAAAAGGATAAACTACATCAGAGCAGAGGGGCAGGGTCTTGCAGAGGACACTGTGTGTTGCCTGAATTTGTTAAAACATCCATGGCTCAAAGTTTTTAGGTAAAGTAAAATGAGGATTTGTTTGTTTTTGTTGACAATGTTAATGTTGTCAACATTATTGCCAATGTTAGATGGAGAAGAGCAAAGAATACCAAATGACCAAATACTTTTGCTTCATTGACTAAGGTGTCCTTTTATGAAACCGAGATCAGCGGTGATCCTGATCATCTCAGCACACAAGATGGCCAGTATATGAAGGTGTGATGTCAGGCCTTCACTGGCGATCTGTGTTCTCCCTCCAGATTCTCCAGCCCAGAGCTGGAGAATCGGAGGAACCGCAAACCAAGGAGCAATAATTTACCGCTGCTTAGTAAACAGTATTTGGCTGATCTCTTACTGTAATTTTATGAGATTATAGTAAAAGCAGCCATTTTCCAGCATTGAAAGCGTTTGTAGATCGCTTCTCCCTTCATTCAAACGGCATTCAGAGAACTCTCTCCTCTGAAAATGCTGGAGAACTGAGCAGCGCTCATTTACCGCTGCATGATAAAAGGACACCTAAAGTAGAGCGTTTGATTGTGTGTATGATAAATTATGGAGGACTCTGTTGCAAATGGGAATACCTAAACACATAACACAGTTAATAAAGAACCTCTGCAAAAATCAAGAAGCTGCAGTGAGAAATATGGCAACACTAACTGGTTTCCGATAAAACTTGGTGTCAGGCAGGGATGTATCGTTTCACCTTACCTGTTCATCCAATACAGTGAGAAAAGTACATTTGGAAGACGAGTCTGTAGGTATTAAAGTTGGTGGCCAAAACATAAACAAACTGCGCTATGCAGATGACACAACACTCAACACCAGCAGCAAAAAAGAAATGATGTATCTACTGAGGACAGTTAAAGTCGAAAGTCGTAACCTTTCGATTAGAACTGAATATAAACAAGACGAAGATCGTGAACACAGAAAATGACAACACTTTTCAGCTTGATGGTGACAGAATAGAAGTTGTAAATAATTTTAATCTCCTAGGCTCTCTCATAAACAAAGAAGCAACTAGCAGTGATTACTATTCCGCAGAATTGCACTACTAGCAGTTTGGACACATTGACTACAACTGTGGGGATGACACTGGAGGATCTCACAAGACTAACAAGACTAGCACAAAGCAGACTTCTTGTTAAAGCTCTAATTCATCAAGTCACTAGCACTTAATACTATATAAAGCTAAAACTTGTCATGGCTTCTGGGAGTGTGGTAAGTGTTTAGCAGTGGTTATTCTCTATGTGGTCTAACAGATTCTACAAAGCCTTCATATTTGTAGGTGGTGGTAACAAGAAGTTTGAGTGCACGTAGATCATTGTCTACTGTGTTTACACAGTAGACTGCTATCTATGTGCACTGAAATCTCTTGCTTCATTCAATTTGTGCCTCAGTGCCAAAAAAGTAAAGGATCTGACAGCCTAAAGAATTACTGCTGCTAAGGGGGCTCTGGGTTTCAGCAAAATTCCTGCCTCTAGCAAAAAGAACCAGGAACAATTCTGGAGGCAATTTCCAGCACACAATAATTTTGGTGGTATAACTATTAATGTGGAATGTATGTTCCTTGCTAAAGAACATTAGTTTTTATCAAGTTGTTATGGGTATAGTATTCACCTACAACTAAAATAAATGTTTATAACTAAAATAATTATGTTGTGTGACCTGACACAAGACATAACTGATGTATGCAAGTCTAGATTTCCAACTTTCCTAATGCAGTACAATATGCTATGTCAAAAACCTGTTTTGGCCGCCTTAAATTAAAAAAAGCTGTGAAGCAGGAGAAAAAAATAGAATATTGTGTGTCACTGCTGCATCTGAGAGAAAGTTTAATCAAAAACTTGTGCCTTAATGAATGAATCAACACTCAGGGTCAGAAAACACCCAATCTTTTTCCTTGTACATTTAGGCTGAATTTGTGCATTATTACATTTATGCAAATAGATTCCTGTATGAGAAAGAAACATCTGTTTCACTGTATGTGAAGTCTCTTGTCTTCTAATCTGTTCTCATCTTGCTATACAGAGCTTGGTCTCCTGCTGGATGTAAAGACTGTTCAGAAACAGAAGAACATTGCACTTTCTATCCTATGTTTTACATTGCTGTTGATGAAAAGACTTGTGTTAAAAAAAAACCAAAAAAAAAAAAACACACACACAACATTTAGGACTCTGAATTTAATTATAGTTAGTTAGCAACAGATACACATTTCTTATAGGATTTTTTTCCCCTTATGCAAACCTGTGCTTTGTCCTATAAAATAATTTTTTAACCTTTTTTTCCCTGGAGGATACCTTGAAATAAATTTCAGGTCTTCTAAAAATGATAGAAATTACAGCTTATGGTATATGATCAGTAACCAGTTAATTGTAGAATGTCTTATATAAAAAGAGTTAAGAATTTAGCGTACTTCACATATTTGGCAACCAGGGCAGAAAATATTTTAATACCCACCTGCTGTACACTCTAAATATATTTTAGTAATAATTGTGAAGATAATTTAACAACTTAAAAGAACACAGACACTAAAGTGCTCCCTAACATTAGTGGTCAGCATAGAAGTAAACCTTATGGTGGCTGTCAGTAGAGAATTGCCCCCTTTCATCAGTGCTCAGTGTAGGTGGAAGATCAATTTGCTACTGTTCATGGAACCCCTAGAATTTTCATTAGTGATGGGCCGAACACCCCTGTGTTCGGTTCGCGGTTGAACACTCAAACCTAATGAAAGTTGCTAAATGGTGAGTACTTCCACCTTGCAGTATTAGGGTCTTGGTTGGTTCGAATCCCAACCAAGGCACTACCTGCTTGGAGTTTGCATATTCTCCCTGTGCTTGAATGGCATTCCTCCCAATACTCCGCTTTCCTCCCGCACTCCAAAGACATGCTAGTAAGTTATGTGGATCCTGTCTAAATTGGCTCTAGTATGTGTATATATGAATGTAAGTTAGGGACCTTAAATTGTACACCCCTTGAGGGTTAGGGACTGATGTAAATGTACAATAAATATATATGTAAAGCGCTGTGTAAATTGACAGCACTATATAAGTACCTGTAAAAAATAAAATAAAAAAATAAATTCAACCACAAACTTTGAACTTAATGCAAGCCCATGACACTTGAACTTGTAAATTCAAAAGTGCCCATTTTGAAGGCTTATATGCAAGTTATGGCCATAAAAGGGGTATGGGGACTCGGGTACTGCCCTGAGGGACAAGAATCAGAGAAACAAATTCAAAAAAGTACAATTTTTACCAGGGGCAGTAATTTTTCATTGCTTAAAGTAAAACAATATTGAAACATTCCTTTAAATATCATGCCTGGTGGGAGGGGGCTGCAAAGTTGCACATCTGCACAATGTATAGAACCTGCAGCAGCAGGACTGACTTTTTTTTAAATTATACTTTTATCTAAAAAAAAAAAAAGCACCTTGTCCCCATATTGATGGGAACAAGGACTTCTTCCCCACCACCCTGGGCTGTGGTTATGGGGGGTCTGTGGGGGGGGTGACTTAACATAACAAGGGGGCCTCCAGGTCTCGGCTCTCCCTTGTGAATTAGTATGGGGTACATAGTAGCCCTACCCATTTACCAAAAAAGTGAAAAATGTAAATAAATACACAATACTTTTTGACAAAAAGACAAAAAAAAATGATTCCAACGTTGTAATTCATTGTCAGTCACAGCATCCAGCATTGTCATGCCGATTCGCCCACACCCCCCGAGCACTTGCCGCTCCGATGTAAACAATTGGGTGGAGCTAGTGGTGACATCACTGCTAGCTCTCAGATTGTGCTGTGATTGGCCAAAGCATTGCACCTGTGGTCAGGTGCATTGCTTTGGCCAATCACAATGCACTGTCAGAGAGCAGTGCATTGTGGTGGGCAGCGGCGAATAGCCCGCCAAACACCCTTACAGCTCGTGTGTTTGCCGAACACACGAACGGTCGATGTTCGAGTCAAACTTACAATCATCTTGAACATCAAGGACATCACTAACTTTCATTGATAACCCTAGGTTTCCACAAAACCCTGTTTGAGAAAGTTTGGTCCAGAAGAAACTGGATAGTAAATTTTCACATAACAAAAAATCCTGTTCGTAATTATTTTTTAACAATATTTTCTATTGATTTTCCATGCTAGACACATAAGAGATGATTGGTTCCACCATCTTCAGGAAACACAAGTAACATAGTAAAAACCATCCCACCCACAGATCCCTCAGTTGAGAGTAAAGTAAAATGTCTCCAAAAGTATATGCGGGTGGGTAAGAAGAGGTTGGGAAGTACGGGTGCTGTCCTGAATACACCATTACCAGAAATTAGGGATTTCCCTAATCATCTTTCAGGATAACAAGGCAAATGCAAACTGAATGAATCAGTATTTAGCTTATGCACTGCCATTTTATGTACTGCATCCATTTTGTTATCTTATACTGTGAAGATTAAGTTTTGTTTCGCTCTGTAATGTGGAACTTCCCCTTTTTTAAAGACTTATCAAGGAAAACATCTGTGTCTCAAACCTGCGGTTAGGTGCATCCTGTCACACAAACTGTAGCTAGAGATAATGTAGAAACAGGAGGTTTTGGGGAACTTTCATCAGGCTTGAATTTCATGATGTACGTGTGGTACAACCTGATTGGCTCTTTTATTTCCATGCATTGTTTGAGTTTTACATATAGGCTGTTGTGTAGACAATAAAGATAGCTCATTCTGAGATACTACCTTGTGTTGGTGTGTGCATTCCTGTGTCTCAGGAAGGTCTCCGGAGCTCTGAGGGTGGTAACTGGTCTACTAGGGACAGACGGGGGTCGTAGGAAGGACCAATTTCCTTTCAACTGGGGGCTCATCCTGAGATGAAGTAATCACCCTGAGGTAAGTAGATTGTCATTTTTTTTGCCAAATATTCACTTGCTGTAGGCTCTGATAACACTTCAGTCCCCGTAATAGAGAATTTTGACCCCGCGTCATAAAGACGCCAGTGACCAGGCGATCTGCACTTTTGAGAAGTGCCGGAGTCTCTTGGAGAGACCAGAAGTAACATTTATTTTGGGAAGAAATTAAAATTGACAGTCCAGGTTGACCAGTTTATGTCCTAAAGTCTCTTTGCTTTTCTCTCTGTCGCGTAGAAGTCTAAGATTATTTGTTGTGTGGACAAAAGGGGAACTGCAAGGTAAGGCGGCTTCTCTCCACTGTCATAATGGGAAGCAGTAAGAGTAAGGAAGATATACCGATCCCAAATGTAGATGAGAATTGTAAGGATTATGTAGCCCGTATACGTGGGACAGATTATTATTTAATTGACCCTTGGGTGGACAACCTGGCAGGATGGACAGAAATAAAGGGTAGTGTAGACCCCTTTCCCCGGGAGGGAGACAATGACACTTTTCATATGGCTTTGGTAAAGGGTCTTTGTCTAGGAGCAGTAGACGACACGGTGTGGGCTAAGAGTTCTTTAGATGTAGGTCTTATTTCATGTACTCCCTATAGGGCCACTCTGAAGCCAGGGTCAACACCCGTATATCACAAACAGTATCCATTGTCTAAAGAAAAGGAAGAGGGCATTGCACCCTTGGTGGAGCACTTCCTTAGGGAAGGAATCCTTGAGGAAGTGATCTCCCGCTACAACAGTCCTATAAATCCAGTAAAAAAAACGGATGGCAGTTACAGATTCGTGCAAGATTTGAGAGCCATAAATAATCTGGTGGTCCTCATTGCCCCAATAGTGCCAGATGTTCCATCACTCCTATCATCCATTCCATCCGATGCAGAATGTTTTACTGTTATTGATATGACAAATGCATTTTTTTCCATTCCTGTTGATAAGGAGACACGGCCTATCTTTGCTTTCTGTTTCAAAAACCAGAAACTTACCTGGCGTAGAATGCCCCAGGGCTATGCAGACTCACCTGTAGTCTACTCAATTGTGCTTCAGGCCACTCTGAGGTCCTGGAATCCCCACCATGGTTCCGTCCTGCTACAGTACGTGGATGACCTCCTCCTCTGTAGCCCATACCAGGTAGCCGGACAGGAGGACAGTGTAGATCTTATAAACTGGTTGTTTGAATGTGGTCATAAAGTGTCTAAGAAAAAGTTACAATGGTGCCAGGAAACTGTTGAATATCCTGGTTTTGTCCTCACAAAGGGAGAAAGGAAAGTCAGTACAAAGAGAGCTGCGGCTCTCATGGGTCTGTCCCGCCTATTGACCAAGAAGGACCTGCTCACCTTTCTTGGCATGATTGGTTACTGCCGCCAATGGATACCTAATCTCCTGAGACAAGCCACAGGTTCTGATATGCCAGATTGTGTAAAATGGTCAGAAGAAATGTGTAATGCTTTTGTGTATTTGAAAAATGCTATGGTAATGGCTCCTGGTCTTGGACTACCTGACTATGGCAAGATGTTTCACTTATTTGCCAGGGACAACTGTAAAACAATGGCGGGAGTCCTAGCTCAGGAACATGAAAGCAAACGTCGCCCTGTTGCTTTTTTCTCAGAGATGGTTACAGTACAGGTTCTCAGAGCCCTAGCATCCTGTGCAATGGTGGTGGAAATGGCTACATCATTCACTCTGGGACATGATACCACTTTACACACTACACACAATGTATCTATCCTGTTAAAAAATATCCACAACCAGCACATGTCAGCCGAAAGGTTGAGTGGCTACGAGGTCATACTTTTGTCCAATCCCAAGTTAAGGATAAAATACTCCTCTCCAAATTCAGGCCCAGCCCAATTTTGAATGCCTTATTGGGCCTAAAAGGTGAACAGGATGAGATCGTTCTAAAACATGACTGTTTGGATCTCATCCATCAAGATACATCCCTGAGGCAGGATATGTCTTCTGTAGCTCTCGCACATGCACAAAATGTATTTGTGGATGGTTCCTGTTCAAGGCCAAATGACAATACCTACCATGCTGGGTATGCTGTGGTTACAGCTACCAGACAAAATCCTTGAAGCAAAATACCTCCCATACCAGTCAGCTCAGGCTGCAGAACTAATAGCCCTCACAAGAGCTTGCCAGCTTTTTGAAGGTCAGGATGTGAACATCTACACAGATTCCAAATATGGGGTCGTTCACGACCACGGAAAAATCTGGGAAAGAAGGAGATTCATAGCTGCGGATGGCAAGTCCATTTCCCATTCTTCACTTGTTGCAGGTTTATTAAATGCTATACAGTTACCAAGATCCCTTGCTATTTTACACTGTAGAGCTCATACAAATTAACAAACTGACATAGCAAAAGGAAATGCTTTGGCAGATAGAGCAGCAAAAGAAGCAGCATCCTCTCAAGCTGCTAACATGCAGATGCCATTACTTGCACCAGAGATACCACTCCTAGATCAGACATTACAGGATTTACAGACATATACCATGACACAGGACATCAACCAGTGGAATGCAGTAGGTGTAACCAAAGATCCACAAACTGGACTTTGCTTGAAAGAGGGGAAACCATGTATACCAGTAGCAAGTGCACCACTTTTCATTTCTCAGTATCATGGGGTAGGCCACAGGGGATGACAGGTTACATGTGAACTTTTGGACAAAGACTTCTAAATCCCAGGGCTCCCCTCTCTTGTAAAGGCATATGTTTCTAGGTGCATTACATGTATAAGAAATAACCCAAACAACCCTCACAAATCAAAACATGAGCACTTGACCTACCCATCAACACCATTCACTCACCTACAAGTAGATTTCACACACATGCCCAAGATAGGTAAGAAACAGGAATATCTTTTGGTAATCATGGACATGTTTTCACGATGCACTGAGGCATTTGTGACCACAAAATAAGATGCCCAGACAGTAGTAAAAATTCTAACACAAGAGATTATTCCTAGGTGGGGATGCCCACTCCAAATTAACTCAGATAATCGCCCTGAATTTGTGGCCAGGGTTTGCCAAGATCTGGTGAGAACACTCAGGATTGACTGGAAGTTTCATATACCTGATCACCCTCAAAATTCAGGCATAGTGAAAAGGATGAATAGGACCCTCAAGGATAAAATAAGGAAAGCCATCGGAGGTACGTATGCAAATTAGAAGAAAGTCCTTCCAGCAGTCCTGGCTGAGGTAAGAATGACTCCCTCCAAGAAGACAGGCTATTCTCTTTTTGAAGTCTTAATGGGTAGGCCATTCCCAACTTCTTGGGCCAGACAGCCACTTATGGTAGAAAGAGGGGACCTAGATCTGATTCAGGAAGAAATGTTACTCGCACCTCTCCTTTTTCTTCACAGGAACCAACCCATTCTTTCCAGGTCGGAGACACGGTGGTGGTCCAGCATTTGAACCAAAATAAGAAGCAAGAGTATCCCTTCGCACCTCCTACAAAGGTGATCGCGGTGACAAGAACAGCTATCCTGGTGGAAAATTCACAGTCCTAGGTCCACACCAGTTGTGTGAAGGTGAACTAAACACCTAAGAAGCAAGACAAAGATAAAGAGAGCGAAGCAGGTGTCACAGTCTCTGAAAAAGATGACCTCGCTTATTGCACCACAGACTTCTGGGAAGGCATTTTCTCTTCTGATACTGCTGGCTCTGATTGTATTCTTCCCAGTATGGATCATTACTAACTGTATTTACCACCCAGATAACCTAGGTGTCATGAAAGGTATCTGTGGTAAAAGTAATGATGAAAACACCCCAAGCTTAAGAATAAAAAGAGATTTCAAAAAGGGTAATGAAGGTATATACACTCTAACGGTCCAAGAGGGGGTAACTACAATGGTCAAATTTGATGTATGTGAGATTATGGACTGTAATCACATCCCTTTAATGTATACAAAAGGTGATTATGAAAATTATATGTGTGGGAACGCTGAATGTTACTACTGGACTGATATCTGGTGGACCACAGATATGGATGGTTACTACTCAAGAGATGTCATAGTCCCTGAAAACTTAAAAGACCTTGTAGAAAGAATAACCCTAAGTCGTCTTAGACTTAACGCCCTTGAATGTGCCAATCAGAAGAAATGCAATCCCCTAAATTTGACCTTTAAGCCAAAAAGGGAAGATTCAGGGACTTACGCCCTCGGTGTCACTGTACCCGCACGTAAGGACACCATAGTCAAATTTAGGATCACCTCTAATAACTCAGAAGTACAGGCCCCAATGAACCACGCCTTGGGTCTCCCTAATGCAAGGCTTAAAAAACTAATTTTACCTACAAGGAACAGCTCAGTATTGAAACAGGATATGGAGATACAAATTAATGGATAGAATGGATTAGGTGGACAACTAAGAACAAGGGTGGTGGAGACTGTATCTCCTGTGCTAATCCCCGCCCATTAGTGGCCACTGTTCCCTTTTTAGAAGAAGAAACCAATGTATCCTGTCTAATTAATATACAAATAAAATGTCACTGATAAAGAATGCATTGACGTTCTTAGGAAATTCCCTATTACCAGATTACACCTTCGACCGCAAAGTCGGTAGCAGGAAATTTCACCTGTTTTAAGCATAATGATACTGAAGGCAGAGGCTTAGGCACACTCCCACCTAATTATGTATTAAAACCATTGTCCCATCTGCAAAAGGCTACCAGAAGGAAAGGTTTCATGATCAACGGCAGCAACTGTCAAATGTGTGGTGGTTGTGTGGAGATATGAAATTAAGGGCTAGATGTCCCAATAGATGGAGAGGAAGCTGTGCCCTGACCCATCTCCTCATGCCTTTTTATATGATCAAGGTAGGGGATAAAATAAGAAGCATGCCCATCATAGAGAAACATAAATCAGAAGATCTAAAAGAAGTGTGCCCCAAGGTTCTTTTGATAATAGGGTTTATATAGTTTCAATTGGGGTCCCAAGAGGAGCCCCTGATGAGTTTAAGGCCCAAGACCAGATTGCTGCAGGGTTTGCCTCTATTGCCATTTGGGTACAACCTAATAAAAATGTGGCTTGGATAAACTACATTTATTATAATCAACAGAGGTTTGTTAATTATACTAGAGATGCTTTAAAGGGTGTCTCTAGCCAGCTTGATGCAACATCCCTCACTGCCTGGCAAAACCGTATTGCCCTTGATATGCTATTAGCTGAGAAAGGAGGAGTATGTAAAATGTTTGGTCCTTTCTGTTGTACTTTTATCCCCAATTATGCTGCCCCTGACGGAAGTATTACAAAGGCCCTTCAAGGCCTCCAAATGCTATTCGAAGAATTAGCTGAAAACTCAGGAGTAGAAAATCCACTAGCCGGATTGTTTGAAACATGGTTTGGTAAATGGGGGGCCCTGATGAAAACTATGTTAATTTCTATAGTGATGGCTGCTGCAGTATTAACTCTGTGTGGTTGCTGTTGTATCCCCTGTATCCGGGGCCTAGTGCAGAAACTTATTGACGCCATAATCACCAAAACTATGTGGTATCAGTCCCTTGACAAGAGACATACCAAGGGCCCTAAGTACCGACCAGTAACTATGGTGTAAGGCCATGTGCATGACCTAAGAGGGGATTGAAGGAATCAGTATTTAGCTTATGCACTGCCATTTTATGTACTGCATCCATTTTGTTATCTTATACTGTGAAGATTAAGTTTCGTTTCTCTCTGTAATGTGGAACTTCCCCTTTTTTAGAGACTTATCAAGAAAAACATCTGTGTCTCAAACCTGCAGTTAGGTGCATCCTGTCACACAAACTGTAGCTAGAGATAATGTAGAAACAGGAGGTTTTGGGGAACTTTCATCAGGCTTGAATTTCATGATGTACGCGTGGTACAACCTGATTGGCTCTTATATTTCTATGCATTGTTTGAGTTTTACATATAAGCTGTTGCGTTGACAATAAAGATAGCTCATTCTGAGATACTACCTCGTGTTGGTGTGGCTCCGAGGGCGGTACCTGGTCTACCAGGGACAGACGGGGGTCGTAGAAAGGACCAATTTCCTTTCACGGACAACAAAAGTGTACCTCAGGGTGGGACCACATCTTGTAGAACTTTTTTGCCAAATGTCAGGAATTGTAAAAGGACATCAGCTCTAGAATGTTTAATTAAGCTATCCTGGCTTTGCAGATTTGTTTCACTGAGGCGCCTGGATTTTCTGCCCATGATATTGCCAAGAGCTGGTAAAATGTGCTTTTAATGAATGTGGCACCTGAAATCTGTCTACTTTATATACAAAATATATAGTTTGCCGTATCCACATGACAGGTATACTCTTTAAAGCCTGTGCGGCCTTCTTATGGGCACTAAACAAAATCAAAAGATAGCTTGATCTTTTGAATTCTTCAATGATATCTAAATGTCTTATTAGACATCTTCATATGTTTTCTTCCGTGAGTTCTCTAGGGTTGTCACAAAAGGAAAGCAGCACAGTTTCCTAAGTTCTGCGAAACATTGTAGTGAATACATGAGGCCTGGTTAAGGATAACCCTATCTAGGAGAATTGTAAGATGCTGACAAGAATTGAAGATCCTCTACTCGACTGGCTGTTGTGATGACTGGAAGAAACACCACATTTAACCATTTGCCCACAGGACTTTTACCCCCTTCCTGCCCAGGCAAATTTTCAGCTTTCAGCACTGTTGCACTTTGAATGACAATTGTGCAGCCATGCAACATTGAACCCAAAATAAAGTTTTATCATTTTTTTAGACAAATAGAGCTTTCTTTTGGTGGTAGTTAAATCACCACTGGGGTTTTTATTTTTATGCTAAACAAAAAAAGACCAAACTTTTTTTAAATAAAGTTTTTCTGATTTTCTGTTATAAAGTTTTGTAGATAAGTGATTTTTCTCCCTCACTGATGTGCGCTAATGAGGCTGCATTGATGAGGCGGCACTGATAGGCATCACTGATGGGCACTGACAGGCATCACTAAAGAGGCACTGAAAGCCAGCACAGATGGGCACTATTGGACGCACTGATGATCAGTGTAGATACCCCCTGAGAAATGCCGCTTACCAGCTCTCCTCTCCTCATGCGCTGCCAGTGTGAGGAAAGGGCTGCCAATAACCGGCATTTTCTATTTACACTGTGATCAGCTGTGATTGGATACAGCTGGTCACATGATAAAAGGTGGCTCTGATTGGCCCTTTACTTGGACACATGATCCAAACTCCATACTCTTACTACTTGACCTCTCTGCGGTTTTTGATACTGACCATCCCCTCCTCCTCAAAAAACTCCATTCTCTTGGCCTCCAAGACTCTGCTCTCTCCTGGTTTTTCTACCCATCGCAATGCTCCTTCAGCATTACCTATAACTCTGTCTACTCCTCTCCACTCCCTCTTTTTGTAGGGGTCCCTCAAGGTTCTGTCCTTGGACCCCTTCTTTTCTCTATCTACACCTCCTCCCTTGGTCACTTGATAAACTCCCATGGCTTTAAGTACCATATCTATGCTGATGACACACAAATCTATCTTTCTACTCCTCACCTCACCCCTTCAGTCTTCTCTCGCTTTACCAACCTACTAAGTGGCATATCAGCATGGATGTCACTCCACTTCCTCAAACTAAATCTTTCCAAAATGGAGCTTATACTATTCCCCCCAGCCCATGCTCCTTCCCCTGACTTCTCATCAAGATCAATAATACAATCATCAGTCCCTCCTCTTATGCCAGGGTACTAGGTGTAATCCTAGACTCCCATCTGTCCTTTCAGCCATAAATCCTTTACCTCCACAACATCTCAAAGATACGCCCATTCTTAACCTCTGAAACCACTAAGCAACTTATTCACTCCCTTGTTATCTTTCGCCTCGACTATTGTAACTCCCTCCTCATTGGCCTACCTAATCGCAGGCTATCCCCTCTTCAGTCTATGCTGCTGCCAGACTCATCCACCTTACTAACCATTCCATATATGCCATCCCTCTCTGCCAATCCCTCTACTGGCTTGCCATTGCCCAACAAATAAAATTCTAAACATTAACAATAACATATAATGCCATTTATAACTCTGCCCCAAATTACATCACCAATCTTGTCTCCAAATATCACCCAAACCGTCCTCTCCGCTCCTCCCACAACCTCCTGCTCTCTAGCTCCCTTGTCTCCTCCTCCCATGCTCATCTCAAGGACTTCTCCAGAGCCTCCCCCATCCTCTGAAACTCTCTACCCCAATCTATCCGACTATTGCCTACTCTGCCAACTTTAAGGTGATCTCTGAAAACCTATCTCTTCAGGGAAGCCTATTCTGCCTTTAGCTAATAACGGAATCTTCTATTCTTCCTGTCAGTTCAACCCCCACAGTTATTACCTTTTGTACCATCAGCCCCTCACTCTTAGATTATAATCTCCAAGAAGCAGGGCCCTCCTAACCCTCTTGTACTGAACTGTATCGTTGCTGTATTGTCTCCCTTTATATTGTAAAGTACTGAGCAAACTGTTGGCGCTATATAAATCCTGTATAATAATAATAATAATGATAATAATAACTAGCTGACCACGCTGTAGATGTCTTTAGGCAATAGAGCAGTTGGGAAGTGGTTAAAGTCATACATTTTAAGGGAAGATGCTGTAAAGGTTCATAATGTAACCTTGTATGTCTATTTAGGACAGTGGTTCTCAACCTTTCTAATGCCGCGACCCCTTAATACAGTTCCTCATGTTGTGGTGACCCCCAACCATAAAATTATTTTCGTTGCTACTTCATACCTGTAATTTTGCAGTGGGAGGAGTAGTGCCACGTCACAGGTGTCAGTGGGAGGAATAGTGCCACGTCATTGGTGTCAGTGGGAGGAATAGTGCCACGTCATTGGTGTCAATGGGAGGAATAGTGCCCCATCATTGGTGTCAGTGGTAGGAATAGTGCCCCCATCATTGGTGTCAGTGGTAGGAATAGTGCCCCATCATTGGTGTCAGTGGTAGGAATAGTGCCCCATCATAGGTGTCAGTGGGGGGAATAGTGCCCCATCATTGGTGTCAGTGGGGGGAGGAATAGTGCCCCATCGTTGGTGTCAGTGGGGGGAGGAATAGTGCCCCATCGTTGGTGTCAGTGGGGGGAGGAATAGTGCCCCATCGTTGGTGTCAGTGGGGGGAGGAATAGTGCCCCATCGTTGGTGTCAGTGGGGGGAGGAATAGTGCCCCATCGTTGGTGTCAGTGGGGGGAATAGTGCCCCATCATTGGTGTCAGTGGGGGGAATAGTGCCCCATCATTGGTGTCAGTGGGGGGAATAGTGCCCCATCACTGGTGTCAGTGGGAGGAATAGTGTCCCATCACTGGTGTCAGTGGGAGGAAAAGTGCCCCATCATTGGTGTCAGTGGGAGGAATAGTGCCCCATCACTGGTGTCAGTGGGAGGAA
Organism: Staurois parvus; assembly: GCF_062004578.1. NCBI lineage: Eukaryota > Metazoa > Chordata > Amphibia > Anura > Ranidae > Staurois > Staurois parvus. Next base: position 3,710,867 of record NW_028318295.1, read on the forward strand.
TAGTTCCCCATCATTGGTGTCAGTGGGGGGAATACGGCCCCATCATTGGTGTCAGTGGGGGGAATACGGCCCCATCATTGGTGTCAGTGGGAGGAATAGTGCCCCATCATTGGTGTCAGTGGGAGGAATAGTGCCCCATCATTGGTGTCAGTGGGAGGAATAGTGCCCCATCATTGGTGTCAGTGGGAGGAATAGTGCCCCATCATTGGTGTCAGTGGGAGGAATAGTGCCCCATCATTGGTGTCAGTGGGAGGAATAGTGCCCCATCATTGGTATCAGTGGGAGGAATAGTGCCCCCATCCTTGGTGTCAGTGGGAGGAATAGTGCCCCATCGTTGGCATCAGGGGGAGCAATAGTGCCCCAACATTGGCGTCAGTGGGAGGAATAGTGCCCCATCATTGGTGTCAGTGGGAGGAATATTGCCCCATCGTTGGTATCAGAGGGAAGTATAGTGCCCCATCGTTGGTGTCAGTGGGAGGAATAGTGCCCCATCGTTGGTGTCAGTGGGAGGAATAGTGCCCCATCGTTGGTGTCAGTGGGAGGAATAGTGCCCCATCGTTGGTGTCAGTGGGGGGAGGAATAGTGCCCCATCATTGGTAATAGTGACACCAATGATTGGGCACTATTCCTCCCACTGACACCAATGATACTTACCTTGCTGACCCCTGCTCCAGCCTGGGCTCGCTCCCTAACTCCCTCTCCCATGGTACAAACACTTACCGGTCAGATGGCTTCCTTCTCCGGCCGCTTTCCTCCTCTTCACTCGCTCGTGCTTCGCGGTGCCGCTCGGCTCCTCCTTTCCAAGCTCCACCTCCTCGCCGGTGATTGGCCGCCTGTGTGCCTCTCTTGAGCTACAGTTCCGGCGGCCAATCACCGACGAGGAAGGATTGATCCCGGGGGTGTGTCCAGATGACAGGGACGGCATGTCATCCCGCCCACACCTGCAGACGGATCAAGGAGCGGTGTCTCGGTTCCTAAGGCCATCGGAAATATGTGTTTTCCGATGGTCTTAGGCGACCCCTGGGAAAGTGTCGTTCGACCCCCAAAGGGGTCGCGACCCCCAGGTTGAGAACCGCTGATTTAGGACCTTGGATAAATACCAGTGTGAAAAACCTTCTGTTGGACTGGCATAGAATGTTTCCTAGCTGAAAGAAATCTTTCAAGTAGAGGATCTGCTGTGAGAATTAAGTCAAGAAAGACTAAGAGGACAAAAGTCTAAGCATATAGAGTACTAGGAGCAAGAACTTGTTCTAATCCATATTGCAGAAAGTCTAGGATAGCTGGTAATGAAGGAAGGGTAAGACTATTATTTTTTTACCACAAGGAAAACACTTGCATATACTAGTGTTTTTCACCATGTTTCTTCTGCCAGTTTCAGCAGATCCATCCACCAAATTAATTTTTGGTGGATTTGTAGGGAAAGATAAAGCTGAGTTTAATTAATTATTTTTCCAATCCTAATTTGTCAAAAGGAAAGTCTGCAGGGCTCCCAAGTGCAGTTGGGCCCAAGTCAATGTCATTATTAAAGCAGTCACTAAATCTAAAAGTTTCATTACCTCTCTTGGAGTGACCCTGTAAATCTTTTCTTGTAGTAGACAAATCTCCTGTGCTATGGAGTCGGTTATGGCTATGGTAGACAAAAACTCAGCTCTTATTAATATTATTATACAGTATTTATAAAGCGTCAACAGTTCGCTCAGCGCTGTACATTACAATGGGAGACAGTACATGCGACAGTACAATAACAATGCAATGTGATACACGAGGGGTTTGAGGGCCCTGCTCCTTGGAGCTTACAATCTAGGAGGGAGGGGATAGTGGTACAGGTGGAAATAGATGTGGGGGATGGAGTGGTAGGAAGAGTGGAGGAGGTTGGTAATTAGCAGGGGGTGGGGTAGGCTTCCCTGAAGGCTTTCCCTCAATGGTTTTGAAATAACAGACCTCAATTCATTTAGGATGCCACCTGGTCCAGGTGCTTTATTCACATTTATTTTGTCTAAATATTTCTGGAGCATATCAGTTTTGAGCCATTGTGGATCATTTGGGGCTTTGTCAATATCATCTCCACTATGGACTTAAACTCCCCCATGCTGCTTTGTATACACAGATCTGAAGAAGGTATTTAACCTTCCTCTTGTGTTAGGGTCGGCACCAAATGCATAAAATAACCATATAAATTTGTTTATTGCATCAAGGCTTTATGATTTTGTCAGGAACCTCTATTTCAACAAAATAAAAAACAAAAAATTGTTTACTAAATTATATGCTCAAGTTGAAATTATGACCTTTGTGTTGTTATGGTCGGTTTCAACCCAGTTATACAAATAAGATTATAAAGCAATAATTAGAGCCAAAACTGAAATCATAAGTTCACTGTCAACCAGCACACTGACAGCCAGCTCCTCTCCCAATCATGTGAGCTTTAGGGGATTCTAATTTTTTGTTTTCCAGTATACCGGCACAAAAACAAAACAAACAAAGATGGGCATGTCCAGACATGTGAGGCCAATTCAGTATAGAATTGGTGACTTGCAGAGTGCACATCTCCAATTTGTAGCATGCAAAAATGAGAAGATTTTCATTGAGCCAAGTTCTGGATAATATTTTTGGTGAAAATGAGGGAGAGGACACAGAGGAGCATAGTGATTTGGATGAGCAGGTTTCTGAGGAGGAAGACAATGTGCAGTATCATCCAGAAGACACAGACACATCTGATGAGTCTGATGAGGCCACCGGTGCTGAAGCTGCTCCCGCTGAAATATTCAAGTCCAAAAATGGTAAGATCTGTTGGAGCTCAGTACCTCCTGTTGTACATGGCAGGGCAGCTGCTGCAAATGTCATCAAAATGACCCCTGGAATCACAAGGTTTGCTGTGATGAGAGTCAGTGACATCAAGACATGTTTTGAGCTATTTATGCCATTGTCACTAAAAAGAGTCATCATTGCTATGACAAACCTTGAAGGAAAAAAAGTCCATGGCAGCATGTGGAAAGACATTGATGAGGAATACCTGGATGCCTATATTGGTGTTCTTCTTCTTGCTGGAGTGTACAGATCCTGCAATGAGGCCACTGATAGTCTGTGGGACGCATCGACAGGCAGAAATATTTTCCGGGCAACAATGTCACTTCAGACCTTTCAAATGATATTAAGAGTCCTCAGATTTGACAACAGAGATACCAGAGCAAGATCTGACAAGAGATGGGTGCAGCTCCTTCCACTGATGTTCAACCCTGGGCCAGAGGTGACAGTGGATGAACGTCTTGTCCCTTTCCGAGGAAAATGCCCCTTCCGGCAATACATACCCAGTAAGCCAGGGAAGTACGGCATAAAACTCTGGGCAGCCTGTGATGCAAAAACCAGCTATGCCTGGAATCTACAGATTTACACAGGCAAAGGTGCAAGTGGCATCCCTGAGAAAAACCAAGGAAAACGTGTGGTCCTCGATATGACTACTGGACTGCAGGGTCACAATATCACTTGTGACAATTTTTTTACCAGCTATGACCTTGGACAATAACTTCTCAGGAGGAAACTTACCATGGTGGGCAAAGTGAAGAAAAATAAACCTGAGCTGCCTGCTGAAATCTTGCAGGTGAAGGACAGGGCTGCACTGTCCACAAAGTTTGCTTTTACAGACACCACCACTGTTGTCTCATATTGTCCAAAAAAAAAAACGGAATGTGATACTTATGTCTACTCTTCACAAAGATGCAGCTGTGTCATCAGGAAGTGACAAAAAGCCCACAATTATCCTCCACTATAACAGAAACAAAGGAGGAGTGGACAACCTGAACAAGCTGACTGCCACCTACACTTGCCAGCGAATGACCAGGAGATGGCCAATGGTTGTGTTTTACAACATCCTTGATTTGTCTGCATATAATGCATTTGTGTTGTGGACCCACATCCACCAAGGATGAAACTCAACCAAAAATAACAAGCGGAGAATGTTTCTTGAGGAGCTGGGAAATTCCCTTGTCAAGCCACACATTGAGCGAAGGGAACGGGTGCCCCAAGACCCAGATGCTGCAGTCTTGGTCAGACAGCTGCAGAGGTCACCTAGCACTTTGTCCACGCCAGCATCCTCCTCAGCCAGCCTTGCCTCAACATCATCCACCACAGCCACAACCACAACCCCACTCAGGCCACCTGATTCTAAAAGAAAGAGGTGTCAGGTCTGCCCAAGCAGTAAGGACAGAAAGACAAATGTACTGTGCTTCAACTGCAACAAATATCTCTGCAAAGAACACACTAAAAGTGTCACTTTTTGCCACACATGCCTCTAAACACACACACACGCACACGCACACACATACATGTTCTTGCACACAGACTTTTACTCTGATTTTGTTTTTTATTAGTGTTGGAACAAGTAATTGATTTCTATTGGTTTGATTTGCTTGATTGGTTGTTGTTTGTTTGACCTTGCAAATCTATATTTGGTTATATTTATGATATATATATATATATATATATATATATATATATATATATGTTCTGTTTTTCATTTTGTGTTTGTACTAAAGTTCTATTGCTGAAAAAAAGAGACTTTTTTGCCTTTTTGAAGTAATTATATATATGGGTTGAAACTGACCCGTAACACCATACAGTGGGGATCGAAAGTTTGGGCACCCCTGCTAAAAATTTGTATTAATGTGCATAAAGAAGCCAAGGAAAGATGGAAAAATCTCCAAAAGGCATCAAATTACAGATTAGACCTTCTTATAATATGTCAACAAAAGTTAGATTTTATTTCCATCATTTACACTTTCAAAATAACAGAAAACAAAAAAATGGCGTCTGCAAAAGTTTGGGCACCCTGCAAAATTTATAACATGCACTGCCCCCTTTGCAAAGCTGAGACCTGCCAGTGTCATGGATTGTTCTCAATCATCGTCTGGGAAGACCAGGTGATGTCAATCTCAAAGGTTTTAAATGCCCAGACTCATCTGACCTTGCCCCAACAATCAGCACCATGGGTTCTTCTAAGCAGTTGTCTAGAAAACTGAAACTGAAAATAGTTGACGCTCACAAAGCTGGAGAAGGCTATAAGAAGATAGCAAAACGTTTTCAGATGTCAATATCCTCTGTTCGGAATGTAATTAATAAATGGCAGTCATCAGGAACAGTGGAAGTTAAAGCAAGATCTGGAAGACCAAGAAAAATATCAGACAGAACAGCTCGCAGGATTGTGATAAAAACAATTCAAAACCCACGTTTGACTGCACGATCCCTCCAGAAAGATCTGGCAGACACTGGAGTTGTGGTACACTATTCCACTATAAAGAGATACTTGTACAAATATGGTCTTCATGGAAGAGTCATCAGAAGAAAACCTCTTCTACGTCCTCACCACAAAAATCATCCTTTGAACTTTGCAAATGAACATATAGACAAGCCTGATGCATTTTGGAAACAAGTTCTGTGGACCGATGAGGTTAAAATTGAACTTTTTGGCCGGAATGAGCAAAGGTACGTTTGGAGAAGAAGGGGCACGGAATTTAATGAAAAGAACCTCTGTCCAACTATTAAGCATGGGGTTGGATCAATCATGCTTTGGGGTTATGTTGCAGCCAGTGGCACAGGGAACATCTCACGAGTAGAAGGAAAAATGGATTCAATAAAATTTCAGCAAATTTTGGATGGTAACTTGATGCCATCTGTGAAAAAGCTGAAGTTAAAGAGAGGATGGCTTCTACAAATGGATAATGATCCTAAACACACCTCGAAATCCACGGGGGATTACATCAAGAGGCGTAAACTGAAGGTTTTGCCATGGCCTTCACAATCTCCTGACCTCAACATAATTGAAAATCTATGGATAGACCTTAAAAGAGCAGTGCGTGACAGACAGCCCAGAAATCTCAAAGAACTGGAAGACTTTTGTAAGGAAGAATGGGCAAAGATACCTCAAACAAGAATTGAAAGACTCTTGGCTGGCTACAAAAAGCGTTTACAAGCTGTGATACTTGCCAAAGGGGGCAGTACAAGATATTAACTCTGCAGGGTGTCCAAACTTTTGCAGATGCCATTTTTTTGTTTTCTGTTATTTTGAAAGTGTAAATGATGGAAATAAAATCTAACTTTTGTTGACATATTATAAGAATGTCTAATCTGTAATTTGATGCCTTTTGGAGATTTTTCCATCTTTCCTTGGCTTCTTTATGCACATTAATACAAATTTTTAGCTGGGGTGCCCAAACTTTCGATCCCCACTGTAGATGTTACTATAGTTATTAAAATGAAAAAATAAACAAAACAAATTTATTTCAGAGATGTGTACTAAATCCCCTCAGTAATAGTCAGGTGACATAACAACCTTTTATTTATTTATATGATTCTCTTGAGGTTCATTTTACATTGTTTTTTAATTGAAATCGAGGGGTATACTGACAAAAAAAAGGCCCAGGGGCCCACACCAAAATTATTAAAAACAATATTTTCATGGATAAGGAAGCCTAACAAGGTAACCAAAATATGAGAAATAAATTGGATGATAGATAACTGTTTTTAGTGTATTTTACAGCTGATTTAAGACACGGGTCAAAACCGACCCGTTAACATAAGAGATGGTAACAGGAAACTAACACAAGAGGAAGGTTAATAAATTTGCCTTCTCTTTTTCCCCGTCACCCACTCCAGACTATTTTGTAAAGGCCTACATGCTCAGACCTGACTGTTTTACTATTATTATAGTTGAAGAATTTCTTTGGGTTTGTCTTACTCTCTTTTGCAATATCGGTTTGTTTTTTAATTCAATTTATGCAGAATTGATTTCCTTTTCATGTATTCTGTTATATTCCTTAAAACTTAAAATATTCCTTAAAACACTTAAATGATGATAGTGTTTCTTCATTTTTAGATTTTTTTTTTTAACTTTGGTCGTGAGCCACATAAGTTTTATTTTTAGCCTTTTAAACTCATTGCCCATGTGAATATATTTTGCAGTGTGTTCACATACAGTTGTTTTGAAGAATTCACATTTCTGTTGTGTGTTCACCGATGCCAATATTCCCTCTCCAAGCCTTGGAGAGCAGCCTTCATCCTTGGAAAGTTTGCTCTCTTAAAGTTAACTGTGTTTTTTTCTTTCCAGTATGTGCTTATTATTTATAGCTAAGATTAAATTAAATCATGTTATAGTCACTGCTACCCAGATGTTCTTTTATATGAGCATTAGTAATAAGATCTGCATGGTTTGAGATTACCAGGTCCAGCAGTGCATCATTCCAAGTTAGGGCCTCTATGAACTGTACCATACAATTGTCTTGTAATAGGTTTATACATTTTTGCCCTTTAACTGTTCCTGCAGTGTAATTACTCTAGTCAATTTCAGGGTAGTTAAAATCCTTCATTATCATCACTGTGCCAGCCCTTGCTATCTGTGCAAGGAACTGAGTCTCCTCCTCATTAACACTGGGTGGCCTATAACAAACTCCAATGATTAACTTTGTAGTACGCACACTCATATGCAGTTCCATGCATTATGCTTCACCCTCATCACACTCTTCACCAACTAGGACCTCTTTCACGCTCGTTCTGAGATAATTTCTCACATAGAGACAGACACCACCACCTTTCCTTTTTACCGTCTCTCTGAAAGAGAGCATAGCCAAGAATATTTATAGCCTAGTCATGTGAAGAACGAAGCCAAAATTCAGCAATACTGATTAAATTCCTGCACCAAAGCTTCCAGTTCGCCTATTTTGCTTGACTTCTATCATCAGTGAACAAACACTTTTATTCATTTTCCCATCTTCCTACCTGATAATCCTGACTTACCCCTCCACGTCAACCCCTTTAACCACTTGCTCAGTGAGCAGAAGACCACTCTTAAGGTTCTCAGTTCTGCCCAGTGTTGCAACTTGCTCCTCCGGATCTCTAATGTGAGCTTCCAGAAGGGCAACCTGTTCACATCTGTTGAAGCAGTAACCATCCTGAATCAATAAAAAACAGCACCCACTCCACTACTCACTCTTTTAGTGAAAAACAGCTTAGCAGGTGGCATAGTATAGTTAGATAAAACCATCAGCCACTGGCAGTCTTTGCTTTAGCTGCAATGGCAAATCCCTTTCTTCAGTCACCCCTGGGTCCATGGTTGGGATTGGCTGCAGATCTTCATGCAGTCTTCTTTGCCTAGGAGGTGCTCTGTTGTGGATGGAAATACATAATTTGGGACCAAACAAAAATGCTCTACCAGGTCCCCAGTCACCTGCTGGCAGAAACAAGGCCCAACACATAGACCCACTGCTCAGACCGTCAAAACCCGGGCACTAACCTACTCCCAGAGAAGGGGGAGGAGGACAGAGTAGCAATGTCTTGGGCTTCAGGTGGTGACCTCAAAGAAAGAAGGTGAAGATTCTGGAAGAAAAAGTGGCTAACCTCGGCTAGGAGGAAAAAGCAATGCAATCATCAGAGGAAGACCACTGAGCCAGGGACAAATGGATTTGCTGCTGGATGGTAGGAAGCACAGAAACTAAACTTAGGGATAAGAGGTGGTGTTAATTCTCTTTCATGTGTTTCCTGTAGAAGAAGTAACTAATCATCTCATTAATTTCCTACATTTTTTCTGTTCCATTGTTACTTTTATGTCTTGATTATAATATAGCTAGATAATCAGAACAATCAAAGTGAAGACTATAGTGGCCTGGTGGTTTGGCTGAAAAAACCCACTATGCAATATGTTTTTTTATTAGAGCACGGAAACATTGTGACAATCTCTAATAATAATTTCTTCAGACCTTTCAGGTGGTCTTGTATCCTCATTTACAAGTTCCTGGGGTCCTCTTTTCCCACCTTTGCAATTGTGAGCATTGTACATTGAGTGAAGACATAGCAGAACTATACCGAGCATGATAGCTATGCATGTAAGCATCTTGTACGTACAAGAAGATGGTACGTTCCACTGTGGAATATGTAGGTTATTAACTATATGTTTATTATGTTGTTGTAGAAAGGTGCCTCCAAAATTTCTTCCTGAAGAAATGGATGGGGAATGCTTTGAGGTGCTTTGGACCCAGCATGATCTAAAATCTTTGTGATTATAATCCTTGCATATGGGACAATTCATTAATAACATGATATAGTTTGCTAGGCCTTCAATGGGGGATTCCATGTTGATTCACTGTAATGTACAGTCAGGTCCATAAATATTGGGACATGGACACAATTCTAACATTTTTGGCTCTATACACCACCACAATGGATTTGAAATGAAACTAACAAGATGCGCTTTAACTGCAGACTGTCAGCTTTAATTTGAGGGTATTTACATCCAAATCAGGTGAACGGTGTAGGAATTACAACAGTTTGCATATGTGCCTTCCACTTGTTAAGGGACCAAAAGTAATGGGACAGAATATTAATCATAAATCAAACTTTCACTTTTTAATACTTGGTTGCAAATCCTTTGCAGTCAATTACAGCCTGAAGTGTGGAACGCATAGACATCACCAGACACTGGGTTTCATCCCTGGTGATGCTCTGCCAAGCCTCTACTGCAACTGTCTTCAGTTCCTGCTTGTTCTTGGGGCATTTTCCCTTCAGTTTTGTCTTCAGTAAGTGAAATGCATGCTCAATCGGGTTCAGGTCAGGTGATTGACTTGGCCATTGCATAACATTCTACTTCTTTCCCTTAAAAAACTCTTTGGTTGCTTTTGCAGTCTGCTTTGGGTCATTGTCCTTCTGCACTGTGAAGCGGCGTCCAATGAGTTCTGAAGCATTTGGCTGAATATGAGCAGATAATATTCCCGAAACACTTCAGAATTCATCCTGCTGCTTCTGTCAGCAGTCACATCATCAATAAATACAAGAGAAGCAGTTCCATTGGCAGCCATACATGCCCACGCCATGACACTACCACCACCATGCTTCACTGATGAGGTGGTATGCTTAGGATCATGAGCAGTTCCTTTCCTTCTCCATACTTTTCTCTTCCCATCACTCTGGTACAAGTTGATCTTGGTCTCATCTGTCCATAGGATGTTGTTCCAGAACTGTGAAGGCTTTTTTAGATGTTGTTTGGCAAACTCTAATCTGGCCTTCCTGTTTTTGAGGCTCACCAATGGTTTCCATCTTGTGGTGAACCCTCTGTATTCGCTCTGGTGAAGTCTTCTCTTGATTGTTGACTTTGACACACATACACCTACCTCCTGGAGAGTGTTCTTGATCTGGCCAACTGTTGTGAAGGGTGTTTTCTTCACCAGGGAAAGAATTCTTTGGTCTTCCACCACAGTTGTTCTCTGTGGTCTTCCGTGTCTTTTGGTGTTGCTGAGCTCACCGGTGCGTTCCTTCTTTTTAAGAATGTTCCAAACAGTTGTTTTGGCCACGCCTAATGTTTTTGCTATCTCTCTGATGGGTTTGTTTTGTTTTTTTAGCCTAATGATGGCTTGCTTCACTGATAGTGACAGCTCTTTGGATCTCATCTTGAGAGTTGACAGCAACAGATTCCAAATGCAAATAGCACACTTGAAATGAACTCTGGACCTTTTATCTGCTCATTGTAATTGGGATAATGAGGGAATAACACACACCTGGCCATGGAACAGCTGAGAAGCCAATTGTCCCATTACTTTTGGTCCCTTAACAAGTGGGAGGCACATATGCAAACTGTTGTAATTCCTACACCGTTCACCTGATTTGGATGTAAATACCCTCAAATTAAAGCTGACAGTCTGCAGTTAAAGCACATCTTGTTTGTTTCATTTCATATCCATTGTGGTGGTGTATAGAGCCAAAAATGTTAGAATTGTGTTGATGTCCCAATATTTATGGACCTGACTGTATATGCAAAGCATGTTTTACGAGTTTGCATCATTTTTCACTGAATAAAATCAACAGTAACTAAAGAACTGTACTGTTACTGTACCTCTAAAGTTGCACAAACTGCCTTTCTATCTTTTAGTCTTACACTTGTTTGGAATCCACAAACCTACCTTTAGCATCTATGTTAACCTGTTTTTTTAGGTACCAGAAAATGGATTGGGAGTTAACCATCCAGTAGAATAGACCTCAGAAGCGTGATTATGCTAAATCATATATCAGTAAAAAGGCCAGTGACACAAGAAGCTACACATATTGGTGTCACACAGCTAGTAAATATTTTATCAGGTAAATTATATGCATGACAACTGTGTGCTAAGCTATATAGTATGAATTCATGTTTAAAGGTTATAAGAGATGCTAGAGGTTTTTGGTTTATAATCAGAAAATTGCAAAAAATAAAGTATTCTCATTACTTTACTACTCGTGCCTTTGTTACACCGACGTCTCTTAAGAATAATATTTCTGACTCCATGCATATGGGCAGAAAAAAAGCCGTTGCAAAAGGTGTCTGGCATTTTGTTTTTTTTGGCAAATGTAATTTACCAATATTTTGCAGAGCAGCATTCAGGGGCATAAAAAAAAAGCCTGCATTCAATGCGCAGTTTATCAGCGTAATGTATACAAACATGTGCATAACCGTATGCGTATGAGTGTAAATATATTTCAATGGTCAAATTAAATGAATATTCTGGCCAGCAGAATGTATTTACACTCAATGCCATATGCACATAAACGAGCATACCGATGTAGCAATAGAGATATTTTTTCTGCCAAGTTCTGTCAGAAAAACCCCCCAGCAAATTTGGAGCATAAATTCATATACCCATATGCATAAGGCCTTATATGCCTTGGAATACTGCATTAAAACCCTGTCCACTGATTATCCCCGTCTTTAAAAATTCTTCTATAACCTTTTCCAGCCTTAGCATTTTCTACAACTATACTATTGGCATTACCAGGAATAGTACAAACAGCCCATTGGAAAGTTAGCTCCTGCAGCAAGAAACACAAGCCATAGACACAAAAATATAAACTTCAACAAGTGTACTTCAGTAAGAAAGAAACCAATGGGCCAGGTTACTAATACATTGGAAAATAAAACACAAGGCAATTCACATGGTAAAGATTCTAGAAGACACAGTTAACCCAAGCTTTTTGCATTGAAGGTATGTATGCAAATACATAAATGGGTGAAAAAAAACCTCAAGTTAGAGAACTAAGCATGGTCTTGCCTGAATTTCATAATAAATTGCCTGGTGTAGGTTACATATATGTTCAACATGAGACACACAGTGAGCCACTGCACAATTTTTAAAGTCACTGTAAATTCCATAGACAAAGACAGTGAGGCTCGGCCCTGCCCTCCCGCTCCCTTGTCACAGGAACAGCAGCAGGAGCCAACATTTCCCACTGCCTCAGCAAAGCCTGTGAGAGTGGGGAGAGAAGACTACTACAGTTGGGCACAGTGCTGGATCGAGTAAAGACTAGGTTAAGTATAAGGGGGAATGTGCCCTAAAAGCCTGAAGCACCTGCTTCACCTATAACAGACATACCCAGAGCCTGCTGACATTTACATTACAAATCATACATGATTGCAATCACTTCCTATTTCCTGAAATAACTTCCCTAGCATTTTCCTGCTATAGCCACATGATCAGTCCCAATGTTTTCATATGGGAAAACTGGCATGGAACAACAGTAGGCCATTCATAGAAGCAGAAAATAAGTAAGGAAGCACTGTCTGAATGTTTGGCCAGGTTTGAAAAACCATAACTAGCTGTATATTGGGCTAGGACTTTAAATAAGCCTGTGAAGCACTTCTACACTTATATCAACTTAAGAAAGGCAAGTTCTCTTTTATATAGTAGACTTGGCACATAAGAAACACTGCTGCTTGAGTGGCAGACCTTATAATATATGGTAAAGTGGTCATCCAGATTTCTATAACTGAGTAACAAATATTAAATGTCATATTTCTGAACACCACATTACAGTAAATTGTTCTTTGTCTGCAGAGAAAATATCTGACACTGCACAAATGCTTTGCACCACTAGAGATATAAGCTTTTCATCTGCATCTCTACCCAGAAACCCATGCTTGAATCATGCCTTTTAAACAAACGCTCTTTGAATTTACTTTATCTTGATCTCAAGCCCCAAACGGCCCACAAATCATGGACCTTTTAAAACAAAATACATACATTTTAATAGATTTTTTTCCCCCCGATTGGGAGTGGTAATGTAAATGAGGCTTACTTAGATTTCAGTTTCTTTTTCCCTTTTAAACTCACAGTGGAATAAACAGGTGGAAATAATTTTTTCTGAATGTATTTTAAATGAAAAGGTTTAATATTTACATTACAAGGGTGACTTCTGGCAAAATCTCACCTCAAGGGACAGTAAGGAAAGAAATAAGCAGTTTGATAAAAGTATTCTTAATGCTTGCCTTAAAGGTAAACGTTTTTTGTAGATACAAAGTATTGACAAAAACAGAAAATGCAGGTTAGTTTATAGAATGAAAGCATATGACACTAATGTGTGCAAATATATCAAGTGAACATTTCATTAATGGAAAGGAATAATCCCTATAGCATTTGGTGTTCAATAAAAATATTTAGAACACAAGACAATGACCAGTATCTAGAACAGAAGGTGCTTATTCACTAAATGGAACACAAAGTGAAAAAAAAAAAGAAACTGGCAATGACACATAAAATATATATATACACACGCACACAGTTGTGACAAAACTTTGCATACCCTGGCATAAATCGCAAAATTTTGGAATTTATATTCAAAATATGACTGATCATGCCAATAAACTGTCTTTTATTTATAGTGATCATATGATGCCATTTAATATCACATAGTTGTTTGGCTCCTCTTTAAATTATAATAACATAAATCACCCATATAGCCCTGATGAAAAGTTTACATACCCTGGAATGTTAGCCTCTGTACAGATGCAAAAGGTGAAACACAAAGGTTAAAATAACAATCAAAAATGAATTTCCCACATCTGTGGCTTTTTAAATTGCAATTAGTATCTGTGTGTTAATACTCATTGAGTTTGTTATCTCTCATCTGGATGCACTGAGCAGGCTAGATACAGTGCCATGGGGAGCCATGAACTGTCAAAATAACTGCATAACAAGGTAATATAACTATATAAAGATGGAAAGGGATATACAAAGATATCCAAAGTCATGGATATGCCAGTCAGCACTGTTCAATCACTTATTAAGAAGTGGATCAACAAGTGGAGTATCAAACAGAGTATCAAGAAATCCTAGAACTTTTCACTTCGTAATATGTACTACTACAACCAGTGTACTACTACTGTAGTAGCAGATGAAGAATAAGGTTAGTCATAGATGAGTCAGTTTCTTTATTTAATGAATGAAAAAAAAAACTGACTCGATTCCCCCATCCACACATTTAATTTGGATGGGGGAATCCTCCCCACTGTGCTATTGCATTCTGGTGGCAGGGAGACTTCCCCGCCGTCAAAAAGCACTGATCAGCAGCAATAGCCGGCAGCGCTGATCGAGCAGGGAAAATCTGTTAGGGTGGTTGTACAGAAGTCGATCGGTTGATTGACTTCTGTATAACTTCCCTGCTCATATATGAATCAAAATTAGGATGGTCCCTACTGAAATAACCCATATATGAATCAAAATTAGGATGGTCCCTGCTGAACCAACCAAATTTGGAGCCATGTATGGCCTGCTTAAGTCTCCTGTGTCCCATCACAAGATCTTTTGTATTGAGGTAAACACACAGCCTGAACAGCAGAGGCATCCAGAATGACAGTGTCAACTAAAGAGATGCCTACCCTTAAAGGACAAGTAAATCAAATTTTCTACAAGTGTTACCTCAGCATGCCAGGCAGGTAGCCAAAGCACCTTACTCATCTGAAAAGACACCACACCAAAGCAAAACACAAGCTTAGACACTTGTAAGAGACAATAACAACTGAACCGCAGGGCTTCAGTCATTTGTTTCAAAAGCTCCAGGATATGAGGGTATGTGCTTGAGATCTTTTTTAAGAGATTTGACCCACAAAGACATGGATTCACAAATCTGAATCAATGCCAAATGGGGATAGAGAATATTACAGATAAATCAAACTAAGAATTTGCTCCTGCAGAGGAAATAATTCCTTCCTGATCCCCCGAGAGGCAATCGGATATTCCCTGGATCAACTTTACCTATAAAATGTTAGTATCCAGTTATATTCTGTGTATTTAGGAAATAATTCAAGCCTTTTTTAAAGCAATCCACTGAACTGGCCAGAACCAACTCTTTAGGGAGTCTATTCCACATTTTCACAGCTCTTAATGTGAAGAAACCTTTCTGTGTTTGCAGATTAAATCTCTTTTACTCCAGAAGTAAAGAGTGCCCCCTTGTCCTCTGTGATGGCCTGAGGATGAATTACTCTACATGGAGTTCCCTTTATGAACCACTGATGTATTTATACATGTGGATCATATCCCCCTTAATCTCCTCTTCTCAAGAGAGAATAAATTCAATTGCTCTAATCTTTCCTCATAGCTGAGCTCCTCCATGCCTCTTATCAGTTTGGTTGCCCTTCTCTGCACTTTTTCCAGTTCCCCAATGTTCTTTTTGTGAATTGGTGTCCTACACTGAACTGCATATTCCATATGAGGTCTTACTAATGATTTGTACAGGGGTAAAATGATATCTCTCTCTCTGGAGTCTATACCTCTTTTAACCACTTCCAGTCCGGACACTTTTACCCCCTTCCTGACCAGGGCAATTTTCAGCTTTCAGCGCTATCACACTTTGAATGACAATTGCGCGGTCATGCAACACTGTACCCATATTCATTTTTTACCATTTTTTTGAGACAGATAAAACTTTATTTTGGTGGTATTTATTCACCACTGGGATTTTTATTTTTTTGCTATGTAAATGAAAATGTCCAAAAATTTTGAAAAAAGTGTTTTTCTTATAAAATTTTGCAAATAAATAATATTTCATCATAAATCTTGGCCAAAATGTATACCATTATCTTTTTAGTAAAGATAAAAATAAGCCAAATTAGTTTATAACCAAAAATTATAATTTTTTAACATTTTGTTTTACATTTTTATATATTTTTTATATTATTATTTATTTATTTATTTTACATACTGTCATCCTAGCAGTACAGCGTCACCAGGGTGACACTGTACTACTTTTGGGAGGTGATGAAGATTTTTTTTTTTTTACACTGATTGCTTTTACACCCATATAGGATGTAAAAGCAATAATTTCTCTTTCTCTCTGTCTGCATTCTTGCAGCCATTAAGAACTACTGAGTGAGCTGTGATTGGTCACAGCTTATCACATGGTACAAGGCTGTTGATCATTCACAGATTTTACACGTAGTAAGCAATGATGTCAGAAGTGACATCTTGCTTACTACTTTGCATGTGATCACTGATTGGCCAATCAGTGATCACATGATCGAGACCTCGTACAGAGGTCCCGTCCGACGATCAGTGTTTCACTGTGTCCGGAGGACACAGTGGGCACTGGATCGCGGTGCTGCACGCTCCCAGGGAGCGCGCACAAGCAGGGTGCGGGGAGGCCGTTTATAAACGGCCACTCTACCCTGCAGTGCCACCGTCTGGCCGTTTATATACAACGGCCGGTCGGGAAGTGGTTAATACAAGAGGATTTTGCTCGCTTTAGAAACCGCAGCTTGGCATTGCATGCCATTATTAAGCTTATCTACTAGTACCTCCAGATCCTTCTCCACCATTGATTCCCCCAGTTGTACACACCTTAGTATGTATGTATGCATATTCTTAGCTCCGAAGTGCATAACTTTACATTTATCAACATTAAACCTCATTTGGCACATAGTTGCCCAATTGAACAGTGCATTGAGGTTGGCTTGTAAGTTGGAGACATTCTGTAAGGATATTATTCCACTGCACAGCTTGGTGTCATCTGCAAAGACTGAAATGGTATTATTAATCCCAGACACTATGTTGTTTATATATATATTAAAAAGTAAGGGTCCCAACACTGAACCTTGAGGTACACCACTGACAACACTAGACCATTCAGAGTATGAATCATTAACCACTACTCTCTGAATTCGGTCTTTTAGCCAGTTTTCTATCCATTTACATACAGATTTTTCCAAGCCTATAGACTTTACCTTACACATTAGCCATGTGTGGGGAACTGTGACAAACGCTTTTGCAAAATCCAAGAATACCGCGTCCACAGCCAGCCCTCTGTCCAAGGTTTTGCTGACCTCCTCATAAAAAGAAATCAGATTTGTTTGGCAACCTCTATTTTTCATGAATGTAGAACTCATCCAAGTGGTCTTTTATTAAACTTTCCAATATCTTCCCAACTATAGAAGTTAAACCAACAGGGCTATAATTACTTGGTAAAGATTTTGATCCCTTTTTAAATACAGACACCACAATGGCCTTATGCTAATCCAGTGATACTATGCCAGTCATTAAAGAGTCCCTAAAAATTAGAAAGAATGGCTTTAAAATGACAGAGCTCAGTTCTTTAACCCCTTGACGCCAACGTCACACAAATATGCGGCCTCACGGAACTGGGCATTTTTCCGTGGGGCCGCATATTTGCATACCTGTCTTTCTGCTGGGAGAGCGACGCTTGACGCGCTCCCAGCACAGAGACTGCGGTGTCATTGAGAGCCTTGGGTCCCGTTCTAATGATTGGGGCCCGGGACTCCCGATTCCGGGTCGCATGATCACTGTGATAGCCTCTGATTGGCTATCACACTGATCAGTCACTGTAAAGTCCGGCCCCCTTGGTTTTTTCTCTCTCTATGAATGGAGAAGAGAGATACATTGTATCTCTCTAACTCCTGACATAGAAAGAAAAAAAAAGTTTGTAAAAAAAAAAAAAGAAGATAAATATTAAAAAATAAAAGAAAAAATAAAGAAAAATACCTAGATCAAGGTTTGATCTAGTTCAGTGCCAGGGTTAGTGTTCGGGTCAAAGGTCAAGGTCAAAGGTCAGGATTAAAAATAAATAGGTGTCAGTTAGTGTTAATGTCAGTGTCTTTTAGGAAAAAAAAAAAAAAAGACAAAAAACAAATTGCACACTATTGTTTCTGGGCTGTACTACGGGTACAAACAACAAATGACATACACATATATGGTATCTCTGTGATCGCCAAGAGCTGGAGAATTTATTTTGGGTTGTTCTTTGGTGGTAGGTTATGGTCATAACAAGAAGCACACGGCTAAATAAAAAAAATATGATTTTTTTTTTTACTATTTTGGGCCAGTTTTCCTTTGATAATAAAAAAAACCAGGAGCTATCCATTAACATTTACCACCAAATGAAAGCCCAATTTGTCCTGAAATAATCAAGGTATAATCCACCTGGATGTACAAAGTAGTTGCGGTGATATGTACGGTTTTACTATCACATGTCAACGTTGCAGAATTGTGCTTAGGCATTTAGATTTGTTTTACCCTTAGGCGTGAAGGGGTAAGGACCCATGGGTGTATGCCATCTGGTCTAGGTGCTTCATTTACAATTATTCTGTCTAAATATTTCTGGATCATATCAATTGTTAGCCAATATGGATCATCTGGAGCTGTGTCAATACCATGCCCATTATGGACAAGAGCTCCCCCATGCTCCTTTGTATACACAGAGCTGAAGAAGGTGTTTAATAAATTTGCTCTTTGTCCCCAGTCACCCACTCTAGATTATTTTGTAAAGGGCCTACATGCTCGGAGCTGACCTTTTTACTATTAATATATTTGAAGAATTGTTTTGGGTTTGTCCTGCTACTTTTTGCAGTCTGTCATTCATTTTCCATTTTTTTGGCCTTGATTTTCTTTTTGTATATTCTGTTATATTCTTTGTAATGTTTAAACAATGATAGTGTTCATTCATTTTTATATTTTATAGAAGCTCTTTTCTCTTTATTTATAACTTTTTTAACTTTGGCCGTAAGCCACATAGGTTTGATTTTTAGCCTTTTAAACTTGTTGCCCATGGGAATATATTTTGCAGTGTGTTCAGTCTTTTTGAAGAACTCCCATTTCCGTGTTGTGTTCATCGATGCCAATATTTCCTCCCAGTCTAAGTCTTGGAGAGCAGCTCTCAGACTTGGAAAATTAGCTCTCTTAAAGCTGAGTTTTTTTATTTTTCCCGTATGTGCTTGTGGTTTATAGCTAACAATAAATGAAATCATGTTATGGTCACTGCTACCCAGATGTTCTTTTATATAGACATTAGTAATAAGCTCTGCATGTTAGATGAGCTAGTAGATTGGGACGGGCTTTATGGGGTTTAAGTGATTAACAATTCAAATCCTAACTCCAACTAACACTTTTTAAGCAGTTTAAAAATATATTATTTATCCTTTGGGGATAAAAGTTTAACCAAATGATTAAATGATTTTGCTGCACAGCTTGGTCGGTTAAAAAAGTTGAAAAATAACAGGATCAACAGGTAAAGAACAGATACAGATAGGATTCAGAAAAATCCATTTATACTATGTCTGGTCTTCCACAGTACATGGACACAAAATTATTTTAATAAATATAAACTGCTAAATATCTTTTCTCATCAACAGTATACAGCAGTCTTATGACTTCTATCACTGTCAGGCCAAACACTGGTTAAAGCTTGTAGGAGCCTCTGACTGTCCTTTGAGGCTGCATTAGCCCTGACTCTCTGGTTGGACAGTGCTGATTGGTCATGTGCCAATTACATGCACCCTTCCAAGAACTAAAAAAAAACTCTCAAGCAATACAAACCAAATGTAGCATGTGCAGAGTACTTCCCATTGCTCTGTACTATCAGCAGATGGATTGGGGATTGTGGAAGAAGGGGAGGATCAGAGAAAACAAGATCAAATAGCCTTTTTACACAATGCAGAGGATTAACCTCTTAGGTTCCACAGTTAGTATAACAAGCATGCTTTACTGCATACACAGACTAATTTTACAGTTGTGGGTTTAGTAACACTTTAACGTCAGTGGATCATATATGTAATTTTTTATATTGCCTTTAGTACCATGCCAAGCTGTGGAGCTATACAAATCAAGACTATCCTATAGCAATAGGCATCCCAGAATTTATGTTACATCTATCTATGCCTTCTGGGTATAGAAATAAATTGCCTTTAGCAGAAATGGAGTATAGACTGAGGTTACCTACTGTATTACAGCAGGACTGTCATCTGTGTGTCTTTTAAAAGACATGTTGTACCACTTAGCAGAAAGGCCCAAAATGAAGCAAGGCTTTGCTTATTCACAGAACTTGCAGTTGATGCTGAAGAGGATCATAAGTGGACAATGGTGACTAGGTCACCATAGGTGAGCAGTGGGACAGAACTGGAGAGTGGTTATTCCACAAAGTGCTTCAAAAGTGGGAGCAGCAGCAGGAAGTTGCTAGCTCTAGGCAGAATAGTGAAAGAGTGTGCAGCAGGTGCAGCATTCTACTTAATGAATGATATCAGTACTCAGTTATCTCAGCCTTAGTCATTACCACTGTAAGATAGCAGTGGTGGAAATTGAAAAAAATTATGCCAAGCGGCAATCAGCTGTGAAGTAGCTCCCTATGCCTCTGTCCAATCAGCTTTACTCACTATGTGAGTCCCCAGAGACTGAGTGACATCAGAGGCTATGCCATGACTCTGAACCTTAAGAGCGCCCAGTGGCTAACTAACACAGTACACAAAGGTGTGGAAAGCAGGATATTGCAAAGCCTGATGCCTTGCTTTCCAAGTTTAGCAACACGAAATGCTACCTTAAAGTCCTCACATAAAGTTTGAAGTCTGCCAGCATTTGAAAAATCTAAACTACAATCTTAAGACCAGAATTGCAGTCTCTACGAACATTAGATTAACTATGCTTATACCTTTAAAAAAAATCTGAAGCTATCATTTGTATTTTTATGATTGTTTTTGTGCATTATACAGAACCAGGAATTTATATATAAAAAAAAATCTATGGTAACATGAATTTGTAAACAGAGTTGAACATTATAGTATATCCATTAAAAATATCAATGAATAAACCCCACTAAGGCACTTGAATAGGCGTGTTCTGTCAACCAACATAGAGCAAAGTAAGCTTGTATATTCCAAAATGACCATGATGTATACTCATAAGTAGTCCATATCTGTAAAAGAGGGAATTGTGGCAGTAGAACCCAAACAGTATCTGCCAAGTAGTGTCCTTCCCAAATGACAAAAAAGCAGATGAACACTGTAGCAGATAGGAAAATGGGTAATGTATTAGCTTCGTGCCTTCCTAGTAAATGTCTAAAGTATGGAGCCTTGACGGGGTATCAACCTGTATCGTACTGTTAAATCAGCATAAGTAATACAGATCCAGATTAGTGTACACAGAATTCAGTGGAAAAAAGGTGTCTAAATCTGGAAGCACCAATTGGAATAGGGCACGGCAGTCATGCCACGGGAACTCTACTAAGTAGATATAAATCCAATACAAGGTGAGGGGACATAAATAAAGAATAAGAAGAAATAAATAAGTAGAAGGCCCCGTGCACACTGGGTAATTAATCCAGGGACAAATATCTGGAATGCAGACATCTTTCTTTTTGGGCTTTTAGCCCTGTAAAGATTCTGCCACAAAGGCTTGTACCACTAGGTGCCCTGTTCAGCCACTGCAGCTTTCAGCCTCTTATAGAGTTTCACAGGCTGCTGGTGGTGGGGTTAGATGGGACACCTGTGCCCCATTGCCTGCAGCTAAATACCAGGGCTAAATAATGTGCATGGGTCTAAAAAGGCTAGCAAAAAATAGAGTGTTTTAATCAGGAGATCTGAGGAAAAGGCATCCAGACTCCTAGCAAAAAACAAGGCTTGATGGTTGGAGGTGAGGTTATACTGGGTGGTGGCTGTAAGACCCAAATCTATAGGAATTTACTACATTTCTGTGTATCTCAATGAATAATAAAGAAAATAATATTTCAAAACTTAACTTACTGCAGTTCAGCTTGAGACTCAAGTAACTGAACTACAGAAATCTCACATGCTGAACTTTGGAAATTGATGTACACGGAATAAAATCAGAGCTTAGCAAAACAGATCATAAAATACATTGATGTTCATAGCAATATATTTAACTTACATTTGTTGGGAAAATTAAAGGGACCCATAAGAATAAAATATATAGACACTGCCGTTGCTGGCTTCCTAAGGAGTATGCTAGATTCAGGGCTGTCATTGCCATCCTTTTACAAATTTGCAGCCAGTCACTGACACATACATGTCAGATGTCTTCACAGGTCAGTAACTCCCCAAGTAAAAATGCATAGATAACGATGGGTATCCCAAAAGTCAAATCTTCAAAACAAGTCAACAATGTCAACTCCCATAATTGCACCTCCACAAGTTCCCTTTAAAACAGAAATGTCATTGGCTTCTGTAGAAAATAGATCCACGTTTGCTGCAGTTTATTAGCAAACCCCTTTGTGCCTAAATTGAGTATATATAAGGCTTAAATATGTAAGCTTAAATAAACTTGCAAGCAAGATATAAGCTCTGTTAGGAAAAAAAATCATCTCTCAGGAATGAATATACATCTGTAACATCGAATAAGCTCCATGAAAATATATTAGCAAAGTAATTAATAGATCTTTAAAATCATCTAAATAGTATTTTAGCTTGTAAAATACATAGAGACAAACACAGCTTTAGACACATCTTTGGCAATGTCCCTTGAAATTAGGGACTGACATCCACACTCCCGTTCGTCTACATCACATCCTGTGAAATAATATTTATGCCTTCCAGTTACATTTCATTTGGTGGCAGTCATACTGGTTTAATGACACTGAGTAAAAAAAACCCAAAAAACAAAAAAAACTGCCTTTACATGCTTTAGTGATACCATGAACTTTATGTTCTACATTATGCTAGTTACCGAGACCAGTTTATTTATATATCAGAAACAGAGCAGAGACTATAAAAATACACCTACTAAGTGGTATTGGGAGAGGAATGTATAAAAGTAACCAGTGATTATTCATTTTGATGTCCGCATCAACACTGACTGTGAGAATGGGTTTGACTATGGTTTGCAACATGGAAAATGCAGATGACAGTACAGGCATCTGGCTGTATCATATACCATTTGTTTATTGAAGTAAGCATGCAGTAGAGCTGAGCAAAGGTTTAGGTAGTGTCAAATCCTTAGTGTTCTATAGCTAAACACATTGAGCATAATAACAACTTTAATAACAAATACAATGATGTGATTGGGAAGCTTCTAATGTGAAGGGGAGACTTTGTATGTGATTAACCACTTCCAGACCGGACACTTTTACCCCCTTCCTGACCAGGGCAATTTTCAGCTTTCAGCGCTATCACACTTTGAATGACAATTGCGCAGTCATGCAACACTGTACCCAAATTAATTTTTTACCATTTTTTTGCGACAGATAAAGCTTTATTTTGGTGGTATTTATTCACTGCTGGGATTTTTGTTTTTTTTGCTATGTAAATGAAAAAGTCCAAAAATTTTGAACAAAAGTGTTTTTTTTATAAAATTTTGCAAATAAATAATATTTCATCATAAATCTTTGCCAAAATGTATTTCGTTATCTTTTTAGTAAAAAAAAAACAAAAACAAATTAGTTTATAACCAAAAATTATAATTTTTAAACATTTTTTTTTACATTTTTATTTTATTTTTTTATATTATTATTTTTTATTTATTTATTTATTTTTTACATACTGTCACCCTAGCAGTACAGTGTCACCATGGTGACACTGTACTACTTGTGGAGGGTGATGAAGATTTTTTTTTTTTTTTTTTACAATGATTGCTTTTACACCCATATAGGATGTAAAAGCAATCATTTCTCTTTCTCTCTGTGTGCATTCCTGCACTCATTGAGAAATACAGAGTGAGCTGTGATTGGTCACAGCTTATCACATGGTACAAGGCTGTTGTGAATAGCCTTGTACCATGTGACCTCTGTGATCATTCACAGATGTCACACGTAGTAAGCAATGATGTCACAAGTGACATCTTGCTTACTACTTTGCATGTGATCACTGATTGGCCAATCAGTAATCACATGATCGGGACCTCGTACAGAGGTCCCGTCCGACGATCGGTGTTTCACTGTGTCCGGAGGACACAGCGGGCACCGGATAGCGGTGCTGCATGCTCCCAGGGAGCGCGCACAAGCAGGGTGCGGGGAGGCCGTTCATAAACGGCCACCCGACCCTGTACTGCAACCGTCCGGCCGTTTATATGCAACGGCCGGTCGGGAAGTGGTTAATAATATACAGGATATATATGGAGCCAACAGTTACAATACAATAAGATACAAGAGGATTAAGAGGGCCCTGCTCATACGAGCTTACAATCTAATAGGGTCGGGCAAGTAGTGCAAAAGGTTATAAACTGTGGGGGATGGAAGTGATAAAAGTTCAGTTAGTTGGAGGTGTGATAGGCTTCCCTAAAGAAATTAGTTTTCAGGGATCGCCTAAAGGCAGTCAGAGTAGGAGATAACCAGACTGACTAAGAGAAAGAATTCCATAGGATGGGAGAGGATCTGGAGAAGTCCTGGAGATGAGCATGGGAGAAGGAGACGAGATCTTGAAAGCAGAAAGTCTTGAGAGAAGCAGGAGGATGGTTTGGGTGATATTTGCAAACATGTTTGGTGATGTAGCTTTAGGCAGAGTTGTGAATAGCTTTGTATGTTAATATTTTGAATTTATTTAGCAGGGAAATCAGAACCAGTGAGGGATTGGCAGAGAGAGGTGGCAGAAACTGCAGTTGACAAGATAGTTAATTCTGGCAGCAGTGTTCATGATAGACTGAAGAGGGGATAGCCTATGGAGAGGTAGGCTTATGAGAAAGGAGTTGCAATAGTCAAAGTGAGAGATAACAAGGGAGTGAAGGAGTAGCTTGGTGGTTGAGGGGCTTCTAATATGATGTTATTTCTTGGAGCAGGTTTATTGTAAAATATGCAATGTGGCCCTCATACTGAAAAGTTTGGATAAACCTGTTCTAAAGAATAGTTACTAAATCTAGAAAGAATTAGGAAAATTGAGTGCTAAATCCACACAATTTAAAAAAAAAAAAGAAATGTAATACATACAAAAAATTACCTAACTTTACTACTTCTGACCATTTTAGTATATAGAAGAGATCCTCAGGACTGACTAAAATCACTATCTACCACTATCTAAGCCAGGGGTCCTCAAACTATGGCCCATGGGCCAGATACAGTCCACTAAAGTCTTTTACCTGGCTGGCCCGTCATTCAGAGCCAGCAGCGTTGCTAGGGGAGTGTGTGTGGGGAAGGGGGGGGGGGGTGCGCACTGCACCCGGGTGACAACTGCCAAAGGGGTGAAACCCAGGGCCGTCCATTGTATTGCCTCCGCCACTCGCTGTCACTGAAACAGCAGAGCAGAAAACAAGAGGCAGAACACTCACTTCGCTGAAAAGAGGGCGGGAGCTGCTAGAGTTAACTTTCCATGTTAACCAGCTGGTGATTGGTTGCTAGGTGGTCCTAGCAACCAATCACCAGCTTGTTAATATGAAAAATTAACTCCAGCAGCTCCCACGCTGCATGCAAAGTAAGGTAGGACGGGGCAGAGCTACTGAGGCTATGAAATGTGAAGGAGGGAGGATAGCTTCAAAGGGGCTGTGTAATGTGAAGTGGGCTGTGTATTGTAAAAGGGTCTGTGTAATGTGCAGGGGGGCCGTGTAATGTGTAAGGGGGCCGTGTATTGTGCAAGGGGGCTGTGTAATGTGTAGGTGGCTTTGTAATGTACAAGAGGGCTTTGTAATGTAAAGGGGTCCAGAGGTACAGGGGCTGCGTAATGTAAGTGGGGGTCAGAGGTGCAGGGGCTGTGTAATGTAAGGGGGGGCCAGAGGTGCAGGGGCTGTGTAATGCAAAGGGGGTTTTCCTGCATTTTACCCACAGTTGTAATGTAAAGGGGTCCAGAGGTACAGGGGCTGTGTAATGTAAGTGGGGGTCAGAGGTGCAGGGGCTGTGTAATGTAAGGGGGGGCCAGAGGTGCAGGGGCTGTGTAATGTAAAGGGGGTTTTCCTGCATTTTACCTGCAGTTATAGCTGCAGTCCCATAGATTTTTATTTGGTTGCAAAAATGTTTTTCTGCATTTTCTGAAAGTGCACCAAAAGTCCCGCATGCTGCCTCTTTTAGCTCACAAATAAGATAAGTGGGTGTGCGTAGGAGTTTGTTCATATTTTTTTTCAAACTCCAGTCTGGTCCCCAACAGTCTGAGGGACAGTCAAAAACGTTTGAGGACCCATTGGTTCTCAGAACTGAAAAGTCACAAGCTCTGAAAGGAACCAGCACTAGGCAGAACTTTCAAGGCTGGTTATTCTTTAGAAGGCCTTTGACCATTAGCCTTGCCAACAAGGCAAGGGGTTCAAGTTTAATCCAAATCTAAGTAAAAGCTTTGCAACAATAAGAGAGCATATTTTTGGGCTCTGTTTTTCCAAGCAAAATCTTAAAAATTCCACAAAATTTTTCAGATAAACCAGGATTTGATTACAAGAACTAAGAGTACTAAAAAGTGTGCTGTTCATTGTTTCATGTACACCAGAAGCAGCTTAGTATCAGACTCTGCAGCATTGCTTCATACATACAGATTCCACAAATAGTGTAAAATGTGATTAACAATTTTTCCTAAAAAAAAAAGTTGCACCGTATGTTAAGATCATTAAAAACAAAGTACAGGAGTGAAAGAGTAAATTCTTACACTGTAGCACTCACTGCACTTGTAAAATATAATGTTTGAAGCTAATGTTTCAGTGCACTAGCAATTATAACACAAATCAGGATAATATGCTCACTAACCCTCTCCATAAGCCCACAAAGATGTACTGTGAGAGCGCTTATTATTATTACAGTCGGAAAGTAAATAAGAGCGGAATGAATGATAATCATCTGTGAATCTGAGTGATTTATTTTCCTCTTCTGAGAAGTGTGGGTAATGCATTGGGAGTGCTGCCTTCTCAAGCATCTGCCTTTCTCTTTTAACCTGTAATAGTTCTTTAATTAATACATTCCCTAGGAAGTCTTCAGATATACAATAAATAGTTCATCTTCTTCTTCAATCAGAATTAACCCTCATTTTATCCAGCACAAAAAGGTCTTTTTGGTATCAGAAGGAAGCCCTGCAGGTCATATAATGTGTGCAGAGTTCCAGGGATGCCCCATCCCCCTTGCTGACCACTTAGCAAGCATGAGAGGTCTGTAAAAGCAAACTGTGGCTTTATGTTCTATTGATACTGAATTTGTTAACCCGCTATTGATTTTCTGTGTTACACAATCTAACTTAAAGCAACAGAGATAATTCCCTGCAGTTAATGTAATATTTTAATGCAGCAATGAACTCTGATGGCGAGCAGGCTGCACGGTATACTGCATATAACAGGGTAATGATTCCCTCTGCTGGACATTCCTATTAATGCAACATTAAAACACAAAGTCTTTTGAAAAACCACAATCTTTGCTTTTAAGCATAAATCTTAATAAGTAACAGGCAACATTCAGAAAACTATTTTATTTACTTACTGTTACTTACTATTAACTGTGTTTTAAAAAAGATTGCCTATGAAATATATTAAAACACAATTGTTTGATTATTTAACAAATGCTTTACAACAAAAATACTGATAAAATTTAAAGACCGTGTAGCCACGTGGCAAAAAAAAAAACACACCAAAAAACGTGAAAATGTATTAATCTAAAGATTAGTTTATGATGTCTGCAGCTCTACAGAACATTATTTGCCCCTGAAAAGACAGAATATAATTAGGTTCTGGCAAATGGTTGGCATACTTGATGAGTTGATAAACAGAGCAAACTGGGACACAACAACTTTCAGTACACAGCACATAGTTTTCCATCTTTACGTTTGATACTTTCATATTAAGAAAAAAATAGGAATTTATGGGCATTTCAGCTATATAAGTATCTATTATCTATCTGTGGCCAAGAAGCTTCAGGAAATAAGAAATAACAAGATGCTGTGTATATACAGTAGAGTTGCTTAAAGTCAAGTGAGATTTCTTAAAAACCATATTATTGCAACCCATTATAAATAAAAAAAAAAAAAGAAGTAAAATAAAGCAAATATGACCTACAGTGCTGCACCTGAAATTGCATTGCCCTTGGTAAAAATAAATATATATATATACACACACATTTATACACACACATATATTCATTTTTTCAGCATAGTAATAATAAATAGTGTCTGGGAATACATTCCCTAAACAGGAACTGCTACTACATACTGTGGTGGCACTGGACTTACCTTTAATCTTGATGATTTGGCTGTCATTTTACAGCCCTTATTAATGAGAACCATACCAGAACCATATCAGCTGGTATTTAGTAGTAGTGTATTGCTGCCTTGACATGACCAAACTTTTTTTTTTTTTTTTCTTTTGGGAATGGGTTAGTATTAGAGCTGGCTTTAGGTTAAGATGAGGGCTAGGTTGACAGATAGTCCTAGATTTAGGACTGATCTGGGTTACACCAACACTAAGAATAAATATTTGAGCAGAAATGAAAATAAATCCACATGTGTAAATCAAATAAAACAGCAAAGAAACTTCTGTGTGAAAGAAACATCCAGCAGGACAAATTTCACTTGGATATCACAACAAGCATCATAAATTCTAACATCTTAACCAACACAGTTTGCTAAAAAGTAACTACTGTCATAAGTGGAAACACACATCTCATCCATAAGGGGTTAAAGTGAGCATGCAAGAGGGGAAATTCCATGGCAATGGAAAATAACACTTGGAAGGCGAATCATACAAGTCCAAAGGATTGCCCAAAGCCCATGCAACTGCAGCAAGAATTGCCAGTTCTTAGATGCTTTCTCTATTGTAGCAGCCAGACCCTGAACAACTTTCTCTCTCTCTCTCTCTCTCTCTCTCTCTATATATAATTTAATTTTGCATGGTCTGCCTAACTAAACTATGAGGTTGAATTACTAAAAACTGAAGAGTGCAGATTCTGGTGCAGATGTGTATGGTAGCCAATCAGCTTCTAACTGCAGCTTGTTCAGTTAAGCTTTGACAAAAGAAACCTGGGAGCTGATTGGTTTCTATGCAGAGCTGCACCAGATTTTGCATACTCCAATTTTAGTAAATCAACCCCTATGTGTATTTCTAGAACAGATAGGGGTTATGGACTATAAAAAAATAAGCAGGACATTCTTTTTTGTGGTCATGTGGGGGAAAAAAGATTTCCTATAAAAAACAAGGTGTGTCCTACCTTTAAATAAATTATACAGCATTACATAAATCACAGCTTATTTTCCTTAAGGTAAAGTAATTTCTAACAGATACGTGTCTGCAACAAAGACCAGATTTCTTTTTTAGACAGGTTTTTGTTATAGCCATGTTACATACATATATTACATGATCAGTAGCTGCAATGCTTGACTCCTGACCCATTTAAGAATAAAGCTATTTACTAATATTAATAATATCTATTATATCCAATTAAATACATAAGAATTTTTTTTCATCACATACAGTATACTGTATATCTGCTCTGGGCACAAAATCAAATAGAAGTTTATATTTTTGAATATGTGTACGTGTATCATAAATGTTTAATATACAATTTAAACTAATACAACACGCAGCATGTGACCTACATATTCACAGCTGCATGAAACAGGACTACTAATTAGGTGCTTATATTATTAGTTAATATTATTTCTATGCCCCATTGATACAATGGAATTATATATCTGGTGACCTAACCACAAAGAAAATGTAAATGTAGAATGTCTGCTTTACATGTTTCAAGCAGAAAGGCATTCAAATAGGCTTGAATTATACATAAAGGAAACAGATTCCTGCAGTTAGTTTTCTAATGCAGGTTTGAGGAATAAAGCTGAAACCTAACTGGTTGCTATCAGAAACATTACTACTTTCTTTTCTTTTCAGAAGTTTAGTTTGGCGTAGCTAAAAGGCAAAAAATAATATAACATATTACAAAATAAGAAAATAAATTCATAGTTCATTAGGCATTATTTTTGGTTATTGAAATTAATACAAAGTAGTAAAAAAAAAAAAAAAAAGAAGCTCAGTCAATCTTTAAATACTGCAAACTAATAAGAATGCTAAGCTTCATTAATCATCTTATCCATCTAGCAGAGGAACTTTAATTAACAGGAAGAGATGTGTGAAAAGTCAAAATATTACAGCAGTGTTAAAATATAAATTAGAGGCAGCCTTTGTCTGGCCACAGAGCTCTGAACCCAGTAACAAATTTCATCTGTGAAATGATAAGCTCACCTACATAACTCACTAATTTTGAGACACTCCTTAATAGCACTTCAAACAATATGCTGACGGAAAGCACAGACGTCAGAGAATAGTAAGTACCTAATGAAACCATGTGGGCATAAAGTGGCACACTCCAGATTAAGTACTTGATATAATTATTACTCAGCTATTGCAACTACTGTAATTATGATGGATGTAATAAGTAATAGTTATAATCCACATCTTAAACATTACTTTCTCTATGAGAAATGGAAACATTTGTATTACCTAAACTTGGATAAAGTTAGGGGAAACTAGACCTTTTTGTCAGAACTGCATTGCAACTGTGGCCATGAAAAGAGAGAAAAGGGGAGATGAGAAGGAAGTAGAGGTGAGAGTGGAGGGGAGGGCAGGGCAAACAAGAAATATTAGTATACACTTATGGAAAGACTGAAAATTTTACAGAAAAAATAAATCACAGTACAATTAATGTGGATAACCACAACGGACCCACACAATATTATTATAAACCATCAAAAATTAGGCTGCTTTAAATGAACACAACCAGTAATTTCAGGGCAACATAGTGGCTAAATGGTTAGCACTTCCGCCTGGCAGCATTAGGGTCATTGGTTCGACTTTACCACAGTACCACCTACCTGGAGCTTGCATGTTCTCCCTGTGCTTGTGTGGGTTTCCTACCACACTCGTAAAAAAAGACACGCTGGTAGGTTAATTGGCTCCTGTCTAAATTGGTCGTAGTATGTCCATGTACAGTTGCAAGAAAAAGTATGTGAACCCCTTGGGATTACGTGGAGTTTTGCATGAATTGGGCATAAAATGTGCTCTGAACGTCATCTAAGTC
The DNA here is from genome assembly GCF_062004578.1 of Staurois parvus. Lineage (NCBI taxonomy): Eukaryota > Metazoa > Chordata > Amphibia > Anura > Ranidae > Staurois > Staurois parvus. The sequence goes on from NW_028318295.1 coordinate 3,741,836, forward strand.
ACAACAATAGAAGAACACAGTCTGCTGAACATAATACTACACAAACATTAGATGTTGCCATGGTTTAATTGCACATAATATGTAAACATTCACAGTGCAGGGAGGATAAAGTATGTGAACCTTTGGACTTAATAACTGGTTGACCCTCCTTTGGCAGCAATAACCTCAACCAAACGTTCCCTGTAGTTGCAGATCAGACCTGCGCAACAATCTGGAATAATTTTGGACCACTCCTCTTCACAAAACTGTTTCAGTGTAGCAATATTCTTGGGATGTCTGGTGTGAATCGCTCTCTTAAGGTCATGCCACAGCATTTCAATCGGGTTGAGGTCAGGACTCTGACTGGGCCACTCCAGAAGGCGTATTCTGTGCTGTTGCAGCCATTGTTTTGTTGAATTACTTGTATGCTTTGGGTCATTGTCCTATTGCATCACTCATCCTCTGCGGAGCTTCAGTTGGCGGACAGATGGTCGTACGTTTTCCTGCAAAATGTCTTGATAAACTCTGGAATTCATTTTCCCATCAATGACAACAATCCGTCCAGGCCCTGAGGCAGCAAAGCAGCCCCAAACCATGATGCTCCCTCCGCCATGTTTTACAGTGGGGATGAGGTTTTGATGTTGGTGTGCTGTGCCTTTTTTTCTCTACACATAGTGTTGTGTGTTCCTCCCAAACAACTCAATGTTGGTTTCATCTGTCCACAGTATATTTTGCCAGTAGTGCTGTGGAACATCCAGGTGCTCTTTTGCAAACTTCAAACGTGCTGCAATATTCTTTTTGGACTGCAATGGCTTCCTCCGTGGTGTCCTCCCATGTACTCCATTCTTGTTTAATGTTTTCCTTATTGTAGATGTGTCAACAAAAATGTTAGCATGTGCCAGAGATTTCTGTATGTCTTTAGGTGAAACTCTGGGATTCTTCTTTACCTCATGCAGCATTCTGCGCTGTGCTCTTGCAGTCATTTTTACAGGACGACCACGCCTAGGGAGAGTAGCAACAGTGCTAAACTTTCTCCATTTGTAGACTGTCTGTCTTACCATGGACACATAAACATCAAGACTTTTGGATACTTTTGTAACCCTTTCCAGCTTCATGCAAATCAACAATTCTTGATCGTAGGTCTTCTGAGAGCTCTTTTCTGCGAGGCATGGTTCACATCAGACAGTGCTTCTTGAAACCAGTAAACCCAAAACAGGTGTGTGTTTTTTTAGGGCAGGACAGCTGTCAGCAACACATCCAATATCATCACACTGATTGGAGTCAAGGTTGGCTCACTCCTGGCTCCAATTAGCTCTGGGAGAAGTCATTAAGCTAGGGCCTCACATACTTTTTCCTCCCTTTACTGTGAATGTTTACATGTTATGTGCAATTAAACCATGGCAACCCGACTTCCGGTTCCGGCGCCGGATGCTGTAACACGCGGGACCCGCTGCTCCCGGGATCCCGGCTATACAACACCGCTAACTGCCTCGGGGTCCCCGCTCTCCAGCTCTCGGGTGTCCCTTACCTTCTGGCAGTGGCCCCGGCATGGAGCGGTACCTTCTGCCGGCGCAGTCCGGCCACGAGTCGGCGGCTAGAGCGGAGGGGTGCGGCTCTCCCCCTCCTGCAGCCAAGATGGCCGACGATGCCTGTCACAGTATGGACACAGGCAAGGAGCGAGATCACACTCAGGGAGCAGTCATAAGGGAATCTCCCTCCAACCTCCTCACTGCCTCTCCACTCCCTTTTGACACTGACTGCCTTAATGAGCAGTATACTAAGATAGCACAGGCAGTGTCTTCTATCTTGCTCCCTAACATCACTCAGGCTGTAGATAGAGCAGTCACAATGGGCATTGAACAGCTGAGAAAGGATCTCAGCGATCATTCTAAACGATTATCTGAGGCTGAACAGCGTTTATCTGATTTAGAAGATGAAGTCCATTCAATGCAAGCGGGTACATCACAATCTAATAGTATACAGCAAAGTATTTTGGATAAAATCGAAGATTTGGAAAATCGATCACGTAGGAATAACCTACGCATTGTGGGTCTTCCAGAATCTTTCAATACTGGATCTCTCCCCGATTTATGCTCAACACGGATCCCGGCGGCGTTAGGCCTATCCTCCTCCTGCCAGGTCTCAAGAGCTCACCGCCTGGGGCCTCCATCTACCGAGCGCCGAACGCCACGTTCAGTGATTGTCCGCTATCTCAACTATGCTGACCGCGTAGCGATCCTCACCTCTTTCCGTAACTCACGTTCTCTGCAGATTGAGGGTCACAAATTACTGCTATTTGCGGACTACTCGCAGGAAGTGTCGCGTAAACGGAAAGCATTCCAGCAAGTATGTGCCACTCTTTATCAGAAAGGAATAAAGTTCACATTGGCGTATCCGGCCACGTTACGGTTCACTGCACCATCTGGGGTCTCTAAATCTTTTGTCCATCCTGAAGAAGCCCACCAATATCTCCGAGATCACCTAGCCGAAGGGGATCCGGCAACACAGCAGGCGGGTAGAAATTTTGGGCCCAGAGAGCAACGCAGTCCCCGCAAAGACCCACCTAAACGTCAACGAATCATTCCATCATCCTCTAAAGCTCGCCCGCCTTGAAGGTTTAGGAGGCCATTGGTCTCTACATTAAAGCTTCAAGCTTTTCTCTTGATCAAATTGGCTCAGATGAAAGAGCTTTCTACTGGTATTTTTTATTTTTGAATGGTATTTTTTGCATACTGAAATGCTCACACATTCTAAAGTCTGAGCCTGTTCGGTTGTTCAGCGCTAGATGTTTTAAGCATTATCTGTTTGGCACAAGGCCTTTGCATTGTTACCTACTTCAATGTCATGTTTTATTTACATATATGCCTGAATTTTACTTCTTCCTTCCCGCATTTGCCTTGCTCCATACATCAGCAGTGCTGCGGGGGAGGGGTGCTGGAGCCGCTGCCGGGAGTTCTTTTGAGGGACGCCCTCACGTATCCTAGCTATTATAACTTGGTCCCAGGGGCAGGCTCCTTTCACTGCTACTCCCGGTCACGCTGATGTTGGTGGATACAGCATGCGGAATGACGTGAAGTCCTTTATACTGTTTGGGTATATTATATGTTTTGTATTTTTGTTGGGCTTTATTAGGGCCCCTGCTCTTGTCTTCGCTTTCTCTCCTCTTTTTTCTCTCCAATTCCACCTTTTCTTCTTTGGAGATCTCCGTCGTCTTCTGAGACCAGATTTACACCACCCCCATCCGCCTAATGAAGCAGCGCTAATTGTTACTACATCTCTAATTGGTAAGTCCCTTATCTTCTTATCACATACCATATCCCAGCTAGAATGACACGTATTTTTTCCTGGAATGTTAAAGGCCTCAGATCCCCACACAAACGCATGGCAGTACTAAGACATCTGCGGCGCTTACGCGCGGATATAGCTCTACTCTAAGAGACTCATCTCACACAGCCTGACTTTGTCCGTATGCGAAACCTCTGGGTGGGTCACGTCTTCGGCTCCTCTTCTCTTAATAATAAAGCAGGGGTACTTATTCTTATTCACAAGAGACTTAATCCTGAATTGGTCTCTGTGGATGCAGATGCCGAAGGCCGTTTCATAGCAGCACATGTCAAAATAGGACCCCAAGAGTTGGTCCTTGCCAACATATATGCACCCAACTCCCCGACGAGGCAGGTTTTTCAGGGCCTGTCTTCACGGCTGGCACCCTATATCCACAAGCCGCTTGTCATGGGAGGTGATTTTAATTCTGTTATGCAGGAGCAGGAGGATAAATCGCAGAGTGTTGACCGAGACTCTCGCTCTACTCAGCCTCCCCGTCCAATGCCCACATTACTTGGTAGTTTCGTTGAAGCTATGCAATTTACTGATATATGGCGCTTGACACACCCAGACGGTAGAGATTACACTTTCTATTCTCCCGATCACCACTCTTTATCACGAATCGATTATATTTTTTGCAACCCCACACCGTTGCAACATGTTGTATCATCTACCATACATGACATAGCCATATCGGATCACTCTCCAATTTCTATCATTATAAATTTCTTAGATCCTACACCGCACCCTAGGATATGGCGCTTCCCCTCGTTTTTGGCAAATAATCAGGAGCTTTCCCGACAGCTACAAGACACTTGGGCAGATTTCCAATCTACTAATGCGGCTCATGTCTCTAATCCAAATTTATTTTGGGATACGGGGAAGGCGGTATTACGTGGTAAAATCATCGCTTTTACGTCCGCATATAAAAAAAGAATTCTGCACCATTTCACGGAGGCTAGTAACCTTCTTAGACTGACTCAGCGCAGGATGACGGACTCAAATACACAGGAAAATAGGACAGCTTGGGCGGCCGCTAAAAATCAGTTCGACACATGGGCGGCAGCACAGGAAACACTTCATCACTCATACCTTGACTTACAGTATCATAGGTTTGGTAACAAACCAGGCAAACTTCTGGCGCGCATGTGTAGGAAGCCCTTTACCCCCACACAATTCACCTCTCTAAAGGATTCTCAGGGGATACTTAAACAATCTTCGGAAGAGATTATATCTATTCTGGAAAGTTTTTACGCAAATTTATATGGGTCGGACCCTATAGACCAGGCACGGGCACACTCCTTTCTTGATAGCGTACATCTACCACAAATAGATCCAATAGCACTGCAATCTCTAAATGCCCCGATATCACAAGCGGATATTTGTCTAGCTATTAGTTCCTTAGCCAATGGTAAAGCTCCAGGCCCGGACGGGTACACTTCTGAATTTTATAAACTTATGGATAAAACCCTGTCTCCTACTCTACAGCTGGTATATCAGTCTATTCAGGAGAGCGGGGTATATCTGCCATCAGCTTCGCAGGCCCACATTAAATTAATAGCCAAAAAAGGCAAGGACCCCTCGGACCCTGGTTCTTATCGTCCGATTTCTCTCCTTAATCTAGATGCAAAGATTCTTTCTAAAATTGTAGCTAACCGTTTGGCCATCATTTTGCCCACCCTTATTCATCCTTCTCAAGCGGGCTTTATAAAGGGGCGCTCGGCCACCTCGAATATCCGCAAAGTGCTCACAGTTTTACATCAGGCTAAAAATAACCCATTACAGGATCTAGCGATTGTTTCCCTCAACGCTGAAAAAGCTTTTGACAATGTAAGTTTTCAATGGCTTTATTCGGTCCTCACTAAATTTGGCTTTTCCGGTCCATTCACGCGTTTAATTCAGGCTATGTATTCCGCCCCGACAGCTCAGGTAGTGGCGGCGGGGAAAATATCCAATCCCATTCCATTACATAAGGGAACAAGACAAGGCTGTCCATTGTCCCCCCTGCTTTTCAACTTAGCTTTAGAACCCTTAGCCCGCTTCTTGTTGTTTCAATCATAACTTCATGGCATTCAAATTGCCCAACAGGATCTTCGTTTAGCTTTATTTGCGGACGACATACTAATATTCACCTCCAACCCGACTCTAGACTTACCGTACATTCAGTCCGTTTTCGCAGATTTTCGGTGCTGCTCGGGTCTCCGTATTAATTTTGCAAAAAGTGAGGTTCTGCCCTTATATCACGCTCGACTCCCTGAGTGGGCTGGCAACTCACTTTTTAAAATTAATACGAACCATATCACTTATCTAGGTATTAAAATTGGGAAATTAGCCTCGTCACTTTATTCTCTTAACTATTCACCAGTAATTCAAAAAATTTTAGGGGAATTGGAAATGTGGAAAGAACTGCCATTATCACTTATGGGTAGAGCCCACCTCTTCAAGATGACGAGTTTTCCGAAGCTTCTGTATCCTCTTCAAACTATCCCTCTCCTGCTCAAACATACGGATATAGTCAGGCTGAATAAAGCGATTTCTAGTTTCTTATGGAGGGGGCGCCGTCCGCGCATTGCTATATATCAGTTGTTTCTTCCTAGATGTGAGGGTGGTCTGGGCCTTCCCAACATTAGGCTCTACAATCTATCTTGTATTTTACGGGTATGTATAGATTGGATCTCCCGTTCGTCTGTGTTTTCTAATTACCGACTCAAATCTGCCATGGTGAGCCCATATGATCTGTCGGCCCTTTTACATTCTAATTCCTCCACATCTTAAACACAATCCACTCATACGGGATACCCTCTTCACATGGAGGGAGGTCAGACGTAGACTAGGAGTTTCTCCCTGGCTGTCTCGCTATCTCCCTATCCATCACAATCCTTCCTTTTCTGTCTCTCAACATCATGCAGCTTATGAAAAGTGGTATGACCAGGGTCTTAGACTTGTAAGTCAGTTGTATGACTCAGCATCAGGATCCCCCCTTCCGTTCCAACAAATTCTTAGCTCGTTTGACTTACCTTCTCATCATTTTTTGTATATCTTGCAAGTTAGGAATTATGTGACATCCTTAGTGCAAAACAAGTCCACTCGCTTTTGCTCTACTATGATAGAAGTCCTTGTAAGGAATCAAAAATACAACATATCCAATATATATGGTCAACTGTCTATGCACTATGCAAAACCGCTGGAATCTTATACTTCCGTCAAAACGTGGATACGAGACTTTGACAATGCCTTCACCGCGGAGCAAATGCTCACAGGTTTTAATACTACCTGTGCGTTCAATACGAACGAATTTTGGAGGGAGCAGCAATTCAAAATTATGCATCATGCCTATATGCCTTGCCTGTACTCCCGAGCAGACTCATTGATCTCTACATGTCCGCTCTGTGGTTCATATAAACCGTCACTTCACCACAGATTCTGGAATTGTCCACTGGTCTGTGTCTTCTGGAACCAACTTTTGAACTTTGTGCTTTTCATCACTACTATCCAGTTACCTAGGGACCCGCTGCTGCTTCTCTTTGGCAATTTGGAAATATCAGTGTCTGCTGCCCCACACCGCCATCTTGCTTTGTTCAGAGCAACCAAACCATGGCTATCCATTTGCTTGATGGCGGCGAGAAGGTCTATTTTGAAAAAATGGGTCTCCAACTGTCCGCCTACCATCTCGGACGTCAAATTGGAACTCAACTTTCTACTTCGATTGGATCGGCTTGGTCTGCATATAGCTCCTTCTACAACAGGAGTGGAAAAGTTCAACCGCAAGTGGGGTCAATATGTTTCAAAAGTACTCCCTAGTTTGGAGCCCCAGCACCCCTCTCATGGTTATCTAAACTAGATTAAGCTACTTTCCAGAGTATTCCTGATGCATGGTGTTACTATCGCTCAAGGGGTCAACTGATTGCTACATTATTAATGCTGTGTCCCTCTCAGAAATCTCCTTTGCGCTCGCTTTGCTCTCCTCCCACTTCGCCACTCTGGCTTATTACTCTCTCTCTTATTTTCATTGCTGACCTATATGAAGTGGTCCCCTACTAGCACATCTTTATACATACTGATGCGCTGCTTCTCATTATACTTTACTATCTCACTATACTTTACTATATTTTTACTTTATCAGTCTATTAATTTTTTATCTTAATCTCTATATCCTGGCATGTTTTCATGGTCTTCTGGCCTCAGACTTTTGGTACTTCTGGTACATAACTTCTTGTACTCCAGTTCTCCCTTTTTCCTTCCCTTTTGGCATATTCTTTATATGCTGGCTTTTCCAGCTCCTTGGTCTTATGTTCCTACTGTTATATCTCTATCCTATATTTTCACTTTCCCTTCACTTTTTACTCTCATGCACGATGACCTCCCTATTGGTCGATATGACAAATGGTCAACATTGCTCACGTCGCTTATTCTTTTTGCTTTACGTATGATTATATATATATATGTGATTTTTCGAAATCCTGCATACTTTAACTTCAAGCCCTTGAACCCTGATATCTTACATGTTCTATATTTTCCCATAGATACTCTTTCTTTCCAAACTTCTCTACTCCCTCTTGGATTCTTTCGGGGCTTCTGTAATATGTTTATGAGTAAAATTGTTCTCCTGGAATTTATTCATCTGATATGGCATGTTGCCACGCTATGAATAATAACAAACCTCATCGTTGGTTATTTTGTGTGTACAATAAAACCCAATAAAGTTTCTTTAAAAAAAAAAACCATGGCAACATCTAATGTTTGTGTAGTATTATGTTCAGCAGACTGTGTTCTTCTATTGTTGTGACTTAGATGACGTTCAGAGCACATTTTATGCCCAATTCATGCAAAACTCCACGTAATCCCAAGGGGTTCACATACGTTTTCTTGCAACTGTATGAATGTGAGTTAGGGACCTTAGATTGTACACTGCTAGGACTTAGGAAATGATGTGAATGTACAATATAACTATATATATATATATATATATATATATATGTAAAGTGCTGCATAAATTGACAGCGCTATATAAGTACCTGTAATAAATTCCACTGAGACTGGTTAGAAATAGAATTATTTTTTAAAGTGGTTGTAAATCTCAGACATGAAATATGAACAAAGGTTATCCCTCCATAGGGTGTAGTTGTCTCAATCCAGAGCACAAAGTGTCATTTCAGTCTGCTGCCTTGTTCCTCTGCTATCAGTATTAATCACTTCTGACAAGTTTTCCTGACACCAATAGAAAAATGGTGACAGGGATGGATCTCCAGCTGATTGACAGCCTCAGCTCTGTTACCGTGCACAGTGTGGAGGGGAGTGTTTCCCTTCCGTCCACTCAGCACTCACGCTCTGCAGAGCTCAGTGTGGAGAGTTCTAACGTCAGCTCTCTGCCCCCTTTTTTTCTGGCAGCTCTATAAGCTTTATAAATTCACTTTGTACAGATGTAGAGGAGAGAAACTACAGATAAACAGGTATAACTAGGTGGATTTGTTTCATCTCTGTGTATCACCTGAGGCCAGTGACTTCATTAGGTATACAGTGGGGCAAAAAAGTATTTAGTCAGCCACCAATTGTGCAAGTTCTCCCACTTAAAAAGATGAGAGAGGCCTGTAATTGGCATCATAGGTAGACCTCAACTATGAGAGACAAAATGAGAAAAAAAATCCAGACAATCACATTGGCTGATTTGGAAAGAATTTATTTGCAAATTATGGTGGAAAATAAGTATTTGGTCACCTACAAACAAGCAAGATTTCTGGCTCTCACAGACCTGTACCTTCTTCTTTAAGAGGTCATAGGCTTTGTATTAAACTGAATAAAGTTGTCCATACACTGACTGAAATTTGGCCAATCTCTGCTGGACTGGACAAATTTCAATCAGTGTATGGCCAGCTGCAGTTTAATACAAAGAGTTTCCAATAGTGTTTGGGCTTCCCTACTTGACAGAAGTTGATTGTTTAAGTGGATTTGCAACTATACACATAACTAGCCTTATAACTGCCCCTTCCCCTCCCCCCAACACCTATTCTAACTAACCTGTGTAAGATCTATACACTTACTTATATTCAGACTGCTCCAGTCCAGCCGCATGATCTCCCTTGTGCCAATCAGTGGAGGCGGCAGGCGACAGGAGAGAGCACTCTAACAATAGCTAGAAAAGTCTGTAGCAGAGACGCCACTCATAGGCTTTAATGGTCTATTCACTGTCAGCACTCCCTCCTCTCCCTGAAGCTGAACTGGTTAACAAAGGGGAACCAGATTACATAATTGTATAAAAGCAGCAACAACAATACATACATCTTTCTCACACAGGTTAGATAGCATAGGTGTTAGGAGGAGGGAGGGGGTAGTTTTAAGACTAGTTAGGTGTAAGCTGAAAGTCTACTTTAATCAACATCCATGGATGGGACATATTGGAAAATGTTCCATCGATCAGCAGTTGTAGCTATTGATCAGTGTATTCTGAAAGCAGCGGGCACCGCTGCCAGAATAATACTGTTCCAGCAAAGGGAAATGTTGGGTTTACATATTCTTTAAGGCATTGTGTACATAGGTAACAGAATCAAAGCAAGCAAAATGCAAGTGGGAGAATGCATGATTTCAGATGTGTTAAGAAAAACTAATAACATTTAGGATGTGATTTTGATTCTTTTAACAATCTTGGTTTTGAGTTTGATGTATTTGGTCACCAGATGTTACTGATAAATAGTGTTTGGTTTTACAAGGTCACTTCAATTCAAACAGATTGCACATACATGCTCTGCACTGGCAATGTTTTACAATGTGTTCCCATTGACACCAATACAAGAGACAAAATGACTGGAAAAGTCAAGTTGCATCTTAAAAAATAAAAAACAACATAACACAAGCCAATGCATAGCACAGAGTGTGGCAAGTTTCCCTCAAGTTGCAAAAAATCTGAGAAGAAAAAAAAAACTGACACTCTGGACCAAAATCCTAAAGAACAGGGATCCGATTATTAAATCCAGCAACAGATGTATACAATCCTTTACTTGAGATGCTCCTTATCATAGAAACACGTAGGCCCGGAAGAGTCAGTTCTCAAGACAGGCCAGTCACAAAGAAAGCTTTCTGTGTTATAATGGTGCAGGAAACTAGTGTGAGTGTCATGCACCATATCAACAAAGTAGACTACTGTATCTGCAGCGCCTCTTCTAGTTTTCATTTTAAAATGGAATAGAAACTGGTGTGGGTTCCACCCATAATTAACAAAAGGATTGTGAGTTTTCAATATAGAAAACTGCTAAAGATCCGGACCAGATTGGACCCGGTGTACACAATTTGAACTGTCAATGTTTCTCAATGTAAATGTTCAGTGGGGACACCTCAGCCTGGGACACAACCGACTTGATGAAGTTAAGTTTACATCAGAAGCCCCGCTTCACATCAGAGGTTCGCCCATCACGTCAGATGTTCCCCACCATGTCAGAGGTCCCCCTTCACATCAGACAAGCATATAGTATCGCCAGCGCACCATGGATTCTCAAAATAACATCCCAATATTTATTAAAGCGATCACATAACAGAGGTAAAAGTGTAATGTCTTGATGCCCCACTGGATCCCTTCATCAGAGTTGCAACATTGCTTGATGAAGGGATCCCTTCATGCCCCCCCTATATATGAGTCCACCCATCACAGACCCCTCTCATTGCACAGCCCCCTCTTTAAATCAGAGCCCTAACTTTTTGTTCCAGCATTGCAGCACAGGGAAGTAGTTGGGTGAGGTTTGGATCAGACGTATCCTCCAGAATGGGATGGGGGGACCAGCATGCCACGCCATGGCTAATTATGATACTGATCCAGGGCAAACTGGGCTACATGCTCGAAGCACCCCAGGGGAACATAGACAGCACCCTGGTTGAAAAACAATGGTCTGGAAAATGCATTGGTGGAAGTCTAACAATTATACATTAACCATACTGTTAAGTCTAGGTGATCTCACAGTTAGGTATGTTGCTTCACACAATTTCTACTACAGAGATAACATCAATTGAAAACTGATTCAAAAATTACAGATTGCAGTCCCTCATGTAGAAGTAAAAATGCTCCTAAATTTGGATCTCACCATGATTTCCATCTGCCTCCAATCATCTTCTAGATCAGCCATTGCTTTTATCCAGAAATTGCTGCATTTATTGTATCGCTTTCCTTGAAACCAGAATTGGCGCAGCCATTCAAATTCAACCTAATTGGAGATATATTGTTTTAGTGCAGTTGACAACTATTGTATAATTCAAACATTCAAAAAATTTTGCACACATTAAATGCACATAGGAGTTTTTCAAAATGTTAACATTTTGAGTTGTTATTGTAAGTTTACTTGTAAATAATTTTTGATGGAGTCTCACACTTCTAGTTATATAGTTATATTGAAAAAAGACACGTCCATCAAAGTCAACCAAAAGATAAAAATAAATATATTTAAAACTTGAATTTCACAGAACCCTAAACCTGCACCTGATCCAGAGTATGGTAAAAAAAGAAAACCATTTAAATTCTAATTTGCCCCAGCAAGGAAAAAAAAATCCTCCCTGTATACTCCCTATATCAACAATATATGGTGTTATTTCTTTTTTATATATGGGTTTAAATGCACATCGTATGTGCATCATATGTAGCTTGCTACATTTCACTGCTGTTACTTCAGACAAATAGAGTGATTCCTTATCAATGATCTTAAAGTAAACAACTTTGCACCAAGTTTACAATGCTGACCATTTGTGCATTTACACTAGGTCATAATAGCAACCTTAATCTCCTCATCTCAAGAGAGAATAAAATCAGTTCATCTCAGTTATCTTTCATAATCTTTAATAGCTGAGATCCTCCAAATCCCTTGTTTAGGTTGCAATATTAACAATTTGGGAATACTATTTACATTAATCTAGTAACATACATATACATCTGCTTGAATAAAAGTAGTAAGTCAAGTGTAGCGCTGCTGGAGTGTGTGGTGGTGTGCGAAAAACGATGTGATTTTTGAGATACACTAAATATATATATATATATATATATATATATATATATATATATATATATTTATATATATATACAGTATATATACACACATCTTCTAAACATTCATAGAGTATTAAATGTTCTCATGCTTATTCATTTTATTCTCATGTTTTCTGCTTCTTGGTTTTGTTTGATTGTACCTGTAGGGTAAGCACTTTTACATTCACTCTTTACACCAGAGTCCCCAAAGTTTTTCTTTACATTAGAGTCCACAGGGCTCCCCCCTTACAGTGCGATAAGAGAGAACTCTGCAGACCCTGATGTAAAGGGGAACACTGCATACCATGATGTAAGGGGGGAAACTTCGGACTCTGGTGTATAGAGGAATTCTGATGTAAGCGGGTCACTGGTCACCAGCACCCCCCCCCCCCAAATCTACAGAGTTCCTCTTACATGAGAGTCCACATTGCTCCCCCTTACTTTAGCATCCCTCCTTACATCAGAGTCCCCAAGTTCCTCCTTACATCAGAGTCTGCAGAGCTCCCCCTTACTGGGCAAGGGGGGAATTCTGTGGACCCTGATGTAAGGGGAACACTGTGGACTTTGGTGTAAAGTGGAACTCTGAGGTAAGGGGGTCTCTGGTCACCAGAGCCCCCTCCCCCCCTTACATCATCATCCACAAAGGGAATACACTATGGTAAGGGGAGATACTGATGTAAAAGGAAAGAGAGGACACTGATATAATGGGAAACCTTTGTATTTGTGTCCTTACCTCCCCCTTTTAATCAGGGACCCCTTAGAGACTCTGTTTGGCAGATGGTAAGGCAGTCTCTCTGTGGCATGGAGCTTTCAGGCACTGATCTCTGTAACTGTAAATTGTCTGATGCAGGCCAGGGCACTGAAAGCAGGATCTTCCTCTTCTTCTGCTCCCCCTCCTTCCAGTCTATTTCAAAAGGGTGGAAAAGCCACCAGGTGGTGGAGAGATGTAAACTGAAGTGACCTGGGGGGAAGACTGAGGAGGGAGGTGGAAGCAGCAGCATGATACAGACTGCCAGAGCTCCGAGCTCAGCTGATCAGAAATTGCCTGATATCAGAGCTACAAATACACTGTGTTCAGATGGCCGGTAACTCTGCTATAGGGGGGTTCTGACCCCTCCTTATCTACGTCCCTGTCATTGGCCCATTACTTTCCGTGCGTGAAGAAAAAATGTTTGCACTCCTGCGCCGGACTCCACAATGACAGTAACCATACATAGATAGCCCATGAAATGCACGCCTTGCTGCCCTTAACGGACCAGGGGAATCCAAATGAACTGCATGCAAAAAGACAAAGGCACATCATAAGAAATACAGCAAGGTCCAATCTCCCTGAAAGGTGCCTGGTCGGAGACTGTAGACCTCCAAATGGCTGACGCGTTTCGAGGCAATGCCTCTTCCTCAGAGCAGCTACCAACATGATCTGTGTCCTCTCCACAATGAACTGCAAATAAAGGGTGGATGCTAAGCTGCCCCACCTGTGAGCAGGGATAGCAGATATGTTTGTTGTTTAAAGTGAGGCCATAAAGCCCACATAGTTTAGCAAAAATCATGAGTTGGTTAATTTAATACAATAATCATAAGGTACCCAGTGTAGTACATACAAGAATAATAACTGTACGTTCAAACTCCAAAAAAGTATATTTTCATCAGTATTGTTAAGATCATGTAAGATTCTCTCAACAACAAAGTAATATATATATAATGCCGCCAAAGAAACTGAGCTTCCCCCATCCTCTGGATCTCTCTACCCCAATTTATCAGACTATCGCCTACTCTGCTCACTTTTAGGAGATCTCTGAAAACCTCTCCAGGGAAGCCTATCCTTCCCTCAGCTAATAATGGAATCTTCTACTCCTACCAGTCCATCTCCCACAGTTACTACGTTTTGTAACACTAGCCCCTCCCTATTAGATTGTAAGCTCCAAGGAGCAAGGACCTCCTAACCCTCTTTTATTGAACTGTATTGTTGCTGTATTGTCTCCCGGTATATTGTAAAGCACTGAGCAAACTGTTGGCGCTATATAAATCCTCTATAATAATAATAATAATATACTTTCCATGCATGGTCTGTTCTTTTTGGGTGGCTAGGCCTATTTTAAGATGAGGGCCTGGATCTGCAGCTCCAATAGCCCCTAAATTATTTCAGACCTGATAGTTACCCTTGTGTTTCTTGATTTCCACCTAAGAATCAATATATACCAACTTTCACCCAATAGTCAGAAGTTCCTACCAATGGCCCAGTGCTAGAAAGATCTAAAGCAGAACTCCAGCTGTACAAAAAATAATGCCTGGGGACTGGAAACTCAGGCACTTTGCACTTTCACCCGAGGGCAGAGAGAGTGTTTCATGTCACAACTTAGAACTTAAAAAGGACTTTTCCTCTTTGCTCTTATGGGTGGACGGAAAAGCAGGGAATAAAAGGAAGGCAAGTAACTGGGAAAAGTGACAGCTGAGGGAACCTGTTGCTTTACCCTGTACTGGCAAAACAAAGGTTCACTTTAAGAACCTGAATTGGCAGTCAAGCTGCTACCCACCTCAGCAGTTAATAAGTTCACTAACTCCTAATTAAAACAATAAACGTTATGCTTCTTTATTTAGACTGTCACCTACCCTCCTCACCTTTAGGCGCACCCTGAAAACCCATCTCTTCAGGGAAGCCTACCCCACCCTCACCTAACTGCCGATCTCCTCCACTCCTCCTACCACTCCATCCCCCACAGCCACTTCCTCCTGTGCCACTATCCCCTCCCTCCTAGATTGCAAGCTCGAAAGAGCAGGGCCCTTGAACCCCTCATGTATTGTTTGTTGCTGTATTGTCTCATGTTCTGTCCCCCACTATAATGTACAATGCTGAGCAAACCTTTTTGGCGCTATATAAATACTGTAAAATAATAATGTTTCTTTGTCAATACCAGAATCCAATGTTATCTTACCTCATTGTGAATCTCCTCTGCTTGCTTTATAACAGTTACTTCCGCTGGCTTCAACACTTTTTCCCCAGTACTGGGAATCACCACAAGATTCTCAAGAGCAGTTTTACATCTTATTTTTATATAATTTAGTGTACCTGTAGAACACTATTAAGATAAACAAACAAAAACAAGTTAAAAAAGAAAACCTAATACTATGCAAAGGAAAGCAATCATCAGTATGAAACATATTAAATACACTGATCAACATCAAGATTTACATCTTAAAGTATGAAACACAATGTAATATCTTAAACGTCGAGCAGAACTCCAGAAAAAAAAATCCCCTGACTTGTGCTTTGAACAAACAAATGCCCTCTAAGGATGATTTTCCTAGGGCAACATTGCTGCTGCTTCAAAAAAAAAAAAAAAAAAAAATCATAGTTTAGTTCATGCTGGAAAGACACTGTGAATGGACAAGGGAAAGGAAAGGAAGGGTCAACAACAGGGCCCCTTCACTATATAAGAGTCACAGTTCTGACTGTGCAATTTTGCGTAAATTAAACTATAATTTTTACTTTACACATAAGTGATCTGAACATAGTATAAGCATCATTAGAGAGAACAGGTAACTTGTTTGTACACAGCATAGGTAGAAAAAAAAAATCTTTCCTTAAGTTCTGATTAAGTGAAATATAACATTTAGCCATACCCCAAAGTGCATACCTCTTATACTAACAGAAATATGATGATAGACATTATGTTATGCTGCACTTGATGGTTTGATGACATGGGGTGTCTGGAGTAGTATGTCACAATATGCCATGGCACCTGAATGTGGCCATATTAAAAGGTTCTCGGGTTGCAGTCATGTCTCTTGATTTGTTCTATGTTGCTATATTATTTCCTGATTGTTTTCTTTGACAAAATAGGAACACCATGGCAATTCTCCATCAACATGGCAACACAGAGTGCCGCCATGTTCTTCAAATCTAAAAGAAAAAAAATCTACACCACTCAATCTGGTGCCTTCTGTTTAGTCATTAAAACAGAGTAAACTCACAGCCCCCATCTTTGTTGCAGCCTATCCATTCAATTATGATGGCAGTTTATGCAATTCATGATATGTAAAGCAATGCACTTGTTTACCTAGAATTGTAAAATCTTGGACACGTCCCACTGATGCATACAACAGGCAATATTTAATAAGTAAGAAGTTACAAATTGGCTATAGGAACAGCGTACCTCAGCTACTCTGTGCGTGGAGCTGAAACGAGGCTGTGATCCAGCAATCACACAGTGCTGGTGGGTTTTATTCAGGTCACCTGTTGAACAAACCATAGGAAAAAACAAAGATACAATTGATCAGATACAGTTTCATTATATATCCTGAACAAGCATTATTATCAGATGTATGTAGTACCCAAGTTCATAAAAAAAAATATGGAAGCATCATTTTCTGTATCAGGACAGTACCCACTGGTACTAGAATCGCCTAGAAAAAGCAAAGAACAACTATTTCATTGCAGGGGTGTCTTGGAACCTATCCTAGCCTATTCTTTTGGCTGCAGCTCATTGCTCTTCTGAATAAGTTGTTTAGCTTGTACTCTACTTAAACACTAATTGTCAGTTGGGATCACGGTGTACTTCAATCAGCTATATCATACAAACTATTCCCAAAAATCTAAATTTTGCTGACTGTACTACAGAAATAAGTGACATGCTAGTTTGCAGTTACTGGTGACATGCAATATTTGTGATAAAAGTGTCCAGAGTGGTTTTGGAATATTGTATTAGTTAGTATTAATTTCCCTTGTAACTATTCACAAAAAATGATCTCCCAGCAGAAAATGACTGCCTTTGAAATGCTGTATACATGTTCCCTTCAGCAGGCTCTTTAGTGGCTGAAATCAGTCCAAGAGCCAAGTGAGGGTAAAGAGGTGTGAAAGGGTGCACCAATTTATCTTTATTTGTTGACTAGAACCAATCTATCTCCCTACATATACAAGGCTTTCTGAGAATGGCTGCAGGGCATTATTTATTCCTGCAAAGTGACTTTTGACACAGGGACAAAACAGGAGATGCCGTCTTAAAATGAGTGGCCGTAGGCCAAATGTTTGTGAGTTCGTTTAAACGCTGGGTGCCAGATGAAACTTGTTTCCCTGGCAACCCGCCTGTCAATCAAACGGCAAAAGAGATCTGCACCTGATCAGGAAATTTTCCATAAGCATTATATAAATCAAAGAGTTAATGCCACATTTTAATTCAGGAAATTAGATCATTATTTTATAATCTGCACTACTAAAATTTCATTGCTCCCCTCCATTCAAATTTAATATCATATTAATAGCAGAGGGAATCCTGGGAAATTCCATATAGGTAATGCACAAGAGATTAATAAGGACATTCTAAAATAAAAAAAATGAAAAAAAAAAAGGTTTTTCTTTTTATTATAGGATTTTTCCATGTGTTAAATACGGTATACTGAAGTACATTAACCAGCACAGCAACAGAGAAAATGCATGGCTGTCCAACATTTCTGAAGTCAGAAACACAGAAATTGCACTGTTCTGTACAATTCGTTTGTACATGTGTTGTTATTAAAGTAATGGCAACAAAGAGTACAGAATTTGGAACAAGCAGAGATAGAGTAACCAAGGATAAACATCAACAAATGATTAAGGCATCTTCGAGAGAGTAAGGCCTCTTATACTTGCTTCAAAATGTGGCATTTGACAAGATTTTTAAAGCACTCCATGCCACTCAAAGCATGTCACACTAAATACAATGGTTACCTTACAATCGTGTACACACTGTTGAGTTTGCTATGCTTCAGAAATTATACCGCTTATATGTCACTTTCATCATATTTGCAGCAGCTCAAAGCCCCCATAGAAATCTATGGCCTCGTTAACCCCTAGTTCACACCTATGCATTTTTTAAGTGCATTCTGCAGGAACACACTACAATTCATTTAACATGGTTTCCTATGGAGCTAGTTCACATCTGTGTGTTTTGAGACAGTGCATTTTTTGGAAAGGGTCAGGGACTTTTTTTCCCACAGCAGAGTATGAGGTACGTGTAATAGACTTTAATAGACCCACACTAAAAATGAAAGTGTTGCATTTTTGTTGCATTTTGCAGTTTTTTTGGCTAAAAGGAAATTCATGTAGTGAAGACAATTCTGTTCATGTAGTGAGACTTTGATGCAACTTTACACTCCCTGTCACTCAAGTAGCATCACATAGCATCAAAGTACTTCATGAACCTTTGTGTGTCCAAAGTCAAATGTCAGGGTTAAGGGCTAAGGTTAAATGTTAGGGTTAAATGTCAGGGTTAGATCTAAAGTTAGGGGTAGCGGTAATTGTTAAGGTTAGACCGCTAATAATTACTGCTACCCCTAACCCTAATGATTACCACCAACATGAACCCTAATGATTACCCCTAACTCTAAACCTAACCCTAACATTTAACCCTAATATTTTACCCTAACCCTGGCTCTCCACAAAGCAGGGGGAATCAGATTTGGGTAGGGCATAGAGAGAATCAGTGTGGCAGCAAATACAAAACTGTGGGTATCTCCTGCAGCAGCTGAAAGCCAGAAAGAGAGAAACTGGGTTACAGTTGCAGCAGAGAGCTGCACAGGGCATAATTCCTGTAACTGCCCCCCCCCCCCCCGAGCCAGTCATCCTCCCTGTCCTGCCCAAATCCAATTCCCCCTGCTGCTAGGATCTCCCTGTAAGCCCGGAATCTTGCAGGAGGATCAGCATACCCCCTTTTTGGCAGCCCTGCCTGGACCCATTCATTTGAATGCACAAGAGCAACAAGGGGTTTAATTCCTACTGCGGCAGCGAAGCAAAGCACTGCAGCCATAGAATGTGTACACCCCCAGCCAATGCCTCAGCAGCAACAGGGGGAGCAATTGGGGGGGGTTAAAAATGTGGCTTAGCCACTAGGTTGTATTGCCCCTCAATTGCAAGTGTAAATGAGGCCCATGATAACACTCACTAACTGCATCTACAGCTGCTGAGTGGTGCTTATAAAGTGCTAGCTGTGCTTTATGCTCACATCCAGACTGTGGTGTTCAGTATGAAGCAGTAAGAAGGTGAGCCGGGATTAGAGTGGGCAGGTATCAAACATGCGTGGGACTGATAAAGCAGGAAGACGAGTGGGGACAGGATTAAGGACCAAGCAGAAAACTGAGCAGTGGGGAATCAGCAGAGCAGATCATATCAGCAGATCAGGAGTTCAACATAATGGAGGATCAGAAGGAGTTCAGCAGAGCAGAGTTTCAGCAGACTGGAGGTTCAGCAGAGCGTGCGGGGTGTAGCTGAGATTACTACTGAGCAGGAGAGGGGGAGTAGGGTGGGTGCATGTTACTACCTAGCAGGAAGGGGGATACTTCTACAGACAGTAATGTACCGCTGAGCTTGGGGGGAGTGCGGCATGGGGAATAGGCTGGGGGGGGGCGTCTGCTGAGCCAGGAAACTGCAGAGCAGGGGGGACTTCTAAACCGGGAGATCTACTGAGCCAGGAAGCTGAAAATCTGGAGATCTGCTTGGGGGGGGGGGTATGGTACTAATAAGTCAGGAGACAGGTCAATGGGGATTACTAGCATTGATAAGCAGGTGCCTTCCAAAATGAAACCTCCAAAACATGTAGCTGAGGCTTGGAAAATGGTTTTGGGCACCTGAGCTGTTTGTCCCTCTATAGTATGGCTGTGGGCTGAGTATTTGCTACAAATATTTTTTGTCTAATTTGTTACTTTTATGATGCACTTATTTCATAAATCCATAAACCCGGGCCTCCTACCTCACACCCCCATGCTTTAGTGCATAGCTGTGATACCTTGGTACTTCTTCGATACACAGGGGACCTATGTTTTCCCTACTGTAAACCTGTTCGTGGTATGCTGTTTGGTGTTTTGATAGCTTGCTGTTGTATAGTTTTGCCATTTTCGATTTTGACTGGCTAATTGACTTTGAGGCTTTGATTGCCTCAGATACTGTTTATTTCTTATGGCTTATCTGATCTGTACAGTGTTACTAAACCCACAACAGTAAAATCAGTCTGTATATGCAGTAAAGCATGCTTGTTATACTCATTGTGGAACCTAAGGTTTTAATCCTCTGCATTGTATAGAAATGCTGTTTGATCCTGACTTCTCTGATCCTCACCTTCTTCCAGAGTCCCCCTCTTATCTCCTGATAAGACATATCATGTGGAATCACTCTGCACATGCTCAGTTTTGTGTGTAATGCTAGAGAGGTTTTTTTTTTCTTTCCTTGGGAGAGTGCATGTGATCAGCACAGGGCCAATCAGGACTGTCCAGACAGAGGTCAAGGGACCTGCATCTTCCTAGAGCAGAATGAAACTCCTCCTACAAGCTTTAACATGCTCGGCTGGACACCAATAGAAGTCTCAAGACTACTCTAACTGCTGATGAGAAAAGGTATTTAGCAGTTTATTAAAATAATTGTATTTCCATTTTCTGTGTACTGTGGGAGACCAGATAAAGTACTTTAATGGTAACTGTGTGCCACCTTAAGATTCCCATTGAGCTACTCCAAGCATTTCATTTTATTACGGTATGCCTTTACAAATTTCCCTGCTAAATGTGAAGGTTTGAATAGTCCCTTCAAGAGATCCATTATGTGGAGAGATGCCCTCACTCAGAACTGTGATATCTTCTTCACCCACCTTGCAGAGACACATCTCTACAAGGTTAACCCTCCACTGGTCTCCCATCATAAAATAGTTTTTCACCAATTTGGATTAAAAGAAAAAAGGGGGTGATGACTGAGGTCAAATACACTGTGTTCTTCTCTGAAAGCTTTGCGACAAGAATGGCAGATATATCATTCTCAGAACTATGCTGAACCGCTGCCCATTCACCATAGTCACTCTAAACTCCCCCCAACTCCAACCAATAGACCTGTTTGAATGCACTTATAAAAAGGGTGCATGCCCTCTTCCATGGTCACCTTATTCTATGTGGAGATTTTGATGAAGTGATAGACAACGCTGTGGAATCCACCAGCCTGACCAGGCAGAAATATAACACACTTTGTATAATCCTGAGAACTGAAGGCCTGTTTGATGTATGGAAAAGCTTGGAGATGGATCAGAGAGGGACTACACTTTCTTTTCTCAGGCACTACATGGGTATTCTAGGACTGACATGTTCCTGGGGGACAAAAACACATCACTCAGAAATAAGAGTATGGCAATTGAAAATATAACATGGTCTGACCATGATATATTGATGACAATTATATTCTACCCCCTGCAATATGGATATTGAACCCTTGCATCCTAGTTGACTGGTGGATTTTGTTGTCCGTAATGAGAATTCTGTCGCTGATGTCAATTCACTTTGGGCAGCTCATAAAGCTTATGAAGGGCATCTTTATTAAATTGGGGGCACAGGAGAAACATAGGAAGACAAAATTGATAACTGATTTACACAACAACATATGCATGCTGAAAACCCAAAACAAACAACAGTACACTCCTGATCATGATAAACAGTTGAAAACTTAACGCTAAAGTTGGCCCAGTGCTTTATTTCCCAATATGATCTGCACCTTACGAGGCTCAGACTGAACTTTTATGTGACAGCTATTAAGACTGGTGCCTCTTTGGTGAAATAGCCAAAACTAGAAGAAACAAAATAGTTTTGTCTTAGGCTTAGGGAATACTAAGCTTACCAATCCTGCTCATATTGGTAATCACTTTGCACAGTACTTTTCAGAACTCAACAATATTGCCTCTGCACATTTCCAACCTCCCCTATCATCTGAGCACAAACTTTTTTCTCTATCTACGCTTCACTTGCCTAAAATCTCTCCATTACAACTTATAAGTCTTTCTTCCTTTTTTCTGGCTTTAGAACAAAATGCTATTACTAAACTTCCACTGAATAAAGCATTGGGGTCAGATGGGTTGAGCAAAGAATATTATAAATCCTTTGCTCCCATCTTGACCCCCCCAACACCTTTTTGATCACACAGCAAAATCTGCCACATTTCCAAAGGAACCTCGAGGCCTTGGTAATAACATTGGGCAAACTTGAAAAATCTCCTACAACACCTGATAACTTCCATCCTATGTCACTTTTAAACACTGATTTTAAAATCTATGCAAACATTATTGCCTAATGCTTGGAGGATATCCTCCCCCATTGATCCACCCTGATCAAGTGGGTTTTGTGAATGGTTAGCAGACCTCTGCTGTCACTAGGCCAATTCTGAATCTACTGCAATGGGCAGAACTTGGTTTGGTGCCTTCCTTGCTTATCTCTCTGGATGCAGAGAATGCATTTGACCGAGTGCAATGGCAGTATTTGATGAAGGTATTGCATATGTCTGGCTTCTTGGGCTATATTGATAACACTATCCACATCAGACTTAACCCAAATGTTACAGGCTTTAAAGTAGGTACCAATGAGCATAAGATTGGCTCATATGCAAATGATGTTGTTTCAACCCTAACTAAACCTAAACCTGGTTTTGGTTCCAGCGGTCACTAGTCTGTTACATGACTTTGGCCAGATCTCCTCGTATAAGATCAACAATACTAAATCCTATATGCTACCTATTATGCCATCACCAAGTGTAAAAACTGTTATCTCTACATCTTTCTCCTGGGCCCCCAAGCTGACAAATATCTGGGGACCATATTGCTGACGCCTAGATCCTTGCTGACTCAGATTAACTGTGAGACTTTACTGCAATTCGTGAAACAGCGGACTGGTGAGCTTTCAAAACGCCAGGTCTCCTGGGCAGGAAGATCTGCAGTTTCTCAAATGGTTATTCTTCCAACAGTACTATATTACTTTATAATGCTCATATCATCATCTACTTGGGAAATTACAATTGGTTATCACTCAATTTATCCAGGGAAAGAAGAGGCATGAATTTAGGAATTCTATTCTCTACAGGCCCACATTTCTAGCTGGCATGGGCACCCCTAACATCAAAGCCTACCACCAAACGGCAATCTTAGACCAGCTGAAATTCTGGATATCATCCTCCGGTTTCCCCTTACCTTTTGAGATACAGGCAGCTCTCATGACCTGGAAAAATATTTGAACTTTCAACACAAACTCCTCTGGGTCATGCCCATTCTCCCTACCATTTTCTGTATCCATTTGGATGTCCACGGGACTTCGTATTATAGACCAGCCTTATGATGAGTTTGTGTTGTGGTCCTTTATGAGCCTGGTACTGTATATTGGTTGCCCTACCAGAGACTTTACTAAATCTACGTCTTTGATAGATCTTGAATTCCCTGCCACAGGAACGTCTCTTGTCAGCCTCAATATTCTTCTCCTTCTTTAATGCTCAACAAGCCCCAAGGATAGGCGTCTCTTATACTTACTATACTTTAACTCATGACTCCTTGCCAGACAAAAGGCATTCTATATGCCAATGGGAGGTGGACCACTGTCAATCATTCCAAACAGCCAATGGGCTCTGACTATGAGATTACTTCCTAAATTGTCCAATTGTGTCACACACACACTGGGAAACCTCCCTTAAAACTGACACACCAATGGTACTATACTCCTACTTAGCTATCCAGGATCTTTCCCTCTACCTCCACTGCATGCTGGAGAGATTGTGGGGATATCGCTACATGTATGGTGGGTGTGCCAGGTGGTTTCAAAATTCTAGAACTCTATCTTTTCCTTTATTTCTGATGTGACACAGATCCCTATTACTCCGGACCCAGCTATGGCACTACTGCTGTTGAACAATGAGCTATGGTCTACTGCACACAGAACCTTTATTATTTATTGTATAACTGCTGCCAGGAGATCTGGGGCGGCAACCTGGAAACAAAAGGATCCTCCTGAGTTCATATCTTTTGAGTGCAATTTAAACTTGCAAGAAGACTTTGAATCAATGTTTGACGTTAAAAGCTGTAAACAACAAAGGTCTTCTGGGCACAGTGGTTGACATGGAGGCGTCATAAAGTTTACACACCTGTTTTATAATGGGTATCTATAATGAGACAAACTCCACTAACTTTGAATTAAAGCATTCAATTGATGCTAGTTCTTAACGAACCCTACTTTACCAGTTTATTAATCATTTTATTACCAGCCTGTATAGACCCCTTCATTACAAGGCTATTCCCAGTGATGTAAAAGTTTGACTGACAATTACCCAGATTAAAGCTATTTTGGCTGTACTTCTCTGTTGGATCACAGGAGTGCAGTTCATTCTGCACTCTGGAGGATCACAGTTCTGCATTCATTCTGCACTCCTGTGACCTGTTTTGCAGCAGACAGGGCTTCAGTCGGTTCAGCCTGGGGAAAGATCCTGACTTCAAAGTCAAGATTCACCCCAGAATCTGCAGTGGCACCTGGCTCAATCTCTCAGCGAGCCGCTGACAGCCTGAGTCAGTTGCTCCCTTACCCTCCACTTCCCAGCGCTCCAGTGAGCACTGGGGGGCAGAGCAGATAGCGGTGACTAATAGTCACCACTCTCTGTTCAGAGCAGCTGTGAGAACTCAGCAATTAGCGGTCATGTGATCACTGAGTTCTTACACTTACAGCCAGTGGGGGACAGATGCAGCATCGGGGGGGGCGGGACTTGACTGTTGACCAAGATGGCTGCTTAACCTTGGAGTTCCTGCACACCAGGGGAAAATCATCATCTCTTCTGAGAGTTACAAAGATCGGTTGGAGCGTCTCAGCCTCCTGGGTACCGAGGGAGTCAGGTACACAGCTTAGTAGAAATATCCCGGAGCTCTTCCGCACACAGGTCTCAGATAGCCATGCCGGGACACCCCGCTCCCCTAGCAGCTGCTCTGACACGCCAGCAAGAATGGGCAATACAATCTATGCGCACCCTAACCACTGCGTGAGCCTCACTAGCCTTCGGAAGGTGGCCTCTGATATCAAAAACACGGTCATAACGGCAGTCAGTGACCTAAAAGCAGATATACAGGCTATGCAGCCTCTTGTTTGACTAAGTCTCTTTCCCTATCCCCTCACATTCCCCCCTATTATTCCTCTAGCTTCTCTTCTCCTATGGTCAATTGACCCCTCAGAAGCAGATAGCTCAGCTAAATCTCATTGAGTTTTCAGGAGCAATATTCTTAGGACTGTTTCTGAGTACTGAAATACTCAGATCTCTCTACCAGTTTTGCTAAAAGATCTGGAGCAGTTTACCACTCTATCCAATCTGAAGATTAATTATCATAGATCGAATGCGCTTAACATCTCTCTGCCGCAATCTACAGTGACACAATGTAAAGGAACGCTTCCCATTCATATGGTGTCATGCTATTACTTACTTAGGTATTCAAATCCTGGCCTCTTTTACCGACTTGTACGACAGGAACTTTAAGATCTTCCTGGATTTCGTGTAAAAGTAGTTTAAATGGTGGGCTAACCTTGATCTTTAATGGTTCAGGTGATCAGCGCTAATTAAAATGAATGTACTTACAAAACT
This sequence comes from Staurois parvus, assembly GCF_062004578.1. Classification (NCBI taxonomy): domain Eukaryota; kingdom Metazoa; phylum Chordata; class Amphibia; order Anura; family Ranidae; genus Staurois; species Staurois parvus. The sequence continues at coordinate 3,767,512 of NW_028318295.1, forward strand.
GCTATACTTTATGCAAACCATTCCCATAGTCCTTCCTAGATTACTTTTTACAGCCTACAAAAGCCCCTGCACATAGTTTGTTTGGAAAAATTCACTGCCCCCTTTAAATATTCTCGACTTACTCTCTCAAAATGAAAAATTGAAATTGGCCTGCCAGACCTCCACAAATATTATTTAGCCCATCACCTAGTTCGAATTGGGGACTGGAACCTCCATACGCTAGGAAAATCCTGGATTGACCTGGAAAAGGTCATGGCCCAACAACCCCTGCAATTTCTGCCTTAGATTCCTCCCAAGCATTGACTGAAAAGTGTTCTAGCCCACCCTTTTATAGGATCCACACTTAAAAGCTTTCAGGAAACATGTAAATCACCATCTTTTTTGTCTGCCCCTGGTCCCCTAACACCTCTCCGAAACAACCAGGATTTCCCTCCAAGGATATCAGACTCTTTCCTGAAGCTAGAGTGGCCTCACAAAAAAGTCTTGGCTAGCCATTTTTTTCTTTGGGGAAAATTTGTTTTGTTAGCACACCTCAAGTCCATTCCCACTACAAAAACGTCCTTGTTTTGGACATACAGGCAAATCAAACATTACCTGCAACCAACAAATTAGGAATCTCCATGAGTGAGGCATCTAACAGCATACGAGTCTCTGTGTACTCGGAAACGCCCCCAACGCCATCTGATCGCCACAATATATTCTATATCGCTAGCCCCCGCTGGACCAGATAGAGTGAGAGGGGCCTGGGACAGAGAACTCCAGATCTCACTCACAGATGAGGAATGGGAAAAGCTTAATGAGTTTGTGCACAAAGGATCACTAAATGTGGCAGTCCAAGAAAATCCTTATAAAGTCAGAACTAGATGGTACAGAACACCAATGATTCTACATAAATGCTATCCCACAGTATCTAACCTTTGCTGGAGAAGTGGTAAGGTGGAAGGATCAATGCTTCATATCTGGTGCAGCTGCAAACTTTTGATACCCTTTTGGTCCAATGTACAAGTCACAACTTTGCCTTTGGATTTTACCCCAACGCAATATCTATTGTACCACACAACCCTTCCAAGAAAGGAATACTTCAAATCCCTTGCAATGCACATGGTAAATGCAGCCAGAATGTGCATACCAACGATCAGGGAATGGCTCATGAGAATTAACAAAACTGAGGAAATGGAGGAGCTTATTCATATATTGCATGAACTTATGCAAAACATTTAATGTGCCTTGGCTTAACTGGATCCACTTCAAGTCCACTGATAGCTATTTGAGAGCTATCCAAGTGGCCTTACAGGGTTTCTTTCTTTTTGATTTTGGGTACTTAGATTTAGATCCCTTATTTTTTTCAGCTGCTACTCTCAGATATGAGAAGTAAGAGATTGCCTAACTCCTCTTGATTTCTTTGCTGAAACCTTGAGAGGTATTCCCAGTGGGAGAAGAGGGCAGAGTTAATTTTCTTATTTATTTACCCCCCCCTTTTTTTTTCCTTTCTCCTCCCCTCCTTCTTTCCATAGTGAAAAGTCTATGGATGTGGCCTCCTAAGTTCCCAGTGTTGAGGAAATCTGGGTCTTAGTTCCGTCTCTCTTAAAGACATATACTCTGGGGTTATATAAAGCTTGATTACTTTATTTTGCATTGGGACAGACATAACTGTTGATTGATGTTCTGTACTTTTCTTATTAAATGAGCCAAGTTTTATTCTACTGTATATCAAAACTTATGTTTTTCTTTATGCTGTTGTGGTTCCTGTTGTGTGAATTATATTTGTTACAGCTAATATTTGATATCAATAAAATAATTTATGGAAGAAAAAACGAAGTCCATACTTCTCTTTTAATGCTTTATACATTTTTGGTGCTTTCTTCTGGTGGTATTTGATAACCATTTTTTCCTTTTATATAAAGGAAAAGGGAGCAACAATTTTAAAAACAAACCAGTTTACCCTAATTTCTGTTATAAAATCTATCAAATAAACAGACTTTCTTCATGCATTTAGACCACAATGTATTGTATGGGAAAAGGCAGTGTCATACTCATACATGTACAGACAGGAGAAGGGTTTCCCTTGATGTATAGGAGTGCCATAATACTACATGTACTGAAAGGAGGGGGTGCATATAGATTACATAGGGGTTGCAATATACACACATGTAAGGTGCATGGGTCGGAAATCAATAGGTAAAGCTATATATGTCCCATGTTACAGGATCTATTGCACTTGAGTGTGGGACTACAATTTTGCAGAAGGACCTTACTGTGGCAAAGTGGCTTCATATATGCAAATTGTTGAAACACTGTAGACTAGCTGGTAAGGGCCCTGATATTCTTTTGTATTGTAATGTACCTTTAACCTAACCTGAAAGTGGTTTATGACTAACAGGTTTTGCCATACAACTGGAGTTTTTAATCATGTTACCTCACTGTAATATAGCCAGTTATTATTGACACAAGAAATTTATGTTTTCAGAAACTGCCATGTTATATACCTGAAAGGTGCCAAAACAGAAAGCTTGAGCAGATACTGTCAAGTTATCTGTAGAGAATACAGTGGAATGACTTTTGGTTTAGCTTTTATCATTGCTGACATGTTCCCAGGTGTTCACTCCAGTTTTGCTACATGACCTGTTATGCCACCTTTAGAGCTCCAGAAAACTCCTTGTATAAGGTCATGACACTCAGCATAGGACTGACCACCAACACCAGTACCATCTTCCCTCTGCACCCTGTCTGCCAAGTGCTAGATGCCCTTACATCCTTGTCCAGTCTGTTTCAGAATGCACAGCCAACCAAAAAGGCTCCAGCAGTAATTAGATTACAGTTTCTATTTATTTAATGGGGGTTACAGGTTAAGATGACCATTTGTCACATGAAGCAAGAAACTGAAGTTGAAAATGTATGAAAAAGAAAGCTATCAGCAGGCTATTCAACTAAAATAATACTGCATATAACTTTTATTGGTGTGCTTACCCAAAAGCTGACTGCCATGGGTTACTGCATACAAATAATCCGGTTTTGAAATTAGATTACAAGTTTAACATGTTAAAAAAACCAAAAAAAAACGCAACCATTAAATAAATAAAAAACAAAAATTTACAAATTACATACAGTTGTGACATGTCAGACATCACTAACCTGATCAATCACTGTTTTTGGTAGAAATGATATTTCTACATGGCAAATAATTTACTAGCAGGTGTAGTAGAATAATAGAAATCCAACAGACCCAACAGTCATGACATGCATGCTGCTGATTCTGTGTAAGTGAATCACTAATTGAAAGGGGCATGTTCAAAATATAGCATTGTGGAGTTCTATTAGTGAGGTCATTCATTCTTTGAAAAACAGGTGGCAATTATTGCCCTTATTTAAGGAAGGAAGGCAGCAAATATTGTACATGCTGGTTACAGTGCATTTCTCTCTGAAATTCTGAGGAAAATGGGTTGTTCCAGACATTGTTCAGAAGAACAGTGTACCTTGATTAAAAAGTTGATTGGAGAGGGGAAAACGTAAAGAAGTGCAGAAAATAATAGGCTGTTAAGCTAAAATGATCGCAAATGCTTTCAAATGGCAACCAAAACCTGAAAGACGTGGAAGAAAGCGAAAAACAACCATTCGAATGGATAGAAGAATAGCCAAAATGGCAAGGACAATCAGCTCCAGGAAGATCAAAGGTCTAAAGTTACCTGTGAGTACTGTTACAATTAGAAGACGCGTATGTGAAGCCAAGATATCTGCAAGAAGCCCCAGCAAAGTCCCACTGTTGAAAAAAAAGACGTGCTGAAGAGGTTACAATTTGCCAAAGAGCACATTGACTGGCCTAAAGAGAAATGGCGCAACATTTTGTGGACTGATGAAAGTAAGATTGTTCTTTTTGGGTCTAATGGCCGGAGACAGTTTGTCAGACAACTCAAAAACACTGAATTCAAGCCACAGTACACCATGAAGACAGTGAAGCATGGTTGCGCAAGCAACATGATATGGGGATGTTTCACACACTACGGTGTTGGGCCTATTTATCGCATACCAGGGATCATGGATCAGTTTGAATACATCAGAATACTTGAAGAGGTCATGCTGCCTTATGCTGAAGAGGAAATTCCCTTGAAATGGGTGTTCCGACAAGAAAACGACCCCAAACACAACAGTAAACGTGCAACATCTTGGTTCCAGACCAACAAGATTGATGTTATGGAGTGGCCAGCCCAATCCCCGGATCTTAATCCAAAAGAAAACTTGTGGGGTGACATCAAAAATGCAGTTTCTGAGGCAAAACCAAGAAATAGAGAAGAACTGTGGAATGTAGTCCAATCATCCTGGGCTGGAATACCTGTTCACAGGTGCCAGAAGTTGGTTGACTCTATGCAACACAGATGTACAGCAGTTCTCAGAAACAGTGGTTATACAACTAAATATTAATTAAGTGATTCAAAGGAAAGCAAAATCTTCAAACATTTTTCAGTTTATATAGTGAATGTTTAAGTTTGTAAAGAAGAATACAAACACTGCTATTTTTTTGAACAGTCTAATATTCATTTTTCTTCAATTTTTTAGAGGAACAACACAAATTTGATATATTTTTCTTCATCTTTTGATTTGGAATAGAATGTGTAGTGTTCCCAATGCATTTGTGTGCATGGAAATAAAAGCTATTAGAAGGATTTTGAGCTTTATTCACTTTTTTCAACACACTGCTATTATTTTGAACACAACTGTACATAGTTACATATAGTAGTTGGTAAGGTTGAATAAAAACACCAGTCCATCTAATTCAACCTGTGTGCATGTGTGTATGTATTATGTCTCTACCACTTCCCATATCCCTGGCTATTATGTTCGCTATACCCATTTCAAAGTTTTTTTTAAATTATTGACACTTTTCACAGACAGCAGCGATTGTGGAATGGAGCTTCACATTCCTACCCTCTAACCATAAAGAACCCTCTATGCAGTCTAAGGTTAAGCCACTTTTTGTCCAAATTCATTGAGTGGCCACGTGTCCTCTTAAGCAACCTGAGACGGAACAGTTTTCTCCATATGCTCGAATCACCAATTAGATACTTGAATATTGCGATTTTGTCTCCTATCAAAAGTCTCTTCTTTTATTTATTTTTTTTTAATTCTTTATTTGTTTCTGGATACTTCTTTATGGAGGTTAATGCAAACATCAGTGTATAATACAGAGATATAGAGTTGATAACTACATCACATTTCCAACTTTCGCTAAACGCGAGTCAACAGGAAGGTCGTGGCACATTGAATCATAAAACTGATCTACTTCGATTAGATGTTCCAAGTTGCATGAGTACGATAAAACATTCTAACATACTGCTCTACTTATGGCTTTGTCATATATAGCTGCCTGAATTTGTTGGCAAAACAAACACTGCTTAGGGTCAGAACACTGGATACCTGCTATGGCAAAACAGCAAGTATGATCTAAGTAACTAAAAACTAGGAAAATAAAGGTAGCAGAGAGTATGATAGAAGAAAAGCGAGGGTAGATTAAAGGAGGTGGAAGAAGAAGGGAGGAGGAAAGGAAAAAAAAAAATAGAGGGCAGGGGGAAAGGGAAAGGGGAGGGAAGGCAAATCACTCTCTGGGTATATCCTCAGATCTGGTCTTCAGGGACAAAAGTTTAGGCACCCTGCGGGGCACTTTAAGGTAGGTGAGGGTCAGCTTGTGACATGACCTGCAGGTAGTTATCTGTACAGAAAAAATGTTTTCATGGTCTCCACCTTTCTCTGAAAGCTTCCTCAGTGTTATGTAGGGTAGCTGTCAGGTCTTCCATATGAAGAATATCATTGACTTTGGAATACCATAGTGACCTAGTTGGGGGTTGTGTCTGCTTCCACATAGCGGGGATGCAAGCCTTGGCTGCATTCACCAAATGCCTTATACTTTCGAACGGGCCTCTCCGTCAGGTGGAGGAGGCAGGCTGCCGGGTTTCCACTCAGATCTACAGATGTCAACTGCTTAACTGAGGCGCCACATCCTCCCAAAAGGGACGTATTCCAGGGCAAAACCAGAATATGTGAGCTAATGTACCGATGTCTTGGGCACAACGCCAGCATGTATCTGAAACGTTATGGTCAATTTTGTGGCGTATATATGGGACTCAGTGCCATCTGGCAAGTAGCTTATAACCTATTTCCTGGTATTTGTTCGCTATAGAAGATTTATGTGTCAGCAGAAAAATCTTATCTACCTGTTCGAGTGTAAAAGTTATTCTGAGGTCTGTTTCCCAATAGGGAACAAATGCTGGTGAGGCTTCATCAGAACAGGGGCGGACTGACCATTTGGAAACTAGGGCACTGCCCGAGGGCTCGGGGTCAGTAGGGGGCCCCATGAGATGCTCCTGGTACCTTTTTCATAGACTTTTTTGAGTTTGGGCAAGGAGACAGGGGCCCCATGATCCCCTATTGCTCAGCGGCCCCATGAGTTGTCAGTCCGCCCCTGCATCAGAAGATGCATTTAGGAGACTGTACAGGAGTAAAAGTGTATATGTCTAGATGGTACTACCTTTCAACACAGCTTTTCGAATGGCATGAGTGTACGTGGGGAGAAACCTAGTTTCACAAATGTCAGAAGATAATGTCTATGCTGTATGATGCTCCAACTATCCAGGGGTGGATCCAAGCATAGAGATAGTTCAGAATGGGAGGGAAACCGTCCATGTGACCAAAAGTCACCCAGGCAAAATTTCCCGGTTTGACATAGGTTTCTGAGATTTCTATTAGTAAAGCCTGGGAGGGAAGTCAGGATTTCCTATAAAAGGTGTCATAGGAGAGATCACAGGTGACAGGTCTGTAGATTGGAGGACTGACTGGGCTACACAAATCGATGTTCTGATTATTGGGTTGGTCTGTATCTCTACTGGAAACCGAGAAGTCAACCATGGCATGCCCCGAAGAGGGATGGCAGTGTCCTTGTTCTTCATGCCCACCCACTGTATCACATCTCCATTACAGTACCAGTCCACTATCCTTTTGAGGTGGGCAGCCTAGTAATAATGCACTATATCTGGGAGAACCAAACCCCCTCTAACCTTAGGGTGAGTGAGTAATTGGAATTTAAGACGTGACAACTTGTGGGACAGAAGGAGTTCCTGAAATAAAGAGCTGATGCGTTTAAAGAAGGGCATGGGAATGGTAAGGCCTGAAGCAGATAGAGAATCCGGGGAAGTATCGTCATTTTCAAGGTGTTGCAGCGCACGAACCAAGTCAACGTATGCCACCGTTTCAGGTCTCGAGTAATGTTTTGAAGGAAGAGAATAAAATTTGCCTGGTATATGTCCGCCAGATCGTAGGTTATCCTGGTACACAAGTATGTGATTGAGCAGTCTACCCAATGAAAAGAGATTGAAGGTCCCGGGGTGGAATGGTGACATTGAGAGCAACTGATTTAATCAAGTTTATTTTGAAATTCAAAAGCTCTCCATAAATACGCAGTTACTGCAGAATGGAAGGTAGAGTTGTATTAGGGCGAGTAACAAAAGAAATCAGGTCCTCTGCGAAAGCAGCAAGTTTGTGATGTCCCAAGGGCTTGTCGTATCCAGCAATATCAGGGTTTCTTCTGACCGAGCAGAGAAAGGATCCAAGGTGGGAATAAAAAACATCGGAGATAGAGGACAGCCCTGTCTCGTACCATTCGTAATCTTGAAGTGCTTCGACCAAGTCTCATTCACCCTTACTGACGCCGATGGATGTGAGGACCAACCCCAACAGGTGGGGTCCCAGGCCTATGTGTTGCAGGGTGGCCTGCATGAAATGCCAAGCCACCCTGCCAAAGAGCTTTTCTGCATCCACGGAGAGCAATAAAAGGGGTTGCTTAGATAATTGTGCACATGAATTAGCTTTAAAACCCTGGTTGTGTTGTCTCTAGCTGACGAGATGGTACAAAGCCAGCTTGGTCTAAATGAATCAAATTCGAGATGTATGGAATCAATTGGTTTGCTAGAATTTTCGAAAGAGTTTCAGGTCCACGTTAAGTAGGGCAATGGGTCTGTAGTTCCCACACTGGGAAGGATCCTTGCCCTTTTTAGGAATAAGTGAAATGTAGGCTCAAAGCGAGACAATGGGCATGGAACCCTCTTTAATCAGGTCATTGTAAGCTGTCAAAAAATGTGGTGTTGTTCTTGCCAAGAAGGCTTGAAAATATGTCAACGAAAAGCCATCTGGGCCCGGGGCAACCGGGTTTAGTCTAAGCCATAGCCACCCCTAACTCTTCTGAAGTTATCTGGGTCTCCAAGTTCACTCTAGCTGTATCACACAGGGTAGGCATTCCTGACACTTGAATGTATTCAAAGGATGCCGTCACCAGATCGGCAAAGGGTCGATACGAACGGAATTGATGCCGGTTGTACAAATCCTGATACAAGTCCCTAAACTCTGCCACCATCTCCGCGGATGGGGTAACTTTTACCCTTTCATCTGAGGGATAAAGGTAGTTTTCCAAGGACCCCACAGGGCTTTAGCTAACATGGAAATTGGTTTATTGGAATATTCATACAGTGAGCACTTGGCCAAGCTACATGTCGTCTTCTGATATAGTCAATTATTCAACTCTTCCCTAGCCATAGTCAGTTAAGCAAGATGTGAGGTGGCCAATAATGCCTTATGTAAGGACTCGAGCCAACAACTGGTCCACAAGCCTGGATTTCTCCCTGTTTTGCGCTGAGCCAATCCAGATCAGGGATCCCTGAACCACACATTTGTGTGCCTCCCAATTCATCATGGGGTTAGGAGAGGACCCCACATTTTCATCGAAGTAGGCCTGTAGGAGCCTGTCTATATCTGATCGTACCTCTGGGAGTTGGAGACATTGAGCCTCCAAGTTGGTGGGCTCGGAGCGTATGAGTCGCAATCAAAGGACAGGAGGACTAGAGCATGGTCAGAGAAGGAAATGGTGCCTATCTAAGAGGATGCGACTTTGGGCAGATCCTTATGTTGGACATAGGATTGGTGAACTGAAGAGTAATAAGAATAATCCCTTTCTCTTGGGTGCATTATTCTCCAAGGGACTACCAAGTTAAGCACTTGAAGTTCCGTGTTTAACTTTTTGAGGTATGAGTACGATAAATGGGACATCCAGCAAGGGTTCCAGTGAATACTTGAAATCCCCCCATCAGGAGAGTTCACTGTGGTAGACCACATGTCTCCCTTAAGCATTATATACCGACCCAGAGGATCAATACATAGGTCCCTGAAGGTCCAGTAAACCGATTTGCCACCAAAATACTAACACCCTTGAACATTGAAAGCGGAGAGGGGCAGTGATAAACCCATGTTAAGTCCCTAATAGTGAGCCTCAGGATCTTGTCCTGCGTAAAGTGGATTTCTTGTAAAAAGGCTATGTGGGTGCTGAGCTTTTTGAGGTCTACTAGAAGTATGGAATGTTTTTAAGGGGTGCTCAGGCCCCTGACATAGTAGATAAGGGCGTAGGAGACGCCAGGGTGAAGTACCTATCCTGGAGTTTGTGGAAAGGGAAGAAAGAAAAAAAAAAGGGGGGGTGGGTGAGAAGGAAGGGGGAAAGGTAGAGCAGAAAAGAGAAGTGTGTATGGGTAATGGGAGGGGGGGAAAGAGTTATGGGTCTATGAAAAAGTGACCAGTGCTAACTGGCCGCAAAAAGCTAAAAGCAAAATAACTGTACAGAAAGTAGAGCAAGGGTATAAAAAAATGGTCCAGCACAGACAAGGGCAGAACATTCTGCCAATTTTTGTGAGGGAACCTGGGTACAGTCTTAAGTGCCCTCTCACACCCATGGAATCTGTAAAGAGATTTTGCAATATTCTTGGTACGAAGCTTCAGGTTATTTTTAGTGGAGGCTTTTTTTTGTGGTTGGTGATTTGCCAGTCAGATGTGTTAAATGTGTCAGAAGTGAGCAATTTTGGTTGTTCGGTGGGCTCGGTTACCGACGGAAGTAGGTTCCATTCACAAAGGAGATGTAGGCCTTCATCAACTGATGTTACGAGGTTGTTTGAGCCGTGGTGCGAAAAGCTGAGCTTTGCTGGATATTTCCACCTATAGATTATCTTATTGTTGTGCAGGGCTTTTGTAATAGTAGCTAGGTTCCTGCATTGTTGAAAAGTATGCCGGGGGAAGTCTGGAAGAACTTTCAAATTGCCTGCTTAAGCTGGAAGGTTGTCTACTCATCTGAAGGCCTCCAAAATCTTATCCATGACTTGAAAAAGTGTACTCTTATTAACACATCACAAGGTGCATCAGAGGACAAAATATGAAGGCTTGGGAATTCTGTGTATTCTGTCTATAGTGAAGTCAGCAGAAGACAATGAAGGGAGTACTTCTTGAAAAAGATTATGGGTGAAGACTGGCAGCTGGTGTACCTGAACTGACTCTGGAATGCCTTGGATTTTAGGGTTGTTATATCGTGAGTGGTGGTCGAGGTCAGCCAGTTTGAGTTTAGAAATTTCCTCTTGCTGTGAAGTGTGGGAGTCCACAAGCATATTAAAGGATAAGGTGAATTGCACATTTTCCCCTCTACTTGGTGTACTCTATTACCTAAATTCTGTACTTCAGCCATACATTGCTGGATGCATGAGACCATGTCAGAATGTAGAGATGCTCTTAAGGACATAAGCATTTCTTTGAGGGTGACATCTGAAATTGGTTGGTTGAAACTGGAAGCTGAACAATGGGGTCTGTTTGTGGTTGTTTAGATTGATTTGCCATATGTGGATTGCTCACCTCCATTTGTGCTGATTGCTCCTGGTCATCCCCATATTCTCTGTGAGGTCTGGACTTCATTGGACTATTGGTTGAAGAAGAGGGGGCAGATTCAGAAGAGGCAGAGTCCTGTGAAGCTGCAGCCATTCAGGATGTTGGGAAGCCTAGTGGATGTAGAGATGACTGGCTTGGGGCTCCTAGGAGATCAGTTTTCCCTGGGTGCAGACCACAGGTTACATGGCCATCTTAGCAGACAGTCATCCCCCCCAAGGTGTATAAGTCTAGCAGCAATATTCTGTAGCTTTCTGTAGAGTGAGCACTACAGAAATGTATATAGTACCTGTAGTACCTGTGACCAATTAACCCCTCCCCTTAATTAGCAGACTGAAGGAAGGCAAGGAAGGGAAGATAAAAAAATGCTATTTAAAAAGTGAAAGAAAAAGTGATTTAAAACAGTAAAAGCTTCTAGCAAGACCCAAAGAAGAAATTAAAACAACTACAAGCACCAGCAATCACACGTAAAACTGTTTTTCACTCTCCACTCAAATTTCCCACTCTTTTTAGCTATCAGCCAGCAAAATGTGCCATGTTCTTAACCACTTGCCCTCCAGAGAATTTACCCCCCTTCCTGACCAGGCCATTTTTTGCTTTATGGCGTTATTACTTTAACTGACAATTGCGTGGTCATGCAACGCTGCACCAAAATGAAATTTACGTCCTTTTTTTCCCCACATATTGAGATTTCTTTCGGTGGTATTTGATCGCCTGTGCGTTTTTATTTTTTGCGCTATAAAAAAAAAAGGGCGACAATTTTGAGAAAATTTGTAAAAAATCAAATTCGTCATAAATTTAGGTCAAAATGTATTCTGCTACATGTCTTTGCTAAAAAAAATCCCAATACATGTAAATTAATTGGTTTACGTGAACGTTATAGCGTTTACAAATGGCGGTATATATACTGGGATTTTTAAATTTTTTTTACTAGTAATGGCAGCGATCAGCAACTTATAGTGGGACTGCGAGAATGCGGTGGGAATTCTGACACTGGTGGGAACTGACTTGGTGTCACTGACATCCCCAATGACATCAATACAGTGATCAGTGCTAATAAAAAGCACTGACACTGTACTAATGGCACTGGGGGTTAACATGTGGGACGATGAAAGGGTTAACAGTGTGCTGTTTAACTAGGGCCTGTGTCTGTGTACTTCACTGTAAGCACACTGCTTTGCATGGCTGTGCTGTGCACAGCCATGCAAAGCAGTGTGCCAGAGCTGACAGAGGAGAGAACTGTTTTGTCGGAGATGCTCAGCAATCACCAGGCACCGGCGAGTAATCAGCAGTCGGAACCCAGTCATTGACACCCGCAACCGCGAATGGTGGCGCAGGTAGGGCGAGCGCTCGTGTGAACCCCCTACCCGGAGATGCAAAATCACATATATATACGTGATTATGCGCACCCTTGCCGCCCTGTAGCAGTACTTCTGCTATAGTGTGGAAGGAAAGCAGTTAAAGTACTCCCGTTTGTTTTCCATGTTTGTTGTTTCTAAAATACCTTCCCATTTAATGTTGTGAACTATGGAGCATTGTTTAGCAAAGTTGGCTCTCTTGAAATGTAATGTTCTATTCCAGCCTTCGTGTCCTCTTTTCCTGTGATTTACGGATAAACATGGACATCTAGATAATAATTCAGAAACAATAGTTTTCAAAGAGTAAACAGATGACAAACAGATGTTTATAAAATAGCTGCACACGACAGTTTGACAAAAGTGGGGTAAACGTATAGCAGAAGGAATACACTGATTTTTCCACTGCAGATATGCATAAAGACCACAATAAAGTGCCCTTATCTAACAAAGAGTTAATGCTGGTACCACAGAGGCTAAGATGAACATATCACTCAATCCTCACAATATGAGGGCTGTGTTCAGCAGGCTAATACAGGAGGGTGCTTATAGAATATCAATGTAAGGAAGCAATTTATAACTCTAGAGTGGGTTTATAGGCCCTCTGCTCTCACTCAGAATAGATTAGGAGGTTATTATGGAGTTTTATAAATCAAAATAGGCATACATGAAAGAAAACCAAGGGAACAGGCTGCAATGGTACCAATAAAGGTTCATACCTACCATGGGGATAGGCCATGTCCTGAAATTCATGGCAAACAGACAAACCAATACAATATTTATTCTAAGGAAACTATTTCTACAGCTATGGTCAAGTAAAAATATAACATGATCTAAGATTTAATGATGCTTTGTTTGGCAACCTCTATGTACTTATATATTTAAGAAGCTGTGCCTTTTAATAAGCAAGAGATGGCAATTTTGACTTTGATATTTACAAACAGATTAAGTGAGAATTATACCTATGGAATAACTTTAGAGTTCATGCTAAAATAAATTAGCACACACAGTAGAATATCATATTTGAAAGAAAGTATTTTTTTAAAGGATACGTTCACCTTTCAAAGTAAATAAATAAATGCAAACATGTTTTTAGTTAAAAAAAATAGTTTGCATTGATTATTATTTTTTTTTTTGGAGCCTGCACAGCACTGTACTCATGATTTAGCAGATCAGCAGATGTCAGTCTCCTGCACTCTAGCTTTGTGCCTGTATTCATGTTCACTACATAAATGCTACCCTGAACAATGCATACCTGTTTAAACTATGTTTAATATTGTGCCCTGTCCTCAAAATATGTAGGGTATTTGATTGAAGACAAACAGCATTATACTGAGTTGGCACTTATGGAAAGTCCTAAACCTAAAAGTGGACCTTTCCCACACTTCACTAAAAATCACAGCAACATACAGTTACTGCTGCTTGTGCTGCGGGCTGTGTGATCTTCCCCCGCTCTCCTTCTCCCCCCCACCAGAGGTTGTCTGCAGAATGGCAGTGAGGCAATCAGCGGCAAGAAGATGAGTATACAGCTTCTCAGGATCATGGCACATGTAGTCCTAGGGGGAGCGCTGTGCCAGGAGGTGAATGACTGCACTACATCTCTACCCATACCACCCTGTAGCAAGAGGAGGGAAGCACATATGTTTTCCAAAGGAGTTGACCAGAGATCATGGCAGTCTAGTGTGGGGAGCCAGAGAGTGTGGACCTGCCGCCTGTGTGATCCACACCTACACTAGAGAGCATGAGAACTTAGCCCTTTTAGTGTCTGTGTGCTAGGCCAAAGCTGTGCAGACACTAGAGCCGTGTGTGCCGACACCAGAGAGGACAGAGCCTGTGAGGACAAGCGCTAAGAGATTGAGCTTTGTGAGAACCTGTTCATGAGGAGTGAGAGGACCTAATCCCAGAGGACAATCGACTGCCAGGCATTCTGGAATGGATCTGATGCGTACCAGAAGTGGTGAGTGGAACCAGCCGTGCTCATCCATCAACTGCCAGGCATTCTGGAATGGATCTGTTGCGTACCAGAAGTGGTGAGTGGAACGAGCCATGCTCATCCTCTTATTGCCAGCAGTTTAATGCCAGGAGAGATTGCCCCTTGCATGGCAGTCCAACAGTCATTGACTGCTTACAGTTTAAAGAGACAGTAGAACATGCACCACCATACAGACGGGCCCCAGCATTAGCTGGCTTAAAGTGGAACTTTACTCTCTCAATCCACATTGACTATTTTTATTCACTTAAAGTGGAACTTTACTCTCTCAATCAACATTGACTATTTTTATTCCTTATACTGCTAGCATTAGTAAATAGACAAGAATGTATATAATATTTTCTTGTTTTAAACTTTTTTTTACATGTTTTCAGTAACTCCCTGGCTCACATGCCTAGGCAAATGAAGTCATACATCCTTGCAGTCTTCAGGAGGGGAGGGTGGGTTCTCAGCATAACCAATGCAAAGCTAAGGACAGATTGATTCAAGGAAGTAAATGCTACATGAATCATCAAGATGATTACTCAAGATGGCCACTGCCAGAATTGCAAGGGTTGTTTTTGAAAGTTATTTCTTAGCAAAATAAGGCATGGAGACAAGGATGGACGGGGGAGTTTGCTTTGGATATTAACAATGAATTATTTAGCATCTTGGTTTGTGGTGCTCAGATGCAGTGCAGTTCTATTTTAAAATTGCTAATTAAGGAGCCATTCCCAGGGATACCATTTTCAGGAATGTTTACACCCATCCACTCCTAGGGGTGTATGTGTACAGTGCTCTCGGGGAGATTTTTTTTTTAAATAGCTATTGCTAAGAGTTAGTGAGATTTTTCATTGTGTCACGGATGCTTTCACAGTTGATGCTTTTCTTACCATTGCTGTGTAGTTTAATGGGGTTTAGCCTTATTGTGGTATAAGTCAATGGCCCTACGAGGTTAATATTCCCATCAGTGAATCTAACATATTCACTGCGTTGCTTATTGTTCTATGCATTGAATTTTGTGTGCCCTGCAAGAATACATTTACTTTACCTGCCATCAAGCAGCTTGCGACCTATTTCCTGTATACTAATACAGTTGCAGTAATATCCAAATGCCTAAGCTAACCTAATTCCTTGCAGCATGCAAAGATATATCCAAGTGTGTCAGAGGGGACAAAACAGTTACAGAGTTGTGGCACAGAACAGAGGACCCATCATACCAAATGGCTGTTGTGGGGATAGTGCTAAGATTAGGTAAACAAACATTTTTGCTTTTTACTTACAATTATCGTTTTCACACTTCCTGGTTTCTTTATGGCACTGGTGATATCACCCGGCCCTTATAGCTGCATCCTGGAAAGTACTTCTTATATTTTCCAGGAGGCAGACTTAGAGTTCTAGGCAGAATTTAAGGAAGTAAAGGGAGATGGATTAATCTGCCCTTAGTAAAAATGGCCACCATGAGAATAGTGGGAAGTAAAAGGAAAATAAAGTTTGCAAAAAATAATCACGCTTAATAAGTATCTGCAGACTGCCAGTACTAAACATTTTTAAGGGTGCCTTTGTTTTCATTTTTAAGATAATGGGAGAAATTCCTCTTTAAATATCAGTTCTTAACACTTCAATGTGATATTGTGAAACTGTAAAACATTTTTTTTTCAATGTGACACTTTTAGCATATACAATAAATAAATACACACACATATACAATTAGAATAAAAATTATTAGTGTATAACTTTTACCTAGCATAAAGTAAGTATCACCAGGGTTTAAAGGTAAAGCAAGACCTGGAGTTTCAATATCCCAGGCTATCTTCAAACCTACATGCCAATCAGATATAGATTTCTTATCTTCAAATATTTCATCAGCACAATCTGAAATATAAAAACAAATGTCACTGAAATATCAACTGTTGTTTATAGAGAATCCCAAAAGATGTCTATATCTGTGCAGGTTAGACTACAAAAAACTCAGGTCACATGATCTTTAATCTGCGTTTCCCCAAAAAAGAGGATTGCATATATGCACATGGTTAACTCTAACCCTTAAAGTATGCATTTTATCTATCACAATAAAAAACTTGGTGATGCCACTACTTCTCTAAGGTCCCCATTTCACACTGGCTCGGCAAGCACAGAAGCAGACCTGTGCTTCTGTGGTCAGTCTGCATCCTTGTGACAACTTCTGGGAGTTACAGGAAGATGTCTCAATGTACGTCATGCATGTATCTCTCACTTCCAGTTGTGTGGCCATGCCCCCTTCCAGGTCATCTTGGTTTCATAAGGGGATGGCTTATTTACACAAACACAAAGATTAGTGTTTTTATTTTTTTTGTTTACAAACGGTTTTATTGTATAAGAGTAGACTGTAAAACAACAGTACATTTTCAAATGATATTTACAGCAAAAACAAGGCACTTTTGAAAAGTACAATACAGAAAAGTATATTAATGTAAGAAAGAGAAGAAATAGAAAAGAGTAGATTGCAAGTACATGAAATACGTAAATTATAAGGTGTTGAATGATACATCTGTCAACAGTATATGTCAAACAACTTTCACTGGAAATGTTATTAATTATGCAATAAATGTCTATAATCCCTCCATGACTCCCATTTTTTTATCAAATAAGTGCATCTTATCGAAGTAGGGTATACTGAATGCGTTCCATAAGCATTACAGCGTCAATTCTGTGTAAAACGGAGGCCAAGGGTACAGCATTGGACCTCCAATGTAAGGCAATAGACCATAAAGTGGCAATACATATAGTATGTATCAATCTCATAATGGCATCAGAGACCCCTGGGATATAAGCCCCCAATAGACAGGTCTGTATAGACAATTGTACCGGGGTACCCGCCAGTGAGGTAGCCACCTCAGAGATCTTGCACCAAATCAAAGATATGGTCGGGCAATCCCAAAATATATGAACCAAAGTGCCTGTGAGGCCACAGCCCCGGAAACATAAAGGGGACGTTTGTGGGAACAATACATGTAGTCTTGATGGGGTATAATACCATCTGGTTAAAACCTTAAGGACCGTCTCACGAACAGAGAGAGATCTAGAACACTTACATATGTTATCCACCATGGAATCCCATTTTTGTCTGTATGAAGGGGTTGTATGAAAAAGACAGATCAAAGATTGGTGATAAAGATCAGAAATAAGACCCCTACCCCTAGGAGAGTCACGGCTGGTACGTTCAAAAAAGGAAATCGGAGAAGATGGTATAAGGCCAAAGTGTGAATTATAAAAGTGTCTAATCTGTTGGTAACGATGGTAATCATGAAGAGGAACATCAAAAAGCACACGCAGCATATCAAAGGTAATGTAAGATCCTCTTCTTTGAAAATCAGATAATCTGATAAAAGATCGATCATACCACCAACAAAATGTTTGAGGGGAAGAAAAAGCTACAACAAAAGTAGGATCACCAAAAAATGAAATACCAGGGGGAATAAGAGAGACCAGATTCAATTTAAATTTATATTTGGACCAAAGTGTCAGTGAATGGGTCACTATGGAGTTATGAAAAGTAAGCGATCGAGGGGAGATTTTGGACCACAAAATACCCGGTAAATAGAATGGGCGTATAGACTGAGATTCAAACTTGATCCATGGGATCTGAGAGTTAATAGTTGCCCATTGTGATAGTTGCGCAAAACGAGCCAAGAGGTAATATAGCCAAAAATTGGGAAGACCGAGACCTCCCGTCCATTGTGTGCGGTACAAAATACAGTCAGGTCCATAAATATTGGGACATCGACACAATTCTAACATTTTAACATTTTTGGCTCTATACACCACCACAATGGATTTGAAATGAAACGAACAAGATGTGCTTTAACTGCAGACTGTCAGCTTTAATTTGAGGGTATTTACATCCAAATCAGGTGAACGGTGTAGGAATTACAACAGTTTGCATATGTGCCTTCCACTTGTTAAGGGACCAAAAGTAATGGGACAATTGGCTTCTCAGCTGTTCCATGGCCAGGTGTGTGTTATTTCCTCATTATCCCAATTACAATGAGCAGATAAAAGGTCCAGAGTTCATTTCAAGTGTGCTATTTGCATTTGGAATCTGTTGCTGTCAACTCTCAAGATGAAATCCAAAGAGCTTTCACTATCAGTGAAGCAAGCCATCATTAGGCTGAAAAAACAAAACAAACCCATCAGAGAGATAGCAAAAACATTAGGCGTGGCCAAAACAACTGTTTGGAACATTCTTAAAAAGAAGGAACGCACCGGTGAGCTCAGCAACACCAAAAGACCCAGAAGACCACGGAAAACAACTGTGGTGGATGACCGAAGAATTCTTTCCCTGGTGAAGAAAACACCCTTCACAACAGTTGGCCAGATCAAGAACACTCTCCAGGAGGTAGGTAATGTGTGTCAAAGTCAACAATCAAGAGAAGACTTCACCAGAGTGAATACAGAGGGTTCACCACAAGATGTAAACCATTGGTGAGCCTCAAAAACAGGAAGGCCAGATTAGAGTTTGCCAAACGACATCTAAAAAAGCCTTCACAGTTCTGGAACAACATCCTATGGACAGATGAGACCAACATCAACTTGTACCAGAGTGATGGGAAGAGAAGAATATGGAGAAGGAAAGGAACTGCTCATGATCCTAAGCATACCACCTCATCAGTGAAGCATGGAGGTGGTAGTGTCATGGCGTGGGCATGTATGGCTGCCAATGGAACTGGTTCTCTTGTATTTATTGATGATGTGACTGCTGACAAAAGCAGCAGGATGAATTCTGAAGTGTTTCGGGCAATATTATCTGCTCATATTCAGCCAAATGCTTCAGAACTCATTGGACGCCGCTTCACAGTGTAGATGGACAATGACCCAAAGCATACTGCAAAAGCAACCAAAGAGTTTTTTAAGGGAAAGAAGTGGAATGTTATGCAATGGTCAAGTCAATCACCTGACCTGAATCCGATTGAGCATGCATTTCACTTGCTGAAGACAAAACTGAAAGGAAAATGCCCCAAGAACAAGCAGGAACTGAAGACAGTTGCAGTAGAGGCCTGGCAGAGCATCACCAGGGATGAAACCCAGTGTCTGGTGATGTCTATGCGTTCCACACTTCAGGCTGTAATTGACTGCAAAGGATTTGCAACCAAGTATTAAAAAGTGAAAGTTTGATTTATGATTATTATTCTGTCCCATTACTTTTGGTCTCTTAACAAGTGTTAGGCACATATGCAAACTGTTGTAATTCCTACACCGTTCACCTGATTTGGATGTAAATACCCTCAAATTAAAGCTGACAGTCTGCAGTTAAAGCACGTCTTGTTCATTTAATTTCAAATCCATTGTGGTGGTGTATAGAGCCAAAAATATTAGAATTGTGTCGATGTCCCAATATTTATGGACCTGACTGTAGATGAAGCAAAACGTGGACGCTTATTACCCCAGATAAAATTGTTAATAGTCCGCTGAAAGTGGTCCAAAAACATTTTCGAGACCGGAACTGGAAGTGCTCTAAAAAGATAAAGTAGTTTAGGCAAAATATTAATTTTAACCGCCGTGACTCTACCCAGAAAGAAAATAGGGTAACCATGCCAAATCTTCAATAGAATAGAGAAACGTGATACACATGGTGGATAATTAGCAGCAAACATATCCGAGTATCTGGGAGTGAGATTAATACCTAAATAGGATATTCGATCCGTAACCCAACAAAATGGAAAAGAACTACGGAGAGATGCACTTAAGGAATCATCAACATTAACAGGCATAACCACCGATTAGGTAAAATTAACAGTAAGACCTGACGCTATAGCAAAATCGTTCAATACGGCACATAAATTAGGCAATGAAGTTAACGGGTTAGTGAGAAAAAGCATAACGTCATCAGCATACATGCTTATTTTGAAATGTGAACTAATAATGGGTAGCCAGAAATATCCAGATGTGATCTGATCGCTACTACCAAAAGTTCAAACACCAGCGCAAATAAAAGAGGTGAAAGAGGACAGCCCTGATGGGTGCCTCTACCCAATGTAAAAAAGTCCGAATTACAGCCAGGAAGCCTTATTCTCATTTTAGGAGAGTCGTATATGGCGTGTATACCAGCTAAAAACTCGTCACTGAAGCCCATTTTCTGTAGCAAGGAAAATAAATGGGCCAAAGAACACTGTCAAAGGCCTTGTTTATGTCTAGACTCATCAACAGAACCTCTTTAGAATGTAAATTGGCATCTTGAATAACATTTAGCGTAAGGCAAATGTTATCAGTAATAAATAAAACCCGACTGGTCCGGAGAGACCAAAGAGGAGATAATAGGGGCCAACCTGTCTTCCAAAATACAGCTAAATATTTTCAGATCGTTATTCATTACTGCAATTGGTCTATAGTTTTGTGGTAAACAGTGGTCTTTCTGTGGTTTGGGTATTAAAGACATATTAGCCAATAGCATCTCCTCAGGGAACTTACCCCCCTGCAAAACATCACTAAATAAAGTTATCAAATAGGGAGCCAACGTAGAGGCAAAATGTTTGTAATAACTAGCGGTGAATCTGTCAGGACCCAGTGCAGTAGAACTTTTTAGCACACCAATCGCAAAAGTTATTTCCTCCAAAGTACAGGGGGCATTAAGAGAGGCAATCTGAGAAGGTGTAAGAGCAGGGAGGGGTATAGAATCCAGCCATGAGTCGGATGGTGGAACCGAATCTGACTGTGGAGGAGCTAATAGGTTAGACTAAAAGTTTTCAAAAATACCCAAAACTTCCTGAGGTAAAGATGAGATAGCTCCCGAGTTAGTGTGTAACTTATAAACAGGTGGGGGGCATAGAGAGTGGTTCAATTTCCTTGCAAACATAGTGGATACTGAGTTGCTATGTAACAAGAACGAGGCCTTCGACCAGCGGAGAGCTTTTTCAGTCTTTTGGGAAAGCAGAGTATTCAATTCTAAACACTTTTGGGACAATAACTGTTTATTTAGAAGAGATGGATTAGCAATATGACTTTTATAATGTGCTTCTAATTCTCGGGTAAGAAGTAGAATTTGCTGCCATCGTTTTCTATTTCTGGTTGAAGCCATAGAGATAAGGCGGCCACGTAGGACCGCCTTATGGGCTACTCATAGTGTGGCTGTAGATATATCAGGAGTTGAGTTAGACTGAAAATATTCCTGAATAGATGTAACCACCTCTTGGCGAGAGTCAATATCAGTAAGCATAGAGTCATTAAGTCTCCAAGAGAAGGGGGTAGGTGCCAATCCCATACACATGATAGATAAGGCCATAATATTGTGGTCCGACCAGGGGCTCAAGTGGATGCAAGCCGTCCTAGAATTAGCTAGTAAAATAGGGGTACAATATATATAGTCTAATCTAGCATAAGAGTAATGTGGGTTAGAATAAAACAAATAATCCCTGGCTCCCGCCCTCCAGGCGTCCACTAACTGGAGGGCATCTAGTTTTTTAGTAAGGGATTTTGGGAAAGCCTGGGAAGAGTGCGAGGAGGAGCTGCAGTCCAAAAGAGGGTTTACTACTAGGTTAAAATCACCACCCAGCAATAGATGGGGGGACAAAAACCTATCCAGAACAAACAATTTATAAAAAAAGGAAGCTGGTGCCGAATTCGGTGCATAGACATTAGCAATCGTAAGTTCTCGATCTGAAAGGGTGCCTTTAAGAATGATAAACCTACTGTCCGGATCACGATACACATGTTGAACCTTAAAGAGGAATGAATTATGTAAAAAGATGGCTACTCCTCTATTATTGGAGGAATGTAAGGTATAATACCCCTGCCTATAGGATTTATGAAAATATGTTGGGTGTTTTGCGGCTGCAAAATGTGTTTCCTGTAATAAAATAATTTTAGCCCCTAGTCACTTATATTGAAGAAAGGCTGTTTTGCGCTTATTTGGTGAATTTAAACCCTGGACATTATGTGAAATACATTGAATCACCATAGTATACTAAAGTTATAGCTATCAGCATAAAAATACACATTGAAAAGACATTTCCTAGAATTATTTGGCTAGACATAAGGACCCGCAAGTCCACATCAGACAGATTTACAGGCAGTAGTACCAGCTTAGGGGACATCCAGACCCCAATATGGGGGTCGTGACGTTCACAAACCGGCACAAAACCAACATCATGCACTAAAGCTTTGAAAAGAGAAAAGACAAAAAACAATAGAAGTGAAGCTTTAATAGCTCCTACAACTATAACTGAAAACATGGATCAGGTAGGCAATTTGCCATATCTGAAAAAACAAAAAATTCAAACATCAAAGGGCCAAATGGGCCCAAACTCTGTCTTCGTAAAACATGGAAAACGGAGCTGCCACCCCACAATTGGGCGGTGACACCTCCGGCCATGTCAGGTGGCAGGGTGGGGTAACGTGTTCAAGAGTTTTGAAACCATGAATTAATGGACGGTATTAAGAGGGTCAGAGGACCCTTGTTAAGCCTTAACACATCCAACTATCAATGAGAAAGCATACATAGTTCTCAGAAACACAGAAATATCACAGCAGTGACCACAAAAATGCACATCCTGAAGATGTAAGAAATACAAATGAGCAAAATCCCTGTATCCCGGTTCTTGTCTCAGTCATAGTAAACTGTGGACTAGGACTAAGGACTATCAAAACAATGGGTAATAGGCAAGTGAGCATTGTCCTGTCAACCCGGTTCTTGTCAGACTCTCCTTCTATCCCTCCGTGGAGATGGAGTATACCAAATGGGAGAGACACGAGGAGTGGGGGTGGATGTTGAGGTGATGGGGCGTCCGCCAGGCCCAATTTGGCCAAGATTTATCTACCTTCGGGAAGGGATGTAGCTATATATGTGCTCCCATTATGTGGAACTATCAGCTTAAAAGGGAAGCCCCATCTATAGCGGATACGAGCTGAGAAAAGGGCAGTTGTAACTTCTTTCATTTTTCTACGTTTCTCCAACGTAGCCGGAGAAACATCTGGAAAGATTTGTAAAACCGAGCCTTCGAAGGAGATCGTTGGGGTATTATGAGCAGCTCTAAGTATGTCTTCTTTGGTCAGGAAATCCTTCATACACAGGACAATGTCCCTAGGCAGTTTATCATTAGGAGATTTAGGGCGCAGGGCTCTATGGATGCGGTCACAAGCAAAGGACCCAGGGTCACGGTCCGGAAGGAGTGACTTGAATAACTTGGTTATGTTTTGTGAAAGATCAAACACAGACTCCGGAATTCCCCTGACTCGCAGATTATTCCGGCGATTGCGATTATCAAGGTCCTCAACCTGCACCTGCAATTGTGAAAAGGTCGTTTGTAGATGATCGTGTTCTCTGGAAAGTTCACCATAGGCCAGGATAAGTTCATCATGTTTGGTTTCTAAGCGGTCGGTCCTGGAGCTCAATGTGGCTATTTCCTGGGAGAGAACATTGGTGCTTTTATGCAGTTCTGATTGGAATTTAGCGGCCAGCTTGGTGTGCATGGTTTCCAAGCAAGATTCCAGGTCCCCCTTTGTGAGTTGCTGTGTATATTCACTGACCAGAGCTAATGAAGGAGCTGTGATATCCTGCGTGGAATTGGACAGGGATGCTCGTTCTGTATTATCTGGAGACATGCTGCAAATCTTGTGTGTCTTAAGTAGGCATGTCGTGAGGGACTTTTGAGCTTGTCCCCTTTTTTTCTTGGTGGACGGCATACAGGGAGTCTCCTGGGGGTGATCAACTGGAAATTGGATAACCAAAGGAAATAATAACCCCAGGGGACCTATAACGCCCAAAATAGGTTTAAGGTTGTAGTTACATAGATGCTATCAGGCTTATCCGCAAAAACTTTATATTGTAAAAATATTTAGCAAACCGTGAGGGCGTAGAGAGGACATAGGCCGTGGTAAACACCATTAATAACTCCCAGGAGCAAGATGATGGCTCCAACTCCCACCTTAGGGTCTGAGAGGGACAAGGGGCACATGTGGAACAGAGGTCCCCCTATGATGATTTCAAGGCCCTCCAGGGCAGATCCAGGGAGCCCCGGCACTCCACTGGAGCAGTATATAGGCCTCAGTAGGCCTCTGGGCCCAACAGGGGCCGTGGCCACAGAGGAAGGCGGTTTCTGGGGCAGTAAATGGGAGCCCCGTTCCCTGAATCACTGGAAGGGACCCGATGACGAGTAGCCACCAGCCCCCTTGCCTCCTATACTCACTGTGGCCTGGATGAGAGGAGGTCCGTATCGGGTGGAGTAGGCCACAGGTGTCCGCCTCCACGGGGAATGGCAATACACAGCGGTGCCCCTCTCCCAGACTCAGGGGATGCAGAGGGTGCCTTCGATGTCCTGGAATGATCCACCGCCGCCCGGATGGCAGTGGGTGCAAGTACGAGGCGCCGGAGCCCCGGATTATGCGGCCGCGCATGTCCGTCGCTACAGAGGGCGGAAATATCTCCCGGAGCCCCTCTCCCAGATACCGGAGATGCCACCAGGAGCCTCTGCTGCCCCGTTGTGGTCCGCAGCTGCACGGATGGCAGCAGATTGTGTAGGTCGGCGCCGAAGCTCTGGATTACGTGGCCGCTCCGGTTGCCATCTTGTACACGCCCCCAAGATTAGTGCTTTAAATCATGTATTCCCATTTGCTGTATTGAGATGGCCTTTTAATACAGTGTGTTCACAAATACTTTGACTGTGCTATGCATCAGGAATAAAAAAAATGTGCCATGACATTCCGTTTGATGCAAAATGTTATTGTAAAAGTATGTCCCATTGAGGTTCACATTATATTATGCAATAAATATAAAAAGGTTAAGAGACTGAAAAGCAAAAGCAAACAATGTTACTCTTATTTAAATACATGTGTGCATGGACATTGGTTCTTAACTGCACTGCTTTACTCCCCAAACAAGTCAATTAAAATCTAAAATAATATACAATAAATACAAAATCGGTGTCCAAAAATCAATATTAAAATGTGAATAAATGAATACCCTATATATTGACACTTAAAAGTCATACTTTCCCCCTTGAAAGTCCAAAAATATAAATAATGAATCCTCTTTAGTGTCAGTGAATCTTCCCCAATATTTTCTTCAGTGTAATAATCCCAAAGTATAATTCATTTTCACCGTATACCTCCAAAAAATGAAATAAAAGCTAGATAGTGTATTATCCTCAATCAGTGATCAAAACCATATATACATAAATAACTCATGTGAAAAATTGTGAAAACACAATATGAAAACACAACGTGAAAACACGTGAAATAGTGAGGCACTCCGTGTACACTTCTATATGAACACTTCTCCATGAGCACTCCGTGAACACTTCTATGTGGCTAGAGTAAATACTCTTACCCTAAATACGTGATCAAAAAGCCTTCT
The DNA here is from genome assembly GCF_062004578.1 of Staurois parvus. Classification (NCBI taxonomy): domain Eukaryota; kingdom Metazoa; phylum Chordata; class Amphibia; order Anura; family Ranidae; genus Staurois; species Staurois parvus. The sequence goes on from NW_028318295.1 coordinate 3,792,893, forward strand.
AAGAGAATAATCCAATAAGCCACCAATCCTCAAGATTATCCCACAAATGCTATACCAGATACTGGGTTATCCCATATTTCCAAGCATGACACAATACTTCCCAGGGCCATCCATAGGCAATCACTCATAGAGAAAGAAAGGACCATATAGTGTAGTATGTCCAGTAAAAATTAAATTCAGGCTTTAATGAATATGCTTACATTAAAAAAAAGAAAAAAAAAAAACAAAACGATAGCTCCGATATCTAGCTCAGTCCAGGAGGGAATTGTAGTCTTTGAGTGATTACAGACTGGGAAGTGTGTGGCTAACAGTCAGACTCTAGAGCTGGTGGGACATTTGTGTTATCATTAAGGAGCTGAGCTGAACACCCCTCCTGCATGGGAAGAAAGTTGCTGTACAGTGAAAATTAGGTGTACTGAAATACCCAGAACTGAAGTTTGACCGTTGACCGGAAGTGGCGGAGCGGCCATCTTAACTGAGGTGATATTGGTATTAGCGTTCCCGAAGGCTGCTCGAGGGATGGTGTTATGGGAATATATGCATTTTTAATGTAAGCATATTCATTAAAGCCTGGATTTAATTTTTACTGGATACACTACACTATATGGTCCTTTCTTTCTCTATGAGTGATTGCCTATGGATGGCCCTGGGAAGTATTGTGCCATGCTTGGAAATATGGGATAACCCTGCATCTGGTATAGCATTTGTGGGATATTCTTGAGGATTGGTGGTTTATTGGATTATTCTCTTAGAAGGGTTTTGATCACGTATTTAGGGTAATTTAGAGTATTTACTCTAGTCACACAGAAGTGTTAACGGAGTGCTCACGCAGAAGTGTTCATATAGAAGTATACACAGAGTGTCTCACTATTTCACGTGTTTTCACATATGAGTTATTTATGTATATATGGTTTTGATCTCTGATTATTTGAGGATAATACACTATCTAGCTTTTATTTAATTTTTTGAAGGTATACGGTGAAAATGGATCATACTTTGGGATTATTACACTGAATTAAATATTTGGGAAGATTCACTGACACTAAAGAGGATTCATTATTTATAAATTCTAAAATAAGTTTAAAGTGGTTGTAAACCCTAACATATATCCAGTGAAGTAACTGGCCTTAAGTGATACACAGAGATAAAACAAATCATCCTACATAAGTTGTACCTGTCTGTCTGCATTCTTCTCTTCTCTATATCTCTTCAAAGTGCTGAATTTGTAAAGCTTGTCTGAGAGTTCAGAAAACAGGGGGGAGAGAGCTGAAATTACACATTGAAGTGCTCAGTGAGGAGAGCTTCGAGAACTTATTGAAGGGAAGAGACACACCCACTCCCACACAGTTCACAAGAACAGAGCTGAAACTGCCAATGACAGGTTGTTCCCCCCCCCCCCCCCCGTCACCATTTTTCTCTTGGTGTCAGGAAAACGTGTCAAAAATGATTCATACCGATAGCAGAGGAATGAATCAGCAGACAGAAAAAACACTTAGTGTTCTTAATGGAGACATGTCCACGCTATAATGGGATATGCTTTGTTCATACAGTATTTCATGCCTGAGGTTTACAACCATTTTAAGGCAAAATAAAACAGTTTAGAAGGAGGTCAGAAGCACCTTAAAAGAAACTTAGAAGGATGTGCCCATCACCATAAGCCCTTACAATTAGGTTTTTGTCTTGGTGCCAAAAAGCCTGAACACATCAGAAACTAAAAAAGGAACATGATACTGACCTTGATAACTGTAGACTGCAACACTGGATTCCTCTAGTAGATTTTCATCATGATGCCAGCTCACTGCCAGTTTTCCCATACCAAAATATGGTTCTTCCTTAAGGTAGAACATGCTATGTGGGTTCATGTAGTTTATCAAGGTCACATTATAAGATTCCAAATCATCTTGATTAGTTTTGTAATCATTTTCCAGGGATATCTGCTGGGGTAAACCACTAGAACACTGTGCATTTGTTACACACTGGAGTAATTTAAGTTTTGTCTGTTCATAAAGAAATGCATTCAGTTCATAGAAAGCTTTGCAGGCATCTGCAATTTCTTCCGTGCTGTATGTGATATTGTATTTAGCATCAGGCCAAGGCACAGCGAACAGACGTGTGTTTAAGTATCTGTAAGTGCATCCTGGTTGACCAATCAGAATGCGGGAAACTGGGGTAAGCAGGTCTTTACCTTTCAGCTGCACAAGGTCTTGAAACAGACAGCCATGTTGAAGTAATAATAAAAATGCCTTCTGAACATTATGATGCAACTCTGCTGGAGTTTTTTGAGCTTCATGAATTACTAATTTTGCATACTTCGTCTTCCACTAAAGGGAAATGCAGAATTTTGTAAAAATGAGTAAAACATGCAACACAGACAAATGAGTAAAATGTACAACACAGACAAATGAACAGTCATTAAATGTCTAATTATATATTATTGTTTGCTTTAAAGTATGTGGTAAAACAAATTTTGTATTTAAAAAAACACTAATCACAATTTCTATAAGTATTTCCAAGGTGTATTTTACTAATTTGCTATTGTGTCATATTTCAAGTTTCACCATTTGTAAGGAGTCATGAAAACACTAAACAAAAAGACTCTTCCTTGCAGACCTGTCTTTATAAGAATTTTCTTACTTTTCTTCTCTCCCTCACTCTCTTCCCAATGGCCATCTTAAGATTCAATCTCACCTGGTTCCTGGAATCCTAACCCACCCTCCATGCCAATGTGACACTAGACATCACCTCAGTAAAGAAACAAAAATGTCCTTGCCAGAAACCTTGTCAGATTTCACATTGTACACATGGGATTTCCTAGGAAGACACTGGGTGAGGTAACTTCTCATGTGCAGGTGGGAGGGAAAGAAAGGAAATCCAGCTTCTTCTTTCCATCCTGACAGCTTTCAGGTGCTGCAGAGGGGAACTAAAAGGGATTTGTTCAAGTAATGGTCCACTGCCACCCAAATCACCCTCTCTGTCCAGTCCACAATCCTGTCCTCCTCTTGCCTGAGCCCCTCTGCTGAACTGATGGGGCTTGGGGCCTGGTCCCCATACAAGAGGCACCGCTGTGCCCCCTTACCAGTTGCCCTGCATGGAGGCCCTGTCCTGGGTGGAAGCACTGCTAACTTTAATATAAACTCCACTTTTCCATCTAGCAAAGGTTCTGGTTCTTTTATTTGCCTTCAGGTTTAGCACAACATCCTGTTTGAGGAAGACTATTTATCATAACCACCCCAAATAAGGGATACAGAAAGATGATTCAGCATGCAGAACTGCATGAAATACTATTTTTTCTGTTAGGAGAAAGGTTGGCTTTTCCAGAGAAGTAAAATTTCACAAACTCAGTGTATTGGAACTGCCACTACATTGCACCCCTCCCAGCCTCTCAAACCCTGTCCCACAGCCAACCAGGAGGGGTTGTTTCAGAAGACATATCATAGTCGTCACTGTCTGCTTGAGTCAGATGGATTCCTAATGTATAAAACATTATTTAGAAAACTGCTTGGTCATCTTTGTTATGAATACCAATCATAAATAAATATCCTGTTGTACTCAATTTTTTTATCATGAAGACTAGTAATTTTTTTTAGCCCCTTGACGCCAATGTCACACAAATATGCGGCCTCACGGTACTGTTCTTTTTTCCATGGGGCCGCATATTTGCGTACCTGTCTTTGTGCTGGGATCACGCTGCTTGGCGCGCTCCCAGCACAGAGATCACGGTGTCACTGAGAGCCTTGGGTCCCGTTCTAACGATCGGGACCCGGATCTCCTGATTCCAGGTCACATGATCGCTGTGATAGCCTCTGATTGGCTATGACAGTGATCAGTCACTGTACAGCCAGGCCCCCTTGTTTTTTTCTCTCTCTGTGAATGGAGAAGAGAGATACATTGTTCTTCTGGCATAGGGAGAAAAAACAAAATGTTTGTAAAAAAAAAGAAGATAAATAAATATTGAAAAAAATAAAAGGAAAAATACCTAGATCAAGGTTTGATCTAGTTCAGTGCCAGGGTTAGTGTTTGGGTCAAGGTCAGAGTCAAAGGTCAGGGTTTTAAAAAAAAAAAAAATGGTATCAGTGTCAGTTAGTGTTAATGTCAGTGTCAGTGTGTTTTAGGTAAAAAAAAAAAAGAAAAAAAAAGACAAAAACAAAATGTGCACTATTGTTTCTGGGCTGTACTACGGGTACGAACAACAAATAACATACACATATATGGTATTGCTGCGATCGTCAAGAGTTGGAGAATTTATTTTGGGTTGTTCTTTGGTGGTAGGTTATGGTCGAAACAAGAAACACACAGCTAAATAAAACAAAATATTTTTTTTTACTATTTTGGGCCAGATTTCCTTTGATAATAAAAACAAAAATGAGGAGCTATCCTTTACCATTTACCACCAAATGAAAGCCCAATTTGTCCTGAAAAAATCAAGTTATAATCCACCTGGATGTACAAAGTAGTTGTGACGATATGTACGGTTTTACTAACACATGTCAACGTTGAAGAATTGTGCTTAGGCATTTAGATTTGTTTTACCCTTAGGCGTGAAGGGGTTAGCAAGAAGACTAGTAAAAAGAAAGATCAATCAACATTATAATATCCATATGCCAGGCATATATAGCATTGCAGCATTTTCTGGGCAGACATAAGACTTGTATTTACTAGTGTATAGCATGCACAGTAAACAAACGTCAATACAGTTATATTATCATATTGCCAAAAAATACCAGTAGGTCAGCAGTTTTTTTTAAATACCAGCCCGAATGGCACCAACAACCATGCCACGTTCAAAGTCACAAATCCCCTTCCCCATTCTGATGCTCAGTTTGAACTTCACCACGTCTTGATGCCTAAACGCACTGAGTTGCTGCCATGTGACTGGCTGATTAGCAATTTCTGTTACCAAGCAATTGAATAGGTGTACCTATGTATGGCGGGTGAGTGTTCATCATAGTATCTAAGAGATTTAGCCACTTGCCCTCCAGAGGTTTTACCCCCCCCCCCCCTTCCTGGCCAGGCCATTTTTTGCTATTAGGCACTGCACTATTTCAACTGGTAATTGCGCAGTCATGCAACACTGTACCCAAACAAAATGTATGTCCTTTTTTTCCACACAGATAGAGATTTATTTTGGTGGTATTTGATCACCTATGAGTTTTTATTTTTGTGCTAGAAACAAAAACATTCCAAAAATTTTGAAAAAAAACCCCTGATATTTTCTAATTTCTGTTATAAAAAAATTCATAAATTTAGGCCAAAATGTATTTTGCTATATGTATTTGGTAAAAAAAAATCCCAATACATTTTTGTCTTCTTTCTTCATTTTCCAAGAACTTGTGGCAACGAACAAGATCATCAAAAATACTCACCATGCTTCTTATCAAATTCCTTGGGGTGTCTACTTTCCACAAAGGGGTCATTGGGGGAGTTGTACTATTCTGGCATTTCAGGGCCTGTGATAGGTAGTCAGGAAGTGTAACAAGGAAATAAAGCCCTTTAAAAGGGCTGAAGGTGTTGATTGCATTTTGGGTCCTGTATGTGGCTAGACTGCCAAAAAAGTCTCTCAGATGTGGTATCCCCATACTCGGGAGAAGTAGCAGAATGTATTTTGGGGAGTAAATCCACATATACTCATGGCAAGTGTGAGAGATATATAATTCAAGTCACAGCTTTGTGTTTAAAAATAAATAAATAAATAAATAATTTTCCAAAAACTTGTGGTAACAAATAAATTCTATTGGCTCAACATACCTCTCAACAAATAGTTTGGGGTGTCAACTTTCCAAACAGAGGTCATTTTTTTTTTTTTTTTTTTTTTTGGGGGGGGTATCTTGGCATTTTATGCACAGCATTAGAAACTTATGCCACACATCACTCACTCTTCAAACCACTTGAAGACCAAGCCTTTTCTGATCATTCTTTTTTTCACATGAAAAAATCAGTATTGTTTGCTAGAAAATTACTTTGAACCCCCAAACATATATATTTTTTTAAAGCAGACATCCTAGATAATAAAATGGTGGGTGTTGGGAGGGGTGTGGCTACCGCCCGAGATGGATGCTTATGCTCTGATCTCTCACACCCGCTGGGATGTTGCCTCCGGCAGAGCCGCATGCACTCCAATGCTGCTGTTACTCAGCTTCACTGACTCCTGACACCCCCGCACAATGCCCCGATGTAAAAGAGAGCAGCCTCTCCCCCAGAAAGTGTCAGGTTTCTTCCTGCTGATAAACCGGCGGCTACAACAAAATGGTGGCGGTCCCCAGTCATCTCGGCCCGCAGCCAGAACTCTAGCAGTGGCCTTCCAGAGATAAGCAGTGGCGGCCAACAATTTTCCTGATTCCTGCCCTGTCACACCTAGATTCCAAAACCCAGTGAAATCAAAACCATGTAACGAGACTTCAGAGAACCAGCAGAATGACATGCTTACTGAGGTAAACCCTGAAATTGACACTACACACAATACTTCCAAAACTGATCTGATAACATAATTTCCTACCAGTGGACAGCCAGTATCAGACACTATGATGAAGGACATGCTTCTATCACTCAGAGCATCCTTGCAAACAGTTATGCTGGCTTGCATGAAACATTCCAAACTTGAATAGCAAGAATTGGGAGAGCGGGTGACCATGTAGAACGCTTTATGTGCAACTTTACTGATAACTATATACCCTGGTAGATGTTCACACCACTCAAGCCGAGAACATTTCCTGGATTAAAGAAAAATAAGCAAATCTTGAAGACAGATCTCGGAGGAACAACTTAAAAATCAAGGGAATACCCAAATCTATACAAACTTCACAACTACCTAATTTTGTTTGGGAACTGTTTTTATCTATGATTCCATCACATACCTCAGCAGATCTAACAACTGATAGAATCCACCACGGACGAACAGAAATTCCCAGAAATGTTATCCTATGGATCCACTCTTTTCAAGTAAAATAATGACTCTTGGCTGCCTATCGGCAACCAAATACACTGCCAGCACAAGCAGCCAAATTCCAACTTCTTCCGGATCTCTCCCAGTTCACTTTACAAAGACAAAAGAACCTCATCTCAACCACTAAAGCTCTGAGAAACCATAACATGTCATACAAGTGGAAGTACCTGGAAAACCTGGAAATAAAACATCGTGGCTCTCCCTGATATGCAACCTCTCTGGAAGAAGAGCTTAGCCTCCTACGGCACTGGGATATAATCCCTGAACCAACCTCCTCTGAATCCCAACCTCCTCAAGTGTCCAAATCTGGAATGGAGCAATGTCCGTACAAAGCAGAATGCTCAACCCACCTGGTGCACGCTCTGTCTACTCACCTCCAATACAAGCACCTTGCTTTACTCCTGGCGGAGTGGGGATTTGTCTCTATAAATCCCTTTTCACCCAGTTTATGTGTGGCATAATATTCTGCTCGAGATCATCCTTGAATAATGGAGGTCTCACCTTTTTATCTTGTTCTATAATTTTTGTTGGATCTGTTAACTTTCTGTTGGAACTGTATCTTTACTTGAACTTCTGGCTCATTAACAGCTTAAATATCCCTACAGTTCCCTGTATTGAGTTGGGATGTACTTTTTTCTTCCATTTGGCAACACAAGCATGTATGAACATCACCTCTGCTTTTATTGACCCCCTTCATAACCTCTATCCCTGGCATAACCCTCATCTGGCTCCAAGCGAGATCTACACCACCCAATATTATATATATGCAAGCTGGGACTTAAATTCTTATCACTCATCGTCAAAGGACTTAACCATCTGGCCAAACTCTGCTCCATGTGGAAAGAAGCCTGTAACTACTCTGCTGATGTAGTCAACATACAAGCAGGGGCGGACTGACAACTCATGGGGCCCCCGGACAATAGGGGATCATGGGGCCCCTGTGTCCTTGCCCAAACTCAAAAAAGCCTATGAAAAAGGTACCAGGGGCATCTCATGGGGCCCCCTACTGACCCCGAGCCCTCGGGCAGTGCCTGAGTTTCCAAATGATCAGTCCGCCCCTGCATACAAGAAACCCATTTCCAAACCAATGGTACTCCTAAATGTACACATCCAGCTTAGCCTCACATCTTCTTAACATGTGCTCGAGAAAAGAAGAAGGGAGTTCTTCTAAAAATATTTTTAAAATACATTTTCAAATATACCGTGTCTTTAAAAATACATTTAATGTACATTTTTGGAATGCATTTACAAATGTATGTAAAAATATGTTAAAATGACTTTTTTATATGTTAAAAAAATCTGAAGAATATAGTTTTAAAAATATATTTTTAATAATATTTTCATATATTTTGTAATATATAAAAAATGCATTTCAACATGCAGTATATATATATATATATATATATATATATTTTATACTGCATGCGAATACGGCCAGAATTGTAGTATTTCAAATATATGTCAATATATTTGGGAAGAGTATTTTTAAAATATATTTCAAATATATTTTTCTTCCATGTGGGATAGGAGAGCGCAGCCAGGCACAACACTGCCGGGCAGTCTGCAGGTGTGACTGTCACGTGTGTGAGGCCGGGGGGTAGGGAGGAGTCGTGCTGTGAGGGCAGGTTAAAGGAGGAGAGCGGCAGGAATGCAAAAGGCGGGTTGGGGGAGATGCCAGGCTGTACAGTAGTAGGTGGGTGGGTCAGAGGAAGAGCGGAGTTGGCAGGAAGTATCCCCTGTGTGGCTCTCAGTGACACCTGCCGCTCCTGGGAGACTTCCAGCCTTACCTCGGTGCAGAAACTAGTGGCTTTGAACGGGCTCAGCAATGGTTTTGAGCTGGGCACCCCTTTGCAGGGGATGCCCCAGGCGTTCCAGTTCCCATACAGAACAAGCTCAGACTGCAGTTTAGAGTCGGGTCTGGGCAGCCCAGAAGCCCGGTCCGGTGAAATGTAGGGGACAGACGCAGATGCCCCTACTGCCTTGCTTCATACTCCGGTGGTCCCTTCTCTGATTGTGGATATCCTGGAGGACAAAAACTGCAAGTATTTTTACGCAATATCACCCGCACTATCTCTGATGAAATGGGGAAGCTGGCTCAGGAGCTTAGGAGGGAGATTAACCAATTGGGAGATCGCACAGACCACCTTGAGTGAAAGTTTGACAAATTGGTGCAATATGTCCATGTCCTGGAAGAGGATGATGCAAATCTGAAACATTTGGTGTCACAGCTGCAGCTCCAGCAGGAAGACCTGGAAAACAGGAAGCGCCGTCAGAATATCTGTGTCCGTGGCATTTCTGAAAAGGTCCGACTCCCACCTTCAGCTTTACCTACTGTCTCTGTTTACCACTCTGGCCCCCAAAGTCCCAGATGTTGATTGGCGCATGGATCGGGCCCATAGGTCACTGGGCTCGAAGCCTCCTGAGGGTACTAGGCCCAGAGATGTTATTATTCATTTTCTCTACTTTGACAGCAAGGAAGCCTTGCTCTCTTCCACCTGTAACAAGTCCTCCCTGGAATTTAAAGGAGACAGACTTTAAATTTTCAGTGATTTATCCCCCATCAGCTTGGCAAAAATGCGTGCCTTGAAGCCGGTCACCACTCATCTCCAGCAGCACAGAATGGCTTACCGGTGGGGATTCCCTTTCAAGCGAGTTGTCTCCAAAGATAATGCCCAAGTTGTACTTTGTGATCTGCATGAAGCAGACTCCTTTTTTAAACAGTTGGGACTCCCTCCCCTGCAGGAAGAGGCCTTTCTGCAACCTCCTACTCTGTCCAGGTCCTCTGCTACGCCACGCAAGATTTGGACACCTGCTAAACCTGGGAAGAAGAGATTTCCATGCACTCCTCAACGTCTCTGACTTCCTGGTTTGGTGGGCCCCACCTGACTCTTTTACATATCAGGTCTCCCGCCCTGTTAATTGAGCTCCTGTGCCCTCAAGTGTGCCTTAGCAATTTTCCTAATTGTTGTGTCCTCATTATAGCTGTTCTCTGAATCACTGAGGTAGGCACTTGCCGTTTCGGGTCAGCTGCCATGTTGCTTCCTTGTATGGCAGGCTTTCAGCCCTGACGACTCGGGACATTCCCAATATCCTGGGTATATATCGCTGATGATATCTTTGTTTCTGGCTATAATCCCTATGGCCTCTGTTCTGAGTGATATATTTGTTTGTGCTAGGCCTGTTGCCATGCTAATATTTCTGTTGTTCTCTTTTTTGCCTCATAGATGATAATTTTCCTGTATGCTCAGGTTACACAGCTGCTACACTTATTACTGTCTCATGATGGCTTTAAAGCTGTTGTCATATAATGTCAAAAGGCTTAATTCAGTCTAAAAATGGTGGAGGGATCTGAAGGAGTTTAGAGCCTCGGAAGCAGATATTATAATCATTCAGGAAACCCATTTCAGGCAGGATGGCTCTTTTTGTTTTGCCTCCAAGAGCTTCACACAATCCTACTTGGCTTGTGATCCCTCTAGGAAAGCTGAGGTAGCTATTTTGATTCGGAAACACTGCTCCCTGAGCGTCTCCTCCTCTTGGGTTGACCCACTTGGTCAATATATCTTCCTGGAATGTATGTACGAGAGCTCTCCACTTGTGCTTTGGAATTTGTATGCAACCAACTCTGGCCAGTTGTTATTTCTCTCTCAAACCCTTGATAAATTGTGTTCCCTATCTACTTCATGCATGAATGTTGGGGGGGGGTTAACATGCTTATGTCCCCTCACAAAGATAGGAAAGTGCTTTTTGCACCCACTCCGTCGAAGAGACTATGCTCCTCCTCAACTGCTTTCCGTAAATTCATCAGGGAGCATCACCTCTTTGACACCTGGCGAGTCAAACTTCCTCTCTATAGGCAATTCACGTTTTATTCTACTCCACATTGTATGGATCTCAATTGGATCATTTTTTTTGTCACCGCCCCCCCGATCCCCTTTTTGCTTTCCTCAGAGATCAACCCGATGACTTGGTCAGATCATGCCTCATGGTCACTTGATCTCCTTTTCCTACCTCCTCCCCTAAGGTTTGTCACTGGCACCTCAATTAGAGTTTTTTGTGCTCGGAACAACTTTGAGAAGAGTTCTCTTGGGGTCTGGATGATTATTTTCAACTTAATTATACGAGATCGAATCAGGGCTCTTGATCTGCAAAAAACTGCTCAGTCTCTCACCTTGGTTAGGCAAAAATGTTATGAGTTTTCTAATAAATCGCATTGTATGCTTGTAAATAGACTTAAATCCCAAATGTTCCCCTCACAACCGGGCCACCTACTCCAGTCTGATGGCAAACCCACATATGACCCGCATGTTATGGCTATAATATTTGGGGAATACTATGACAAGCTTTATAACTGCCTAGCCCCTGATACTCACCCTCCTCTTCATCTGGCTGCTTTTCAAGAATATTTTGACCCATTACAATTGCCATGTTTGTCACCTTCCTTCACAGCTCTGAACACGGACATATCCATTGAAGAATTATTGGATGTTGTCAAACATCTTCCTCCTCATAAGTCCCCAGGGCCGGACTGTCTTCCTTATTCATATTACAAATCCTTTATCTGCATTTTAGTCCCCCATCTTCTGGTTTTGTTTCGTGGATCTCCTGAAGGGGTCATGCCCACACAATGATTTTACTTGCACATACATTTCTATGATCCCCAAGCCAGATAAAGATCATTCCCTTCCAGATAACTATCGTCCTATAGCTTTATTAAATTCTGACTACAAGATTTTTACGAAAATTCTAGCTAATAGACTGGTCAAGTGTATCTCCAAGCTTATACAGCGACCAGGTGGGCTTTGTCCCGGCTAGACACACCGCAGATAACACCAGGAGGACCATTGACCCGATTGATCTTGTCAATAAGTCCCCGACTCCCTCTGTCCCTCTGTCAGAGGTCAGGGGATTTCCATCCTCCAAGAGCAGAAAGAAAACTTCTCCTACAAGCTTTAGATAGTGCTGGGCTGGACACTGATAGAAGTCACAAGACTGCTATATACTGCTAATGAGAAAAGGTGCACCCCTGACTGGAGCCGTCTTTAACCCTGCCCTTGCCTTTGCAGTTGTGTTCTTGTGTCATGGGAACACCTACCTACAGTATATCTCTGTCTACTGGATCGGACCTCTTATTGCCCTAGTGATCCCTGCGTCAGCTCCTGTGAAGGGGGAGGCTCATCCAGATTGACACTTCCCTGACCTGCAGGACCACTCTTTCACCACATGAGGGCGTAGGATTTCCATCTTTCCCAGCCATTTCTCTGACCAGACCTGAGAAGAGAGGGGGGTCTTCAGGATATATATACACATGCGTATTACTTATACGCATTCTGGTTAGTGTGAATTTCTGCCATTTGCACTGGGAATCATGGAGCACTGTTTTTCACTGGACTGTGTTTATTATCACTCTTCATCATTTCCTTTAGAGTGCTGCATTTTGTTTGTATATGAATTTTGGGACTTTTTATGCGTTTTCCTTTAATGTTCAGCTGCTGTGATTGTCGATGAGCGCTTACTATATATTTTATTATCCTCTATTCCCATGTCCAAGTTGCGTTCCCTTCAGAAATCTTTTCTTCACTTCATCTGGCATAATAAATCCCACTGAATTGCCCATACTGTCCTTCTCTCTCCTCGATCTAGGGGAGGTCTGGGGGCCCCAGATATCGTGTCATATTATCTGGCTACCCACCTTCATACTCTTGTCTTGTGGTCCTCCCAGCGCCTTCCTAATAAATGGGCCGAGATTGAATGGCTACAACTGGGTCCAATGCACCTTTGCTCTTTACTCTGGTCTATGACCAACATTGAAACCGCCCCTTACAAACATCTCCTGCTTGGGCCCATGCACTTTACATTATCTATATGGAGGCGGTGTAGGGTTAGATTCACCCTGATTTTTCTGTGTTCCCCCCTGACCAATGTCATACTGTATTTAATCCCAGTCAACCTGATAGTTTGGCTTTGGCTCACGTGAGTCCTTGGGCCAAGGCTGATCTATTTCAATTGTGACACTTGGTCCACCGAGTGACTTGTAAACTTAAATTATATTCTAAGATTCAAAAAGCCATTTGTATGTCATCTAACCAGTATTATGTTTATCTGCAGATACATCACTTTTTCACCTCCAAAGCACCATCTCTAATCCTTGAGAAGCCTACTCTCTTTGAACGCATCTGCATTCAGGGTCCCTACCAACGGGGCATAATTTCCTCTACCTATAAAATGCTTCAAGACGCCTGTCCCCTTTCCATTAATGCACACCTTTATATGCGCAAATGACCCTGAATCCTCCAATGTGATAATGCCTTGGATCAATGTAGAAGGATTTGGGAGGCTGCCTCCAGACCTATTTGTGTAGTATATTAACAAAACACTTATAAAATACTGATGTTTTGGTATAGGACTCCTGAGGAAACAGGCACTCTCTTCCATATTTTTTGGACTTGCCAACACACTGCACTTTTCTGGATAGAGGTGCTTAATCTTTTGCAGCTACTTTTACAGGTTCCCATTTTATTTGAGCAAATCCACTTTTTGCTGGGCCTGACTTTTCAAGGCCTCTCCAAAATTGCCAGGAAACTATCCTCCCATGCTTTTGCAGTGGCCAGGAGAACCATTCCTATGCATTGGCTTTCTACTATGCCTCCTACACATTCAGAATTGGTGAAGGTCGTAGCAGAAATTAGAAGAATGGAGTACCTCACTGCATTTCATACTAACCTTGTCACCATCTTTGAAGCAGTTTGGGAACCATGGGATCTTTCCCTTTCCTATTTACCTACTCAGTTGTCTGAAAATAATGGCTAATTCACTGTTATGCATTGACATTGTATGTACCTATATGCCTCTCATTGATGAGCCTGTTTCTTTGTTCTTTTATTGCCTTGTGATTGCTATTTCACAATTCTATGCAACTATGTTTGTTGTACACTCTTTAAAAGTTAAAAAAAAGTAAATTATAAAAAAAAAGTAAAAGATAAAAAAAAAAAAAAAAAAATGAAAAATTATTAAACAAAATTAATTAGAAATAAAATCATATAAAATAACAGGATGAGGGAAAAAAAAAGAATAAAAATAAAACAATAAATAAATAAAAATAGGGAACAAATGTATTATACTAGATATACCGTATTTGCCGGCGTATAAGACTACTTTTCAACCCCTGAAAATCTTCTGAAAAGTCGGGGGTCGTCTTATACGCCGAGCCGGTGTGTCAGGGCGGCACTTTTTCCAGGGGCGGTGTCCTCCAATGGACACTAAGTACAGGGGTGGGCAGAGGGGCTGCTGTACCTTACCTGGCTCCGGTCCCGGTCCCACGATGATCCGGTCCAGGAAGCGCGGCTGCTCCTTCTTTCAGTTCGGCCGCTCGATGGTCGCACGGCCGCTCGGCTCCGCCTCTTCACCGGTGATTGGGCGCCAGCGCACACAGGCAACCAATCACCGGTGAGGAGGCGGAGCCGAACGGCTCCGCGAAAATCAAGCTGCCGAACTGAAAGAAGGAGCAGCCGCTCCTCTCCCCCACTGACACTAACGATGGGGCACTATTCCTCCCCCACTGACACCAATGATGGGGTACTATTCTCCCCACTGACACCAATGATGGGGCACTATTCCTCCCCACTGACACCAACGATGGGGCACTATTGCTCCCCCACTGACACCAACGATGGGGCACTATTCCTCCCCCACTGACACCAACGATGGGGCACTATTCCTCCCCCACTGACACCAACGATGGGGCACTATTCCTCCCCCACTGACACCAACGATGGGGCACTATTGCTCCCCCACTGACACCAACGATGGGGCACTATTCCTCCCCCACTGACACCAACGATGGGGCACTATTCCTCCCCCACTGACACCAACGATGGGGCACTATTCCTCCCCCACTGACACCAACGATGGGGCACTATTCCTCCCCCACTGACACCAACGATGGGGCACTATTCCTCCCCCACTGACACCAATGATGGGGCACTATTCCTCCCCCACTGACACCAATGATGGGGCACTATTTCTCCCCCACTGACACCAATGATGGGGCACTTTTCTCCCCACTGATACCAATGATGGGGCACTATTCTCCCCACTGACACCAATGATGGGGCACTATTCCTCCCCCACTGACACCAACCATGGGCACTATTCCTCCTCCCCACTGACACCAACGATGGGGCACTATTCCTCCCACTGACTAATGATGGGGCGCTATTCCTCCCACTGATACCAATGATGGGGTGCTATTCCTCCCACTGACACCAATGATGGGGCATGATTCCTCCCACTGATACAAATGATGAGGCACTATTCCTCCCACTGACACTAATGATGGGGCACTATTTCATCCACTGACACCAATGATGGGGCACTATTCCTCCCACTGACACTAATGATGGGACACTATTCCTCACACACTGACACTACTGATGGGGCACCATTAGTGTCAGTGGGAGGAGTAGTGCCTCATCATTGGTATCAGTGGGAGGAATAGTGCCCCATCATTGGTATCAGTGGGAGGAATCATGCCCCATCATTGGTGTCAGTGGGAGGAATAGCACCCCATCATTGGAATACCATACTGAAATAGCATACCATATTGAAATCAAATCTGATGTTTTTTCATTTTTATTTGGTGTGCGTTGGAAGAGGGGTAGTCTTATACGGCGAGTATAGCTCAAACCCTATATTTTAACAGGAAAAGTAGGGGTTCGTCTTATACGCCCAGTCGTCTTATACTCCGGCAAATACGGTAAATACCTGAAAGAAGAAAAGCAAAAATAAAAGTGAAGAAAAAGGAAAAAGGAAAAAAGAAAAAGAAGAAATAAAGAGAAAAAAAACAAGGAAAAGATAAACAAATGGGCAAAAAGAAAAGGAAAAAAAAAAAAAAGAATAGAACAGGAAAGATACAGAGAAAAAGAAGCAGAATGTGCATGACGTGCAGCTCACATGTTCCTAAAGGGAGGAAAGAAGTGCAAAGTGAGAAACAAATTGCTATAAACCAGGGAGCATGGGCATTTTAGGATGTAGACACAATAGTCAGTTTTGCAATTCATGTAGCCCTGTATGTGAGGATGTGTGAAATGTTCTTCACAGATCAATGAGTTGCATTTATTACAATTGTAATACTTGTAACAGCCCTGTATATGCAAAATCTTGACCACTGTCTTAGCATACTGGGTCCTAGGCTTTGCTTGTACGAACAGGCCATGAATAGCAAAAATCTGAAAAACAGCACTGACTTCAAATTATTGTACTGACTTGTAGCCCCCCACATTTAGGGTCCATGTACACTGGCTTAAAAAATGCTGTTCCTAGAGTGTCACGAACCTGTGGTAGTGAGCCCTTGTAGACCGCCAACTCGGGGGTTCCCCAGGGCACGGAGTCTAAGCACCAACCTGCTTCTTCACCAGAGCCCCTGATAGTGGGGATAGACTTGCAGCAAGCTAGAATCAGGTCACGGCCCCCAGCTGAGGATGCGGAGACCACTCGCGCGAGCAGAGTGTAATGGCAGGAGACAACAGGGAAGCCGGTAGACAAACCAAGGTCAGGATGGGTGGAAATCAAGCACAGTCAGTGGGCGAAGCTGGGGTCAGTAGATGGGTAGTCAGATACAGGAATAGCAACAGACAGGTGCTTAGAGAACTAAGAAGTTGCTCAGGCAAAGTGGGCTAGACTGAGCATGTCTTATATAGACAAGCAAACTAGGAGGCGGGCCAGGAAGTGATGGAAGGAAATAAAACCCAGAGAATAGCAGACGACACCCATAGGTGAGCACAGACAAACCACACCCGCACATGTGAAAGGAATCAGGAACAGCACTGCAGTAAGAAGGTAATAATACACAAACAAGAAACTGCAGGCAACCCCCGTTATGAGGTCTCCCCATTTGTTTAGGGCAGGCTTAAGAGGAAACTTCTGATGAAAAAATTCCACTAGAGATGGGGTGCAGAAACATCAGTAGAAGGAATCCAACACCTTTCTTTAGGACCATATCCCTTCCAGTCAATTAGATACAAAAGCTTCCCTCTGATTAATTTGGAATCCAAGATTTGCTTGACTTCATACTGATCCGAAATACTCACTATTGGGGAAGGATGACGATGAGGATGGGAAAACCTGTGGAGTAAATTTCATAGAGGATACTCGTAGATGGATATTCTTGGTAGAGAGCCAAACCTTGTCACCAGGGAGAAATTTGGGAACCACACGACGAAGATGATCTGCAGCTACTTTATACTTGGAAGCTGCCAGACGTAAATTCTTGGAAACCTCTGTCTAGATGGAATTGAATGATTGTTCTACCTCTGCAGCCAGGGGCACTGCAGAAGAGATGGAAACAGGAAATGGTACAGAAGGATGACGACCATACACAGTGAAAAAGGGAGACTCACCTGTACTGGCACTGGCATGGTTATTAAGGGCAAACTCTGTCCAGGGTAGAAGGTCTACCCAATCTTACGGACTTCCTGACTTGATCCAAATTGAACACCTTTATCAGAAACAATGTGAGAGGGCATACCATGAAGACGGAAGATTTCCTTAATGAATTTGGAAGCCAAAGTAACGGCAGAAGGTAGTCCTGGCAGTGAAGTTAGTTGACACATTTTAGAAAACCTGTCCACAACCACCCAGATAATGGTGGAACCTGCTGAGGGGGGTAGTTTAGAAATAAAGTCCATGAATATGCAACGGCAAGGTTCATCTAGAACAGGTAGAGGTAAAAGAACTGCAGGAGCAGATGTGGAGGACTTAGACTGCACACAAATGGAGCAAGCCTGAACATATTCTTCAACATCCTTCCGCAGTGAGGGCCACCAGTAATGATGCTGCAGAAAGGCATAGGTGTGTTGCACACCAGGATGTCCAGAGAGTTTAGAGTCATGTGCCCATTTGAGTAGCTTGGAGGGAAGGGCGCCTGCCACAAAGGTCTTTCTGGGTGAGATGCATCTAGACTGAAGATGAGTGGTGGCCAGGATACGACTGGCAGAAATAATTGTTTCCGGTTCAATATGACACTCACAGTCAGCAACGTCAAATGATCTGGACAAGGCATCTGCACGGGCATTTTTTTAACCGGGCCAGAAGGTAATGTCAAAGTTAAATCTGGAAAAGAAGAGAGCCCATTGCGCTTGTCTGGGATTCAAACGCCGGATGGATTGCAGATACTTGAGGTTCTTATGATCTGTATAAATCAGGATACAATGTGGAGATCCCTCCAGCAGATGTCACCATTCTTGTAGTGCCAGTTTAATAGCCAGCAGTTCCCGATCCCCGATGGTGTAATTCATTTCAGCATCCAAAAACTTCTTCGAGAAGAAGGCACAAGGACAGAGCTTACCATCATGCATTTGGAGAAGGACGTCCCCCACTCCCAAAGATGAAGCATCTACCTCCAAGAAGAAAGGCTGGAAAATGTCCGGATGTACGAGAAAAGAAGCAGGGTGAAAGGTGGATTTTAGTTTGTGGAATGCCTTGACTGCTTTAGGAGGCCCGGTTCTGGCATTGAAACCCTTCCGGGTTAAAGAAGGATTGGGGCTACCAGCAAAGAATAGTCAGGAATGAACTGGTGGTAGAAGTTGGTGAATCCCAAGAAGCGCTGGCTTTCAAACCAGAGGGCTGAGGCCAGTTGGAGATGGTTTGGAGTTTGGCAGGATCCATAAGCAGCCCTTTATCCGTGACTATGTAGCCTAAAAAAGGAACCTGGGTTTGCTCGTAGAGGCACTTCTCTAACTTTGCATACAGGCAGTGGTCCCGAAGACGTAGAAGGACAGTACATACATGCTGATGATGAGTGTGCAAATCAGGAGAAAAGATGAGTATGTTGTCCAGATAGACAATGACACAAACATATAAGAGATCAGAAAAAATATCATTAATAAAGTTCTGAAATACGGCTGCGGCATTACACAAGCCAAAGGGCATTACAAGGTATTCATAATGCCTGTCTCTAGTATTGAAAGCTGTTTTCCACTCATCACCCTCACGGATCCTAACCAGATTGTATGCTCCACGGAGGTCTAGCTTTGTGAAAATTCGAGCATCTCAGAGCCTGTCAAAGAGTTCAGAAATAAAAGGCAAAGGGTACCGTTTCTTAACAGTGATTGCATTGAGACCTCTATAATCAATGTAGGGCCGGAGAGTACCATCTTTTTTCTCCACAAAGAAGAAGCCAGCCCCAGCAGGAGAATTGAACTTACAGATAAATCCTTTTTGCAGATTTTTCCTGGACATACTCAGACATAGCTTGAGTCTCAGGAAAGGAGAGAGGGTAGACTTTACCATGAGGTGGAGAAGTCCCAGGTTGGAGATCAATAGTACAATCGTAGGGACGATGAGGAGGCAGTTAGCAGCTTTCTTACAAAAGACATTTTGGAAGGCCTGATAATGCAGAGGGAGCATTGGAGAGGTGGTGACTTCAGCAACAGGTACACAGAGAGGTGGGAGCACTTTAGGGAGACAAGTCCAATGGCTTTGTGACCCCCCAAGACAATACTTGGCCAGAGTTCCAGTCTAGATAGGATGAGTGTTTCTGCAACCATGGAAGTCCAAGAATGATGGGACTTGAAGACTTAGGAAGGATCAGGAAGGACATTTACTCATGATGAAGAACACCAAAATGCTTTGTAATGGAGTTAGTTCGGAACCGTAGAGGTCAAGGTAGAGCCATCAACTGCAGATACTGATAGGGGTGTCAGCAAGGGGACAAAAGGAATGCACAATTCAGCAGCCAATGATTGCTTGATGAAGTTCCCAGCTGCCCCAGAGTCCACATAGGCAGAAACCTGGTACAAGTTCAGGGCCCAATGAATGAAGACAGGTATGATAAATCGAGGGAAGGTGGCGGAATTCAGGTTCTGGTCTAGATCACCTACCTTGGAGTGAGCTAGACCCAAGAGTTTCCCGGACGGACAGAACAGGACTTAATTATATGACCTTCAGCCCCACAGTAAAGGTATAGACCAAGTCTTAGGCAACATGATCGCTCTTGTGGAGTGAAGCGTGTTCGACCTAACTGCATAGGCTCTTCAGTTGCTGGTACTGTTGCAGAGGTAGATTGATCAGGTGACTTCTGGAAAACAGGAGCTAATGAGCCCACTGGGGGGCAACGTGGACCAGCCCTTTCCAGATCATGCTCCTGGAAGCGAACATCAATTTGGATGCTAAGAGCAATCAAGTCATCCAGGATGGTAGGTATGGTTCTTCAAGCTAGTTTGTCCTTAATACAGTCTGCTAGACCCTGCCATAAGGTTGTAGAAAGGGCCTTATTTTTCCATGCCAGTTCCAAAGCTAAGGTGCTAAACTGAACTGCATATTGTCCAACAGTCATGCTACCTTGACGAAGCCGAAAAAGTGCTCCTGCAGAAGATGAAGTCCTGCTGGGCACATCAAAGGTTTTCCGGAAAGCCTGCTGGAAGGCTGAGAGACTGCAAATAGTTGGATCTTGACGCTCCCACAGTGGTGAGGCCCAAGCCAGTGCTTCACCAGAAAGGAGGGAAATCATGTATGCCACCTTAGAACGATCAGTAATTGGAACGATCAGTAGAAAAATGGCAAATTGAGCACTGATTGATGAAGCCCTGACAAGCTTTGGGATTACCAGAGAAGCGAGGAGGTGGGGGCAGCTGGAATTTTGAAGGACTGTGTTCCACTGGAGGAACAGGGGGGGTTGGAGCAGCAGGAACCGGAGCAGGAGCCAAAACAGAGGGTAAGGAAGAGGACACAACCTGCAGCTGATCCAACCGGGAGGAAAGTTCCTGTAGACACTGCATAATACGTTCTTGATAGGTCTGCTGGACATCGACTCTCTGCGCCAAACACTGAAGTTGTTCCAGGAGAGGCTGCGGTGTCTCCGAGGAGCTCATGGCCTGAGTAGACTGTCACAAACCTGTGATAGTGAGCCCTTGTAGACCGCCAACTCGAGGTTCCCCAGGGTGCGAAGTCTAAGCCCCAGCCTGCTTCTACACCAGAGCCCCTGATGGTGGGGATGGATTTCCAGCAAGCAAGAACCAGGTCGCGACCCCCAGCTGAGGATGCAGAGACCACTCCCGTGAGCAGAGTGTAATGGCAGGAGACAACAGGGAAGCAGGTAGAAAAGCTGAGGTCAGGAAGGTTGGAATTCAAGCACAGTCAGTGGACGAAGCCGGGGTTGGTACACAGGTAGTCAGATACAGGATACAGGATAAGCAACAGACAAGAGCTCAGAGAACTAAGAAGTTGCTCAGGCAAAGTAGGCTAGACTAAGCATGTCTTATATAGACAAGCAAACTAGGAGGCGGGCCAGGAAGTGATGGAAGGGAAGGAAATAGACCCAGAGAATAGCAGACAACGCCCATAAGTGAGCACAGACAAATCACACATGTGAAAGGAATCAGGAACAGCACTGCAGCAAGGAGGTAAGAACACACAGGACTTTAGTGTTTTGACTGTAGAAGCAAATAATGCTATCCTATCTGTCCATGCACATTAGGTCATTTAGAGGCATATTTTATACCCAGCATTTACAGACAGGGAAAAAAAACCCCTTCTGTTTTGTGGTTTTGAGAGCAGTTTATGCTAAATGCTCCTAAAAGCTGCTAAAAGCTCCTAAACACTAATACAAAAAACGCTCAAAATTAGCATTTTTTTCTGCCAAGAGCACTGGCTTTTTTTTAAGCCAGTGTATATGGACCATAAAAGATAGCAGTCTCTGTTATGAATTCCTATTGTATCCATTATTCTTTATGAGCATGTGTCTCCTCTTCTGCAGTCATTGCCCTAGGAACCTAAATATTTTCACCTCTTGTCAGGAAGGAGCTCCTCTAGACCACACCTGCTATGATTTTCTCACATATTCAATGTCTCATGGGCTCAGGGTATGATTAGGGGGTAGGGAACCAGTAATTATAGGTCTGTTGACCCAGGGGGTGGCAATATCTTTGCCTGGAGAATAAGCTGGAGGTACGAAAGGGCTAATGAAATGGGCAAATAACTTTACTGTTCAATAATAAAACAGTACAAAGCAGAGCGCAGGAGATGACTGATACAGGATGATTTCACAAATCTTGTTGCTTTGTCTAAATATATTAATGAAAAGAGAAGCTTACATTTAATGCCTAGTACACTTGATCAGAAAACTGGACAAAACAATGCTGCTTTTGAAGCGATTGTACGATCATCTGATCGTTAGTACACAGCTTTCAAGAGCCGATTGCAAACGTTTCAAGAGAAATTATCCGAACGGACAAACACAAAAATGTTTCTCATATGATACAAGAATAAACTATTTTTGTTTAATCAGTACAGTATTCATCCAAAAAGAAATTTAAAGACCAAGACCATGCATGCTCAGAAACTAAATACATTACAGTACAAAACAACACATTACATCACTTCCACAGTTGTACTCTGTCACGCAAAAATTTCCGTACCTCTAGTAACCTCTTCATTTTGTATATAAGATTAGCATACAAAAAAAAAATGATAATTTGTCCGATATTGTCACCGTGTGTACGATGCTTAACTTCTTGTGTGCTATTCTGCATAGGTTAGACAAATCTGCATAAAGCATTCAGTCAAATTGACATTTTGTGAATTGTTGATTCTCCTGGACAACCAAAAATTTTTGACTATCTGAAGGACTGCTTGCACAGAAAAATTGGTTACATACCAGCTCATAGAAGGTTTCATCTTTTGGAGTAACGAATGGAAGCTTTGCATCACCAATAAGTTCAAGAAGCTTCTGCCTCTATGGGAAAAACATATAAGAATATCAAATTCACTAAAAGTACTTAGAAGCAAAGAAGCATCAACAACCAGTGATTTTTGTGTATATTATATTTATACTATGTGACCGAATACATAAATTATTTGCACATAAATTATTAGCACAGTGGCTAAATGGTTAGCACTTCTGCCTGACAGTACTAGGGTCGTTGGTTCGAATCCCAGCCACAGCACCTCCTGCCTGGAGTTTGCATGTTCTCCCTGTGCCTGCATGGGTTTCCTCTGGGTACTACGGTTTCCTCCCACACTCCAAAGACATGCTGGTAGGTTAATTGGATCCTGTCTAAAATTGGCCCTTGTATATGAATGTGAGTTAGGGACCTTAGATTGTACCCCCCTTGAGGGTTAGGGACTCATGTGAATGTACAATATATATATGTAAAGCGCTGCATAAATTGACGGCGCTATATAAGTACCTGAAATAAATAAAATTTGCAGTAGCATGACTTCATTGTTATAACAAACTACATCACAAAGCTACTGTATCTGTCCATATCTTTTGGGAAATAAAACATTTTACTCAAAGGAAACCTGTTTGAGATACATTTTTAGGCCACTTTTGCTTGCTATCTTTCATTCTAGATCACTGACCTATAATGAGTATACAGATCACGAGTGTTAACTTCAGTGGCTGCATACTTTTTATGGGTCAGTGATTCTTAATCTCTTCGCACCTGAGGGTAAAACAAATCTAAATGCCTAAGCACAATTTGCAACTTTGACATGTGTTAGTAAAACCGTGCATATCATCACAACTACTTTGTGAATCCAAATGGATTATACCTTGGTTTTTTTTCAGGACAAATTGAAATTTAATTTGGGTGAATGGTAATGGATATCTCCTGATTTTTTTTTTTATTATCAAAGGAAAACTGGCCAAAATTGGAAAAACAAAATATATTTTTTTTAAATGTAGCTGTATACTTCTTGCTACTACCATAACCTATCACCAAAGAAAAACTCAAAATAAATTCTCCTGTGATCACAATGATACCACATATGTGTATGTTAGCTGTTGTTTTTACCCATAGTACAGCCCAGGAACAATAGTGCACATTTAGTTTTTTACTACTGACACTGATACTAATTAAAAAAATAAAATAAATTCCTGACAAAAAAAAAAAAACCTGACCCTGATCCTTGACCCAAACACTAACCCTGGCACTGATCTAGATCAAACCTTTATCTAGGTATGTATTATTATTATTCATAATAATTACTATTTTTACACTCAATTTTTTTCTCTCTGAAACAAAAGAGAGAAAGAGATACAATGTATCTCCTGCCAGTAACAGCAATTAATTGCAGGTTGAGGCAAACGCGTTGGCTCACAATTAGAAGCATGTCGGCCTGCTGTGGCGCACCTTCAGTTGGTCCATAGACTGCCTATCACACAGGTGTCAAACTGGCAGCCCTCCAGCTGTTGCCAAACTGCAAGTCCTATGCGACATTGCAAGATTGACAATTACAAGCATGACTCCCAAAGGCAGAGCCGTTATGGGACTTGTAGTTTCACAACAGCTGGAGGGCCACCAGTTTGACACCACTAACCGATCAGGTCTATCAGATAAGCAGCCAATGACCAAATGTTTGCGCTTTACAGTAGGTTTATGTTGCTGGTAATTGTAAGGTAGTGGTTTAGCTATGTCTGCCTGCAGTAGAAGTGTTATTACTAACAGTTTGGGAGAATAAGTGCATCAGGTGGATGTATGTAAAATCACCACACTGCACACATTATTTAGAGGTGTTTGGGAGCGCTTTTGACGAGGGGCACAAACATAATACGTGTTGTGCTAGTGCTGTCAATGGTACCAACAGATGCAGGTTTTACAATGTTTAAGGCCTGGACAGGCCCAAAATGTATGTAAAAAGGGTGCCAGCTAGGCTACAACCCTGGAAGCAAAGGTGGGACGTCTCTGGGAACATGATGTGTAGTCTAGAGGGGGTATAATACCAGTGGGTTAATACTTTAAGGGCCATCTCAGGAACAGAAAGAGATCTATAGCTCTTACGTATGGTATCCACCATGGAGTCCCAGACCTCTACAGAGACGGTAACACCACTATCAGCTTCCCATTTCTGTCTATATAAAGGGGGTGAAGGAAAGATAGTTGCCAAAAAAGGAGGTACAAATCTGAGATAAGACCCCTACCCCTAGGAGAGTCACAGCTGATACATTCAAAAAATGTAATAGGGGACAAAGGTATCAAACCAAAATGTGAGTTGAAAAAATGTCTTATTTGCCGATAATGATAGTATTTGTGTAGTGGGATATCGAGAAGTGTTCGTAATGTCTCAAAAGTGATATAAGACCCACCTCTTTGAAAGTCAGATAATCTAATAAGGGATCGTTCGTACCACCAGCAAAATGCCTGTGGAGACGAAAATGCCACGACCAAATTCGGGTCACCAAAAAATGACGAACCCAGTGAAACAGAGGAGACAAGATTTAATTTAAGTTTATAACGGGACCAAACTATCAATGAATGGGCGACAATTGAATTATGGGTCGACAACGAGCGTGGGGGGGGGGGTTGTCCATTGTAGACCGGGTAAACAGAATGGGCGTATAGATTGAGATTAAAATCTGACCCAAGGGATCTGGGAGTTAATAGTCGCCCATTGTGATAGTTGTGTAAAGCGGGCCGACAGGTAATAGAGCCAAAAATTGGGGAGTCCGAGGCCACCCGTCTGTTGCGACTAATAAAGGACAGATGAGGTAAAACAAGGGTGTTTATTACGCCAAATAAAATTGTTAATCAGCTGTTGAGAACGATCAAGGAAAGCTTTCGAGATCGAGATTGGGAGTACTCTAAATAAATAAAGTAATTTTGGCAAAACATTCATTTTCACCACCGTGACTCTGCCTAAAAATGAGATAGGATATCCATGCCAGATCTGTAACAAAGTAGAGAGGCGTGACACACATGGTGGGTAATTAGCTGCAAATAATCTCGAGTATCTAGGTTTAAGATAGATACCCAGGTATGAAATCCGGTCTGTGGCCCAGCGAAATGGGAAAGAGGAACAGAGAGGATGCACTCAGGGATTCAGTGACATTAATAGGCATGACAATTGATTTAGTAAAATTTACAGTAAGACCCAATGTGGATGCAAAATCATTCAATAATGTGCATAAATTAGGCAATGAAACTAACGGGTTAGTAAGGAAAAACATTACATCATCTGCATACATACATAATTTAAATTGTGAGACCAGAAGTGGGTATCCTGAAATGTCTGGGTTCTTATAGCAATTGCCAAGGGTTCCAAAACTAACACAAATAGTAAGGGTGAAAGCGGGCAACCCTGATGGGTACCTCTGCCTACTGTAAAAAAGTCAGAGTTGCAGCCTGGGTGTCTAATTCTTGTTTGTGGGGAGGCATATAGAGCATGTACACCCAACAGAAATTTGTCACTGAAGCCCAACCTCTGCAACAGTGAAAATAAATATAGCCAGAGGACACTATCAAAGGCCTTATTGATGTCCAGGCTCAACAACAGCACTTCTTTAGAGTGCAGGTTAGCATCCTGAATAACATTTAATGTGAGGCATACTGTATATTGTCTGTGATAAGTCTATCTGGGATAAATCCTGATTGGTCAGGTGAGAGTGACCCAACTTTGCCAGGATTTCTCGCCCCTCCAGAAGAGTTGTGGCTGTATATGTGCTGCATTGTGTGGAACTATCAGCTTAAAGGGAAAAGCCCATTTGTAACGAATCCGGGCCAAGAAAAGAGCAGATGTGATTTTCCAACATTTCTCTAATGTGGCCGGAGAGACATCTGGGAAAATGTGCAGAGTTGAGCCTTCAAAGGAGATCACAGGGGTGTTGTGAGCAGCTCTGAGTATATCGTCTTTAATCAGGAAATCTTTCATACACAGAACAATGTCACAAAGTGGCTTATCGTTAGGAGGCTTTGGACGCAGAGCTCTATGTATCCGATCGCAAGCAAAGGATCTAGTGTCATAGTCCTGAAGGAGGGATTTGAACAATTTGATTGTAGCCTGTGAAAGATCGATTACTGTCTCTGGGATTCCCTGAATACACAGATTGTTCCTACAATTACGATTATCAAGATCCTCGACCTGCGCCTGCAGCTGCGTAAAGGCCGTTTGTAGATGGTCATGATCTCTGGAGAGCTCGCCATAGGCCAAGCTGAGCTCGTCATGTTTTGTTTCTAAGCAATCTGTTCTAGAACCCAGCACAGCTATTTCCTGAGAAAGGACGTTTGTACTTTAATGAAGCTGCAACTGGAATTTAGCAGCCAGTTTAGTGTACATAGTCTTTAAACAGGATTCCAAGTCCCCCTTTGTAAGCTGCTGTACATACCCACTGTTCTGTGTAGATGGATGAGCTGCGGTATCCTGTGTGAGGCAGAATGGGTATGCTCGGTTGGCATTATCTTGGGACATGCTGCAAGTTTCCTGCATCTTCAGCAAGTATATTGTAAGGGATTTCTGAGCAATGCTCTTACTTTTTTTCCTAGCAGCCGGCATGTACGAAGTCTCCTGGGGATGATCAGGTGAAAAATACATTGCCAAGCGAGAGAATAGCCCCAGGGGACCAGTTCAGCCCGATGCAGCGATGAGGCTCCTTTTACATAGTAACGATCCTCGTAGGACAGCACTTACGCCCTGACATTTATATTGTAGAATAAGTTATCACAACAAGGGGAGAGGTAGATGTAGGCCACAATTATATTTGATAATCCATATAAGAATGGAAGGCCTAATCAGCTCAGGTACAGGCCCCAGAAGAGAAGTAGCCTCTGTCGCAGTACCAGAAGGGATGTAGAGGCCGTCACCACACAGGCCTCAGTGCCAGAGTCCTATGGGGGGGTTGTTGAACACCTGGACATTTACCCCCCAGGTGTTTCCCAGT
Source organism: Staurois parvus (assembly GCF_062004578.1). NCBI lineage: Eukaryota > Metazoa > Chordata > Amphibia > Anura > Ranidae > Staurois > Staurois parvus. The sequence goes on from NW_028318295.1 coordinate 3,820,483, forward strand.
TGCAAAATGCCCTGGGTCTGGAGGTCGAGGCTTAGAGAAGGCCCTGGGCCCTGTGGGGGCTGTACCACCCCAGGTAGAAGCACCCGGTCTCTGTAAGAGTAGGCCTCAGCTTGCTGCGGCCCTTGGAGGTCAATTGGGGAACCAGGCCGCCTCCGAGAGCCTCCCCCAACCACCAGCACACCAGGCAAGGCTCGGCGGCAGAGCAGCGGTGCCCCGGGCGGCTCCTATGGCAAGAAAATCCGAGGCTGCACTAAGCCGTAGTAGGCCACGGGATCGCAGTGCTCCGAAGAGGGGCCAGAGCAACTCAGCTCCCCTCCTCCAGTAATAGGAAGAGGCAGCAGGACCTCCGATAACTATGTTTAGTCCACTGCTGCCAGGATGGCAGCGGATTAGCAGAAGAGCGACAGAGCTCCAGATTATTAGGCTGCTCCGGTCACCATCTTGAACATGCCCCCTCGTTTAGGAGCTTTAAAGAAGTGGTTTTAAATTATTGAGACTTTTTGTTTTACTTTAAAGCAGTGGTGCATCAGAGCAATGAGCGGAGATTTGAACCATGAAGGAGACCTGCTAATTAATCCTTGATGGAGGTTTATAACACCCTCAGTGCTTTGTGCTTTTTTTAACCATGGATTTTGCTGTGCATTTTTTGTGTCTTCTGCCTTGTGTTTCTTGGTACCGCATTTGTGATGCCCAGACACCACACACCTCACCCGCTTGGAAGCAGACAAAACATGTTGAGGGCAGAGCTTTGATGAATCGAGCTGAGGTTGCTTTTACTTGCTAACCACTCTGGTTGGGCGAGGTGTGCGGCGGCTGGGTTATCTCTTCCTATTCCTACAGCGTGCTTTGGGTCTGGACGAACCTTTCCCCAGTCTGCACCCTCAGCAGATAGAATGGTGAGGGATAGCATTGGACTGTAAGCAATAGAGGGGAAACACAGAGGTAAGTCTACAGGTGAAACTCGAAAAATTAGAATATCGTGCAAAAGTTCATTTATTTCAGTAATGCAACTTAAAAGGTGAAACTAATATATGAGATAGACTGCAAAGCAAGATAGTTCAAGCCGTGATTTGTCATAATTGTGATGATTATGGCTTACAGCTCATGAAAACCCCAAATCCACAACCTCAGAAAATTAGAATATTACATGCAATCAATAAAACAAGGATTGTACATAGAACAATATCGGACCTCTGAAAAGTATAAGCATGCATATGTACTCAGGACTTGGTTTGGGCCCCTTTTGCAGCAATTACTGCCTCAATGCGGCGTGGCATGGAAGCTATCAGCCTGTGGCACTGCTGAGGTGTTATGGAAGACCAGGATGCTTCAATAGCGGCCTTCAGCTCTTCTGCATTGTTTGGTCTCATGTCTCTCATCTTTCTCTTGGCAATGCCCCATAGATTCTCTATGGGGTTCAGATCAGGCGCGTTTGCTGGCCAATCAAGCACAGTAATCCCACAGTCATTGGACCAGGTTTTGGTGCTTTTGGCAATGTGGGCAGGTGCCAAATGCTGCTGGAAAATGAAGTCAGCATCCCCATAAAACCCGTCTACGGAAGGAAGCATGAAGTGCTTCAAAATCTCCTGCTAGACAGCTGCGCTGACCCTGGACTTAATGAAGCACAGTGGACCAACACCAGCAGATGACATGGATCCCCAAATCAACACAGACTGTGGAAACTTCACACTGGACTTCAAGCATCTTGCAGTGTGTGCCTCTCCATTCTTTCTCCATACTCTGGGTCCTTGGTTTCCAAATGAGATGCAAAAGTTGCTCTCATCAGAAAAGAGGACTTTGGACCACTGAGCAACAGACCAGGTCTGTTTTTCTTTAGCCCAGGTAAGACGCTTCTGACGTTGTTTGTTGTTCAGGAGCGGCTTGACAAGAGGAATACAACATTTGAAGCCCATGTCCAAGATCTGTCTGTGTGGGGTGGCTCTTGATGCACTGACTCCAGCCTTAGTCCACTCCTTCTGAAAGTCCCCAACACTTTTGAATGGCCTTTTCCTGACAATCCTCTCCAGGCTGCGGTCATCCCTGCTGCTTGTGCACCTTTTTCTACCACACTTTTCCCTTCCACATAACTTTCTATTAATGTGCTTTGATACAGCACTCTGGGAACATCCAACTTCTTTTGCAATTACCTTTTGAGGCTTTCCCTCCTTATGGAGGGAGTCAATGATGGTTTTCTGCAAAACTGTCAGGTCAGTCTTTCCCATGATTGTGATTCCTACTGAAACAGACTGAGAGACCATTTAAAGGCTCAGGAACCCTTTGCAAGTGTTATGGCTTAATTAGCTGATTAGAGTGGGACTCTTTGAGCCTCGAATATTGCACCTTTTCACAATATTCTAATTTTCTGAGATTGTGGATTTGGGGTTTTCATGAGCTGTAAGCCATAATCATCACAATTATAACAAATCACGGCTTGAACTATCTAGCTTTGCATGTAATGAGTCTCTCTCATATATTAGTTTCACCTTTTAAGTTGCATTACTGAAATAAATTAACTTTTGCACTATATTCTAATTTTTTGAGTTTGACCTGTATATACTAGCACAATATGGTGAAAAAACCCTCTGCAGATGGATATTTAGTTCTGGTTTAAGCTGATGACGGTTTTCTGATGCTTTACGATATAAAACTAGCTCAGAATTGTGAAAATGAAAACAAATAAGTATACTGATGTATCAAATCAAAAGGTAATGTTCAAAAACATATTACATACCACCTAAGAAACACATCGTGAAATTGTGTAACTATTTCAATATATCTAACTCAGATTAATGTGTGAGAAAGGCGTTTAACTTGTGTGAAGATAAACTTTGGTCATCTATTACCAAAATCATCCAAGAACTGTTCACACAACATTGCCTCCCTATAATAAACAACTCTGTAGCCCCATTCCCACACCATCATGCATATGCACAGAGTACTTAGCAGATATTATTGAGGCCATTCAATCCCAAGGACACTTAACCTTTTGAGCTCCAATGTGAAGTAATATGCTTACAAGTGTTGTAGATCCATATAATTCAAAAAGTGACAAGTCAGTTGAATTATGAGTCAAAATTGCAAAATTTAGCATACACTAATTTCTGATGAGATATTTACTCTGGACATTGCATGTTTTTGTGGTTGTTATAAATACAGAGATTTGAAGATTTAGGTAGTGGAAAGACTAAAACATTCAGACTCCTAAATATATATAAATAAATATATATATATATATATATACACACACACACACACACACACACACAGTCTTATGTTCACTGAAATTTGAGAGAATTTATGAACAATTGTTCCATTTTAACAAGATGCAGTGGCCTCAAAGGGGATAGCAAAAATATTATGCTATTGGGGTGCTAAAAGCTTTCTAGAGAACAAATAAGCTCCTTTCAACTACCCTGGATGTGTTTGCATGCCAAACATAGTCCCTCACTAGTCACAGAAAAAAACACTGAAAAAGAAGTTAGAAACATAAAACAAATAAAAACTACTGTACACAAATAGTAATCAAATACTTAAGAAATAGGGAACACAACTACAAAGAACACAACATGAAACACACACAATTACCCCACATACAGCCCCCATCAAAAAAAAAAAAAAAAAAAATGGGGTCAATTCAATAAAGGTTATTGCAGGAGTTAAGTCAGTCACATGGCCACATATCACTTGCAATTCTGAAAATGTCAAATCATTATTGGTAGTATGTGGTATTTACCAAAAATAAAACCATAAAAAGACCTTAAAGTCATTTCACAAAAGGAAATAGATAATTAAATGCATGCAGTAATTAAGTACTGGTCCAGGCATGCGGTGTGTACTGGTATCTGTCAGTACTGTCATGGGTTGTTAAGGAATGGGTGGCCGCTGAGTCCTTAACAACCTATGAGTCATCCGCTGTCAGAGGGGTTCCCCACTGACAGCTGAATGTGAAAAATAAAATTGCTGGCAATTAAAAAATAAAATAAAAAATGGTGTGCCCCCCCCCCTCCATCCATACCAAGCCCTTCAGGTCTGGTATGGTTTTTGAAGGGAACCCACCACACCAAATTTAAAAAAAAAAATGGTGTACCCCCCCAAATCCATACCAGACCCTTATTCGAGCATGCAGCACAGCAGGTCAGGAAAGGCTCTTGAACCATACCAAATCACATGCCCTCAACATGGGGGGTGTGCTTTGCTGGGCCAATGATGTCACCAGGTAGCCCCACCCCTTACATATTTAAGAACTGTCAGGCCAGCGGGTCTGTCAGGTGGCAGGAAACATTGTCGAGAGCAAAGCCTTTTTTGGGGGGTTGACGGTGGCAGGCATCATGATTAACGTTGGATCTACTTCGAGGGACATTCTTTTATTTTTCTTCTTTCAATAAAGGACTTGTCAAAGACTGTCTCCTGTCTTTTTGCACTACACTTTTTGTTTTTTTGAATGAGTAGCGGTACCATGTACCTCATACTCATTCACATGGGGGGGGCTAGGATATGGGGACCCCCTTCCAGATTCTGATAAGGCTCCTGCCCTGCAGACCCCCACAACCATCAGCCAGGGTTGAGGGGAAGAGGCCCTTATCCCCCCGTGGCCTGGTATGGTTCGGGGGGAAGGGGCGCTCGCTCACCCCCCCCACCCACCCTTTCTTGACCTGCTGGGCTGTATGCTTGGATAAGGGTCTGGTATGGATTTTGGGAGGGCCCATGCCTTTTTTTTTTGGCATGGGGGATCCCCTCAAAATCCATACCTGACCCGAAGGGCTTGGTATGAATGGAGGGGGGACCCCACACTGTTTTTTAATTATTTATTAATTGCCAGAATTTTTTTTTTAAATTCAGCTGTCACAAGGGGAACCCTACTGACTGCTGAAACATAAACACATGCTTTTCGCTACTAAAATACTGCATGACTCAATACAATAACTCATGCAGTATTTTAGTAGCGTTTATAGTGAATGCAAACTTTTTTTTTTTAAATGCTGTGCGACATCTTACCGAATACTCAGATGTGATAAGATACCGCTTAGTGAATTGTGCCCAATATATATTTTAATATGGCTCTAATAGCAGAAGTTTTTTGATTTTTTTTTTACCCAACTTCCCTCAGCATGATTGCGATCCATTACTGTGCACGAGTCTTTCCCTCCTCATCAGTGTAAAGACAGCAGCGGGATCCATTGGCTGCTGTCAAAATGAGCCAGAGAGGGGAGAGTGGGGGGCGGTGCTAAGCTGCGCTTTGTGTATCAATGGGTACACAGAGCTGGCTTAGGAGCGAGCACACACAAGTGCCCCAAAGCAAGTGGCTTACTATGGGGGCACTCTGTAAGGGGGAAGAGCCAGGAGTGCTGTTGAGGGACCCTAGAAGAAAAGCACAATAAAATGTAAATTTATGAACAGGGCCTGACAAATGCATTTTGTGTCCCAATTCCCCACAGTGGGTAGGGTGGACGTATTTGTTATATTAAAAAAAAACAATGACTGTCTACCAGGATATAGAAGTTTTCACCTATTGTTACTGTATAATCCATGATAAGGTCCAGCATAAAAAAAAAAAAAAAGACAGCTTTGTCTAATGATGTGAGCATCTGCATGACAATCTAATAGTCCAAACAAGCACCAAAGGGCCACAAAGCAACCACTAAAGGTTGTAAGAATATACAACCATGTTTAAAAATCTGCATGACTAGGTAAGCATTGTTCCAGCTTTCCCTTTGAATAATACAAAATAATAAAAAAAACCTGTTGAAGGGAACAAAACTGTCAAACACAGTCAGGTCTTTTAACATTTACTAAAATGGAACAGAGAGTCAGCCTAAGGTCAGCCTAACCTGGTAAAATGTAGATGTATAGTGTAACATAGAAAGAATAAAATTACAGCACTGCATCTAATTCATGGATACGTTTAAACAGTAGTTGGGTAACTAGCTGTCTGTTAAGTGAAGCAAAGCAGAGAACTAATGTCCACCTTTGCCCTACCTTATTTGTCACAGAATGTAATGTTTGTCACGAACTTCTACACCTTTGGTGTTTGTAAGCACTGTAGTTAGTAAAGCCTTTTGCTAATTATTACACCAAATCAGCTCCATTAACAGGCCAGTGGCTGTGTGAAGGGCATGTTGCTGAAGCCTTAAATGCCTCTCAGAATGAAAATGAATACATTAGCTTATGCCCTTTGTTCAATAAAACAAACTTCTTGATGGGAGGAAAAACAAGTACATAGGAGAGTATACTCAATAAAAGCAGTATGGCATGTTTGTAAGGACATCTAGAGGATTTAGTTAGACTGCAGGCATTCTGTTCTGATAAACACACACACTCAATCCTCTTATGAATATTAGCCAGCCTCCTTGTCTCATTGTACAGTTTTTTCTACCTGTCACCATTTGCACTGAAACCATAAGTGAATTCCTCTCAAACAAACTGCTGGGAATTGCAGTAAGACAATTGCATACTGAACTAAACAAGTACATGTGTAATACTAATTTAATCATTTCATTCATAACATTTCAAGTTAATTTGTTATTTTATTTTTTTTATTATCACATGCATGTTTTAAAGATCACATGGTTCTAAAACTGAACTATCAAATATGCCCCTATGATATCAGTGGTGAACTTGCAACAAAACATAAACACACAGACAAGCATGCCTGTGCTTAAACTATAAACCATTTATATCTACTATATCTATGTGAGAGACAGAGACATTTTGTATATCAGTCAGTAGGCTCATTGAAATTACTTTATCTCTCTCCTAACAACTCTTTATACAGATATCAGCAAAATAAGGATCATTTCACAAAGCTCAACACAAAGATAAGGTTCTTAATGTTCAGCTATGTTACTGTAATCCAAATTCCACTGGACTAAGCTGAAAATACCAGTCATTTTATTATTCACCTTTATTTACAGTTGCAAGAAAAAGTATGTGAACCCCTTGGGATTACGTGGAGTTTTGCATGAATTGGACATAAAATGTGCTCTGAACGTCACCTAAGTCACAATAGAAGAACACAGTCTGCTGAACATAATACTACACAAACATTAGATGTTGCCATGGTGTAATTGCACATAACATGTAAACCTTCACAGTGCAGGGAGGAAAAAGAATGTGAACCTTTGGACTTAACTGGTTGACCCTCCTTTGGCAGCAATAACCTCAACCAAACATTTCCTGTAGTTGCAGATCAGACCTGCACAACGATCTGGAGTAATTTTGGACCACTCCTCTTCACAAAACTGTTTCAGTGTAGCAATATTCTTGGGATGTCTGGTGTGAATCGCTCTCTTAAGGTCATGCCACAGCATTTCAATCGGGTTGAGGTCAGGACTCTGACTGGGCCACTCCAGAAGGCTTTTTCTGTGCTTTTGCAGCCATTGTTTTGTTGAATTACTTGTATGCTTTGGGTCATTGTCCTGTTGCATCACCCATCCTCTGCGGAGCTTCAGTTGGCAGAGATGGTCATACGTTTTTCTGCAAAATGTCTTGATAAACTCTGGAATTCATTTTCCCATCAATGACAACAATCCGTCCAGGCCCTGAGGCAGCAAAGCAGCCCCAAACCATGATGCTCCCTCCGCCATGTTTTACAGTGGGGATGAGGTTTTGATGTTGGTGTGCTGTGCCTTTTTTTCTCCACACATAGTGTTGTGTGTTCTTCCCAAACAACTCAATCTTCGTTTCATCTGTCCACAGTATATTTTGCCAGTAGTGCTGTGGAACATCCAGGTGCTCTTTTGCAAACTTCAAACGTGCTGCAATATTCTTTTTGGACAGCAATGGCTTCCTCCGTGGTGTCCTCCCATGTACTCCATTCTTGTTTAATGTTTTCCTTATTGTAGATGTGTCAATAAAAATGTTAGCATGTGCCAGAGATTTCTGTAGGTCTTCAGCTGACACTCTGGGATTCTTCTTTACCTCATGCAGCATTCTGCGCTGTGCTCTTGCAGTCATTTTTACAGGACGACCACGCCTAGGGAGAGTAGCAACAGTGCTAAACTTTCTCCATTTGTAGACAGTCTGTCTTACCATGGACACATGAACATCAAGGCTTTGGAGATACTTTTGTAACCCTTTCCAGCTTCATGTAAGTCAACAATTCTTGATCGTAGGTCTTCTGAGAGCTCTTTTCTGCGAGGCATGGTTCACATCAGACAGTGCTTCTTGAAACCAGTAAACCCAAAACAGGTGTGTGTTTTTTAAGGGCAGGACAGCTGTCAGCAACACAACCAATATCATCACACTGATTGCAGTCAAGGTTGGCTCACTCCTGGCTCCAATTAGCTCTGGGAGAAGTCATTAAGCTTGGGCCTCACATACTTTTTCCTCCCTGCACTGTGAATGTTTACATGTTATGTGCAATTAAACCATGGCAACATCTAATGTTTGTGTAGTATTACGTTCAGCAGACTGTGTTCTTCTATTGTTGTGACTTAGATGACGTTCAGAGCACATTTTATGCCCAATTCATGCAAAACTCCACGTAATCCCAAGGGGTTCACATACTTTTTCTTGCAACTGTATTTATTAACCCTTTTCCACCCACTCTGGTGTCCCTTTAAATAGTCCAGAACGCCTGGGGCATGGAATGGGTCGTAGATCATGTGACCATCATCAGTGGTCATATGATCAGAAGTCGATCCCACCAGCTTCCAATCTGTAGTCCAGACTTGATTGCTGTCTGTAACATCCTGGTCTTTAAGCAATGGCCAACTAGCGACATATATGTGCAGCTTGTGGGCATTAAAGCCTATCTTTTTGCCGCCACACATAGGTGTTGGGGAATCATAAAGGGGTTAATATCCTTTATTCCAGTATGTTTGGTTTGTGCATTGAGCCAATAACATCCAATGTTTTCAATGAGTCATCAAGATTACAGAAGCCCTGAGAGAATATGAGATTATTTACTTCACGTTGATCTTTATCCTTTAATAAACTGTACCTTTGGTTCAGTTCTCCTTTAATTAATTATCTGCCCCCTCCAAAAGTATCCCACCATGATATTTACCTTCAGCCAGATTAGAAGTGTTCACCATGCAGCCCAAGTATGAGCTACACAGACTTTCATCCAAAAAAATTCTGTTAGGTCCACTTCTTAGTGCACATGCATGCCACAGGCCCATTCTATCTTGTGGGGAACCATGATCATGGTGGGCTCTAGGAAAGAATGGGGCTGTATTTCACATGCACATTAAAAGAGTACTTGCAGGCCTTTTTTTTGACGAAAGGCTGTGCAACTCCGAGTGGAGCAACACAATGTATATTGCTGGATCAGGGCTGAATGTAGATAGTGCAAGTAATTAATGGACAACTGCCCGTGCACTTTAAGTAATTATGGAACAAGTATACTAAAGGTCAGAAAATGGACATCACATGCATTTTGTTAGCAAGGAGGCTAAATAGTCCTAACTAGTCACTAATTTATTTGCAAAATAATTATTTTATACAAATATTTAAAGCAATTAAACAATCAAAAAATCTGTTTCCAAACAATCAATAAAATTTTATGGAAAAACATACATGCAAATCAAGGGATTCCACATATCAGGATGCATTCATGTGTTCTTCATTCAATCACAGGAACATACTTATAAATTTCATTCCACAAACACTGCTTTCTCAAAATGAGAAACGGGAAATATTTCAATCTGTTCCTGCAAGCTGTGGTTAATTCTTTATTCGTAAATCAAAACTTTCCCATAAGTGAGCTGGTACCAGCACCTGGAGGTTGTTGAGGAGTATGAGATGTGAACCCACCTGCAGCTTTATTAGCCTACATGAAAAACATTATAGTTTCCCTTTAAAACAATATTCCCCACTTCCCCTGCTGTGGTAATGATGTTCCACTCAAATATATTATTTTCAGTAATGTCTCCAAGCCTTTACTGGGAACAGCAGACACAGGCTTATTGCTCAGCAAATATCATCTTTGAGGTAAGGACAGTAGTTGGTGATCAAACCTAGTCAAGGGTACCCAAAGACAGAATCCAGCTATTTTCATATATTTTGTCTATTCCTTAAGGTGTCTAGTGGCCCCCTGGTAGAAGGAAACAACAATCAGTATGCATGATCTAGTATGCATGATCAGCTGTGCTCTCTATTTATAAAGTGAAGCAAACTCTTTGCTGCCCACTTCTCCTAAACCATAGATACAATCACAGAGCTTACATACAGCATTCTGGAGCTTGAAAACAGTGTAGTCAGATGGTGTATGCATAATGTCTATCCAAATTTCAATTTATGGAAAATAAAAGGTATCGTTTGGATCGATTTACTCAAAATACAATTAAAGTCTGCATAATCAAAATCTTACCCAATTTAGTACATGTGATATATGAAAAAAGTGTGTTAAAGGTAAAATTTATCTTGACAGTAGCAACTAGCTTGCTTTATGTTTTTTCAATCCTGGAGTGCAAAATGACAGATGCCGATTGTTTGCTAGCTGTAGTACCTTTTAAAGCATTTTTCATACATCAGGTCTAACGTGACAGGAAGAAGAGGGGGTTTAACCTTTGCATATGAAAGGAACAGAATACTGTAAAAGCTGTTTAAAAATATAGAATGGTCTTCCAAAGGATCAGGTTAAACTCAGTATATGCATTGAAAAATGGTTATACAATTGGGAGAACTAGCTTCAAATAGTAAGAGCTTTAAGGGCACAGTCACTTGCCTAATCTCCATTTTTTGCATTTTTTTTTTTCTTGTAACAATATTTATTGAATTTTATACACTTGGTACAAAAATAACTTGACATACAAATCTGTAATCCATTTTTTTTTCATAAGAGTGGTGAGTGCAGAAGTCAGTACAACTTCTGTAATGGAAACATGGAGGCAGTGTTCAAATCAATGACACAACAGTTCAAATCAATGACACAACATGGAGGCAGTGTCAAATCAATGACACAACAAATCAGTACAACATACGGCAAATTCCAAAACATAAGCAATTCCCTAGGAACAAAAGCTTGGTTATGAAGGCCTGAACAATAACATCTCTATCAAAAAAGACAATTGAGAAAGAGTGTTGTATGAGCTAAGAACCATAAGGAGGAGCATGGGCTCCATTGTGTAACTGGGGAATAGAAAACTGTGGGGTGGGGCTACAAGAGGAGTTGGACAATCGTAGTTTACCCAACATGTTGGTAAACTGAGCGTTTAGATACCAAACTGAATATTGAAAAGGTTCCATATGAGTGGCTAGTTCCACAGGAGTATTCCACGAAGTGCCACCATCTAAAGTTGAAGTGATGTATAGACTTAAAATTCTGAGTAATGGTGTCCAGCTTTTCCAGATTAAATAGGGCAGTTAATGCCTGTATTACCGTCTTGAGCGGTGGGGGTTTGGCTGTATCCAAGCTTGCATGAGTGCTCTGTGAGTTACCAATAAACAAATATGGATCCTCTGAGGAAGAGCATTAGGACTTACCGACATCGTGGGATCTTAATAATTGAAGAGACAGAGCATAGGGTCTTTGGTGAGAGAGATGTTGTACAGATGATTAATGTAACAAAGAACTCGATCCCAGAAGGTGGAAACTCGGGCCCATTCCCAAAGGCGATGAAACAAAGTAGGTGGAGTGTGGTCACACCAAGGACACATAGGGTGGGGAGTGAAAGCTGGATAAGCTGAGAAAGGACAGTAAGCTCTGTGAATGATTTTGAATTGAGTTTCCCGCCATGTTTTGCAGAGGACAAGCGAAGAGATTTCCCTGTATCCCGACAGTATTTTATCCGGAGTTTCATCAGTAGACAGAATGGGAGTCCACAACTTAAAAGGAGTAAGATGGTATTTTGCAGACTGGTGTGAGATTAGATGAGAGTAGATTGCCGAGATGGAATAGTTATCCTGACGCAGATGAATTTCTATAAAGGAGCGCTGAAAGGGATGTTGTTTTGGAGAACAGCATGTCCGGAGGAAGGCCAAGTAGTTTCCATATTTCTCTCCACGCCAATACTGTGTCTCTTGTCAAGAGAATCGATTGGAGAGTTCGAGGTAAAGCCTTGAGGTTAGAATGCAGAATGGCTGGAAGGTGTAGTGGAGACACCAGGGCCTCCTCTAGGGAGTAGTTCGAGTAGCGTGATTTCCCAGTAACCCAATCAAGACTCTGACGAAGAAGGCAGGTTAGGTTGTAAAATCTAATATTTGGCAGGGCTGCATCCCCCTCTTTGGGAGACTAAGCGTTTGTAGTGCAATACAGAGTTTTTTTACGCTGCCACAGAAAAGACCTTAGAGCCCTATGAATCTTCTGAACATCAGAATGTTTTAACAGAATAGGAAGTGTTTGCAAAGGATAGAGCAATATTGTAAAAGAAACCATTTTGTAGAGATGACATCTCCCAAAGAGTGAAAGGTGAAGAGTCGTCCAAACTTCTGGTTCCTGTACAATCTTGCTGATTAAAGAAGGGTAATTTAGGTAATAAAGAGACAATGGTTCTCTGTCTATGTGGATGCTCAAATATGTAATGAATTGAGTAACTATACTAAAAGGAGAGGAAGGAATCCAACGCGTTGATGTAGTAGTATTCAAAGGAAGTACTTAGCTCTTATCAAAATTGTTTCTTAGGCCGGAACATTTACGGAAGGTTGCAAACAGGTCCTGAAGTTGTAGGAAGTCTTTGGGTGGATCTGAAGAGAACAGTAATATATCATCTGCAAAGAGAGCTGAGTGGAGAGTAAGGTCGCCAATTGTGACTCCACTAACCCCTGACGTAGAATTAAGCAGTCTAGACAATGGTTCAAGGGTGATGTTAAAGAGGAGGGGGGAGAGCAGGCAGCCCTGCCTGCTGCCTTTGGTCAAGGGAATGATCGGGGAAATAAAATCAGGTGTGACTAATATAGCTGTAGGCGAGGAGTATATGTGTTGTGGAAAGTCCAAAATGGGGCCCGAAAAACCAAGCCTTCTCATAACCATGAAGAGCCAGGCAAAGCTTATGTTGTTGAAGGCTATTTCAGCCTCTAAAGCAGGGGTGTCAAACAAGTCCCATCATGCTTCTGCCCTTGGGAGTCATGCTTGTAACTGTCAGTCTTGCAATGCCTTGCGGGATTTGTAGTTTTGCAACAGCTGGAGGGCCACCAGTTTGACACTTGTGGTCTGAAGATATAAGTTCTAGATCCATCTGTGGGTTTGTTTTAGCATGTTCCAGGGCTAATAGTTCTTTGCAAATGTTGAGCACTGCCGAACAACCTGGCACAAACCTGGATTGGGCCAATGTAATATTTCGGAAAGCAGTAGGGGCAACCTGGATGCCACGATTTTGGAAAGTATTTTGGCGTCTACATTGATTAAAGAGATAGGTTGGTATGAACCTGGGAGCAGTGGGTCTTTCCCCTTCTTAGCTATGAGCTTAATATGTGCCTGGGAGCCAGTCGGGAGATATGGGCCATCCTCCCACTTTGCCTTATAGACGTGATACCAAGTGTCTGGGATGAATTCTGAAGTCAATTTATAGAATCCCGCACTAAGACTGTCAGGTCCAGGAGCTTTAGCCGAGGGTAGATGTTTAATAGTGGCACAAATGTTGTCTCATGTAATGGGAGTATTTAAGGCACTTAGGTGGGATCCAGAGAGCTTGGGAAGATTTATAGAGACTAGAAAGTCCTCAGCAGCTCTAGAGTCAATCGGGTCCTCTGGATACAAGGAAGTGTAATAGGATGTGAGAAGGTCATTAATATCAGATGACAGCATTAAAACATTGCCTACAGGAGACTGGAGCGCAGATATATGAGTGGGAGTACAAAGGCCCGCACTAAGCCGTGCCAACAGCTTTCCTGCCTTATTGTCATATCTATAAAATTTTAAGGTGGAAAAGGCCGATTGGGTTGCTTCCTGGAGTTCAGCCCAATAATCAAAGGTTTGTTTTGTTCTCGTGCGTGCGATTGAGGGAGAGCGCAATATGTGCCTGACAAAGAGATTTGCTCGCCTGTTGGTAAAGCAGTTGGGTCTATTTCTTAAATTGCATGGTATAGGAGATTATGCACCCTCTAAGGAACACTTTTCCAGCTTCCCAGAATAGGTTAGGATTGGTTAAATGTACTCTGTTTGTGTCCGCAAATTCCTGCCATGCTGCATATAGATGAGACTTGAAGTCTTTGTTATTGGCTAGTTAAGCGGGGAAACGCCAAGGGCTAGGGGATTTTGGAGTTTTCAACCCAGACAGCTGTAATAGAATGGGACAATGGTTGGAAATGACCATATTGGCAATAATTGTTCTATGTAGAAGGGACAAGAGAAGCTGTGAGCAAAAAAGAAAAAGGAGTCATGTGGGGATGATCTCTGTTTTGGTCAATATCATTGTGCATAATTGGAGATAGCAATGTCACAAGAGGTGACAGTAATATGGACAGTAAGTCTGCAACCCTCAGAATCAGAATTAACAGAGCGAACAGTTTAACACAATTTTTTATGGAATAGTATACCCCTGCCTTATGGCCCATGGCCAGAGAACAATACACCTGACCCACCCAAAGTCTCTAAAAACGGGAAAGATTGCTGGCGAAGAGATGTGTCTCCTGCAAAAGAGCCACATATGCCCCCAAATGTTTCAAATGGCGTAGTACTTGCATACACTTGTTCGGTGAACGTAGCCCCTTAACATTCCACGAGATTACCTTCAAGTGATCCGTGTCATCAGGTGGAGCCATGTCTGTCGTAATATAAAAATAAGATAAGGCCTACAATAAGGCAAAACCATGCCAGGTAGCACCGCAACAAGTCCAGGTTGATCAGAACAATATTCAGTACTTAGGGAAATGTAACAGCGAAAGACAACAAGAGAAAACAAGAAGAGCTGAACTTTTCTAACAAATGGGGAGAGGCTCCCTAGGTAAATCAGGAACTTCACTTTTTTCCCACATAGAGCAATTTAACGAAGCTCCTGCACTTGACACTCCACTACTGTCTTGGACAACAACGTACGGGGGGGAAGGGGGGGGAGTAGTAGGGGGGAGGGGAGGGAGAAGGAAGGGAGTGGGGGTAGAAGAGAGAGGAGGAATGGCGAAAGGGGGAAAAAAACCTGAGAACCCTGTTCGCCCATCAAAGGGGATAGGTGTGCAGGGCAAATTGCCACAGGGGAGGTATGAACCAAGACAAACAAGGGTCAAACAGCCATTATAGGACAAATTACAATTGTCCCCGAGAAGGCACATAAAAACAAGGAAAACAATTACATAGCATCCGATGAGACAGGTCAGCAGGTAACATAGCGGTCTTCGGCCTGACCAAAGTGCACCCGTTTATGTGGTGGCTTTTGGGGACTCGGTTGATTCTGGAAGGGCTGCTCCAGGGATATTGTTGAGGTATTGCTCAGATTCCGAAGGCGAGGTGAAGGGTATCCTTTCTCTGTCTGGTGGCTAGATATGAAGGACAACGGTGAATTTAACCTGCCTGTGATAGAGAGTGGAGCAGATCGCAGAAAAGGCCTTATGTTGTTGTATAACCCCCATCGAGTAGTCCGTGAACAAGAGCAATTGGTGCTCATCTACAGATAAAGCATGTGTGTGCCAGAATTTCTGAAGGATGGTCTGTTTGTCAGCATAGTTAAGATAGGATACAATCACAGGGCTAGGCTGAGTGTGAGAATCGGACAGCGGGCCAATTCAATGGGCTTTCAACTGCATAGGGGTATTGCACGCCTATGTGCTCCGGAATGGACGTAGCACATATGCTGATCAGCATGGAGGGAGAATACGTCTCGGGCAGGCCTATGATGCGTAAATTGTTCTGCCGTGAGCATTGATCTAGATAATCTACCTTATCCTGAAGATCTCTTTGGACCATGGTGAGTCGGGCTACTGCAGCAGAAATGGCCAATGCGTTGTCTTCAATGGAGGAGATCCTATCTTCAATCTGTGTAATGCGCTGAGCCTGGGCATGGAGATCTTTATGTAGCTGTTCTAGTCCTTTAAGAACAGCACTATCGACCACTGCCGTGAGAGTAGGCGTTAGGAGTGCCAAGACCGTGTGGGCAATACCCGCTGGTGAGGCAGGGCCCGGAGGCTGAGGAGAAGGAGGCTGTGACTGCTGTGGGCTCTGCTGATCCCGTGTCAGCATGTGTGCTTGCAGTGGCGGTCATCTTGGATGCAGCGGCCAGTGTCCCATGACAGGCGGGGGACAGAAGAGGAGTGGTCGTGGGACCACTCCACAAAGCGGTCCATATAGTTCCCCAAATCTGCGGGCAGGAAGAGTGGGGCGGACCCTGAGTTGTAGCAGGCATGTGACTGCAGCACTGGAGGAGGGTGGTGGGAGCAGAGACGGCTAACCTCTGTTCCATACGGCGCTGGAACCAAAAGTTATTCTCCTTTTTAAGGACTTTTCATGCCTGTTCTTATTAAAATAAAGTTTCAAAATACCTGAGGGTTACCCTTGCAGAGTTTTTATTCTCCCTTCCAGAGACACAACATACTTTACCAGCATCTTGGCTTTCCCTTCCTGCTCTAGCTCCATGCTTCAGGCCTTTGTCTGTTCCTCCAGACAGTCTCACAGGAATATTCTGTACACCTAGTAGCTGCCTGCTGCCCAAACCCTGACTCCTGATTTTGAGCCTTTCCTGGAAGAAGCCCTGAACTCTACGCTACTGTCCAACATAAAGCTTGGACACAGCTGCACAAAGTCTGCTGGTTGACTGTAAAATACGGAATCAGGGTTGGAGACTTCCTTCCTTCAAAGTCTCTACAAAGCCTCTGGGCTTCAGGACTTACCAATCCTGGTGAAAACTGCAAGGCCAATTTTCTCTGCTCAGAAGAGACATTCTGGAGCCCCTCAACCTGCACAGTTGGGAACCTTCAGAGACATCAGCCTTTACTGACACTATGACAAGTTGTAGCACTGTCACAGGAATTGTAAAGGAGCAAAAAAAAAGATAAATGCATAACAGAATGTTGAATTAAGGGGTGGCCAATTTACCTTTGGGGATCAGAAATTATTTTCCTGTTAAGTTAGATTGGATCACCAATGAGTTAAGGGTTCTGATGCAATGTCTTTCTCTTTTTATTATGGTTTGGATTGATGGGTATTTTCTTTGCTTTTTTTTAACTGCAGGTATATTATACTCTGCTTGCAGTATATGTTTAGTGCTGTAAAAATAGCACCACTTTGTGTAATAAATATATATCAGCACATTTTTGTGAGACAAAAACTAATAGCCATTTTTTTTGTTTTGATCTGATGTGTGTTACTGCAATAAGTTAAATTCTGAAAAAACAGACTTTTTTCAGCTTCAGTAACCAGGTTTGTAATGTTTAGACTGTCAGTTACACTGTAAGGTAGACTTCTCTATATAGCTTTCAGCTTCAGTAACCATATTTGTAATATTCAGACAAAGCAGTTACGCTGTAAGGCATACTCTATGTAATGTTTAGACTGTGTGAACCAGGGGGGCAGCAGCCTTCTTTATTCCTAAATAATCCAGCATACAATGGGGATTTTTTTTTTCTCCATTACTTTGTATTTGTCAACGTCACTTGGGGGTTTATTTACTAAAGCTGGAGAGTCCAAAATCAGACTCCCTTCTGCATAGAAACCAATCAGCTTCCAGGTTTCATTGCCAAAGCTTCATTGAACAAGCTGAGGTTAGAAGCTGATTGGTATCTATGCAGAAGGGAGTCTGATTTTGGACTCTCCAGCTTTAGTAAATAAACCCCTTGGTGTCCAGTAGGTCACTCTATGGGCAGACTGACTAACACTAACTTGAAAAGCATTTTTTATCCTAATGCTACCTTTAGCTGCAGACTTTTGTGACTACTAGGATTCAGATTATTAAATCACAGAGAAAGATCAGTATTCAACAATCATGTTCATTTAGGATTATCAACCTTGCACACTCAAATCTAAATCACTTGGGTGCAAATGTTATTAAATACATCAGTTCATGCAATCCATATTGATTTTAGCATTTCCTATATGCCATTTACTTACACTGCACCTTTATTTATTTTATCATTTATTTGTTGGGGCGGCATCAAGCAAAATATTACATTTTTGGTTTTGGGTTTAATACCACTTTAACACAATACGATGAGAGTAACAAATATATTTCCATCAAAAGTACAAAATGCTAAATTTGAAGTTTGCATATTAATAAAGTATAGGCCCAGGCAACAGATAACCCCCACCCCCACTTGTGCAAGTGAACCCTTCACTGGGTAAAGCTGCTCCTCTTCGGCAGTCCTGCATTGTACATGATTATGGCAAGAGCCTGGCCACATTGCTTAAGTGATGCAGAGTTCTAGTTGATGGGGATCAAGTAAAAAGTAAGCATTCCTATACTTGAAATCTCTCCTAGTCCAAACAAGTATTTAATCCTTGCTGTCCAGTGAACTTGTATAACTAATATTTTTTGGTTGAAAGTTGAAGTGGAAAACAATCCATCAAAACCATTATATTCAAGGCATGCTGTCAATGATAACTGTCATAATGGCTTTATGCTCTTAACCCAACTGTCAAGCCACCAACGGCTAGTGACGTAACTGGACACATGTGCAGCACCATGGCAACTGCTGATTAGAGACTAAGATGGCAGCTTCCTTAGGTTGTAAGGAATAGGAGGGTTTAGTTCCTCTTTAAATAAAGAACTCCACAAAGTGTGAGTAGAAAGGATTTTTGGAGGTTAATGCAATATGTTAATCACACTCACTCTCTCTGGCTGCCTTTCAAAGATACAGCACTTATTTCCCTGAGCATTACTTCAACAGAATTAGCTGGACTCATGAACTACTACTTAAAAAAACATTTAGGGTTTGTTTAAATTTACACGTGGGAGGATTTGAAAATGCATGATTAAACCTTGTTTTTAGGGATCCCTAAATATGCAACCCCGTTTTAAGCTACAAAGGCAGCGGATGAGAATGTTTGCACGTGCTGTGGTTGCCACAATTTGCTTTGCACCAAAAGTCATTGATCCTGTTACTTTCATTGGGCAGTACCACCGCCAAATGCAGCCCCTTCAAGCAAATGGGGACATGCTGCTAATGCCCCACAATTCTGGAGGAAAGGCCTCTGAAAAGCAATCTGAATGTGGATCACTTTTTCAGAAGCACAATAGATTAGAAATGCATTTTATTGAAAACGAGTTTACATAAATATTTTGATAACTTGTTCAGGAATGAACATATGCTTTCTTTGTCCAAGAAATGCAATACATATTTAAAGACAACCAGACAAGAATGGGCATATGGAAATACCTGAACCTCCACTCTTAGGTTGTAATGATAATGAAGCCTTACCACCCAGGTGTGTGAGCCATGTGCTTTTTTGTACCAGTAGTTTGTCCCTGCCTAAGTAGACAGGTCACCTCAGTGTGAAGATGCAAAGCTCCCATAAAATTTGACTCATGTCATATTGATGACTGGTCACAACATACATTTTCATTTTAGAACATTGGCAATATACAGTAATAGCAATACAAACATTAGTTATTTTTGACAATACTGTAAGCTTACTTGAGAAACTCCTTTCATGTGTTGAGTGTTGGCTATGTGCTGACCATCTCTTTCAACAACTTTGTGAGATCTCTGCATTCTTTGCAGCTTCTCCTCTGCTTGTCTTTTTGGTTCACATTTGGTTTCTAAAACCTACATATCCCAAGGTAGCTTGCTGCCTGCAAGCAGTCAGTGATGATGACACAAGTGGTGTGTTTCCTGGACTGACTGTACCTTGTGAAATTCCTACTTTTCAGCAACTCTGCAGAATATTTGTAGGTAGGAAGCCAGGCTTTGTGAAATGGGTGACACATCAATGGCTACTCACAGGGCATAGTGAACATGTGTCACTGAATATAAGGAAGTACTGTATATGGGTGAGATTCTGCAAAAAGTATAATTTCATACTTCAAAGTCATTCAGTTTAATAGCCATAGGCTTGAAATAATTGCAATGCAACAAATAAATTAATGTAGAATTTTATATTTTGACCGTAGATACACTTTAAAGTGGGTGTAAGACCTATGAAGAAAGCATAGCCCTCTATAGTGTGTACTATCCAGGGCACTAATGCTTGGTACACACTATGAAACCCCCCTATCCCAAAGTAGAATAACATGGACTTTAGAGGCACCATAAACACCAACTTAAAATACAAAGCATATTTTATTGTACAGAAACTTTGTGGTTTTTTTTAAATACTAGAAAACGTATATATTGTATTCATATATATTGTACACACTATGATTACACAGGAAGTTGCTGCACTAACAATGCAATCTTAGTACAGCAATCTCCCTGCTGAGCTATTGTGTTCTGCCAGGGAAACTGCCCCCAGCCAAACACACACACCGGTCAGTGCTTGCAGCCATTGGCTGTGAGTGCTGATTAGATGCTGATCGGCAGATGTTTTTCTGGCATTCCCATTCTACAGAAGCTGGACATTTGGCCAGCTTCTGTCAGACAGGCTGCCGTACACATGGGTCGAATGTCGGCTGGTTTCTGCTGAACCTTTGTTCCTGATCCCAGTTTTAGTTCCTCCTTCCCATCTGCTCTCTGCATCTTTTCCCCTGTTCTTCTGTGTTCCCCATTTTGCATATAGTTAGCCGTTAGTCTCTCTTTTAGGTTGTCTAGTTAGGTATTTTGTCACTGGGTTTTCGGTTCACTTATATCTTTGTTTGCTGATGTTTGTATGGATTTTGGTTAACTGCATATAATTCTCATTAATCCTATGGTTCATACTTATGCGGATTTTAGTGCAGTTTTCCAGTTTGTAGAAATGCACCACAATCAATTTAACATGATTTCCTATGGATCTACAGGTGAAACTCAAAAAATTAGAATATCGTGCAAAAGTTAATTTATTTCAGTAATGCAACTTAAAATGTGAAACTAATATATGAGATAGACTCATTACATGCAAAGCAAGATAGTTCAAGCCGTGATTTGTCATAATTGTGATGATTATGGCTTACAGCTCATGAAAACCCCAAATCCACAAATCTCAGAAAATTAGAATACATGCAACCAGAAAATTATTACATGCAATCAATAAAACAAGGATAACATAGAACAATATCGGACCTCTAAAAAGTATAAGCATGCATATATACTCAGTACTTATTTTGGGCCCCTTTTGCAGCAATTACTGCCTCAATGCGGCGTGGCATGGAAGCTATCAGCTTGTGGCACTGCTGAAGTGTTATGGAAGACCAGGATTCTTCAATAGCGGCCTTCAGCTCTTCTGCATTGTTCGGTCTCATGTCTCTCATCTTTCTCTTGGCAATGCCCCATAGATTCTCTATGGGGTTCAGGTCAGGCGAGTTTGCTGGCCAATCAAGCACAGTAATCCCACGGTCATTGAACCAGGTTTTGGTGCTTTTGGCAGTGTGGGCAGGTGCCAAGTCCTGCTGGAAAATGAAGTCAGCATCCCCATAAAGCTCATCTGCGGAAGGAAGCATGAAGTGCCCAAAATCT
Source organism: Staurois parvus (assembly GCF_062004578.1). Taxonomy (NCBI): domain Eukaryota; kingdom Metazoa; phylum Chordata; class Amphibia; order Anura; family Ranidae; genus Staurois; species Staurois parvus. The sequence goes on from NW_028318295.1 coordinate 3,841,876, forward strand.
CCTGGTAGACGGCTGCGTTGACCCTGGACTTAATGAAGCACAGTGGACCAACACCAGCAGATGACATGGCTCCCCAAATCAACACAGACTGTGGAAAGTTCACACTGGACTTCAGGCATCTTGCAGTGTGTGCCTCTCCATTCTTCCTCCATACTCTGGATCCTTGGTTTCCAAATGAGATGCAAAAGTTGCTCTCAACAGAAAAGAAGACTTTGGACCACTGAGCAACAGACCAGGTCTGTTTTTCTTTACCAAGGTAAGACGCTTCTTATGTTGTTTGTTGTTCAGGAGCGGCTTGACAAGAGGTATACGTATACCACATTTGAATCCCATGTCCAGGATCCGTCTGTGTGTGGTGGCTCTTGATGCACTGACTCCAGCCTCAGTCCACCCCTTGTGAAAGTCCCCAACACTTTTGAATGTGTTTTCCTGACAATCCTCTCCAGGCTGCGGTCATCCCTGCTGCTTGTGCACCTTTTTCTTCCACATTTTTCCCCTCCGCATAACTTTCTATTAATGTGCTTTGATACAGCACTTTGGGAACATCCAACTTCTTTTGCAATTACCTTTTGAGGTTTTCCTTCCTTATGGAAGGTGTCAATGATGATTTACTGCACAACTGTCAGGTCAGCAGTCTTTCCCATGATTGTGATTCCTACTGAACCAGACCATTTAAAGGCTAAGGAACCCTTGGCAGGTGTTATGGCTTAATTAGCTGATTAGAGTGGGACACTTTGAGCCTAGAATATTGCATCTTTTCACAAAATTCTAATTTTCTGAGATTGTGGATTTGGGGTTTTCATGAGCTGTAAGCCATAATCATCACAATTATGACAAATCGTGGCTTGAACTATCTTGCTTTGCATGTAATGAGTCTATCTCATATATTGGTTTCACCTTTTAAGTTGCATTACTGAAATAAATGACTTTTTGCACGATATTCTAATTTTTCCAGTTTGACCTGTAGTTCACATCTGTGCCGATGAAGATTTCTGATAGGGCCAGGGACTTCTTTTCCAACAGCAGACCAGAACCGCATCAAAAATGCATATACATGCATTTTTGGAGCGTTCCCTGCATGACAACAGATGCCCCTCCCCCCTCGCAATATTTACTGCTTCCCCGCCACCCTATAGTAGAACAATAGAACAGTGGGCAGTGCTGTGCAAAATCACGTATATATACATGTGATTTGCATTTCCGGGTAGAGAGCACGCGCCACCTTACTAACGCCACAATTTGTAGCTAGGCATGTCAATCACCGGGTCCTGGCCTGAGATTCCCCGTGGCACCCGGTGATTGCCATGGAAAGTTGACAGGGGAGAGACCTGTCACAGGTCTCTCTCCCGCCAGCAAGGACATGCTGTTTGAATTTCTATGCATAGCAGAGAAATACAAAACAGCATATCTCCAAGGAAAAACAGCACACACAGTAAAACACACACAGATAACCCTTTGATCGCCCAAACGTTAATCCCTTCCTGCCCAGTGTCAATAGTACAGTGTCAGTGCTTTTTATTAGCACTGATCACTGTATTAGTGTTACTGGGGATGTCAGTGACAGTCAGTTCCCACCCAGTGTCAGAATGCCTGCCACAGTCCCGCTATAAGTCACATTACCAGTATAAAAAAAAAATAAAAATAAAACTTTTAGCAAAGACATGCAGCAGAATACATTTTGACCTACATTTATGATGAAATTTGATTTTTCTTTTACATTTTTTATTAGACATGTTTAACCGCCTCCCACCAGCCATATAGTACGATGATGGGTGCAAGGCAGTTCTCTCGTTCTGGGAGGACGTCATATGACGTCCTCCCATTCTAACCGTGCATGCACGGCTCCGGGAGGGTTCAGCGCGGCGCAGACCACCATTCAACAGAAAGAGCCAAAGATGTCGGCTCAGTCATGTGATCAGCTGTGTCCAATCACAGGGAAATGCCGGTTCGGCATTTCTCTCCTCGCGAGCTGTCACACTGAAAGCTCGTGAGGAGAGGAGAGCAGGTAATTGGCATTCCTCGGAGGGGACATGTACACAGATCATCAGAGCACTGATAATCAGTGTGCCCTGATGATCTGTGTAGCCCCAGCAGTGCCACCTGTCAGTGTCCATCAGTGCCAGCTGTCAGTGCTCATCCATGCCACCTGCCAGTGTCCATCAGTGCCACACCAGTGCCACATTTCAGTGCCCATCTGAGCTGCCTTTCAGTGTCACCCATCAATGGCAGTCAGTGCCACCTATCAGTGCTGCCAATCAGTGCCACCTATCAGTGCCGCCAATCAGTGCCACTCAGTGCCGCCTATCAATGTGCATCAGTGCCGCCTATCAGTGCCCGTCAGTGCTGCCTATCAGTGCCAGTCAGTGCTGCCTATCTGTGCCACCTATCAGTGCCATATATGAGTTCTGCCTTTCAGTGCCCATCAGTGATGCCTGTCAATGTCCATCAGTGCCTCCTCATCAGTGCCACCTATCAGTGTCCATCAGTGCAGCCTATCAGTGCCTATCACTGAAGCCTCATTAGCGCACATCAGTGAAGGAGAAAAATCACTTATTTACAAAATTTTAGAACAAAAACTAAGAAAAAACGTTTTTTGTTTTCAAAATTTTCAGTGTTTTTTTGGTTTAAGAACAAATAAAAAACCCAGAGGTGATTAAATACCACCAAAATAAAGCTCTGTCACAAAAAATGATACACATTTCAAATGGGTACAGTGTTGCATGACCGCGCAATTGTCATTCAAAGTGTGACAGCGCTGAAAGCTGGAAATTGGCCTGGGCAGGAAGGGGGTATAAGTGCCCTGTAGGCTAGTGGTTAATAGCAAAAAGTCAAAAATATAGGTTTTTGATTTTGTTTCAAAATTGTTTTTGTTTATAGTGCAAAAAATAAAAATGCAAAGGTAATCAAATACCACCGAAAGAATGCTTTATTTTTGGGGAAAAAAATGACATCAATGTAATTTATATACATAACTGCAATTGTCAGTTACAGCAATACAATCACAAAAAATGGCCTGGTCAGAAAAAGGGGTAAATCCTCTGGAGGGCAAATGGTTAAATACATCTCAAAACATGCATTGAAAACATTCTAAAACATGTGTGAAACAAAATGCAAAACACACTGGGAAAATGCATCAACCGCAACCTGTATAAGCGTGAATCTAGCCTTAAAGCATACACAGTCTGGTCCCAGTTTCCTGAATGTAGCCATCCAGATTTCACCATCCCAGCTGCTGACAGTTGGTGACCAAAACTAAAACTAGCATTTTGCTAGCTTTGTTAACTGTGGCATTGCATGCTATTGGCAAGTCTGTGATCTACAAGCACCCTCAGATCCTTTCTGCATCACTGATTCTCCCAGGGGAACCCCTCCTAATGTGTATTTTCCCACTTAAGTGCATACATTTATAATTCTCAATATCAGACCTCATCTGTCATACAGCAGCCCAACCCCTTATTTTCTCTAGATCTTCTTGTAATGATGCTACATCATGTGCTGAAGGTTTTTCCCTGCCTAGTTCTAACGACTAACATTAAATTATGGTCAGATCATTCCCCCATTCATTTACCCCTCAGTCGGCCTACTGCATTCATTTAAGTGGTCATTGGTGCCTGAACGGCAACCTGTTGCAAGGTGTTCTATGTACCATGGCTATCTTGCAAGCTATCAGAGTATTTTCCCTTCACCATGCTTGGAATGATAATCAACTATCGACTAATGCAGGCCATAGACGGGTCGTTTATCAGTCGAATTTTCGTCCGTACGAAAAATCGGCCAATAGTCATGCCGTTAGTGGGGCCAGCCCGTGGGCCATTTTTTGCGGATCTTCTCATTTATTTTTATCGGTCATGCTGGAAAATCCATGAAAAACCAGACGTGGACATCGATCGCAGCATCGGCAACGGGCCGACCGATTTTTCGTTTATGGGCTGAAACATCCAGTCTATGGCCTGCATAAGTGGGAAGCCATGAAATGCATGGTCGGGGGTGGGGGTGGTTGGGCATGGTTATCAACTTAACCACCATATAGTAATATGACGGGTGCAAGGTGGTTCTCTCGTTCTGGGAGGACGTCATATGACGTCCTCCCATTCTCACTGCACATGTGCGGCTCAGGGAGCGCACAGCGCAGCGATTGGCGGTGCGCTGTGTCCCTCGGACACAGCGGATCACCGATCACGGAAAGAGCGAAAGATGTCGGCTCGGTCATGTGATCAGCTGTGTCCAATCACAGCTGATCACATGTAAACAGGGAAATGCCGGTTATCAGCATTTCTCTCCTCTCGAGCTGTCACACTGACAGCTCGAGAGGAGAGGAGAGGAGAGCCGGTAATCGGCTTTCCGCGGAGGGGATATGTACACTGATCATCAGGGCACTGATGATCAGTGTGCCCTGATGATCAGTGTAGCCCCAGCAGTGCCACCTGTCAGTGTCCATCAGTGCCTTATGTCAGAGCTTATCAATGCCTTGTGCCAGTGCCCATCAGTGCCACATATCAATGCCTACCAGTGCACATCAATGCCACATATCAGTGCCCATCTGAGCTGCCTTTCAGTGTCACTCATCAGTGCCAGTCAGTGTCACCTATCAATGCCAATCAGTGTCACTTATCAGTGCCGCCTAGCAGTGCCAGTCAGTACCGCCTATCAGTGCCACCTAACAGTGCCAGTCAGTGCCTGAGGAAAAGAAACTGCCTAATAATTATGCACACCTTGATATAGGGTGTTGATCTCCTAATGCAGGCCATAGATGGGTCGAAAATCGGCCGATTTTTCGGCCGAAAATAAAATCAGCCGATTTTCGGATCGTTAGTGGGCTATTTGGTCGGCAATTAGTGGGCAAATCGGCCGATTTTTTGCCGATAAAAAATCTGCGCATGAGCAGTGACCTGCAAGAGGAAGACAAAAAGAAGAAAAAGAAGAAGAGGAAGAGGATGAAGAAGAGGATGAAGAAGAAGAGGATGAGGATGAAGAAGAAGAAGAAGAGGATGAGGATGAAGAAGAAGAAGAAGATGATGAGGATGAGGATGAGGATGAAGAAGAAGAAGAAGAAGAAGAAGAAGAAGAAGAAGAAGAGGAAGAGGAAGAGGAAGAGGAAGAAGAAGAAGTAGGATGAAAATAAGAAGAATTCCAGTCCAGCAAAAAGTGTCCCTGCAGAGAGCTCCGCTATTTCTGACAGTTCTCTGACAGTTCTTTGACATTTACAGCGGTTGCAACAATGTATCTATTTGTTTCCGAATAAAAACATCTGTATCCTAAATGGAAACAAATAGATACAATGTTTCAACCGCTGTAAATGTGAAGGAACTGTCAGAGAACTGTCAGAAATAGCGGAGCTCTCTGCAGGGACACTTTTTGCCGGCTGTAGAAGGGATGAAAATCGGCCGATTTTTTTTACCATTGATGGTAACGTCGGCCGCTTGAACGACCGAATTTTCGTTTTTTAAAAGAAAAATCTGCCGTTTTTCTCCCCATCTATGGCCTGCATAAGGCCACACTCTCCCTCATTACACAAATACACATCACCTGATACGCTTAAATCCAATAAGCATCCAAGTTTACACAGCTTGGAGTTGAGCAATATGCAAAAAAATTATGGTTTGGTCAAAAAGCACACTTGCTTAATAATTGTGCACACAGTGTATAAAATAAACAAAACAAAATCCTCCATGCTACCTATCACAATCTCACCTAACTTACACACACAAATTCTGATGATTTCTCCTTTTTCTTGGGTATCCTCTTTACACCTGGGAATACAATTAACATTACCTTGCTCTAACATTTTCAAAATCAAATTCTCAAATCTGATTATAAAAATAATGGATTTACGTAGAGTTATCTCATAATATTACCTCTTGAGCAGGCATAATTGCAATTGTAAAGATGTTTGTCTTACCACACATTTTATACTTTGTCCGGGCCATTCCAGTACCAATACTAACCTCATTTCTCCAAAAACTGCAGACTTTTTGAAACAATTACATTTGGGAACACAAAAAAGCATGTGTCAATAAAACAGCCCTATATTCTTCTAAATATAACCGAGACGTGGGTGCCCCAGACTTAAAATCATATTTCAAAGTGATAATTTTGGAATAAACACAGCACTGGTGGTTGTCCCATACAAATAAGAGATGGGTTCAAATAGAACAGTACCTACTACCTATTAATGCACAATCCATGTTGGGAGCGATCACTCTAACTCAAAGTTTCAAGTTACTGCTTGGACACAGTAAATATAACCCTCCACACTTGGTTATCTGTCCTACAAACTTCCTCTCACACACACCCCACAATTAATGGCTTCACACCCCTACTCTACATCTCAGCACGTACACCTGACCTAGAGCTGAAATCATATTGTACAGCATTTCAATACTTTTTCAAGTACCTAAGACTTCGCCATACACTACAAAATTTGGAGTACAAGAAAGATCCTTTTCTTTCTTTGAAAATACAGATCCTTGCAAATGTGGCATATCATTCATATACAATCTTCTCCTTCAATGTTCTCGATCTGATAAATTATTAGTGATGCAAAGATGGAAGAGAGATCTGGGAAAGCAATACTCTATTCAACAGTTGAAGGCTGCTGCACATTGGACTAGGAAAGCAAACAGATGTATTAATCACTGGGAGTCAGCACACAAACTAGTACACAGATAGTACCTTACCCCACATAGCAGTTGGCAGCACAGTCTCCCTCCCATCACTCCTCACTTTGTTGGAGGAAGTGCAACCAAATGGGGTCCCTGTATCATATATGGTGGGAATGTCCTCAGGTTGTCCCATTTTGGTCAGATACTTTCTCATTTATTGCATCAGTTACTGGTACAGCTCAATTTCCTTACTCAGCTTTAGCACTTCTGGGATTAGGAATAAACTCCTGGCCTACTCAATCTACATCCATGTTGCTACATATTCTGATTGCTGCAAGATTAAGCATTGCCAGACTTTGGAAACAACACACTGCTCCTTCCATCTCTACAGTAATTGAAATATTAAACACAAATACAGCTTTTGAAAAAAACTTTGCTCACTTGACACATTTCAGAAAAGCTGGAATTTATGGCTTAAAGATCATTGCTGTACTGTTTTATAATAGGCCTTAAGATACACTATATAATTATCACTAATGTCACAGTTATCTTGTTATATTCTCAGAATCCCACATTACATAAATGTACCATTTTTGTATCCAAATGAATGTAAGACCTCAAGGGAAATATCTACTTACTACCAGGTCAATTATTGTTCTTTGTTCTACTTTTTCTAGATCTTATACACCTCTTACTATAGTTATCTCCATTTCCTCTCTAAATTACTGAACTACAATTCACACTATAAAGATACAGCAGGGTTACTCGATAAATGTGACGACTACAATAACATCTAATGACAAAATGTAAGCATCATTTTTTGTCTCATCTATAATATATAATCAATTTACTATTGTTTTTGAATATTATGACTTGTTGTGATACGACTATTTCCTATTGTAAACCTCTGCAAATGTTCAATAAAGATTGAAAGTTAAAAAAAAAAAAAAAAAGAAGCTGGAGTCTTTTCTAAGACATTCCTTAAAATGCCTAGATACACTATGTTGGGTGCAGCCTTTTCTTATATTATTCATATGCTCCCCAATTTGTCTCCCAAACTATGTTGTTCTACCTATGTACTGGAGGTGGCATGGGCACTCCAGTAGGTAGTGTAGGTGACATCCGAGCTTTTGCATGATATTAACAACTGAATTTCAAAGATCATTTTGTTTTTATTAGATAGGAAAAGCACATATTTCCAATCTTTTGTTCTCCCTTGATTAGGCCAGCAGACAAAGGGGGGAGGGGGGAATTGTTACCCTTCTCAAAACAGACTATTAAGAAGAATGGAAAGATTATTGGGTGAAAAAGACAGTTACTGTATGTCGTTTTACCTAATAACCCAATGAAACAATCTTTGGCATTGCGGGGAATACATAGCAAACAAAGAAGTCCCAGAAAATCTAAATCTATTTAGTCCCAGAAAATCTAAAATGCCATTTACATACTACACCCCAAAAATTCATAAGAATTAAGGGAGATTGATAATCAGTGGTATTAATTCAGTGTTTAGCAGTGTGGGGGAGTATATATATTTTTTATCTTCCAGGAGAAAGTTGCTAACCAACCAGCTAATCTTAACCACTTGGCTATCGGGCACTTATACCCAAGTCATGCCCAGGCCAATTTTTAGCTTTCAGCGCTGTCATACTTTGAATTACAATTGCGCGGTCATGCAACACTGTACCCATATGAAATTTGTATCATTTTTTTTCACACAAATAGAGTTTTCTTTTGGTGGTATTTAATTGTTGCTGGGTGTTTTGTTTTTTTTTTGCGCTATAAACAAAAAATAGAGCAAAAAATTAGAAAAAAAAAGTTTTTCTTTGTTTCTATTATAACATTTTGTAAACAGGTAATTTTTACCTTCACTGATGTGTGTTAATGAGTCTGCACTGATAAACAGCACTGATAGACAGCACCGATGAGGTGGCATGGATAGGCTGCACTGTTGGGCACTGATAGGCAGCACTGATGAGCTGGCAGTGATGATGCTGCACTGATATGCAATGATGAGCACTGATGGGCAGCAGTGATGGGTGGCACTGACAGCACTGACTGGTGGCACTGCTGGGTGGCACGGATGGGCAGCACTTACGGGTGGCATTGATGGGGGGTACTACTGGGCACTGGTGGGTGGCACTACTGGGCACTGGTGGGTGGCACTACTAGGCACAGATGGGCACATATGGGTGGCACTGCTGGGCACTTGTGGGTGGTACTGCTGGGCAGCACTGGTGGGTGGCACTGCTGGGCACTGATCATAAGTGCCCTGATGATCGGTGCCGATCCATCCTCTCACAGTTGCCGGTTATTGGCAGTACTTTCCTCATGCCGTGACAGCGTGAGGAAAGTGCAGCCAAAAACCGGCAACGGTATTTACCCGGTGATCTACTGTGTCATTGTCTGTAGGACACAGCGATCACGGAGATTGCAGGGTGTGCACCCTCGGGGGTGCGTGGGAGGGTGCGTTCTGGGAGGACATCATATGATGTCCTCCCAGGACTGGACAGCCGTGCTGTAGCCGTCATTCGGCTATAGATCGGCTGCCAAGTGGTTAAAGATAGTGGAGATTTAATAAGAACATTAAAGGACATTACCTAGGAGGAAAATGAATTCTTAACCACAATAGATGTAAACAGTATATATACTGGTATTATGCAAGAGGATGGCACTGAAGTAATAAAATGGGCACTGAAAAGTGATGATGCACTTAAAGGGGAACAAAGTAGGTTTGTTCTTGATTGCCTGGAGTTGGCGATGAAGAGTAACTTCTTCAAGTACAATAACAGGTACTAAGCTCAAACAAAAGGCGTAGTGATGGTGGCAAAATATGCCCACAGTGTAGCTAATTTAGTGATGGCTAAGTGGGAAGCAGAGGATATCTTCAGAAATAAGAAAAAAGAACAAATATTTTACAGGCACTTCATATGAAGGGGGGATAAAGAATCCTTTAAAAGTTTTTTTGGAAGAAATTAACAACAACATACTGTATATGGTCTAACATTTACATTAACGTGGAGTCATGAAAAAGTGCTGTAAACTTTTCAGACCTCACTATATTTAAAAACAGATCAATACTAAAACGCATGTGAAAGAAACAGATAGGAACAGTTTCCTGCCTACGAGCAGTTGTCACCACCTGAAGTGGGTAGGGGACATTCTTAAAGGTCAGATAATGAGAAATAAAAGGAATGGTGACCTTAAAAAAGATTTTGAGGAGCATAGTAATAACCTAATAGAAAAATTCATTAAGAAAGACTACAAAGAAGAAACACTGCTAAAGGTTAAGGAAGACGTAAGAAGGATGGATAGAAATTAAATGTTGCAGGACAATAAGAAAACCCAAGATAAGAGTAAACCTATGAAATATGCATTCACAACAGAATTTAATGGTGTGGTGGAAGTGCCCTAATCTCCAATCTTTCTGGAAGCAAGTATATAGTATAATTACTAGAGTCACTTCTTCTCATTTGGATTACACTCGGGCACATTCCTATTGAAGAAAGAATACACTAAAACCATGGTGATGTGCATAGTAAATGCAGCTAAACTTTGCATACCTTACCACTGGCTTTCTACCACTATTCCTGTGATGCCTGAGTGGTTTTGCAGGTTCAACAACATGGAGGAGATGAAAAAACTGATTCAAATCTCAAAAGACCTCTGCAACTTTCCATCTGCACATGGGCACTAAGGCAGGGGTGCCCTTTGTTGCCCCTGCTTTTTGCCCTGACGGTGGAACCTCTGGACATCATGGTCCAGAGGTCTACTGACATTGTTGGATTTTGTAAGAAAGACACTGTAGAAAATATATCCCTATATGCTGATGACACCTTACTATATTTGGGAGACACTAATAACTTTTTTCAAGCTTTGATGCCACTTATTAAACAGATTTGGGGAGTTCTCTATTTTCTCCATTACCTGGAATAAATCTGCTCTCATGCTTCTAAATCCCTTAGTCGTCCCTTACCTGATTGTGCTCAACAGATACCAACTGTTTCTTCCTTTAAATAGTTGGGGGTAGTAGTTTCTCCTGACCCCGCCCAATACTTCTCATCTAACAATATAGGATGTCCAAGTTTACTTCCACTTGGTACTGTTGGTTAGACTTTAAAACAACCCCTGAATATCAGTCTTATTTAGGATTATAAAGCTGAATTTTTTATCTAAGTCAGTACGTTGTGGAAGACTACCTTTTAACTTCCTTGTAGTCTCTACCCTGGAACCTGGACTGGCTTTTGGTAGGAGCTTTGCCTCAGTCCTCTTCCCCATCCCCCCTCCTTTTTTTTAAAGGGGGCGGAGTTCAAGGAGTGAGGGATGATAGAGAATACTGTTTTTTTGCTTTGTTGTTATCTCTCTTCCCTTCCCTCCCTTCCTTTTTCCCTTTGGACCTCCCCTTTTCTTTTGTTTATTCCTTTCTCAAAACTTAGCTTACATTTTCACTTGGGAGCTGACTATACTGGGAAAAGCAAACATAGAGGGATTTGCCCTCTTATTTCTCTGTTTATTCTCGCTAATTGATATCTAGGCCTATTGTGCTCCCTAGTGGAATGACTTTTGTACTATTTCATATGTTACAGACATGCTTTTTTCTGGTATCACCTGGAAACTCTGTGTTCTTTCTACTGTATGCTACTTTTGATACTATTTGCAGCCAAAAATTCTATACTTTGTGAAGTTTGTATTTTTCAACAAAACATTTATGAAACAAAATAAATAAGTACATGATAATTTAATGATTGTTAGAAAATAGAGAGGAACATAAAAACTTATTGGCTCAAAAGACAAAATACTGAGTAAAATACTACTCAATTGTCCTAAATTAATTTATAGGAACGCTAAAGCATTAAGAAATATGAGAGTTGTACATGGTAATCCCCCACTAGAGGGAGTAATTTCTTGAACATGAAAGGGTTTTTCAGGAGGCAAACGTGTGTGGTGTGCAGAGAAAGTAAATATAAAGATAGGAAAAAGGACACATTTCCAAGCTAATAAAAACAAAAGGATCTGTGAGATGAAGTTCTTAATATCATGAAAAGCATGCATGTCACCAATGTACTGGAGTGCCCGTGCTGTCTCGAGTACGTAGAACAAGAGAGTTGGGGAGAAAAATTGGGGAGCATATGACTAATATATGAAAAGGCTACATACATCATATTGTATCTAAGCTTTTTAAGGAATGCCATGCAAAAGGTGCCAGCTTGTTAAATTTTATGCAATTGATAAAGTAGAAGGCCTCAGGAGGGGACAAAAAATATATATCTCTCAAAATGAGACTAAATTGATATGCACATTAGATACATTATCACCAAAAGGCCTGAACACAGAAATTGATTTAAATTGCTTTATTGCAAATTTCTAGTTCTTGGGTAATTTTTTTCTACATTTAAACAAAAAGTTACAAACTTCAATATTGTTTTATTTACTAATTGCAACGACTGCTGTGAAAACAAGGGTATTTTTATATTTTGCTAATAAAGACACAACTTTGATATGACATAGTGAATAACGATAACATTTTAAAATTTCAAAGGGATATTGTTAGTATTTGCTTTAAAAGAAAGAATTGATGACTTTCTGTGAAAGGAAGATAATGTTGTTTTAATTACAAAGTTAAATGGTTAAAAGATGTTATTTAAGAATAGCAACGTGAGAATTTCCTGTAACGCCTCCTGAGCATGTCATTACGATGAAATGTACATTGAGGCAGATCTTCAAGAAGTCGTTCTGTTCCATAGGAGATACCCAGAAGAACACTTGAATGGTGGAACCATGTGGTGGTGGCAGAACCACAAAAATTGGGATGGGACACAATACAGTTAAAATACAGCCAAGAACCCAAGTGGAGGTATAATAGAAGGTGCACAGCTCTAGGTAATACAGATCAGGGAAGGATCTATGGTAACTATGCAAAAACAACAATCAAGGTGCTAGATCCAGATGGTGTGCCAAACAGCTGGACAATCCAACACCTGATGGAATGTTTGCAGTCTCATAATCATGCACCTTTGGCTCTGAATGATGTTATTTGAGACCACTTCACCCATTCAGTTTGTGGACTATTGTTTTCTAAACAAAGCAGTCTATTGTGAGCTTTGAGATTTTTACATAGGGCATTGGTTTGGTCTGATTAAGCCTGGGGTTAACACTGATGCAGTGCGGAATTCACAATGTTTTCTGTGTGAATTTCTCACCGCATTACAATCATACCCTGTTCATGCGAACCGCTGCATCTGTGTACGTTAACACCCCAAAATCGGTCCGCAAAATGCGGTGCAATGTGCAGAACCGCATCGCATGGGTGTGCATACCCATGTGCTCCGATTCTAGTGAGGACCATAAAAAGGGTCCTGAAACTTTTTGGTGCGGATGTGGTGCAAATTTAGGCATACAAAATGTATGGCTCCAATTGCACCGCACACAAGTCACATGTGATTTGCAAAGGAATGTGGTGCACTTCCTGTGTGAATCACATGCCATATACCGCACCGCATATGTGTGAACGCAGCCTCAGTCTCTTTTGGGCATTCCCACCAGCACCAATTAGATTGTTTGTAATCATTTCATAACTAACTTCTGTGTTTTTAACCACTAGGGGACCGCCCGCAGTACATATACTGCTACAAGGTGGCCCCTGTGCGCAGGATCACGTATATAAAAGTGATCCTGCATTTCGGGGTAGGGGGCGCGCGCGAGGTGCGTGGCCGCGGGTGTCAATCACCGGGTCCTGGCCGGTGATTACCCGCCGGAGCCCGGCGGTTGCCAGCAAACACTGACAGGGAAGAAGGCTGCATTGTTTTCAATGGAGCTTTCCTCCCTGTCAGTATTCAGCACACTGTTCTGGGATCTCTGAGCTCAGCATTCCGGAACAGTGTGTAACAGGGAAATACACACCCCACCCCCTAATAAAACACTCCTCTCACACAGTTAAACCTTTGATTGCCTCCAAAAGTTAACCTCTTCCCCACCAGTGCCATTAGTACGGTGTCAGTGTTTTTTTTTTTTTTTGCACTGATCAGTCTATTCGTGTCACTGGGTATGTCAGTAACCCCATGTCAGTTCCCCCAGTGTCAAAATGTCCGCCGCAGTCCCGACATAAGTCGCTGATCACCGTCATAAGTTGCTGATCGCCACTATTATTAGTATACATTAAAAAAATCCAGTATCTATACCGCCATTTGCAAACTTTCACATAAACCAATTAATTTACATGTATTGGAATTTTTTTTTAGCAAAGAAAGTCACAGAATACATTTTGGCTAAAATTTATAACACAATTGTATTTTTACATTTTTTTACTGGACATGTATAGCAAAAAGTCTGAAATATTGTTTTTTTTTTCTCAAAATTGTTGGTCTTTTTCTTTTATAGCACAAAAAATAAAAACCGCACAGGCGATCAAATACCACTGAAAGAAAGCCCAATTGAGAAAGAAGGATGCAAACTTAATTTTGGTGCAGCGTTGATTGACCGCGCAATTATCAGTTAAAGTAATGTAGTGCCATAACACAAACCGCTTATGTAACCACTTTCCTACTGCTACAGGGTGGCACAGGTGCACAAAATCATATATATATATATATATATATATATATATATATATATATATATATATATATATATATATATATGTGATTCATGCTCCCGTGGTTTTCACGCCCCTCCCACATAGCGTCAGATTGCCCATGAGTACACCAGTAAGCACATTTAACCCCTTGATTACTAGGAAGACGCTCATACACAATAAACCTCTATTGCTAGTATAGTGTCTGAACGGATCAATATCTTTGATCAGATCAGCACTATACCAGCATTCACATTAGTATAGTGTCCCTAAAAAAGCAGCATTAGCGGGATAAGCCCTGGCACCTGCCAGCACCTGTGCTTAGCCCCTATGCTTACCCCCCCCCCCTTCTCCCCCAGCAAGTGCAGTGTCAGTAGGTTGTAGGAGTTGTGAGGGGATAGGGTCGGGGGGGCAGGTGGTGAGGCGGGCATCAGAGAGGACCTTGGAGACTTCCTCGATGGTTGTAAGGTCAAAGGTGCGTTGTGTTGAGGGGGCTTCAGTATGAGGAATGTAGGGTGGGGTGGAGGAGGAGGTCAGAGCAGTGGTGGGGCCGTGGAAGAGGGGGAACAGGGTTGGAGGCAGTTTGAGCAGTGACAAAGTCCCTGCGGGTTATGTTGAGGGAGAGGGGGGATGGGGTAGCTGTGTGAGAGGGGATGGGTTGAGAGGGAGTGTGAGTTGCGGCGATGTCCTTGCAAATTGTGTCAATCTTGTTTTTGAAGTGATTGGCGATCTCAAGGGCGGTGAGTGAGGTGCTCGGTGGAGGTGGGGGTGGAGAGAGTAGAGAGTTGAAGGTGGAGAAGAGTCGGCGAGGATTGGGCCTTGATGAGGGTCAGGAAGTAGGCTTGTTTGGCTGCGTGGAGGGAGGAGGTGTAGGTGTGGAAGGCAGATTTGTAGCTGGTGAAGGCTTGTTGGGATTTGGTTTTGCGCCATAGTCGCTCCAGGGCACGACTGTGTCGTTTGAGGGTTTCGGTGTGATCAGTCTGCCAGGGCTGGAGTGGTCGGGGTCTGATGTTGCATGTGGTTAAAGGCGCTAGTGAGTCAAGGGCTGTTGACAGCGCGTTGTTATAGGCAGTCATAGCCAGGTCGGGGCATGACAGGGGGAGGATGCTGTTGTGGAGTTGATCAGCTGCAGAGTGGAGGGGGGCAGGGTTAAGGTTGCAGAGGTTATGGCTGGTAGTAGTGTGACATTTGGAGGGGTAGGCATTGGAGGACGAGGCGATAGAGAAGGTAATCAGGTTGTGGTCAGAGAGAGGGAAGGGGGTGTTAATGAGGTTGTGGGGAGCGCAGCGGTTGGAGAAGACAAGATCAAGGATATTACCGTCGGAGTGGGTGGTGGATTGTATGCACTGTGCAAGTGCAAAGGAGGAGGTTAAGTGGAGGAGATGGGATGTGGCCGGGTTGTCGAGGTTGACAGGGATGAGGAAGAAGGGTAGCCAGAAGGAAAAATCATCCAGGAAGCGGGATATGGATCCAGGAGGCCGGTATATCACAGCAATCTTCAGGGGGCTTGGGGAGAATAGTCGGACGCAGTGGGCCTCGAAGGAGGAGAAGGATAGAGAGGGGGGGTTTGGGAGGACTCCGAAGGTGCTCTGTGGTGACAGGAGCAGACCAACCCCACCACCTTTATGACCGTTGGGTCTGGGTGAGTGGGTCTACGTGAGACCTCCGTAGGAGAGTGCAGCAGGGGAGGTAGAGTCAGTGTCCTGGTCCCATACAGTTTGAGAGAGTTTACTGTACACAACTTGACAGCAGCTCCAATAACTGATTATTATTATTATTATTATTATACAGTATTTATAAAGCGCCAATAGTTCGCTCAGCGCTGTACATTACAAAGGGGGACAGAACATGTGACAGAACAATACCAATACAATGCAAAACATGAGGGGATCGAGGGCCCTGCTCTTTCAAGCTTACAATCTAGGAGGGAGGGGATGGTGGCACAGGAGGAGATAGCTGTGGGGGATGGAGTGGTAGGAAGAGTGGAGGAGGTCGGCAAGTTAGCAGGGGGCGGGGTAGGCTTCCCTGAAGAGATGGGTTTTCAGGGTGCGCCTAAAGGAGAGGAGAGTAGGTGATAATCTGATGGGTTGGGGCAGGGAGTTCCAGAGGATGGGTGACACCCTGGAGAAGTCCTGGAGGCGGGCATGGGAGGAGGAGACCAGGGAACTAGAGAGAAGGAGGTCTTGTGAGGAGCGGAGTGTGCGTGCTGGGCGGTACTTGGATATTAGGTCAGTGATGTAGTTCGGGGCAGTATGGTGGACAGCTTTGTACGTCAGCGTTAGGATTTTGAATTTGATCCGTTGCGCAATCGGAAGCCAGTGGAGGGATTGGCAGAGGGGGGTGGCGGAAACGGAGCGGTTGGAAAGGTGAATGAGTCTGGCAGCCGTATTCAGGATGGACTGAAGCGGGGATAGCCAGCGGCGAGGCAGGCCAGTGAGGAGGGAGTTGCAGTAGTCGAGTCGCGATATGATGAGGGAGTGGATGAGCTGTTTAGTGGTTTCTGGAGTTAGGAACGTGCGGATTTTGGCGATGTTGCGGAGGTGGAGTCTGCACGAGTTTGTTAAAGAGTGGACTTGGGGCTGGAAGGATAGGTTGGAGTCCAAAATAACACCAAGTACTCTGGCCTGCGGGGCGGGTTTGATGGTGGCGTTGTTGGACATGATGGAGAAGTCAATGGGGGGTGGTGTCCGGGCTGGAGGGAAGACAAGAAACTCGGTTTTGGAGAGGTTCAGTTTAAGGAAGTGGAGCGACATCCAGTCTGATATGTCGCTCAACAGGTGTGTGATTCGAGCGGAGACCGAGGGGGTGAGGTGGGGGGTTGAGAGATAGATTTGTGTGTCGTCGGCATAGAGGTGGTAGTTGAAGCCGTGAGAGTGTATGAGTCGGCCAAGGGAGGAGGTGTAGATGGAGAAGAGAAGGGGCCCGAGGACAGAGCCTTGAGGGACCCCAACAGAGAGGGGGAGTGAGAGGGAGGTGGTGGCATTATAGGTAACGCTGAAAGAGCGTTGTGACAGGTAGGATGAGAGCCAGGAGAGAGCAGAATCTCTGAGGCCGAGGGAGTGTAGTTTTTTGAGGAGGAGGGGGTGGTCGACTGTGTCAAAGGCCGCAGAGAGGTCAAGGAGTAGGAGCACTGAATAGTGGCCATTAGCTTTGGCGGTTAGCAGGTCGTTGGAGAGTTTGAGTAAGGCAGTTTCGGTGGAGTGTAGGGGACGGAAGCCGGACTGTAGGGGATCGAGGAGGTTGTTGTCGTTGAGGTGAGAGCATAGGCGGGCGTAGACTAGGCGCTCGAGGAGTTTAGATGTAAATGGGAGCAGGGAGATGGGTCTGAGGTTGTTCGGGTCATTGGGGTCCAGGGAGGGCTTTTTAAGTATGGGGGTGATGTGTGCATGTTTCAGAGGGGAAGGGAAAGTGCCGGAGGAGAGGGAGAGATTGAAGATGTGGGTGAGGGAGCGTAGGATGGAGGGGGAGGGAGGTCGTAGGAGTTGTGTGGGGATAGGGTCAAGGGGGCAGGTGGTGAGGCGGGCATCAGAGAGGATCCTGGAGACTTCTTCGATGGTAGTAAGGTCAAAGGTGCGGAGTGTTGGGGGAGCTTCAGTATGAGGAATGTAGGGTGGGGTGGGAGAGGAGGTTAGAGCAGTGGTGGGGCCGTGGGAGAGGGGTGTAGAGGGGGTAGCTGAGTGAGGGGGAAGGGGGTTGGAGGGAGTTTGAGCAGCGACGAAGTCCCTGTGGGTTATGTCGAGGGGGAGGGGGGATGAGGGGGTAGCTGTGTGAGAGGGGACGGGTTGAGACGGCGTGTGAGTTGTGGCAATGTCCTTGCGAATTGTGTCAATCTTGTTTTTGAAGTGATTGGCAATCTCAAGGGCAGTGAGTGAGGTGCTGGGTGGAGGTGGGGGTGGCGAGAGTAGAGAGTTGAAGGTGGAGAAGAGTCGGCGAGGATTGGAGGAGAGGGCCTTGATGAGGGTCAGGAAGTAGGCTTGTTTGGCAGTATGGAGGGAGGAGGTGTAGGTGTGGAAGGCAGATTTGTATCGGGTGAAGGCTTGTTGGGATTTGGTTTTGCGCCATAGTCGCTCCAGGGCACGACTGTGTCGTTTGAGGGTTTTGGTGTGATCAGTCTGCCAGGGCTGGAGCGGGCGGGGTCTGATGTTGCGTGTGGTTAAAGGCGCTAGTGAGTCAAGGGCTGTTGACAGCGCATTGTTGTAGGCGGTCATAGCCAAGTCGGGGCAGGACAGGGGGAGGATGCGGTCATGGAGTTGATCAACTGCGGAGTGGAGGGAGGCAGGGTTAAGGTTGTGGAGGTTACGGCTGGTAGTAGTGTGACATTTGGAAGGGTAGGCATTGGAGGATGAGGAGATAGAGAAAGTAATCAGGTTGTGGTCAGAGAGAGGGAAGGGGGTGTTAGTGAGGTTGTGGGGAGCGCAGCGGTTGGAGAAGACAAGATCAAGGATATTACCGTCGGAGTGGGTGGTGGATTGTATGCACTGTGCAAGTGCAAAGGAGGAGGTTAAGTGGAGGAGACGGGCTGTGTCCGGGTTGTCGAGGTTGACAGGGATGTTGAAATCCCCAAGGATGATAGTGGGTAGCTCAGAGGAGAGGAAGAAGGGTAGCCAGGAGGAGAAGTCTTCCAGGAAGCGGGGTATGGATCCAGGAGGCCGGTATATCACAGCAATCTTCAGGGGGGTTGGGGAGAATAGTCGGACGCAGTGGGCCTCGAAGGAGGAGAAGGATAGGGAGGGGGGGTTTGGGAGGACTCGGAAGGTGCTCAGCGGTGACAGGAGCAGGCCAACCCCACCACCTTTACGACCGTTGGGCCTGGGTGAGTGGGTCCAGGTGAGACCGCCGTAGGAGAGTGCAGCAGGGGAGGTAGAGTCAGTGGGCTGGATCCAGGTTTCCGTAATCGCCAGGAGGTTGAGGGAGCGGGAAATAAAGAGGTCGTGGATGGCGGTAAGCTTGTTGCACACCGATCGGGCGTTCAGGAGTGCACATGAAAACGGGGGGGAGATTTTAGGGAGCAGGGGGACAGATACTAAGTTGCGGCAGGACGTGGAGGCGGGAGGGTTTTGTGCGGGAGGTGGTGGAGGGCCAGGATTCGGGGAGATGTCCCCCGCGGTTATGAGGAGGAGAAGGGTGAGAAAGGTGGCATGGGAGCGGGATGTGCAGGAGCGTGAGAAACTACTAGTGGAGGTGTTGGGGTCAGTGGGAGAGTGGAGTAATAGGAGGAGGTGGTGGGTGCCATAGAGGGGTGAGGGAAGCAGTGAGGGCACAATATACAAATGTTTGGGAGGAGCAGAGGGATATAGTGAATGGATTTTGGGAACAGAGGAGAGGAAAATGAGAAGGAGGAGTGGAAGAGGCATTTTGGGGAGGTGATGAAAGCAATAGTAGGGAGATGATAGCAATGAGGGGGAGATGTACAAGTTTTGGGGTGGAGCAGAGGGGTAAAGAAATGAGATTTGTGAACAGAGAATAGTAAAATGAAGAGCAGAAGAGGGGTGTATTATAAAAAGGTACACGGAGTGGGACTCAGGTATGTAAGAGATATTTCCCAGGGTGTTTCCTTGCAGTCTGTCCAGCGTGCAGTAGAGTTTCTTGCTGTTGATGTGTCTTCCTGCTGCTTACGTTCTCCTGCTTTAGTTCAACTGCTGTGTTTAACTGCTCTGCACTCATTCAAAGCCGCACTCCATCATAAGCAGCACCCCCATCAGAGACTGTGCCCCCCATCAGAGATCTCCCCCATGAGCTGAACTAAATTTATAGGGAGATGCTCAAATGAGCATTCAACTCCGCCCCAATTAGAAGCTGATAAGGCTCACATGAATAGGGGGGGATGATTCTTAGGAACCAGGCCACAGTCATAAACCTGAGTGCGCCTAGAGGTGAGGACAAGTCAACAGATACACAGATATAATTACAACATTTGGTGAGAATTTAACAGGAGTCAATGCGTTTGTCTGGTTAAGAGTGGAGGTAGCAGATAAATGCAGTTACCCAGAGAAGAACAGCAGGAGTCAATGCGTTTGTCTGGTTAAGAGTGGAGGTAGCAGATAAATGCAGTTACCCAGAGAAGAACAGCAGGAGTCAATGCGTTTGTCTGGTTAAGAGTGGAGGTAGCAGATAAATGCATGCAATAACTGATGGTTCAACACTTATCCATCCACCACTGTGTCCTGGGAAAGCACCAGTGAATTTCCAAGTGCTGTTCAAATCATTCCTGTTGTGCCAAATTTCACAATTGGTGGGATTGGAAACACTGCACTAATACTGTCAGGTGTTTGATTGCCCAGCAGTTTGACATACCATCTTCCAGTTCACTGATTCACTGCTTCGTACCGCTTTCATGATCTTGCACCTTTGCCTCTGAAAGCTTTTCCTCGTGACCCTCATGTAAGTTTTCCCCAGTTTGGATTTAATAAACTGTTGACTAATTTTATTCGATCATTTTGCAAATAAAGAACTAAATGCCTTCAGTATGCTAACAAAAAATATTAGGGGGAGTTTTATAGGTATGGATTGCATAATGTATAAGATTCTGGGAAGAACTGTCTAGCACGGCTAACCACGTGAGACATGGTTTATCCCAGGTTGCCATATCTTTCTGCAGAGATTGAAGTAATTAAATATAATTTCAGGAGTAGAGATTCTGTAAGACAACTGGCAACTGGATGACTAGCTACGTAATAGCATTATCTGAAGGGAAAGTGGGAACCACAAAGTATCATTGTCTTGGAATACAGGGAATATTGGAAAAGTATGATTTAGAATAATCAATTTGCAGATTTAAAAATATGCCATAGGACTTCAATGCCAATAAAAGATTATGTAGAGAAACTAAAGGATCCAAAAAGAAAAGTAGAATGTCATCTGCATAGACTATGATTTTGTATTCTCTTTTGACAGAGGCTACAAATAAAAGGTTGGAATGTTAGAACACAATAGAGGAGAGGGGACATTCCTGACGCTAATGATGGGGAAGGCATCTGATAGGCGGCCATTGACTCTTACCCTTAGGCACTGTATATACTAGGCTTGTATTCTAGCATGCATTTTTGAACCCAATCCAATTTATCAAATGCCTTCACCACACCTGTGAAAAAGAACAAAAATTCCTTTCCATGGTTTTTAGTAAAACAGTGGTGGATATTTAAAGCCTTAATGTTGTTATTGTAGACCTCTCTTCCCAGAACTAACTCTACTTGATCCAATGAGAGAAGTGCAGGGAGAAGAGGAAGAAGGTGATTTGCCAGGAATTTGGCATATAGTTTTATGTCTGCACTGAGAAGAGAGATTGGCCTGAAATTTGTTACCTGTGCAGGGTCCTTTCCTTTCTTGTGAATAACAGTTGGGTGGGCTTACAAACATTTGGGCGAAGGTTGGGGATAGTCAGCCAGAAAAATAAAAGGTCCTAAGCAAGTGAGGCAATAGAACCCTGGAAAAACTTTTATAACATCGCAAAGTAAGGCCGCCTGGGCTAGGGCTTCATTTGTTTCAAGGCCAAAAACAATTTGTCAGCTGAAATGGATGCCTCTAGAGCCTCCTCTTGTTGAAAGGATATCATTGGTAAACCATGGTCCTGCAGAGAATCCTGAATCAAAGTTTGCCGGACAGTAATGGTCATGCAATTTAGACTTCTTTAAATTGTAAAGCTTTCCATAATACTTTGTGAACTGTTGAGCAATGTCCTCTGTCTTATTGTGGGCAATTCCCTGATTGTCCGATATTGTATGGACTGCAATTTCTGACTTTTTCGGACTGCAACATTTATGCCAACAGTCTTCTGCTTTTATTAGCAAATTCATAAAACATGATCTAGCTAAGTGCAAACTTCCTGGGGGTTTACTTTCCTATTTCCTTCAACAGTGTAATTCTGGCTTGCATAAGAAAAGCCAGAGTGTTGTTGGTCTTGGATTGCTTGTTAAGTTTCTAGCATTTGTATATGGGTCCTAAGAGCTGTAAATACGATTGTTTTTGTTTCTTCAATTTCAAAGACATAGAAATACATTTAGAATATAAAGGTGATTCAGCGAGCGCTAAGATGATGAGAAAATAAGCTGCTGATACACTACAAGGAAACCATATAACCTCTTGAATATATACCATATGAAAAAGTGCAGCGCTAATAAACAAATTAAATGTGCTATATCAAAGACTGGCCACACCCTCAAATAGACAGTATGAAGTCCATAGGAACAATGTCCGGTAAATGATAAATAGATGAAATGGTGACTTTGTAACTCCCAGTGAGGCACTCGTCAAAACCGTGTAGGAAATATAAGAAATGCGCACTCACCAGATGCGTATTAGGTAAGCACAATATTAATAGCCAGAGGTCCCCTCTTATCCTATGGAAGCTGCAGTTTACACTGGACAGGCTGTCCCACAATACTGGCGCCTCGAGAGATCTTCTCTACTGGTGGAAGCTGCGATGGGGGTCAACTTATATGAGTCACTCTCCTCTGGGCCTCAGGGTGGTCACCATATGGTCCTGGGGGGTTAAATGCTCGATGTGGAGCAGAGAATAGTGGCCATAGTGTAGTAGGTCAAAATATAAATTATTTTATTAATAGTTAAAAGTAATGAACATACATAAAAGCAAATGGAGGCTATCGCCAATGAAATGTAGACAAAGCATGCAGCAAAACTGTTCATAAACCATTTAGAAAAACTGCCCAGCTGGATAGTTATGGGGGCCACCGGACCTCCTTGATCCGGTGGCGTAATGTCTCAGGTGTGTATGGCTCCTCCTTAACACGTTTCGCACACAAAGTGCATCCTCAGAAGGGGTGATGCCAAAGCAGCCTGGACATCTGTGCTGTGCTATTTATAGAAAAGGTTAGACACTAGAAAACGATCAGGCGCCATTTTGCCGATGACCAGCATAAACTGGGCATGTGCAGGAAGTTCAGGTGCCATTTTCTTGTAGTCATCTGAAGCACTGAGCAGCTTGTGAAGAGCACTGTCCCGATGCCCAAGCTAGTCATCTTAGGGAAGTGCAGACCAACAGGGCTAAGTATGCCTGTTATCTTATAATATAGCTGTATAGCTGAGCCTTGTGATCGCTCAAATGTCTGCGATCGTGGTCGTCCAGAAAATGATCAGGCGCCATTTTGCCGATGACCAGCATGAACTGGGCATGTGCAGGAAGTTTGGGCGCCATTTTCTTGTAGTCATCTGAAGCACTGAGCAGCTTGTGGAGTGCACTGTCCCAAACTAGTCATCTTAGGGAAGTGCAGACCAACAGGGCTAAGTATGCCTGTCATCTTAAAATATATATAATCTCTTAAAGAGCAGAAGGATAGTCATTTATATGCAAGATTATGCGCATATATTTATCTCATAACAAAGAAAGAGATTGAAAATGATGTAAAATTAGAAAATCAATAAGACGGGCGCTGCTGCGCCAGTGCGTATGCGCGGATGGTTCCGGGCGCCATTTTCTTAGAGCCAAACAAGTGAAGGCCAGAAGTCAATTACAGAGGGGGAACAGAAACTTATTGCATAACGTTAACAGCCTCATATATTAACCTGAACTTCATATGTGGCTCTGTTGTATAACGTACCACTGTTAGTGCACTGTTATTTCTATGAGTTTCACATGAATCCCAAATATTATGGTTGCATAAATATTAAATATTGGAACCATATATGATGAATTACATGATAAATATACTAATTATGTGATACAAAGTCGAAATTACCGGCATTGTAATAGAATGAAACAAAGGCATATCTAAAGGGTAAATGTAAAAAACGCATATAAAGTAAAATTAATAAAAATATCATAATAAAAAAGTTATTAATAAAAAGTATATTAATAGAAATTAATAAAAATAGGCTGCTCAGTGTTTGAGATGCAAGCGTGAATGAGTCTATCGGATAACATAATTGAATAACTGATTTGCAATAAAAACCATACGGTCAACATACACCGAAACAAACTAGACCGGGATAGAATGACCCTAAATAGGTTGTGACATAAATGTACCTAAAGAATATCCACAATATGTATCTATAATATAGGTACATATATACCCAATAAAATATAAACTGAACGTACTAAAAGGCCGTACAAAATGTGAAACATTTGATCTCTGAAAACGCATGACATTGAAACATAATGGCATAAAAACAGGGAGAACTGTACAAAGAAATAGAATTTAGATACACAGTGGTGGACAAGAGAATAATACAACATAGAATCAACTATTATCTATGAAGCAGTTGATGTCTACTTCGATGTTCAGGCGGGAGGGGGTCAGAGTCTTCAGATCATATATCCATCGGGTCTCCATCTGTGGGACCAATCTTTTCTTATTGGTACCCCTCCAATGGCTCTGAACTAAGTCAATGCCCATAAACTCTAAATGGGATGGGTCTCTCTGATGGTGGTATCTAAAATGCCTTGAAAGGGAGTGGTCTTTAAAACCTTTCTTAATGTTATTGACATGTTCCCTGAAGCGGAAAGTCTTTGATATAGCATATTTAATTTGTTTATTAACGCTGCACTTTTTCATATTGTATAGAAATACATTTACCCTGAATGACACACTTATGGGCTTCTCACTGCACAAGAGGGGAAGTATCTGGTGTGTTGTTCAGTTTGAAATACTGTTGAAGCTTTGAGAAGAGATTTTGTTCATTGAGGGGATTGGTAAGCAAAGAAGGGTTGAATCTCTGGAGTTTTAAGCGATATTTGATATCTGGTACACATAGTCATAGTCATTGTGGTTGGGCAGTGGTTGGAAATAAACATTGGTTCTAATGTAGAGGAATGCAAGTATGTGAGGTTTGGTTGCGATAAGAAAACGTAGTTCAGTCTAGAGTACTTCTGGCCAGGAACAGAAAAAAAACATGCAATCTTCCGAGTTTCGGTGGAGGGTACACCATGTATCGTGAAGAGATAAAAGCATCAACTGTGTTTTAATTTGTCTCAGGGCAAGAGATGGCAAGGAAGATGTGACATGGGAGGAGTCCAAAAGTGGGTGGAGTGGGAGAGTCGTATCTACTCCAAAAATTAGTAACCCCTGTTTAAAGGTGTTTAGGGGATTGCCAATCTTGCGGAAGAAAGTCATCTGGTTTTCATTGGGGTAATAAATATTGACTAGGGTCTTTTATTTTGAGTGCCTTTATTAAAGAGGTATCTTCCTTCTGGACCTGCTAGTTGGTCAGGGAGCTGAAATTTCACCAAAGACAAAATGTCATCTTATAAAAGCACTGAAGGCCAGATTAGTACATCAAATGTTTCCGAGCATGGTTTCTGTATAGGCATAGTGTCTGAGAAATGGGAGCCGAAGCGTGATTGGATGAGCAGGAGTGTAAAACATTAATATGGGCAAGAAACAAAAATTACTGTATTAGGACTGATGCTACAAAAATTGCAGTGTGTTGTCAGCAGATGGCTGGCAGTCATGACTGATACAGCAGATTAAATGGGAGCAAAGTCCCTTTATAAGGCAAAATAAAACAAGTATCAGCCATTATGTCTATAAAGATAGGAAAACAAACATAATGATAACGAGAGGATGAGATTTACAATAAGGATCCAGGTTTTCATCAAATGTACAAAACACAACTAAAATTAGTAAATTATTATTATACATGATTTATATAGCACCAACACTTTCCACAGCGCTTTACAAAATGAGGACAGACATTACTGTTGCAATACAATTTGGTACAAGAGGAATCAGAGGGCCCTGCTCGTTAACAGTTTACAATCTGAGAGGGAGGGTCAAGTGATAAATAACGTAGTAACTGTGGGGGATGAGCTGATGGAGAAAGTAAAAACACAGGGCATTAGCTAGAAGCAGGGTAGGCTATTTTAAAGAGAAGGGTTTTCAGGGCTCATCTAAAGATGGATAGGTTAGGAGATAGTTATAAAATAAGGTATATATGGGGAGGAGAGTGAAGGGATAGTACCCCAGAGAAGGAACAAAGAAAACTGTAATGCAACCTTACAGTCCCCGATGGTATCAAAGTGACATTTAGATAAATAAGTTATTTTAGGCTGCCATAAGGTGATAGACCAATAGCAAGCTGAAGTCCCATCTCTGCTAATTCTAGATCTAGCAAAGTGCCATATGGAACCAAGATGAATCTGTATACAAATGTCAGTAGGTCTTTGCTTTGGGGCATCATACTATGATTTTTCCTTCAAATTGTACAGTAAAGGTTTAAGTACACTTGGGATGTTTGATCAAACATGTAGAGAAGAGAAACTGCAAAGTACAGTAAATCAAATAATACAACCTAAATATGAAGTAAAGAACATACATCGCTGAGGTGCGCAGTAAACCTGAGGCAGGTACTGGAAACTGGATCAAGGTTTTGCAATTAAACTATAACACACAGTTATGAGATTATAAACGCTACTGTACAGATTTACTTAGCCACTTCAAGTCCGGACACTTTCACCCCCTTCCTGTCCAATCCATTTTTTTTTTTTTACACTGATTGCTTTTACACCCATAAAGGCTGTAAAAGCAATCATAGCTCCTTTTCTCTGGCTGTATTCTGTGAGAGGTACCATACAGCGATTGGTGTCGCTGATCGCGGTGCTGCGTGCTCCCAAGGAGCACGCACAGGCAGGGAATGAGGGAGGACGTTTATAAACAGCCACCCGCTCCTGCACTGCTCACGTCCAGACGTTTATGTACATGGGCCAGATGGGAAGTGGTTAATAGCCATCGTACGAAGAATATACACTGCTCATAAAAATTAAAGGAGCACTTTGAAAACACATCAGATCTCAATGGGGAAAAATATCATGCTAGATATCTATACTTATATGGACTGGGTAATGTGTTAGGAACGTACAAATGCCCCATAATTTGATGGAAATAAAAATCATCAACCTACAGAGGACTGAATTCAAAGACACCCTGAAAATCAAAGTGAAAAATTATGCAGCAGGCTAGTCCATTTTGCTGAAATTTCATTGCAGCAACTCAAAACGGTACTCAGTAGTTTGTATGGCCCCTATGTACTTGTATGCATGCCTGCCAACGTCGGCGCATGCTCCTAATGAGATGATGGATGGTGTCCTGGGGTATTTTCTCCCAGATCTGGACCAGGGCATCACTGAGCTCCTGGACAATCTGAGGTGCAACCTATCAGCATCGAATGGACTGAAATATGATATCACAGAGGTGTCCTATTTGATTTAGGTCAGGCGTGGGCGCCATTCAATGGTATCAATCCCTTCATCCTCCAGGAACTGCCTGCATACTTTCGCCACATGAGGCTGAGCATTGTCGTGCACCAGGAGGAACCCAGGACCCACTGCACCAGCGTAGGGTCTGACAATGGGTCCAAGGATTTCAACCAGCTTTTGACTATCGACGTTGTCCATACTCAACATAGCCACCAGCACTCACTCTACACTTAGAATGGCCAAACTGGTGGGACTACAAGGATCCATATTGTAGTACCTGTCACGTACCTCAGCTGTTGATTAAAGGTCTTGAAGACAAATTAAAAAGAAAAAAGAAAGTTTCTCTGAAAAATAAAGAGCACAAAGATTCCCAGCATTTTGTTTCTTTGCATACTGTCCTACTCCTGAAGGTAGTGCTAAATCCCAGTGGTCAGAAATCAAAATCTTAGCTGTGACCTTTAATGAATGGAAGATTAAAGAAATGATTTTAACTTTAAGCCAGCTACAGACAGAATTGCAAAATACTCTATCATCTAACCAATGAACGGTTACCCGCCCCCCAAGAGTACAAGCGTATTTTTTTTTTTTCTTTTTACTTTTTATTTTTCTATTTAAATATTTTATTAAATTTTCAAAATATCACATTTATACAAACAAACCATAAACAAATAAACACATAAAACTACCACAGATTTGATTGTCATAATATCTGATTGTTTAACCAAAAGTCCTTAACATTTCCCCTCCCCAACCCACCCCCCCACTACCTACCCCCCCCTCCTTCCAACCCCCCAAAACCTCCACTCTGCATCTTTCCTACTCCCTCTGGAGATCCCAATTCAGAAACATATCCACATTATTTCTCTAATACACTCCCATATACTCTAGGATTAATTCTTACTTCTTAAAATCCTCCCACCTTTTCCACTTGGCACAAAAACTCTCCATCTTAACTTCACTCAAGTGGTAAAGTTCTTACAATCTATATATCTGGTCCACACTATTTATCCAATCCTTAATTTTTGGTACCTCCTGTTTCTTCCAAAACGTGGGTATCAATCTCTTCGCTGCATTAAGATAACACAATAAACCATATTTTTTTATATTTCTTAACCGAAAGTTTAGTACCATGGAATAGGCAAGTCTCTGGGTCTTTTGGGATATCAACGTCCTTTATTTTCTGAATCATGTCTACTATTTGCCCCCAAAACAGTAGACCAGGTTATTTTCTTGATAAAAAAAAATCCCTTGAACAATTATTTAATAAAAATAAAATAAGGATTTACTAGGACATTATGTACAATGGTTATGCAGCTACATTTTCCCCCTTTTCTCCTATAGACCTATACAGCACATAACATTATAGAAAACAAAATAACAGAGTTAGCAGAGAAAAAGCTAGGAAACACATCTAGAAAGAAAGGCTGATTTGCAAAACCAGAGCAGAGCAAAAAAAAAAAGAGCAAATGTGAAGCAGTTGCCCACATTGTTACAAATGCACACCACCCTATTGGACAGCGATTTCTAACAGTCAGTTTTATTTACTCAGTAGAATCAAATTTATTTTCTCATTGACTGTCTTTGTGTTTTTGTATCACCAGTACTCTGCTGAGTGGCAGGGCCTGAATAATTCATCTACTCTGCTACAACATGTCAGTACTTCAAGTTAAGCCTTCTATGTGATTCTGTTAGTAGACACTGCATACTATTGGGTGTCACTGGGATATTTGATCCAGTTCCTTGTATGTCACGGTGCTCAGGAAAACAGACTCAGAAGAGACAGAGCAATGTGTCAGATGTCTGGACAGATCAAGAGCAGCAGCTTATTACTGCTCTCAGTCCTCGTGCCTCCAACTACTACACTCATACTGAATTTCTGACAGCGCCTTCAGTCAATTTAAGTTATTTTGCTTGGAAACAGAAACTGGTGAGGATGTTTTACTCCCACAGCTTGCTGTACTTACTGCTTTGCGCTTTCAAGTAACTTAAAATGAATAACGATGCTGTCACAAGTGTAAAAAGAATAAATAAAAATAAAAATCTTACTGTCATTGAACAGTTTCTGCTTCTTTAAGCTCCTTTTGTCAAGCAGTGTCTATTATATTCTTTGCCTATCCATCAGCAAACAGAAATTATTCACGTTGGCTGTTAACAGAGAGAAGAGGTGATGTGTGGGGATCTGAGAACATGACCACCTTTCTGTAAAAAGGAGAGAGATAAAGGAGCTGAAGTGCATTAAAGATGTGCTTTAGGCTGGTTGATACAGTCTATTTTTTTCCCCCTTTATATGTATGACAATCCCTCACGCTAATTGGGCATCACTTGTATTTCGGAAAGGGAGAAGCCTTATTTGAAGAGTTAACTTAAAGGTTTCTGTTTGAGCACATTTGTAAGGAAGAGTGCCCATGTAAAACCATCTTTCAAAAACAGATGTCATATTTGAAACATAGGACATATGCTAACTTCCTATCTCATCACTCTTTAGAGCTTAAATATCACCCCAGCTCCACCCAAAGAAAAAGCTACTTATATTTAACAATAAATAAATAACCTGTCAAAAGTTAACAAAGACATACTGTATATTCAGAGTTGTAAGCAAAAGGCATCTAAATATGCTACAACCTAGCCTCTAAGGGTGGCTATAAACACCCCAATTGTAACAAGTGAAGCAATAAGCTTTGAATATTAGTGTAGATAATCTGGTTGTCAGGATACTTCCTATGGGGACAAAAAAAAACAAGTATGTCCTTTCTGGTTGTCAGAAGTAGTGGTGGGCCAAACACCCCTGTGTTCGGCTAGTGGCCAAACATTCAAACCTCATGAATGTTTGACCGCAAACTTCAAACTCAATGCAAGTCTATGGGATTCGAACTTGTAAATTCAAAAGTGTCCATTTTGAAGGCTTATATGCAAGTTATTGGCCATAAAAGGTGTATGGAGACTCGGATACTGCCATGAGGGTCATGAATCAGTTAAAAAAAGAAATAACAAAGTACCATTAATAAAATTTTTATTCAGGTCTGGCAGGAAGGTTAGGAAGGACCCCGCAGTAAAAAATAAAAAAAAAGTGCATGGGGTTCCCCATAAAAGCCATACTCCACCTCCCAAAAATGGGGAGAAAGTGTGGGGTTCCCACCCCCAAAAAATGGTGGGGGAGAGTGTGGGGTACCCCCTAAATTCCTACCAGACCCTTGATCCGAGCACAGGTCTGGCAGTGGTTTACTAGGCCATGTGCCCTTAGCCATGGGACAGTATCCCCAGGCCGATGGGGACAAGGGCCTCTTCCCCATATCCTTGGGCCGGTGGTTGTGGGGGCCCATGGGCAGGGGGATCATTAGCATCAGGGTTCACCTTTACATAAGGGGGCACCCTGATGCTGCCATCATCCTTGTTTATGAGTAAGGGGTAAAACAACAGTTTTTGACAAGTCCTTTAATTAGAAAAAAGCCAAAAAAATGGTTCCATCATTGTAACCTATTGTCAATGCCAGCGCCCAGGGTTGTCACGACAATGCAGACAACTCCGAAATAAAAAAAAAAAATTAAAACATTTTAAAAATGCTGCCCGCCGACCAGTCTGCACCCACCGAACACTCAACACAAACTAGACATTTGCCAGTCAAATGTAAACAATTGGGTGGTGATGTCACTGCTAGCTCCGCCCATTTGTGCTGGGATTGGCCTGACCTGTGGTCCAGTGCATTGTTTTCGCCAATCATGGCTCTCACAATGCACTTTACTATAAAATCTGTTTCTTAAACCCGCTGAAGTCCATTGAGGGACACAGGGCTGAACTGTTGCCACTAGACACTGGCAAAAAAAAAAAAAAAATATATTGAGGTCAGGCACTAATGTCGGACAAGTAGGCCTGGCTCGCATTCTCTGCGCTAATTCATCCCAAAGGTGTTCTGTCGGGTTGAGGTCAGGACTCTGTGCAGGCCAGTCAAGTTCCTCCACCCCAAACTCACTCATCCATGTCTTTATGGACCTTGCTTTGAGCTCTGGTGCGGTCATTTTGGAACAGGAAGGGGCCATCCCCAAACTGTTCCCACAAAGTTGGGAGCATGAAATTGTTCAAAATGTCTTGGTATGTTGATGCCTTAACAGTTCCCTTCACTGGAACAAAGGGCCAAGCCCAACGCATGAAAAACAACCCCACAACATATTCCCCCCTCCGCCAAACATTACACTTGGCACAAGTACTGTTCTCCTGGTAACTACCAACCCAGACATGCCCATCGGATCGCCAGAGAGAGAAGCGTTATTCATCACTCCAGAGAACACGTCTCCACTGCGCTAGAGTCCAGTGGCGGCATGCTTTACCCCACTGCATCTGACACTTTGCATTGTACTTGGTGATGTAAGGCTTGAATGCAGCTACTCAAACAAGGAAACCTATTCCATGAAGCTCTCTACGCACTGCTGTGTTAATTTGAAGGCCACATAAAGTTTGGAGGTCTTTAGCTATTAACTCTGACTGAGCTGGCGACTTCTACGCACTGTGCGCTTCAGCATGCGCTGACCCCCTCTGTCATTTTCTGTAGCCTACCACTTTGTGGCTGAGTTGCTGTTGTTCCCAGTTGCTTCCACTTTGTTGTAATACCACTAACAGTTGGTTAGTGGTATTATTGTTGTGGAATATTTAGTAGCAAAAACATTTCACGGATGAATTTGTTGCACAAGTGACAACCTATCATGGTACCGTGCTTAAATTTACTGAGCTCCTGAGAGCTCCCCATTCTTTCATAAATGTTTATAGAAGCAGTTTGCATGCCTAGGTGCTTGATTTTATACACCTGTGGCCATGGAGGTGAATGAAACACCTGAATCCAATGATTTGGAGGGGTGTCCCAATACTTTCGGCAATATAGTGTGTGTATATATTTGTCCAAGGGACTAAATCGGGGTCTCCATCTACTTGTCCCTCATGACAATCTACTTGTCCTGATAAAAATAAAAAATTATCCCAAACCATATTTAAATCTGCGGTGCTATTAGGAATACCTGGGGCTTTCAAAAACGAAAGGGGCTTTATGGTGACTTAAACTTTAAATATTTTTAACATTGTTTATCTCCTACTCACCTCCCTGCGTGTCTCCAGCACCACACCCCCCAGAGAGAAGAGAAACTTTGCAGTGTGATGATTGGGTGCTCGTCAAGAAAAGGGAGTGTTAGGCTCTCTTTACGCTCATCAGAAGTGTATCTGCTGAGTGAGTAAATGAGGCACCGGCCCAAATGAGAAGAAAAAAAAAAAAGGATTCATTCAAGGTTACCCTTGCACACAGAAGCACTTGGGTAATCAGTACAAGCGCATGCTGAGCAGCCAAATCATGCTCTCTCTCTCACTATATATATTTTTTTTTAGGAGCCTGGAAGGCATTGCAGCAGCGATCAGCAGATCATGGGTGTAATGCAGGACTCCTGCACACTGTCAGTGTATTCTGTCTGTCCGGACCTCATATGGGTGCAAGCAGTTTCACACCGACAGGAAGAATAAATTAACTGCCAGAGCGCTGAACAGCACCGTGGTAGTTGAGAACTACAAGCTGACAGTCACAAACGAAGTCAGTACATGTAGTTGAATTTTAAAAAGTGACAGGCAGGTACAAGGTACTTTTCTCTGTACTGCTGTTACACAGAGGGCTTGTATAGCCAAGCTGCTGCAGGAGCGGGAACATGTTCCACCCTAAAAGTAACGTGTTCCCAAAGGTGAACCTATCCTTTATTCCTTTCGTTGCAGGAGCCCTTTTTGTGTTTTTTTGTTTTTCTTTGCACACTTTAAAAAAAAAAAAAAAATGACTTTAGGCCTGACGATAAAACCAGAAAACAGTATATTTTCTGAAAACAGACACCCTAGAGAATAAAAAAGTTGTAGTTCAAATACTTTATGTCACACAATATTACTATACAGCTAGGAAACACAAAATTTCAGTTAAAAACACATTTAAGTTAATTTTAGGGCACAATAAGGCAATGCATTAACCAATTTTTTTGTAAACTATAAATGATGAGGTTACACCGAGTTAATAGATACCCTACATGTCAAACCTTAAATTTGTGTGCACTTGTGAAATGAAGACAAACTTTAGTACACTAATATTTTTTTATAGGCAACACTTTTAAAGCCCCCTCTAGGTTATCAGTTTAGCGTCATGGAGTAGGTCTGGTGATAGAATTATTGCTCTCATTCTGGTGTGTGCGGCAATATGTAATGTGTATCTCAATTGACGTTTTCACGCATAGGCGCCCTGACGTGTGTGTTTATATTTGTATGTGCGTATATGTGGGGGGCCTCAACATTTTTTTTTATTTATTTTTTTAGGGGGGTAGGGGTTGTGTGTTTAGGTTTTTTACAATTAATTTTATTTCTTTTTTAACAACTTTTTTTTTACCATCACATAGGGGACAAAAAATCCCATATGTGATGATTTTTTGGTGACAGGTTCTCTTTAAGACACCCAGGGCCTAAAAGACCCAACATGTCTCCCCTGTGCTCCATTTAATGTAATGCAGTGCACATTCCACTGCTTTCCTGATCCTCTGAGAGGCAATTAGATATTCCCTGGATCAACTTTGCCTATAAATATTAGTATTCAGTTATATAATGTGTATCTAGGAAATAATCCAGGCCTTTTTTAAAGCAATCTACTGAGCTGGCCAGAACCAACTCTTGAGGGAGTCTATTCCACATTTTCACAGCTCTTACTGTGAATAAACCTTTCCATATGTGGAAATTAAATCTCTTTTCCTTCAGACCTAAAGAGTGCCCCCTTGCCCTCTGTGATTCTAATATTCTAATAGTTTTATATAATACTGCAACATCCACACATGTAGGACACCCAACATTAGAGGTGATTTATTCTTCCAAAGCAAATACACTTTGCAGGCTGGTACTGACTAGTATTCCAGTGTTTCTCTTCTCTCTCAGTTGTTCTCCATCCCTGAGCTAATGTGAACCCAGCACTGATGGAGAGGGGCAGGGGAGGGTCAAACTAGGTTGCTGTGAAGGCAGCTGACATCCTCCTTATCAATGATGTAATTTGTTGTCAGGATGCCGGTGGCTAGAAGGTCATAATGGAGCACAATAAAAACCTGTGGCTTTGTGTAACTAAAAGGCAGGCTTGTTCCATGCGCTGCCTTGTATACAAGTTTTGGGCAATTTTGTAGACATCCTGCCACGGCACCCCTGAAGAAACCTCAAGGCACCCTGGTTAAGAAAGGCTGCTCTAGCCAAAACCTGGCCATGCACCACTACAAATTTCAGACTTTTGTTTGCCATCATAGAGCCAACTAATTTAGTTTGAAGGAACCAAAAACTTAATTCAGACCTGCTATTTGAATAGTATCCCAGCCATTTTAAACAGATTTATTGTGTGCCTAACACACACACACACACACACACTACAATATGCATATTTTTCATCAATGGGAATCATATGCATTATTAGAATGTCATTCTTTCAGATAAGAAATTAGGAAGCTTTTCCATCCTGAAAATGTGACCTCACTAACCATTAGAAAATCAAGTATTTTGAATATACATTGTGGGGTTAGCTCTGGTGGGGGGGGATCACCTTCCCTGGGAAAAAAAGGTAGACCGCACTGCAGGATTTCTTCAAAATCTGACTGTTTTTCAGTTTTATTCAATGGTTTGCAAAATGTTAAAACAAACAAAACAGAAAAATAAACCCTTGCCATCCAGGCACTAACTAAACACAGAACTTTGCCTATCTCACTGGTGAAGGGCTTCTCCCTGTCACCAACAAAACAATAAGCAAACCTTTTTCCTTTTTTGTGTAACACGCACTTTCATGCACAGCTCTCTCAGGAATGGCTCTCTGAGTCCCAGGCCAAGAGCAGCTCCTTGCTCCAGCCCTGCCTTATTTATAGCACCTGCTGGTGGTCATCAGTGGACCACAAAATCAGGTCCGGAACCACCTTTGCCATAGTGGCCCAGAAAACCCGGAGTGGAATTCACCTTAAACTCCCAAGTATGACCGAATGCGAGGTGACACATAGCGTCCGTCGATCACCTCGCTGTTCATACTGTCACATACCCCCCCCCCCCTCTGCTCAAGCCACTGTGGCTGAGCAACTGTCCCAACCTGGTAATGGATACGGGAAAGGGCATCTACATTATTCTGCAGTTTCCCTGCTCTGTGCTCCACTGTAAATTTAAACACTTGTAGCGCAAGAAACCACATTGTCACTCGACTATTTTTCTCCTTGTTATTGCACATCCACTTGAGCGGGGCATGATCAGTAACCAATGTGAACTGTCTTCCCAACAGGTAATATGTCAGGGCCTCCAAGGCCCATTTGATGGCCAAACATTCCTTCTCAACAATTATATAATTCCTCTTGTGTTTGTTAGGCTTTCTACCACGGGGTGCTCCTCCCCTTCTCTGATTTGGGACAGTACAGCACCGAGTCCCACATCAGAGGCATCAGTCTGTACCACAAAGTCTGTTGTGAAATCTGGGGTCACAAGCACAGGTTGGGCACAGAGAGCTTGTTTCAACCTTTGAAATGCTGTCTCTGCCTCAGGATTCCCCTCAATCATGACCGACCCCCTACCTTTTGTCAGATCTGTCAGTGGGGCTGCAATGGTGGCAAAATTGGGTATAAAACGCCTGTAGTATCCTGGATTCCAAGAAATGCCCGGACTTGCTTTTTATTTACAGGTTGGGGCCACTTTTGAATCGCCTCAATTTTATTGATCTGAGGCCTAATGAGACCTCGACCAATAATGTAGTCAAGATATTTGGCCTCCTCCAAGCCTATGGCACACATTTTGGGGATGGCGGTAAGACCTGCTTTCTTAAGCGAATGTACTACTGATTGCAAGCGGGATAAATGGACTGTGGATGATGACATCGTCCAAATAAGCAGCTGCGTATTGGCGATGTGGTCTTAGCGTTTTGTCCATCATTCTTTGGAATGAGGCAGGAACACCATGCAAACCA
Source organism: Staurois parvus (assembly GCF_062004578.1). Lineage (NCBI taxonomy): Eukaryota > Metazoa > Chordata > Amphibia > Anura > Ranidae > Staurois > Staurois parvus. Next base: position 3,878,160 of record NW_028318295.1, read on the forward strand.
AACGGCATCCGCTTATATTGGAAGGACCCCTCAGGGGTAGAGAATGCCATCTTTTCTTTTGCAGATTCAGTTAGGGGAATCTGCCAATAGCCTTGCGCCAAATCTAAGGTAGTTATGTAACAAGCCGTTCCCAACCTGTCAATGAGCTCATCCACCCGAGGCATCGGGTATGCATCGAATTTAGACACACTGTTCAATTTCCTGAAATCATTACAAAATCAAATTGTTCCATCTGGCTTTGGAACCAACACTATGGGGCTTGACCACTCACTGTGCAATTCCTCAATCACTCCCAACTCTAACATGTCCTTCATTTAATTTGCCACTGCTTCCCACCTGGCCTGGGGTATTCTATAGGGCTTTACATTTACACGGACACCCGGCTGGGTAACTATGTCATGCTGTATTACTGTGGTCAGTCCAAGTAGGTGAGAGAAGAAATCTCCATTATTTCTCGCAAACTCCTTAACGTCATTCTATTGGGCTACTGACAAGGTTTCAGTTATAGGTACCTGAGGGGCCACGGGGACCACGTCCTTTTTGGGGCTTGGTACTGCCAATAAACTCTCTGTGTCCTTCCAAGGTTTTAAGAGATTCACGTGATATATTTGCTCAGGTTTCCTTTTCCCTGGCTGGTAAACTTTATAGCTTACTTCACCTACTTTCTCCCTAATTTCAAAGGGACCTTGCCACTTTGCAAGGAATTTACTTCCCACGGTGGGAACTAGCACTAGCACTCTATCCCCAGGGTTGAAGGTACAGATCCTGGCACCCCGGTTATAAACCCTTCTCTGGGCCTCTCGGGCTTGCTCCATGTGTTCCCGTACAAGCGGCATGACAGCTGTGATTCTATCCTGCATCTGTGAAATATGCTCGATGATGCTTCTAAAGGGCGTGGTCTCTCCCTCCCATGTTTCTCTTACGACATCTAGCAACCCCCCGGGATGTCTACAGTAGTTCAAAAGGCGAGTACCCTGTAGACGCCTGAGGTACTTCTCGTATAGCAAACATGAGGTACGGTAACAAAAAATCCCAATTTCTCCCATCTTTATCCACCACCTTTTTTAACATATTTTTAAGCATCTTGTTAAATCTCTGCACAAGCCCATCGGTTTGGGGGTGGTAGACCAAGGTACGGAGATTTTGAACAACTTGCATAATTCCTTCATGACTCTGGACATAAATGGCGCGCCCTGATCCATTAATACCTCTTTTGGAATACCTACACGACTAAATACCCGGGCAAACTCTCTGGCGATAGTCTTAGCAGAGTATTACGCAAGGGAATGGCTTCAGGATACCGGGTGGCATACTCAAGTATCACCAGTATGTGCTGATGGCCCCAGGCAGACTTTACTACTGGACCCACTAGATCCATGCCCGTTCTTTCAAAAGGTACTTCAATTATGGGTAAAGGTACCAGTGGACTGCAAAAATGTGGCAAAGGTGCAGAATACTGATATTCTGGGCATGACTCACAATACTCTTTGACATCTGCATGTAAACCTGGCCAAAATAATCTCTGGGTTATCCTCTCCTTCGTTTTCTCCACACCAAAGTGTCCACCCATTATATGTCCATGGGCTAAATCTAGTACCATCCAGCGAAAGGGTTTGGGGACCACGAACGGTTCTACCACCTCCTCCCCTTGCTTTACCACTCGATACAGTAAGTTATTTTTAAGAGCCATGTAGGGAAAAGACACCCCTACATCATTTTCAACTGGTTCCCCATCAATCATTTTAATGTTTTCTCGGGCTCTATTAAGTGTGGAATCTTTCAGTTGTTCCGTACAAAAATCCTCTTTTCTGACATCTAGGTCAGGCACCACATTCTGTCCACTCTCAGAGCCAGAGATAATCTCTTGTTCAGTATCCTCAATGTCTGGGTTGGAATCCAGCTCCTCCTGCTCCCCAGCCATTACAGAGAAAGGAAAAGGATGTACGCCTTCCTCGGACACACCAACAGTTTCCACTTCCACTTTGCAGTCAAAGGGGTCAGGAGTGAGTTCAGGTGTTTCCCCAGCAGGGGGAGCTCGGTCCTCCTGACGCCCCTCCTTGTCCCATAACCTACAGAAAAGGGGAAAATCTCTCTAGGGCTCTGTGGCCCTAAAATCCCAATGAATCTTATAAGCCCTGCTCAGATAACCTGGTGTTCTGTAGTCCAAATCAGAAGTATGCAGCCTAGGGTGACAACTCCACTCCTTCACAACTCAACGCAAATTGTAATTTTGGGATTATCAAGTGTCACGGTTTGTCATGCTTGCTCCTCTCCCTCACTGCAGCTTCCCCCACCTCTCCCCCCTCTTATCTTGTCACGGCTCTTTGAAAGCTGAACCACCCAGGATGAGAGGTGTGACTTTCGTCACCCTCCGTCCCCTATCCCTCTCAACCGGAGGGGGAGAGATAGCCATCCACTGGGAAGTTCACACCTCCCCAGCCACTCGGCCACTGAGATGTCCGGGCCGCGGCAGTCAACCTGACGCCGCACGGCCCCGACGAGTACAGCACGTGCACAAGAGCTTCCCGTGCCTGCACTGGCCAACAGACAAAGGCCGCGCTCTCGAGAGCGCGGCCCATATCAAGGGGGCATGCCTCATTGCCTGGCAATGCGGCACAGGGCCGGCCATTGCCAGGGCAACCCAGAAGCGTCCTGCACTGCTTTAAAAGGCCGTCACGGGACCAAGCCGCACTCTCTTCCTCCTGTTCCACTGCTGGAGCCGCAATCCGCTGGGAGGCCGAGCTGAGCTGAGCACTCTGCAGGAGACCCCCCAAAGGTCAAGACTATTATTCGCTACCACTCTGCAATACCCCAGGGTTGGAAGTACCTGCTGCCCTCTGCTAAATACCCCAGGGTGGGAGTATCCGCAGCCATCCCCAATGAGCACTCTGCAGGAGACCCCCCAAAGGTCAGTACTATTATCCGCTGCCACTCTGCAATACCCCAGGGTTGGGAGTACCCGCTGCCCCTCTACTAAATACCCCAGAGTGGGAGTATCCACTGCCATCCCCTTCATACTCTGGGGCCCGGATTACCCACTGTGCTGTGTGCTAGAGTGCTTTGCTGTGGGCCCCATGATACCTTATCTAATACTCTGGGGCCCGGGTTATCCACTCTGCTGTGTGCTGAGGAGGTTCCCCCCCCCCTTTGTTCCTGTCGCCTGCTGTGAGCCAGGACCTACCTGCCAGAGTGTCTGCAAGTCACCTACCTCCCTGGAAGCCGCCTGCTGCCGAGCGTCCTCAAGCCACCTACCTCCCTGGAAGCCGCCTGCTGCTGAGCGTCCGCAAGTTGCCTACCTCCCTGGAAGCTGCCTGCTGCTGAGCATATGCAAGATGCCTATCGTGAGTGTCCCTAGAAGCCATGAACTGCCCCTATTGTGTGCTCAGACTACCCTTGCCATGAACTGTCCCTATTGTGCGTTCAGACCACCCTTGTCATGGACTGCCCCCCTGAGTGCTTGAGCCATGGCTACCCGTTGAGTCCTTGTGAGGTCAGGCCCCACAGTCAAGGTCCCGCTGAGTCCCTGTGAGGCTGTTGTTGTCCCTAGAAAGCTGTGTGGGAGCTGTGCTGAGGCCAAGCCCCACAGCCAGAGTCCCGTTGAGTCCCCGTGAGGCTGCTGTTGTCCCTGGAAAGCTGGGTGGGAGCTGTGCTGACGTCAGACCCCCTAGTCAAGGTCCCGCTGAGTCCCCATGAGCCTGATGTCCCTAGAAAGCTAGGTGGGAGCTGTGCTGAGGTCAGACCCCCTAGTCAAGGTCCCGCTGAGTTCCCGTGAGCCTGATGTCCCTAGAAAGCTGGGTGGGAGCTGTGCCGAGGTCAGACCCCATAGCTAAGGTCCCGTTGAAACCCCGTGAGCCCGCTTACCGTGAGTGTCCCTACAAGCTACATGTTGCTGAGTGCCAAGAGCTGCCCCGATTGAGTGCCTTCCATAGTTCAATAAAGCTTTGTTTGTTTACCTTCTTCTTTGTGTGTTCTGTCCTGCCTACGCTTCCGTCACATTGGTGGCAGCAGTGGGATTCAAACCCACGCCCCCGAAGAGACTGGACTGTCCCCCCACCCGGGCATCCGAGCAGCGGCACAGGAGGAAGAGAGAATCGCCTGGTCCCGTGCCGGCCTTTTAAAGCTTCTGAGTTGCCCCTGACAGGGGCTGCGCTCTCTAGAGCGCGGCCTTTGCCTGTTGGTGTGTGCAGGCGCGGGAAACTCTTGTTGACTGCTGCGGCCCAGACATCTCGGTGGGGGGGCCCGCCCCTTCCCTGGCCGAGTGGCAGGGGAGGTGTGAATTTCCCAGCTGGAGAGATAGGGGATGGAGGGTGACAAAAAACACACCTCTCATCCTGGGTGGCTCAGCTTCAAAGAGCCGTGACAAGATGAGAGGGGGGAGAGGTGGGGGAAGCTGCAGTGAGGGAGAGGAGCAAGCATGGCACACCGTGACATAAAGAAAAAAATTGTATGGCATTTTGGTCTAATTATTTTTAAATATTTTGCAGGATTAGCAAGTACAGGTACAAAAAAATCCCAAAAAACAAGAAACACCTACCAGATTTAAGGACAGTTAGGCTGCAATCGATTATTTTTAATTCCTGGGTTTAGATGCATTTTAACCACCGCCCACCATATAGTCCAATGATGGGTGCAAGGTGGTTCTCTCGTTCTGAGAGGACGTCATATGACGTCCTCCCATTCTCACCGCTCAGGGAGCGCGCAGTGTGGCGATCGGTAGTGCGCTGTGTCGGATCACCGATCATGGTAAGAGCCGAAGATGTCAGCTCGGTCATGTGATTAGCTGTGTCCAATCACAGCTGATCACATGTAAACACGGAAATGCCAGTTATCGGCATTTCTCTCCTCTCGAGCTGTCACGCTGACAGCTCGAGAGGAGAGGAGAGCCGGTAATCGGCTTTCCGTGGAGGGGACATGTACACTGATGATCAGTGTGCCCTGATGATCAGTGTAGCCCCAGCAATGCCACCTGTCAAAGTCCATCAGTGCCAGTGCCGATCAGTGCCACATCAATGCCACATATCAGTGCATACCAGTGCACATCAATGCCACATATCAGTGCCCATCTGAGCTGCCTTTCAGTGTCATCCACCAGTGCCAGTCAGTGCCAATCAGTGCCACCTATCAGTGCCAGTCAGATTTGCCTATCAGTGCCACCAAAGAGTGCCAGTCAGTGCTGCCTAACAGTGCCATATATCAGTGCCATGTATCAGTGCCATGTATCAGTGCCCATCAGTGATGCCTGTCAATGCCCATCAGTGCCACCTACCAGTGCCCATCAGTGCCACCTATCAGTGTTCATCAGTGTAGCCTATCAGTGCCCATCACTGCAGCCTCATTAGCGCTCATCAATGAAGGAGAAAAATCTATTTTTTACAAAATTTTATAACAAAAACAAATTTTTCAGTGTTTTTTTGGATTAAGAAAAAATAAAAAACCCAGAGGTGAATAAATACCACCAAAAGAAAGCTCTATCTTTAAAAAAAATGCTAAAAATTTCATAGGGGTACAGTGTTGCATGACCGCGCAATTGTCATTCAAAATGCGACAGCGCTGAAAGCTGGAAATTGGCCTGGGACAGGAAGGGGGTATAAGTGCCCAGTAGGCTAGTGGTTAAAAACACTATAAAATGTAATGTTGGCAATTGTAGAATTAATGAGGAAGAAATGTGCTGCCAGAAAGCATTTTGATCTGACTAAATTTAAATGTTTTGCTTATTTTTATTGACTATGCAATGCAATGCTGACAGTAAAGAAAATACAGATGCTAGATAAATTTGTTTCCTTAAAAACATATTTACGTACATTAAAAATAAAAGGTCATTCAAAATGGTCAGTACAACTATGCTATGACATAATCCTCTGTTATCTTCCATGGATAACTACAATGTATTCGGCAGCAGAAGAAATGTTATGTCCCCTATAAGCAGTTACATGCTTTACTCTTAAATGCTGTATGTGCTACCAGAACAGTCAATCAATGAATATGCCTTGGGCATCTCTTCCTCCTTGTTCAGCAGATGAGTCATTTACCCTTAACCAGAGGGTAAACTGTACAGCAAATATTGTGGATTCAAAGAGTACAGATGAAATGTATTTGTCCTAAGGAGCTGGAGGTTGTGGCTCCTATAATTAAGCCATGACCCATGTCAAGGCAAATCTCAAGTCACCTTTAAAATTATGTTATGAAACTTAAAAAACAAACACATAGTGTAATCAAATAATGTAAATGCCTACATTGTTTATTGTCTGGGATTTTTTTTAAGACATGTCCTTTAACCTCTTTACAACCAGAGTTGTTTTTTGTTCAAACATTGTTTTTCTTTGCTCGGACATTTTAACGTTTTTTTGTTTTTTTTGTGGAAGTAAACAACATACTGGCAGGGACAGGGAAGTGACAGCGTTTCACCAAATGAGCTGTCAGAAAGGTAAGTACACTGTCACTTTTAATACAATTATACTTTTATATACAAAGTGTATTTAAACCCAAGAACAAAAATGTAATATATTACAGCTCACCAATCCCTAGATGTGGTTTCTGAATTTGTTTCTTTATTCCTTTATTTTCAACTGGTGGTCCTAGCAGTAGCACAATTCCTGGCCTTGGTTGACAATGTTCACTCACCGTTCTGTAGTTATGGGGGAAAAATATTGTCACCCTAGGACATGAAATGTGTTAGGACTACAGAACATCTTTCACTCATCTCTTAACAGAGGGGAGGTGCTCTGTAGTATACAGAACACAATTGGGAAGGGCAGATATTTGATGGGACTGATCAGTGCAGCTCAGAGAGCTCTGGAAGTTGCAAGATAAAGGATTTCTAGCAGGATTAACATGTACAGGTGAAACTCGAAAAATTAGAATATCGTGCAAAAGTTAATTTATTTCAGTAATGCAACTTAAAAGGTGAAACTAATATATGAGATGGACTCATTACATGCAAAGCAAGATAGTTCAAGCCGTGATTTGTCATAATTGTGATGATTATGGCTTACAGCTCATGAAAACCCCAAATCCACAATCTCAGAAAATTAGAATATTACATGCAATCAATAAAACAAGGATTGTACATAGAACAATATCAGACCTCTGAAAAGTATAAGCATGCATATGTACTCAGTGCTTGGTTTGGGCCCCTTTTGCAGCAATTACTGCCTCAATGCGGTGTGGCATGGAAGCTATCAGCTTGTGGCACTGCTGAGGTGTTATGGAAGACCAGGATGCTTCAATAGCGGCCTTCAGCTCTTCTGCATTGTTCGGTCTCATGTCTCTCATCTTTCTCTTGGCAATGCCCCATAGATTCTCTATGGGGTTCAGGTCAGGCAAGTTTGCTGGTCAATCAAGCACAGTAATCCCACGGTCATTGAACCAGGTTTTGGTGCTTTTGGCAGTGTGGGCTGGAAAATGAAGTCAGCATCCCCATAAAGCTTGTCTGTGGAAGGAAGCATGAAGTGCTCCAAAATCTCCTGGCAGACGGCTGCTTTGACCCTGGACTTAATGAAGCACAGTGGACCAAAACCAGCAGATGACATGGCTCCCCAAATCAACACAGACTGTGGAAACTTCACACTGGACTTCAAGCATCTTGCAGTGTGTGCCTCTCCATTCTTCCTCCATACTCTGGCTCCTTGGTTTCCAAATGAGATGCAAAAGTTGCTCTCATCAGAAAAGAGGACTTTGGACCACTAAGCAAGAGACCAGGTCTGTTTTTATTTACCCAGGTAAGATGCTTCTGACGTTGTTTGTTGTTCAGGAGCGGCTTGACACGAGGAATACGACATCTGAAGCCCATGTCCAGGATACGTCTGTGGTAGCTCTTGATGCACTGACTCCAGCCTTAGTCCACTCCTTGTGAAAGTCCCCAACACTTTTGAATGGCCTTTTCCTGACAATCCTCTCCAGGCTGCGGTCATCCCTGCTGCTTGTGCACCTTTTTCTTCCACACTTTTCCTTCCACATAACTTTCTATTAATGTGCTTTGATACAGCACTTTGGGAACATCCAACTTGTTTTGCAATTACCTTTTGAGACTTTCCCTCCTTATGGAGGGTGTCAATGATGGTTATCTGCACAACTGTCAGGTCAGCAGTGTTTCCCATGATTGTGATTCCTACTGAACCAGACTGAGAGACCATATAAAGGCTGAGGGACCCTTTTTAGGTGTTATGGCTTAATTAGCTGAGTGGGACACTTTGAGCCTGACTGCAAGCAGTGTAGTGTGAGAGTGTGCTCTGATACCCTTGGAGGCCTCATTTGGGCTTAGGCCTCAATTTTGGGCTGTAGCCCAGTATACTATGGCCGAGCCCGTCCGTAATCCGGGCGGGGGACCCCCCCCCACCCCCAGGGTGAGCCTAGTACCGGTCCCATGGATGTGGAGGACCTGGGAAGTGCCTCTACAGAGGGTGAAAGCTATGCCACATATTGTGGTCGAGTGACAGCTCATGTGGCCAGGATTAAGAAGGAGGAGGAGAGGCTGACCAAGATGCGGCTGGATCTCAAGAAAACAAAATCCAGTTATGAAGGAGTGTGGAGCACCAAGAGGCAGCTGATGAGACCCGAGCTGGACGCCATGGAGCAGGCTGTCCATCGGCAAGGCAACCTCATGTCATCCCTGAAGCAAGCCAGCGGGATCCTGAGGGAGAAATTTTACAACGAGGAGAGCTTCAGACAAGCCAGGGATTTATCGGTGGCGGCGGTGAGAGGGCGGTCTGTGGAAGAGGCATCGTCCGGGGACCAATCTGAGCCGGCCGGAGCACCAGTGACGTCGGGTGGGCATTCCCTAGCCGGAGGGAGCGCACCAATGGCAGTGGAAGTGGGTCTGGAGGCAGGAGCGAAGGAGACACAGGGATCCATCCCTGCTAAGCAGCAGCCGCCGCAACCGTAGTGGGGGTCACAGGAGACTCCCAGTGATGGTGCGGCTGGGCTGCAGTTCATCACGGAGCTGGAGTCTCTGCTTGAAGGCAGGTGCTTTGCATTTACATCGGAGGAGTCCCGTGATGAGGGGCGTGGCCCCCCGAAGCTGGCTAAGCAGCGGGGGAAAGAGAAAGCGGCTGCAACGGATCCCCAGACCGCTGTTACCAAAGGGGTGGGCAGATGAAGTGGCGGGGGAGACAGCAGGAAGTCTGCAGATCGGGACTGTAAGTAATGTCACCGGTGAGCAGGTTGCTGATGTTGTTATGTAGAGTATTGCTCCTGAGAGGGAGGTGTCCAGTGTGTCTGCCTCCGATGTTGCCGGTGGGCGGGTTGCTGAAACGGTCATGCAGAGCATTGCTCCTGAGGGGGATATGTCCAGTGTGCAATGCAGTGTGAAGGGGGTGTCTGCCTCCGATGTTGCCGGTGGGCGGGTTGCTGAAACGGTCATGCAGAGCATTGCTCCTGAGGGGGATATGTCCAGTGTGCAATGCAGTGTGAAGGGGGTGTCTGCCTCCGATGTTGCCGGTGGGCGGGTTGCTGAAGCTGTCATGCAGAGCATTGCTCCTGAGGGGGATGGGTCCAGTGTGCCATGTAGTGTGAAGGGGGTGTCTGCCTCCAATGTTGCCGGTGGGCGGGTTGCTGAAGCTGTCATGCAGAGCATTGCTCGAGGGGGATGTGTCCAGTGTGCCATGCAGTGTGAAGGGGGTGTCTGCCTCCAATGTTGCCGGTGGGCGTGTTGCTGAAGCGGTCATGCAGAGTATTGCACCTGTGGGTAAAGTGTCTTCTATGCTATGCATTGTGAAGGAGAAGTCTGCCTCCCCTCTCCCCCTATGGCTAATAAAGGGCTTGATTATTCTGTTGCCCTGAGAAGGGGGTAGGCTGCGGTGAATCCGCCGGATGTGAACATGGGGGGTCCTGCGGTGCAAAGGAGAAATGTTGTGCAGCTAAGATGGGAAGGGAAAGCCCCTCCCCCGATCAGAAGGGAGGTAGTGGACCGCATCATAGAGATGGGCTTTAAGGATCATGATATTTTTGCGTTTATTGCCCCAGTGGGATCTGGCGAATATATTTTGTTTCAGAGGCCGGAAGGTCTGGAAACCTTCTGGATCAAGTTTGAAAACTAGGGTACAAAGGGACCCCAAGGTGGGAGGGGCTAGTACCTACAATAGTGTCACGGCAATCATTGACCAAGAACATAACCATCTTGGTTAGAAATGAATCTATCCCAGCATCTGACATTACCATTTGGTTGGGAAAATATGGGGATGTCCTGGCCCCCCTGAGAAAGATAACAGACAGGGGGATATGGACAGGAGGGTGGTCGGCAACAATTAGACTGAATACTGAGGATAATAACATAAAACACGTGCCCACTTCTGCATTTATAGGAAGGGACAGGCTGACCATTTTTTATGCCGGCCAGCCTAAAGTCTGTCACCGTTGTGGGAACAAGGGGCACTTTGCGGCTACATGTGAAATCCTAAAATGCTCTTTGTGTCAGGTAATAGGGCATACAGTGCCCAGAAGCACTCCACAATTTGTCCGGGCTCATGGAGGAGCTGGACCGAATGGATGCTGAGGAGAGGGGTGAGGAACCACCCCCCTCTCCCCCTCCTTTGGGCGACTCTGCCACCACAGGTGCTTCGGCACTGTCGGTGCCTAATGTGTCTGTACCCTCTCCCTCTCTAAAGTTTCCCCCTGTCTTTGTGTCCCCCCAAGTATCTTCCCCAGTGTTGGCTACCCCTGCTCCCAGTGTTCTTGCCCCCCCGTTAGGAAAAGCCAAGGTGTTGGAGCTAAGAAGGCTTCTGGGGCGCCTTCAGGGATGCCTCCCCTCCATACTTCTCCCACGGCGCTGCCAAAATTCTGGTGGTGATGTGGCGGCATCTGAGGTGGTTGGGAAAGAGGCAGGATTGGTGTCTGCCCCTAAGGAAGGTGGGTTAGGTATGGTGACCAAGGGGGAGGGGTGGTCTGTGGTTGAGAAGGGAGGGAGCAGGGTAGTGTTGTCCCCTGCATCATCAGTTTCCTCTTTGGAAGTTGAGAATGTATCTAGCAACAAGTTTGAGGTCCTCTCTGGGGAGGAAGGGGATACTGGGGGAACCCTCTCCCCTATGTATGATGGGGTTGGAGGGGGAACCCAAAAGAAAGTTAGGTCCTCTGCAAAGCAGAGGAAAACAGTTAAGAAATGACCATGTTAATTACCTTGATGGCAGTTCCCGCTCCGAAAAAGGTGGCAACTATTAATGTTGCCAGCATAAAATCTGTAGGTGCTAGGAGTACAGCCTTATTTTTGCTGAGTAGTATTTGTGCTGATGTTTTGTTTTTGCAAGAGACCCGGCTTGGCAGTCTTGCTGATATCCACCTAGCAAAGAGGGAGTGGAGGTGTGGTCCCCCCTTCTGGTCTCTTGCGGCCGAGCCTTACAGCGGAGTTGGGGTGCTTTTTACCAGCCTGGTAACGTGTCGGAGGGACATTGAATTGGAGATTGGAAGATGTATGGTCTTGGACGTCCTTGTGAAGGGGCAGGAGCTACGGCTCATTAACATCTATGGCCCAAAGTCAAAGTGGGATAAAAAATGCCTCTTTACAAGGACTAAGCCTTTCCTTTTTACGTCCCGGAAAGTTGTTTTTGGAGGAGACTTTAATACTGTCACTAGGCTTAAGGACAGGAAGGGCTCCAATGACAGGCTGGGGTATGATAGCGTTTTCTTAAATGCGATAGTCAGGGAAGCAGGTCTGGAGGATGCCTTAATTAAGCGCAGACCAGACAGCACGGGATTCACTTATAGGCGAGGTAGAAGTGAGAGTAGGATAGATAGGATTTTTTAAAGGGGGACTTCACCTTCTTGGCACCTGTGTGTCAGGTGGTGGAGTTTTCTGACCATCTTTTTCTGACTGTGTCTTTGAATGTTTCAGATGCACCACTGAAGGGGAGGGGTGTCTGGAGACTAAACTCAACTCTGCTGGATGATGAGGAGGTGAGACGATTTTTCGAAGACTTTTTTCAGGCTCAGGAGATTGTCCTGGATTTCTGCAGCAGTAAGTCAGAGTGGTGGGAGCTTACCAAGGTGCGGATTGGCAGGTTTATCAAGGCCCTAGGTAAGAAAAAACAACTTGATAAGTATGTTGCCTACCAGCAGCTGCGGAAGAGGCTCGATCACCTTGTCTCTGATGGTGGAGATTCTGGGGCAATCTCGGAGGTCAAGCTTCTTCTAAGGAAGTATCGGTATGGCCGGCATGCCTCCTTGGTTCTGGAGAGGGATTATGGGAAGTACTGTTCACCTGACCCTTACCTGAACTGCAAGCAAGGTATAGCGATTAAGATGGTCACAGGTCTGAGATAGTACAGGATCCCTGACAAAATCCAGGTCAGGGATCTTGGAGGTCTCAAGGGCATTTTTTGAAGATCTTCTGCAGGAGAAGTACCTCAACCAGGCAAGGATATCGAGCTTTTTAGAGTCTACGCCAGGTCTGGAAAACAACATTCCGCCCACAAGTTTGACAGGTGAGATCACAGTTGAAGAGGTTGTCAAAGCCATGGATAGTCTGGCCATTAAAAAGACCTTGCAGAGGTCTTTAATAGCTGTCTGGATGAGGGTTCACTCTCTCCATGAGGAAAGCAGCTGTGATCTTGTTGTCAAAGAGTAAGGACCCTTCGATGATTGAGAATTGGTGCCCCATCAGCCTTCTCAATGTCGATAGGAAGATTCTGGCCAAGATCCTTTTCTGGCGCTTGTCATCAGTGGCAGACGGGTAACCTTCACAGCATCAGCACTGCTTGGTTCAGGGCAGAAGTACATTCACAGTGGTGTTAGCTGTCTGGGAGGTTCTGGAGCGGTGTAGGGATAATGGCAGTGGGAAGTATTTGGTGGTGCTAGATCAGGCCAAGGCTTTTGTTCGGGTAGACCATAAGTACCTCTGGAATCTCTTTAACCAGTATGGCCTGGAAGGGAGGTTTATTGGCTGGTTGAAAACTTGGTACAGAGGGGCGGAGAGCTTCATGTTGATCAATGGTTGGGTTGGGCGGCATCTTGAGGTTGGCTCTGGCGTGCGCCAGGGGTGTCCGCTGAGTCCCTTGCTGTATGCCTTTACCATTGACCCCTTCGTCAGGAGGCTAGATGGTGGGGCGTTGGGCGGGGTGCTGGTGGGCGCTACTGGTGAGCCGCCTTTGAGGGTCGTGACCTATGCCGATGACGTGTCTGTTTTCATTTCTGGGACTGAAGAGGCGCAAGAGGTGGTCTCAGAGATGGAACAGTATGCAGAGGCATCAGGCTCCAAGATCAATCGTGAGAAAAGTAAAGTTTTCTGGATGGGTAGGGAAGGTGAGAACTTCTTGCTTCCGGATGCCTTCCCGGAGCCCCAGCCAAAGATCAAAGTGTAAGGCATCACATTTGGCCCTGATGATTATGGTAAATCGAATTGGGAATCCAGGTTGTCTGATGCCGAGGTTAAAGTGAGATGCTAGAAGGGGTGGCGGCTCTCCTTAAGGGAAAGGGTCGATCTGATCAAGACCTACTTGATTCCGGTCCTTTTGTACGTCAGTTAAGTTTATCTCTTGCCAGAGTCTCTCTATACAAGGGTCTACAGCTGTCTCTTCCAGCTGTTATGGGGGAACAGACTGAACCTCGTGAAGCGGAATGTGACCTACTGGTCCAGGCGGGAGGGTGGCCTAGGGATGGTCAACCCGATTGTTTTCTTCTCTGTTATGTTTGTAAAACATAATTTTGGTAATATGCTGAAAGAGAAGCCGCCAGCATGGGTAGGTTTGTTTCAGGCTTGGTTTCAACCCTTTCTGAGCGGTTGGGAGAGTGGCGGGCCAGTGAGAAGCCTGAGAGTCACGCGCGGTAAGCTCCCGGCTTATGTTGTCCCGAGCTTGAAAATACTTTGGCGGTGGTGTGTGACAGCGGAGGAGGTCAGATCGCTTCCTGGGAAATTTCTCAGGGAGAGGGTCGTGGCCACCGCTTTTCATGCACCTCTGTCCTTGAAGGATTGCCCAGGCCATAGTCTGCGGGAGGGCTTAAGATTGGTAAATATAGAAAGGATTCCCTTAAAATTTAGGGACCAGGCCTGGCTCGCGTTCCATGGCAGGCTATATGTGAGAAGGAACTTGAAGTTCCATTCTCTGGATGACCGAGGTTGTCCGATGACAGAGTGTGGGGGTGCAGTGGAGACTATGGACCACTTCTTGCTTCAGTGCCCTTTCAATATAGAGGTATACAAAGAGGTGGGGAGGGCTCTAGACATCCCCTTCCTGCACTGCATGTCTTATGCAGAGTGGGTACATGGGGCATTTGAAAGACATGTGGATTTTGATTTTGACACTCTTTTTCTAGTTTGTCTAGTGGTCCATTATTACACCTGGAATGCACGGTGTCAGGTATCCCTTCGGCAGAAAATCCTTCCTGTCTCGGTGGTGGTATATGGCATTCTTGGTGAGCTTGGGGAAATTTGGGGTCTTGAGAAAGACAGGCTGCAGCGAAGGGCCTGGATAGAGGCATGGAGGAATATCAGGTCTATAGCCGCGGTCTATTGATCTCTGGGTGAGGAAGCTGTTCTCTTTTCTTCTCTGTGTGTTCCACTCCCTTAGATTTTGACAAATAATTTTTGAAGAGAGGCTGCGTACATCTGAAGACCTGCATTTCTTAGCCTTTGTTCTGCATTGTATGTTCTGTGTGTTTATATGTATGATTATGGTATGGCCATAAGGGCCTAAGTATGTGTATAGGCAGATGAGACATAAAGGCCTTTTCCTTGTCTGGCAGGCCGAAAGGGCCTTTGTCAAAAACTGATAGGCCGAATGGGCCGTTAAGATTTTCCTCCCAGGACTATGTCTGGAGTCTCAGACAGGCCAATGCCTCATCGTGAGAGATATGGGCCATAATGGCACCGTCCCTACTTGATAGACCGAAAGGTTCTCTGAGAAATTTCTCTTTTGAAAGCTTATCCACATCTCGGAAGACTCCCATACAAGCCAGAGCCGTGAAATGGGTATGAGCCATAAAGGCCTTTCCCTGCCTGATAGGCCAACTGGGTCTTGTTGATGTTTTCCTTGTGAAGTATGACTAAGATCTCACACAGGCCAAAGCCTTGTGTTGAGAAATACGAGCCGTAAAGGCATTATTCCTGTGTAAAGGGCCGAATGGGCCTCTGTGACCTACACGATTAACGATTCTCATGGCGAGCCAAAGCCTGGTCATGGGACAGATAAGCCGTAAAGGCCTTACTCCCTGGTTGAAAGGTCAGGAAGGTATATAAAATTTGATTTCCCTTTTCCTGGTTGTAAATTGTTTATTTGATGAATATTTGCCTGATATAGGCCATAAAGGCCTTGATACTTATAAGTTGTTGTGCTTTTCTATTTTTGACATAAAGGCGTATATCTGTTTGTGTTATATTTTTTATTATGGTTTGTGAAGAATTATTATTGTAGTTAGTTGATCTTATTTTTTAATTAATTTTATATTTTTATAAGAAAATGTTTTTTTTGTTGCTGGTGGCAAGATTTCTTTTAATAAAAAAAATTCCAACTTCTTTTGCAATTACCTTTTGAGGCTTTCCCTCCTTATGGAGGGTGTCAATGATGGTTTTCTGCACAACTGTCAGGTCAGCAGTCTTTCCCATGATTGTAATTCCTACTGAACCAGACTGAGAGCCCATTTAAAGGCTCAGGAACCCTTTGTAGGTGTTATGGCTTAATTAGCTGATTCGAGTGGGACACTTTGAGCCTAGAATATTGCACCTTTTCACAATATTCTAATTTTCTGAGATTGTGGATTTGGGGTTTTCATGAGCTGTAAGCCATAATCATCACAATTATGACAAATCACAGCTTGAACTATCTTTCTTTGTATGTAATGAGTCTATCTCATATTAATTTCACCTTTTAAGTTGCATTACTGAAATAAATTAACTTTTGCACAATATTCCAATTTTTGGAGTTTCACCTGTATCTTTCTGTAGAGACAAAATGTGCAGAAATGTGCATGCATGTAAGGGCTTTACTGATTGTTATTGTGCCCAGACACTGTATAAATGTAATCATGCATTGTTTAATATCTTCAATTTGACTTGCCCAGGTGTGCAAGAGGTATACTAGAGCAATTTTAAACAATATGGCATTTTTAAATATATTGTTTTGTCGGATGATCACTATCCACTGAGGGCTAGCATATTTATTTTTGTGTCACTACTAAAAGAGGCAATGACTCAGAAAAAGCATGCCATCAGTGAAAATATGTGTGCAAGGGGTGTTGGGTTCACTTTCCCCAGACCTTAGTGAATGTGGTGAAGCTCTGTCAATTTCCAAAATCAAATCATGTGCAAGCAAAAAAAAAAAAAAAAAATTATATATATATACACATACACACACAAATACACATATACAGTATCTCATAGAAGTGGGTACACCCCTCACATTTTTGTAAATATTTTATTCTATCTTTTCATGTGACAACACTGAAGAAATGACACTTTGCTACAATGTAAAGTAGTGAGTGTACAGCTTGTATAACAGTGTACATTTGCTGTCCCCTCAAAATAACAACACGCAGCCATTAATGTCTAAACCGCTGGCAACAAAAATGAGTACACTCATAAGTGAAAATATCCAAATCGGACCCAATTAGCCATTTCCCCTCCCCAGTGTCATGTGGCTCATTATTGTTAGGTCTCAGGTGTTAATGGGGAGCAGGTATGTTAAATGTGGTGTTATCGCTCTCACTCTCTTATACTGGTCACTGGAAGTTCAACATGGCACCTCATGGCAAAGAACTCTCTGAGGATCTGAAAAAAAAAAAGAATTGTTGCTCTACATAAAGATGGCCTAGGCTAAAAAAAGATTGCCAAGACCCTGAAACTGATCTACAGCACGGTGGCCAAGACCATACAGCGGTTTAACAGGACAGGTTCCACTCAGAAAAGGCCTTGCCATGGTCGACCAAAGAAGTTGAATGCACGTGCTCAGCGTCATACCCAGAGGTTGTCTTTGGAAAATAGACGTATGAGTGCTGCCTGAATTGTTGCAGAGGTTGAAGGGGTCGGGGGTAAGCCTGTCAGTGTTCAGACCATACGCCTGCATCAAATTGGTCTGCATGGCTGTTGTCCCAGAAGGAAGCCTCTTCTAAAGATGATGCACAAGAAAGCCTGCAAACAGTTTGCTGAAGACAAGCAGACTAAGGACATGGATTACTGGAACAATGTCCTGTGGTCTGATGAGACCAAGATAAACTTATTTTGTTCAGATGGTGTCAAGCGTGTGTGGCGGCAACCAGGTGAGGAGTACAAAGACAAGTGCCAACATGTACTGTGACATACTGAAGCAGAGCATGAACCCCTCCCTTCAGATACTGGGCCACAGGGCAGTATTCCAACATAACAACAACCCCAAACACACCTCCAAGATGACCACTGCCTTGTTAAAGAAGCTGAGAGTAAAGGTGATGGACTGGTCAAGCAGGTCTCCAAACCTAACCCTACTGAGCATCTGTAGGGCATCCTCAAACGGAAGGTGGAGGAGCGTAAGGTCTCTTAACATCCACCAGCTCCATGATGTTGTCATGGAGGAGTGGAAGAGGACTCCAATGGCAACCTGTGAAGCTCTGGTGAACTCCATGCCCAAGAGGGTTAAGGCAGTGCTGGAAAATAATGGTGGCCAGACAAAATATTGACACTTTGGGCCCAATTTGATTAGGGGTGTACGCACTTTTGTTGCCAGCGGTTTAGACATTAATGGTTGTGTGTTGAGTTATTTTGAGGGGACAGAAATTTTATACTGTTATACAAACTGTACACTCACTACTTTACATTGTAGCAAAGTGTCATTACTTCAGTGTTGTCACATGAAAAGACAGAATAAAACATTTACAAAATGCGAGGGGTGTACTCACTTTTGTGAGATACTGTATATGTGTGTTTGTTGTGTACTGTATTTATATATATATATATATATATATATATATATATATATATATATATATTACAGCTGATTGGGTATTATTTACAAAGTGAAGCTTTAATACATCAGCGAATGCTTGAACAATTGATTTAGTCAGCTAAACAGATCAAACCACACTGCTTCTAATACAAAAATAATTTATAAAAAATTATTTGACTTAATTGAGTTAGTCTGCAAAGCAGAAATCTAAAAAAAAACAAAACAAAACCAAAGAAAAAAACCCATTAAATTGGTGGAAGTATAGACTGAGGCTATTGAAAATACATGATTCTTTATTTACAAGTCACTTACAAACACCACTAACAGTTTGATTAATAGGTTGACACAGACAGTACATTTTGCAATGAGTTTGGAAATTATTTTTTACCGTAAAGTATAAACCTATGGAACTGAATACAGTAATGATTTTTGCCTTCAGTAGATATCCTAACCGACTGGATAAAATTTGGCAAATAATAATCTGCATTTGACTAACTTGACCCGTGAACCCGCTGCAATCAAATCACCAGGTTAAGTTTGTCTAAAGTTATGCCAATTAAGGCAAAACAAATGACCAAATTTTGGGGTGTTCAGAGATCTAATGGGGTAGCAAATTAACTAGCATAAAATACTTACACACAGAAAAAGCAATAATAGATACAGAAAATATAGTTACCCTTTAAAATGGCAATTTGTCCAAACTCTCTGAAAATGGCTGTTGACTAATGAGTGGAGTTGATCTTCCCCAAAATGGCATCTAGCTAGGCTGGAGCTGTGTGCCCTGGCTTCAGTAAGGTAGGTGATCTGACAGTGAAGTCTCCCAGATGATGTGGTCGCTAGATGATGAGTGTTCTTCAGATGATGTGATGGTGTGTCCCTGATGGTGTGATCTATTTTCTGTCACCTCACTTGGCATTTTATTGAGTGGCAGATAATAAACTTATAAAACTTTGATAAACCTGGCCCAAAAGGTATAACCTTCTCTATGATTGGTGGGGCAGCCTAATTATCAACCCTGTGTTTGCCTACATATTAATTCACTTGTACAACAGATGGCACCCTAAGACCAGAAATTACAATTTCAGTTTTCCAGTGGAAATTGATCTTCTAAAATAATCGTATATGGTACAATGTAATATTTTACTATAACACGTTTGACTAGATGATTTTATCTATATAAAATATATATAGAGTGCCTAGGAGAGTCTGGTGATTTCTAATTTATGATCATTACTCTTTTAGTGTAGTATTCAAATGTAAACTTCTAACTACAGAGATGATTTCATAATCAAATATTACTGATATACATACAATTCCCACACTATAACACTGTAACTAAACCCTCCTATCCTTTACAACCAAAGACTGTCATCTTAGCCTCTGATTCACAGTCGCCATGGTGCCGCACATGTGATCAGTTACGACACCAGCTATTTGATGGCTTTAAAGTTCGGTTCAGAGCACAAGCAACTGTCACGGTTGTCATTCACGGCATGCCTTTACTAGAGCTGTTTTGGGAAACAGTTAAAAGTTTGTAGTTTAAATAAATTCCAATTTAAAGCTTGAATAGGGTTGAAAACTCATTTCCCTTCCTCATGTGATAGAGTGGGGTGCTTAAGTGACATGATTCCTATACCCAAAAGTATTTCTCTTCACTTCCAGTGACCAGACTGGCAGGGGAGAAAAGTTTAAAAAAAAAATAAATTAAAAAAAAAAATAATAAAAGTAAATAAAAGTATGTGCAGCTGTGTAGAGCTGAATATAAATGTTAGGTATGAATATACAAGAAAAACAAAACAAAAAGCACTTGGTGTTTAGGAATAAGGCCTCAAAGTCCACGTACTATAATAAGTTCTAGCTAAATGAACCTGCTGCTTCGCCATCTATACAGTAGACTTTAAAGTTGGGGTGTCCAACCTTTTGACTATCCTGGGCCACATTTGAAGAAGAGGAATTGTCTTGGGCCACACGTAAAAAAAATTAACATTAAGGTTAGCTGATGAGCAGAAAATGTTGGGAAGGTCAGATGTTACCGATTACTGATATAGATAATGTAGCTATGTAATAAAACCTCATTTTGTAAAGTAAAAGAGGGCAACATAAAACTAGTGCGATATCTGACA
The DNA here is from genome assembly GCF_062004578.1 of Staurois parvus. NCBI lineage: Eukaryota > Metazoa > Chordata > Amphibia > Anura > Ranidae > Staurois > Staurois parvus. The sequence continues at coordinate 3,898,120 of NW_028318295.1, forward strand.
ATGTTTTTAATAAACTAATGCATTAACCACTTGCTGCCCAGCCACTGTAGAAATACGGCAGCAGGGCGGCACGGCTAGGCAAAAGCATGTTTTAAAACACGCTTTTGCAAAACAGGTAGGGGACGCGCACAAGGCATGCCGCCACCCTACCTGCACCACCGATCCCGACCGCGGGTGTCGATCGCCGGGTCACGGCCGGTCATTACCGGCTGTGTCTCGCAGATTAGCGTCCATCACTGACAGAGAGCAGGGCTGCAGTAGCTCAGCTTTCTGTCAGTTCCCTGACAGCTCCTGACATGCTGATTGGGAGAGAAGAGTTTATCTCTCCCGATCAGCGTGTCCCGTGCAGTACACACCCCCACCCCTAGTAAAACACTCCCCTCATACAGTTAACCCTTTCAGTGAATACAAAAGTTAACCCCTTCCTCCCCAGTGCCATTAGTACAGTGTCAGTGGTTTTTTTTTTTGCACTGATCACTGTATTGGTGTCACTGGGGATGTCAGTGACCCCAAGTCAGTTCCCCATAAGTCACTGATCGCCGCCATAAGTCGCTGATCACCGCCTTTATTAGTTTAAAAAAAAAATTAAAAATCTGAGCATCTTTCCCGCCATTTGTAAACGCTATAACTTTCACATAAACCAATTAATTTACATGTATTGGGGTTTTTTTTTTAGCAAAGACATGTCGCAGAATGCATTTTGGCCAAAATTTATGATGAAATTTGATTTTTAATTTTATTTTACTGGACATGTTTTATAGCAAAAAGTCCAAAATATTGTTTTTTTTTTCCTCAAAATTGTCAGCCTTTTTTTTTTTATAGCGCAAGAAATAAAAAATGCACAGGCGATCAAATACCACCGAAAGGAAGTTCTATTTGTATGAAAAAAAGGACAAAAATTTTATTCATGTATCGCATTGCATGACCGTGCAATTGTCCGTTAAACTAGCGCAGCGCTGTATAGCAAAAAAATTGCGTAAATTGCAGTATCTATACCATAGTTTGTAGACGCTATAACTTTCACACAAAGCAATCAATATACACTTATTGGGATTTTTTTTTAACCAAAAACAGAATACATTTTGGCCTAAATTTATAACCAACTTTGAGTTTACTATATATTTTTTTATAGCTGAAAGTAAAAAATATTGTTTTTCTTAAAAATTTTTGGCCTTTTTTTGTTTATAGCGTGAAAAATAAAAAGTGCACAGGTGATCAAATACCACCAAAAGAAAGCTCTATTTGTGTGAAAAAAAGGATGTACATTTTGTTTGGGTGCAGCATTGCATGACCGCGCAATTATCAGTTGAATTAGTGCAGCGCCGAGTAGCAAAAAGAGGCCTGGTCATTAAGGGGGGTAAATCCTCAGGAGTGCAAGTGGTTAATATCTGGCTTGATGGATGTAATAGCACTTTTTTTCAAGGTGATCATCAGATATTTTGGTTCTAATTTTGCCCTTTGTGGGCTTCATCCTGCTCACAAATACAGGTGCTGCACTTTGATTGGTCACTGCATGGGTTTGGCAGCAGATTTCAGCAAATGATCTTGGCTGAAATCTTATTGGCTGTGTCTAATCACAAAACACACAGAACTCTGTGGGCACAGGAACAGCATCTGGCTGTTTCCTCTCCCTGAAAAGCAGGGAGAAAAAAACAGCCAGATAATAAAGTAAAAGCAGCACACATTACATATTGTTAACCCCTTCCTATCTAGTGTGTCATTAGTACAGTGTCAGTGTACAGTATTATCACTAATCACTGTATTAGTGTCACTAATCAATGTCAGTGTCAGCTAGTGACCCTCACAGATTGCCCACCACCCTATCTCAGTCACACTGTAAGTCACTGATTACCAACATTACAGTATAGCCTCTATAGCGGAGTGAATTCCAGTACAAATACCACAGATTGCAGACACTATAACTTTCACACAAAGAAAATAATATACACTTATTGGGAATTTTTGTATTTGATATGTTTTATAGCAGAAGATAGAAAATATTTTTTTTCAAAATGTTGGGCCTTTTTTTCGTTTATATCACAAAAAATAAAAAAACCCAGTGGTGATCAAATATCAACAAAAAAGCTATATTTATTTGAAAAAAAAAAAAGATAAAAATGTAATTTGTGTACAGTGTTGCATTACCATGCAATTGGCAGTTAGAGCAGCATCATGCTGAATTATTTTGTTATTTACTTACATGAAATCCATCTATCATTACCCTTCATGACAATGCTGCTGTTTCTGTTTTGGGTGGCTCTGTTGGCTCTCCATAAGTAGAGTAGCCACCAAAGACAGGAAGGTCAGGTCATCCAATGATAAAGGAATAAAAAAAACAAAAAAAACAAAGACACAGAAAAACAATTGCAGCCACCACACCTAAGGAGATTATATACAGTTGTGTTCAAAATAATAGCAGTCAGACATCACTAACCTGATCAATCACTGTTTTTGGTAGAAATTATATTTCTACATGGCAAATAATTTACTAGCAGGTGTAGAAGAGTAATAGAAATCCAACAGACCCAACATTCATTACATGCATGCTGCTGATTCTGTGTAATTGAATCACTAATTGAAAGGGGCATGTTCAAAATAATAGCAGTGTGGAGTTCTATTAGTGAGGTCATTCATTCTTTGAAAAACAGGTGGCAATTATTGCCCTTATTTAAGGAAGGAAGGCAGCAAATATTGTACATGCTGGTTACAGTGCATTTCTCTCTGAAATTCTGAGGAAAATGGGTCGTTCCAGACATTGTTCAGAAGAACAGCGTACCTTGATTAAAACGTTGATTGGAGAGGGGAAAACATATAAAGAAGTGCAGAAAATGATAGGCTGCTCAGCTAAAATGATCACAAATGCTTTAAAATAGCAACCAAAACCTGTAAGACGTGGAAGAAAGTGAAAAACTACCATTTGAATGGATAAAAGAATAGCTAAAATGGCAAGGACTCAGCCAACAATCAGCTCCAGGAAGATCAAAGAAGGTCTAAAGTTACCTGTGAGTACTGTTACACTTAGAAGACGCCTATGTGAAGCCAAGCTATCTGCAAGAAGCCCCCGCAAAGTCCTACTGTTAAAAAAAGACGTGCTGAAGAGGTTACAATTTGCCAAAGAGCGCATTGACTGGCCTAAAGAGAAATGGCGCAACATTTTGTGGACTGATGAAAGTAAGATTGTTCTTTTTGGGTCTAGTGGCCAGAGACAGTTTGTCAGATGACCCCCAAACACTGAATTCAAGCCACAGTACACTGTGAAGACAGTGAAGCATGGTTGCTCAAGCATCATGATATGGGGATGTTTCTCATACTACGGTGTTGGGCCTATTTATCGCATACCAGGGATCATGGATCAGTTTGAATACATCAGAATACTTGAAGAGGTCATGCTGCCTTATGCTGAAGAGGAAATGCCCTTGAAATGGGTGTTCCAACAAGACGATGACCCCAAACACACCAGTACGTGCAACATCTTGGCTCCAGACCAACAAGATTAACGTTATGGAGTGGCCAGCCCAATCCCCGGATCTTAATCCAATAGAAAACTTGTGGGATGACATTAAAAATGTAGTTTCTGAGGCAAAACCAAAAGATAGAGAAGAACTGTGGAATGTAGTCCAATCATCCTGGGCTAGAATGCCTGTTCACAGGTGCCAGAAGTTGTTTGACTCCATGCAAGACAGATGTACAGCAGTTCTCAGAAACAGTGCTTATACAACTAAATATTAATTAAGTGATTCAAAGGAAAGCAAAATCTTCAAACATTTTTCAGTTTATATAGTGAATGTTTGAGTTTGTACAGAAGAATACAAACACTGCTATTTTTTTGAACAGTCTAATATTCACTTTTCTTCAATTTTTTTTAGAGGAACAACACAAATTTGATATATTTTTCATCATGTTTTGATTTGGAATAGAATGTGTAGTGTCCCCAATGCATTTGTGTGTATGGAAATAAAAGCTATTAGAAGGATTTTAAGCTTTATTCACTTTTTTCAACACACTGCTATTATTTTCAACACAACTGTATATATATATATATATATATATATATATATATATATATATATATATATATATATATATATATATATATACAGTGGGGATCGAAAGTTTGGGCACCCCAGCTAAAAATTTGTATTAATGTGCATAAAGAAGCCAAGGAAAAATTGAAAAATCTCCAAAAGGCATGAAATTACAGATTAGACATTCTTATAATATGTCAACAAAAGTTAGATTTTATTTCCATCATTTACACTTTCAAAATAACAGAAAACAAAAAAATGGCGTCTGCAAAAGTTTGGGCACCCTGCAGAATTTATAGCAGGCACTGCCCCCTTTGCAAAGCTGAGACCTGCCAGTGTCATGGATTGTTCTCAATCATCATCTGGGAAGACCAGGTGATGTCAATCTCAAAGGTTTTAAATGCCCAGACTCATCTGACCTTGCCCCAACAATCAGCACCATGGGTTCTTCTAAGCAGTTGTCTAGAAAACTTAAACTGAAAATAGTTGACGCTCACAAAGCTGGAGAAGGCTATAAGAAGATAGCAAAGCGTTTTCAGATGTCAATATCCTCTGTTCGGAATGTAATTAAGAAATGGCAGTCATAAAGAACAGTGGAAGTTAAAGCAAGATCTGGAAGAGCAAAAAAAATATCAGACAGAACAGCTCGCAGGATTGTGAGAAAAACAATTCAAAACCCACGTTTGACTGCACGATCCCTTCAGAAAGATCTGGCAGACACTGGAGTTGTGGTACACTATTCCACTATAAAGAGATACTTGTACAAATATGGTCTTCATGGAAGAGTCATCAGAAGAAAACCTCTTCTACGTCCTCACCACAAAAATCATAGTTTGAACTTTGCAAATTAACATATAGACAAGCCTGAGGCATTTTGGAAACAAGTTCTGTGGACCGATGAGGTTAAAATTGAACTTTTTGGCCGGAATGAGCAAAGGTACGTTTGGAGAAGAAGGGCACAGAATTTAATGAAAAGAACCTCTGTCCAACTGTTAAGCATGGGGTTGGATCAATCATGCTTTGGGGTTGTGTTGCAGCCAGTGGCACAGGGAAAATCTCACGAGTAGAAGGAAAAATGGATTCAATAAAATTTCAGCAAATTTTGGATGGTAACTTGATGCCATCTGTGAAAAAGCTGAAGTTAAAGAGAGGATGGCTTCTACAAAGGGATAATGATCCTAAACACACCTCAAAATCCACGGGGATCACATCAAGAGGCGTAAACTGAAGGTTTGCCATGGCCTTCACAATCTTCTGACCTCAACATAATTGAAAATCTATGGATAGACCTTAAAAGAGCAGTGCGTGAGAGACAGCCCAGAAATCTCAAAGAACTGGAAGACTTTTGCAAGGAAGAATGAGCAAAGATACCTCAAACAAGAATTGAAAGACTCTTGGCTGGCTACAAAAAGCGTTTACAAGCTGTGATACTTGCCAAAGGGGGCAGTACAAGATATTAACTCTGCAGGGTGCCCAAACTTTTGAAGATGCCATTTTTTTGTTTTCTGTTATTTTGAAAGTGCAAATGATGGAAATAAAATCTAACTTTTGTTGACATATTATAAGAATGTCTAATCTGTAATTCAATGCCTTTTGGAGGTTTTTCCATCTTTCCTTGGCTTTTTTATGCACATTAATACAAATTTTTAGCTGGGGTGCCCAAACTTTCGATACCCACTGTATATACACACACACACACACACACTTATATATATATATTTTTTTTTTTGGGGGGGGTGGGGGGTAGATGTGCTTTACATATATTTTTCTTAAATATAATTTATGAACAAATATTTATATTATTTAAAAAGTGCAAGGACAAAGTGGGACAGCATTTTAAAAAATTTGACTGACAGCAAGTCAAAGAGCTATCACAAGGACACCTAGGTCAATGCTACAGGATTCTGCACATATGAAGTATATATTTACAGCAACAAAGAATACATTATAATAGAAAGCAAACGGCCTGTAGGCAAGAGCCTTGAAAAGATGAGGGGAAAGGTGACTAGGAAGCATACTTCACAAATCGATTTAAGCAGCAATATTATTGCCATATATTTATGACACTATTATTGGTACATGAAAAACAGAAAGTGTCAGCAAAAATGATACGCCAGTTTTTTTTTTCCTTAAGGTGAAACAAATAGTTAAAATGACAGCTGAAATAAATCTGCATTATGTTTACTGTTTTCTATACACAGCACCTGATTACATTTATTTTTTAGGTTAAAGGCTCAGTCCATCTTTCTGACCGTGTTCTACTCATATCTAAAGCACTACATGAAACATGGTAACAGATCACAATCTCCAGGCCTTACTGAATATGGGAGTTGTTTCTCCCTGCAGGCTACCGTTATTGTTTTAATTTGCTGTGGCTGTCCGTGGCTCTGTCATGTCATTCATGAATAAAGACCTGTGACTAGAGAGACTACAAGTCCCTTCTGCCACCATGGCAGAACGTCTTGTAGATCAGAATCTGCAGCAATGTCATCCCACTTGTAGTTCACTGATACTTCCTTCAGCCAGGAGTATCAAGCAGGCTCCAATGCAAAAAGGTAAAGTGGTTGTAAACCCTTACAGATACCATTTAAAAATATTGAAGGGGAATAACCCCAAATTGGAATGAATGGACTATCTCTGTGCCCATAAACAACACAATGACATAAAAATAATATTTATTGTTACACATTAAAAATTACATGAATTCATTTTTAAAACCACATAAAATAACAACACGGTACAATGAAAAGCGTAATGGAGGGCCGGCCATTAGTACCCCCAAACCGACACGTGCACACATGCCATCATTGGCGTGTGACATCACCGGACAAGATCCCTCGAACCACGCACGCGAGGTAGCCAAACTACGGTCAAACAAGCTGGCCATGGAAGAGGCAACAGGGAGGCAGAAGGCCCAGCCAAAACAGTCAGGAGAAGCTCCCCCCTGGGGGATCACACAGGAAAGCACAAGAGGAACACCCCATAGCCACAGAATATTGAGTCCCCAAAGGCAACAGCTCACAATATATAATTCAAGTCAATGTTAAAGCACAGTGTATAGCCCAGGAACAAAAAAATAATCACATATGCAACCCAAAACATCAACACTAAACAAGTAAACAACAAGAAGCAATGGGCAAGCTGGTGCAGCAAGCAACAGATGTCATGTTTACAACCTAGATGACATAATACAGAGCTAGATGCCATTTGAGGAGTAGCACATTACAAGAAAGGTTTATAAGCAAGTACCTCATCGAGGCCAGGGGAGGTGGTGGCATTGAGTCTCTCTTTTTCCACAGGGTTTCCCACTGTAGGATTAGACGGCCCTAATTGCCACCATGTTGATTTTCAGGGATCACTTCTAGGGCCATAAACTTGACCACCATGCAATCAAATCCTACAGTGGTAGGTTTGCCATTGGATGAATAATTCAAATGGTCACCTATACATTGGCAAAGTTCTCTGACAGTTTTGCCAACATAAAAAGCACGGAATACACATGTCATTAGGTAAATAACCCCTCTGGTTCCACAATCCACAAAAATGCGTGATGAAAACAATTCATCATTTGGAAGTCTAACTTTAGTCCATTCTTGGATCCAAGGGCATCATGGACAATGGTCACAACAAAAGGTGCCCTGGGGGCCAAGGGGGACTCTTGTGAGTAATGGCTACTTGTCAGATGATCTTTCAAGTAAGTGGCACAACTAAAAACCAATTCAGGACTAGATTTTACATATTTCTTTAGAAAATGATGGTCTGTAAGAAGGCGCCAATGATTAGAGAGGATTGTATGACGTTGGTTATGATTGACAGAAAATGTAGTCACTATTGTAACCGCATTCTGTAGTGTTCTATGAGGTGGACATAAAGCAAAGAAGTTCTATCATGTCCCATAGTCTTGTAAAAGCTTTTTTTTTTAAGAGTGGTCAGTGAATATCCTATAGAAAAGGGGCGTTCATGTAGAGCATCTGCCTGTTGACAGAAGTCACTCTCATTTCTGCAGTTTCTGCGCAGTCTCAAGTACTGTGCATTAGGAATGCTATGGACGAGAGGTTGAGGATGCGCACTAGAGGCATCTTATTACCCACCATGGATTTACAATAAAGATCTGTAGTAAAATGACCATTACAAAAAATTTGGATCAACAGATCCAAAAAATAAATTTCATGGATATCACTGGTATATGTGAATTGCAGACTGTAATCATTACGGTTCAATAATCCAATAAATTCCACTAATGAGTCATGTGGACCTGTCCAAATTAGAAACAGGTCATCAATAAATCTGTACCAACAAAGAATGTAATTGAAGAAAGGTGAATATGCCTCCTCCGCAAACAAACTTCTCTCCCATCCCTCCAAATAAAAGTTTGCGTATGAAGATGCACAGCATGTGCCCATGGCTACGCCTTGGACTTGTAAATTAAATTGATCCATGATTACAAAAACGTTTATGGTCAAAATAAAGCGAAGCAGATTCAATATAAAGCCATTAAGGGGCCAGGTATTCTGATCCTGTTCCCTCAAGAAGGATTCAGTCATACAGAAGTCCTGCTCATGAGGAATACTAGTGTATAAGGTCTCTATATTGATGGCCATGAGCAGGCCACCCGGAGGAATCTGAATACCCTCAATGTGCTCCAATAAATCAGTAGTATCATGTATATAGGAAGGTAACCCCAATACATGAGGCATCAGAATTTCATCCACAAATCTGATGGCATGTTCCGTTAGTGAACCAATCCCTAATACAATTGGTCTGCCGGGGGAGTGATTCTAAATTTTTGGGGAGGGTGTAGAAGGTAGGTGTGTGGGGAGTCCTAACATTCAAATAATCAAAAGTATCTTTATCAGTGAGTCCTCCTGTATACCTATAGGCCTCAGTGCACAGATCCCAAAACTTATCAGTGAAATGTTGGACAAGAGTAGGTGCAATCACTTTATACCACATGAAATTATTCAACACCTGCAAACACATAGTTTGGTACTGATGATGTGCCATGAGAACAATGTTGCCGCCCTTGTTGGACTGCTTGATGATGATGTCAGTACGTTTATGTAACTGTGTCAAAGCCAAAGCTTGTTCAGAAGTTAAATTGGAGGGCATCATCCTCTATGTATATTGTTTCATATCTTTAATAGATTAATGCCAAAATGCCCAAATAACTGGGCAAGTCATCATATCTGGAAATTTCCATGACTTAGGCTTAAATGTCTTAGTCGTCACAGCCAAAGGAGCTGAAAGAGAAGGAAGAGGTCTAACACTCCCTCAGAGGGAAAGGGAGGGATATAATTTTCCACAGCCCTGTTCTCGAAGAGGAGTATGAGGTCCCATAGGGTCCTAAATTCTTCCATAGAGAAATGTAGAGGAGCAAGCATCTCCCCTAAGGTTCATTTCAGGGGTGTTAACGTATAGCATTTGTGACTTTTGCATTTCATTTTACCATGTTGTCAATTTATGTGGTTTTAAAAATGAATTAATGTAATTTGTAATATTATGTGTAACAATAAATATATTATTTTTATGTCAGTGTGTTTATGGGTACCAAGATAGTTAATTCATTCCAATTAGGGGTTATTCTCCTTCAATATTTCTAAATAGTCATTGTGGATGATGGTACCCCTATTTTTCTTTATGTAGACCCAATTATTTTTGGAGGCTCTCTATTTAACCCTTACATATACCCATTAAAGTGACTAAGCTCAGGTCATACACAGAGGTGAAACAAATCCTCCTACATAAGTTGTACCTGTTTGGCCTCATTCACACTGGTGGTTACATTCATGCCCTGTGCAGGGCCATTTTTTACCAGCACGGATGTTGCACACATCCTTGTGCTGGCAGTCCCATTTACATCTATTGGGACACAGCGACTACACAGACACAGCTGCTGTGTCCCAGTATGACATCTGTGTGGGTGCTGGTGTATGGAACCGAACACATCCAGGATGAGCTCTGGAAAATGTACCCAGTATAAAAGTTATAGTGGGACACAGTGGCTGTGTCCTTGCATCTGCTGTGTCCCAAATAACATGAACGGGACACCTGTGAATCCCTGTGCTGGTAAAACACAGACCTGCATAGCTCACGGATGTAATCACCTCAGGCGAAGGAGGCCTTTATCTGCAGCCTTCTCTCCTCTATAGCTGTTCAAAATACATAGACCAAAGGCTATTTGTTCAGGGATCTGATGTCACACACTGCACAGCATAGATCAGGGAGCAGAGTGTAATCTGAGACAGTGGAGTGGAGGGACATATCCCCGGCTATACAGTCTAACAGGAAAAACGCACAGCTGAGGCTGTCAACTTCACTGTTCTTGGGGGCTCATGCAGATTGCAGAGGGACTAGGTGTTTGGGATTTAGGCAAATACATACAACAGAGGGATATGCTTTTTTCATTGTTAATTTCAAAGGTTTACAATCACTTTAAGAAATGCACTTTTTTTTTAATCAATGTGGGTGCATTCATTAATTAAAAAGTAGCATATGCTTTTCAGAAATTAAGCATCTTATGTGACCTCTCTGGCTTCAGCCTCCTCACTGAATAGTGGATCATCATCATCCCCCCCCTTGTTCAAAGAGCTGAGAAATGTGTACAGGATGCCGAGGATGGGTCATGGATGGGTACTATGTTTCACCTATTTTTGGGTCGTGGTCTCTTTAAGAGGGATGATTGGTTTTTAGTAGGTAGTTAAGGGTTCTCACCCATGCAGGGTGATGGGATTCTGGGACAGTATGATTATAGGAGAGAGGACTGACTTACAGTTCTCTGTGAAATGATCATGTTTTATCTGGGACCCGGAATTTGCTGGAGATAAGTGCTTTCAGTCAAAGTATGGCCCCACTCACATCTATAAGACCTGAGGAATAAGATTACAGTCTGGAAGAAACATTTGAGGAGGCTGCTGCTGTCATGCTGAAAGCAAATGCGTAAAGGGTTCTAGGTTAGTTTTGGCAAGAAGAGCTACAGAGTGGACTCGTACTTTTTTTTAAACATGGACTTGGCCTGTATAGCAGAGTTCCACACAAACTAAATATATTGATTTTTTGTTTACAAACTCTTTTTATTTTTTAAGAAATAGGCTGCAAAAACAGCATTACAGCGTCAAGTAGAATATACAAAAGAAACAAGGCAAACCTGTAATATTCACTCCAAAAGGTACAACCACGTAAGGCAAAAAAAAAAAGAAAAGAAATTAAGTACATGAGCAAGATAGGTAGGAAGGTAGGCAGAACAATAATGCTACCAACAGAGAAACTCAATCAATTAAATCTTGAGCAGTCAGTCATATAGTAAATGCCTATGAGTTTTGCAAATTTACCATTTTATGTCAAATCTTTACATCCTATCCAATAACGTTTAATTAATTTTTTTAAATGAGCATCACTGCATCAACTCTTCGTAGAACTGAGGCCAATGGTACCGTGGGTGATTTCCAATGTAGGGCAATGGCCCATAGGGTAGATACACAGATGATTTGGATTAGTCTCATAGCCTCAGTCTGTATTCCTTATATGTAACCTGTTCAGAGGAGAAAGCTGAATTGTATTTCTCTGAAAAAGCCAAGACTGAGAAGTAACAGCCTCTAATTCAAGAAGCAGAGGAACTAATGGCTTAGGGTCACTAATCTCGACCTAGTGGACAGATATAGATGTGGAGGGCCCTAGATCTGATAAGAGAAACCTGAAGGTTTGGAAGGATGAAATGATTCCCTCTGCATGAACATCAAAAACCTTTCCTGCAATCAGCTGAATCTGAACCAGCTAGCATGATACATGTCTCACTAGACATTTGCTGTACAATTAGGAAAGCTGGGTTTTACAATTTCCACATTTGTATCTTTATCTTTTTCACCTGGAAAACATAAGGAGCATTAGGCCCTGCTCAGAACCAAGTAATTTGCAAAGTGGTTGTACATGTAAAGGGTTTTTTTTTACCTTAATGCATTCTCTGCATTAAAGCAGAACTAAACCCTTCTATCCTTTTCATCCAAAGAAACTGCCATTTTAGCCTCTGTTTGATTTGCAACTGCCATGATGCACATGGGATGTTAAATTGATGGGTTTAGTTCCGCTTTAACATAAAAAAACATTTAATAGTATCTCCCCAGCAGTCCTAAAAAATTAGAGTCTGATCTCAGTCCAGCTCTGCACATTTGCAGCAGCTGTTCTCCCACTTCTCTCAAACTTGGCTGAGAGCAACTGGAGCCATTGGCTCCTGCTGTTGTCAGCCAAAACCTGTGAGCACGGAGCAGGTTCGAACTGGGCTGTGTCTCTCAATAGATGCAAACAGCCTGGGTGGAATCAAGCACTCATGAGTATCCTCATAGGAAGTGGATGAGGTATGTAAATAGACATACAGCCATTTAGTGGTAAATCCTCCTAATCTACTGATAAAGGTTAGACTAAATGGCAAATTTATGGTTGAATATAATTTGTATTCAAGTTTTGTATTTAGAAAAAGAGTAGACCAAAAGGTACAAGGTATAACAGTAATCATAAACCCCATAAACAAGGAAGAGGGTGTGGGGATCACGTAACAGGTCGAAAAAGAACAGATAAGGAAATGGTACACATCATGACAATGAAGACAACCTGGAATATATGAATGCTATAAAGGTAGGTCCAATGGAATCCCACCATATACATTGTATCAAGCTACATACACCACTATGTTCCATTCAGGAAAAGGAAACATACATAGTCTAGCTACTTAACTAACTGGAAGGCCGATGTAGAGCTGGACAACTGTAAGCCATACCATGGCTAACCTGAACCATGTAACAGGAAGTAGAATGGAAAGGTAATTAGAAAAAAAAGGTGGAGAGAATAATGTAAAGAACAGTTAGGAGAGAAAAAAAAAAGGTAAAAAGGAAAAAAAGGGGGCGTCTGGAGAATCCCTGGAGATATTGCCAACAAACATGGCTACATGGCTAATTCAGTTGCGAAGAGGGCTAAGATTGGTTTTCCCCCACTCATATTTCTTGTATGTGTCTGTCAGGGATCGCCGCGGTGCTGGTCCCGGCGCAGGCGCAGTGCGCCACCTTGCACGGGGATACGAGCACTAGGGTCCACGGGCGCGTGCCTGGCACCAATGATGGCGCAGGGCGCGATATTTAAATCCCCCTGAGCTGTCACTGGTTGCCGTTTGGTCTTTCCTGTTCCCTGATCTGTGTGTACCTGTGTTCTGATAAGTTGCTGACCCGGATTGCTCCTGACATTGCTGTACTCGCCTGTCCTGACCCTTGGCTTGCCTGACCTCTCTCCTGGATGCCCCCTGTTGGTTCTGATCTACTGTTGCTGACCTGGCGTGTGACCCGACTATTCTCTGCCCGCTGTTTTGTACCTTGCAGACCCCACGGCTCCCGACTCGGCTCGTTTGACCCTGCACCTGCTCAGCCATCCATCCCGTCGGGATCGCCCGACCTTCTCATTTCAGGCTCTTACTCTGCGGGAGCCCTCGGCAGACACCTCTACCATTGGTAAGTGTGCCCAGTAGTCGCGACCTGGTCTCGGTGCGCTCCAAGTCCATCCCCACCATCAGGGGCCTGGTGAACAAGTGCTCCGGGACTTAGATTCCGCACTCTGGAAGCACCTGACCAGTGGAGTGCTAGAGGTACCGCCGGGCGGTCCGTTACAGTACCAAACGGCCATGACTGAGCCTGGAGGAGGGTCCTCCCCACTGGAAGACATATGCAGGCACTTAGCGGCCCTGACTCAGGCCATGTCGTCCTTACAGGACAAGTATTCAAACCTGGAAAATCATTTCCAGACCCTCACCGTATCTGACACTACCGCACAGGCCCCTGTTCCTGCCTCCCCGGCCGGGGAAGCCCCGAGCCGACCACGGGAGCTGCTGCTGCGCCACCTATGGCCGAACCCCGTGTTCCCCTGCCAGAACGTTTTCGAGGTGACCGTACACGTTTCAGGGCCTTCCGAAACTCCTGTCTCATTCATGTCAGAGTCGGTTAAGGTGGGCTTCACAATCTAGTTACTCCAGGACGAACCCCAGGACTGGGCCCATCAGCTAATGGAGAACCAAGACCCACACCTTGAGACAGTAAATAATTTTTTTTTGAGGCTATGGCCATCCTCTACGGCGATCCGCAGCGGGCAGCTTCCGCCGAATCTACACTATACTCCCTTAGAAAAGGCCGCCGGGCAGCGGAAGAATATACTTCCGAGTTTAGGCGATGGATGGGAGACACACGGTGGAATGATGCCGCCTTGCGCCACCAATTCCGCATTGGGCTCTCAGAAGCCCTCAAGGATGAGCTAGCCCGAGTGGGCCTACCTGAGTCCCTAGAAGATCTCATGGCCCTAGCCATCCAAATTGACCGTAGATTACGGGAGCGCAGGTCCGAGAGGTCCAGCCAGGGTCATGGAAGTACATGGGCCCGGTCCAGAGTGCAGGCCAACCTACCACAATAGATACCCAGGAACCCATGCAGCTGGGTCTGGCTCGGCCTACGCTATCCCCCGAGGAACGCCAGCGGAGACGATCCAAGAATCTCTGCCTCTACTATGGTGAAGCCGGTCACATGGTATGGTCCTGTCCTCTGAAAGCGAGTAAGTCTACCTCTTCCTTGTCTTCCTTATCTGTGGGGGATGTTAGACAGTCCAATTACTTGGCTGTACCCCTCTCCTTCCAGTTTCCAGGAAGAATCGTGGAGGTGACAGCCATAGTTGACTTGGGGGTATGCAGTTGCTTTGTGGATATTGACTTCGCTCGCCAGCAGGAGATTCCCCTACAGCCCCAGAAAAAGGGGTCTTAATATATTTCTGGCTGATGGCTCCCAGATTAAGTCGGGATTGGTTGATCAGGAGACCACCCTTATCCCTACCACAATAGCTGGCCAGCATCAAGAACTCCTTTGTTTAGACGCCATCACGTCACCTCTTTTCCCAGTCATTTTGGGGCTTCCTTGGTTGCGGGCCCACAACCCCCAAATTGACTTGGAGACCGGGTCTGTTCTGTTCCGCTCACCATACTGTCAGGAACACTGTCGCACTTCGGGCCCCGCGATTCCCCAAATTATCCTATGCTCGGTAGGGGTCCCCAATTTAAAACAGGTCATTCCAGCGGCCTATCATGGCTATCTGGATGTTTTCAGTAAGCGAGGGGCAGATACCCTGCCCCCTCACCACCCATATGACTGTCCCATTGACTTGTTACCCGGTTCCGAAATTCCATTTGGTCGAATTTTCCCGTTATCTGAATTAGAATTGGGGGTTCTCAAGGACTACATTGAAGAGAGTCTCCAAAAAGGGTTCATCCGGCCCTCCACCTCACCAGCAGGGGCTGGGATTTTCTTCATAGAAAAAAAAAGATAAATCCCTGAGACCCTGCATTGATTACCGCGAGTTAAACAAGGTCACAATTAAGAATCGTTACCCATTGCCCCTGGTCCTAGAACTCTTTCAGAGACTGAAGTCCGCAGCTATCTTTACAAAGTTAGATTTAAGGGGTGCTTACAACCTGGTGCGCATAAGGGAGGGGGACGAGTGGAAAACAGCCTTCTGCACTCGTTTCGGGCATTTTGAATACCTGGTCATGCCTTTTGGACTCTGCAATGCCCCGGCCACGTTCCAGCATTTTGTGTATGATATATTTAGGGACTACTTGGATGTTTTTGTAGTCGTCTATCTAGATGATATACTGATATTTTCCCCCTCACTTGAGACTCATAGAAATCATGTGGCAAAGGTATTAGAGCGGTTGCACCTACACGGGCTATATGCCAAGGCTGACAAGTGCAGTTTTGAGCAGCGCAGTATTGCCTTTTTGGGACTGATCATTTTCACCACGGGCGTCGCGATGGACCCTCAGAAGGTCTCAGCAATTCTGGAATGGCCAATTCCTACAGATAAGAAAGGGGTCCAAGGCTTTATTGGATTTGCTAATTTTTACAGGAAGTTTATTAAGAACTTTTCGGTTCTGGTCTCCCCCCTAACGCAATTGACCAAACAAGGAACCCATTTTAAATGGACACCTGAGGCCCAGGAGGCCTTTGAGTCTCTGAAAAAATTATTCACCACGGCACCCATTCTCGGTCATCCGGGCGCTTCTCTGCCATACGTGCTGGAGGTGGACGCATCTGAGAATGCAGTGGGGTCCATCCTGTCCCAGAGGAAAGGCACCAAGGAACTTCTGCACCCGGTAGCATTCTTTTCAAGAAAGTTGACCCCGGCCGAGAGGAACTATGACATTGGCGACCGAGAATTGTTGGCCATCAAAACAGCACTAGAGGAATAGAGATATCTGTTGGAAGGAGCCATGCATCCGATTTTGATCTTCACCGATCATAAGAATTTAGAATATCTGAGGACACAAAGCGTTTGCAACCACGCCAGGCGAGATGGGTGCTCTTTTTCTCCCGATTTTTGTTCCATATAACATACAGACCTGGATCTAAGAACACAAAGCCTGACGCGCTCTCATGCATGTTTGAGGATCCAAAAGGAAGAGCCTAGGCCGGATACCATTTTATCTTTAGGGAACTTTCTGGCCTTCCAAACAGAGCTCCGCTCTAAACTGCAGGACGCATCCATGGCAATGTCAGCCCCATCCGGGGTGTCCCTCCAGAACAAGGGGGGACTCTTATGGAAGGAGGGGTTGATCGCGGTACCTGAAGGAGCCCGAACACTGGTCCTGGGACATTGCCACGATCATCTGATGGCGGGGCACTTCGGCCTGGCGAAGACTCTGGATCTTTCCAAACGCTCGTTTTGGTGGCCGAGCATGACCAAGGACTGCGAGCGTTATGTCCAATCTTGTGCCATCTGCCAAAGAAACAAATCTCCTAGAAGTAAGGCCCCGGGGGGCTACTACGCCCGCTACCGATACCCAATCGGCCATAGCAAATGATCGCAATGGATTTTATAGTTGAACTTCCTCTGTCCCAGGGCCACACCGCAATTCTCGTAGTCATTGACCGTCTGTCAAAAATGGTAGAAAGATAAGTAAACCATCCAGACCCTCCAAAGCGCAGGAAACTGATCTGAAGTCTCATTATCCTCAGCCAGTCGTTCCTCCATTCTCATGGTATCATTCAAAACATATACCCAGTGTAAAAGGGAAGGAGCGTCAGATGATTTCCACAGGGAGGGTATTAACTGTCTACCAGCAGACATGAAAAAGCGAAGCAAACTCTTTTTTTGTTGATGTATAGACCCCAGTAAAATGGATAGCAAAGCAATTTCTGGAGGAGAAAGTGACTAACAATAGAGGATGTTATAGACGTCAAAGATTCTCTTCCAAAACGGGTTGATCCTATGGCAGTCAGACCAGATATGGAGGTAAGTACCTCTAGTGTGGTTGCACCGCCATCACTTCTCTGAGACCTGTAGGAAAATGCAGTGGAGAGAAACCGGGTCTTTGTACCAGCTGGAGAGAACCTTATAATTCTTCTCCCGAGCATAGCATGATACACTGGATTTATGGGTGAAGTGAAAGGCCCCGGTCCATTCCTGACCTAAGTCCCGGTTCCACGCCGCAACAAAAGGAGGATGTAATATCCTAGATTGTAAGTTCCAAGGGGCAGGGCCCTCACAACCCTCTTGTATTGAACTGTATTGTTGCTCTTGCTGTATTGTCTCCCATTATATTGTAAAGCGCTGAGCAAACTGTTGGAGCTATATAAATCCTGTATAATAATAATAATACCAGCACTTCAGTATGACTTGGCGACATGGTGAATCCCATAAGTGCATTACAAGCTGGTGTGGTGGCGAGCACAAGTGTTGTCCCGCAACCACCAAGAATTCGCACACAGGCCCGTAGAGCCCCAAGAATCCTTCCGGATCTGCTTGCAAATCCCGATTGACAGCACACAAATTCTGCAACACCCGTACTTCCCCCATTCACTGCCAAACCCAGAATTCAGGTGGAAATAGCAAATTTAACTCCCCTTGATTTTTTGGAGCTGTTTTTCACAGAAGATCTGTATGCTTTGATTGTGGAGCATTTTATATGTACAACAATTTATCGCCGCCAACCCAAATCCAAACCTTGCCAGATCATTCGCATGAAAACTCATTACGGTTTCCGAATTTATATTTTTTTTGGACCTATCCCTCAACATGGGCATTACAAAAAAAATGAATTGTGGTTGTATTGGTCCACAGACCCGATTCATCATATGCCCCTGTTCTCTGCTGCCATTGTCAGGCATAGATATGAGAGTATAATGTGTTTTATGCATTTCAATGACAATACACTCTGTCGTCCTCGAGGTGACCCTGAATTTGACCGGCTCCACAAAATTCAGCCCCTCGTAAATCACCTTAACCAAAAATTTGCAGATGTCTATACTCCCAAGCAAAACATCTGCGTCGATGAGTCCCTCATTAATTTTTCTGGCTACTTTGCATTCAAACAATTTCTCCCCAGCAAGCGTGCCAGATATTGGGTCAAGATGTAGAAGACCTGTGAGAGGACAACAGGCTATACTTATAAGTTTCGGATTTATGAGGTAAAAGATAGTCATGTGGAGCCCCCCAGATGCCCAGACTACATAGGAAGTAGTGGCAAGATAGTTTGGGACTTGGTGTCATCCTTTTTGCATACAGGGTACCACTTATACGTGGACAATTTTTATTCAATTTTTTTGTGTCACTATTTAGACATTTGTACAATCTTGGAACTGGCGCATGGGGCACCATGTGACTTAATGTGTGCCCACCATTAGAAGTGGGTGGATGCAGGGTGGTATATTCTAATGATGGGCATACCACACACTTTTTCTGGCAGAGATTTCTTCTCTTTTTTTCATACAGTCCACAGGCTGCATACAAAAAAAAAAAAAGAACGAACATAGCATATACAATAATACCTCGGTTTATGATTGCCTCTGTTAACATAATTTTCAGTTTACAATTGAAAATCCATTGAAAATAATGCCTCAGTTTACAATTTTTTTACAAATTTTTTTCACAATATGAAGTGTATGTCAGCGCTGATTTTTAATTGCAATTGTCTTCCTTTTTTTTTCTCTTCACTATAGCTCACAACATTAGCTGTCAGTTTCCCCAGAGCTAAAGGATATTTTGTATCTTTTAAGAAACTGAAAGGAAACATTGTATCTTTTAAACTAAAATAAACTCTCTCTCTTTTAGCTGGAGGTGGAGAGCGACTGAACTACTGTATAGTGAGGGGAAAAAAAAAAAAAGGGTAATTACATTTAAAAACTGTCCCTTTTTTTTTAATTGCCAGCAATTCTTTTACATTCAGCTGACAGTGGGGAACCCCGCTGAAAGTTGAAACATTAACACATGGTTGTCACTATTAAAACACCGCATGAGTTAATAAAATAACTCATGCGGTATTTTAATAGCATTTACTGTTTTTCTGACCTTCGGAATGGATTAATTGGTTTTCAATGCATTCCTATGGAAAACAGTGTTTTGGTTTACAAATGTTTCGCTATACGAAATGCCCTGCGGAACTAATTAAATTCATAAACCGAGGTACTGGTACATCACTGGACTTTGAATGGTTATACCAGGATGATGCCTACAGCTGCAGGCATCATCCTGGTATTGGTTTTTTTTCAGCCGGCGATTGGCTTTCATGTAAAAGCAATCCTCATGACAAATTTGCTGCAGGATTGCTTTTACAAGCAGAGGGAGATGATGTCCCCCTCCCACCACTGCTTTCCACGCCTTCTCGGGCACTCGGCATACCATCATCTTTTATATTTACCAAATAATTGGCCAATATTTTGTACTTTTGTGCACTAAAAGTAAAAAAAGTGATTTTTTTTTTTAAATTGTGTTTGAAAAATCGCTGAACGAGTACTATGTGACATATAAAAATGAAGCACCCACCATTTTATTCACTAGGGTGTTTGCTTTAAAAAATATATAATGTTTGGGGTTTAAATTAATTTCCTAGCAAAAAATACTGATTTTTTTCATGTAAACAAAAAGTGTCAGAAAAGGCTTGGTCTTCAGGTGGGTAGAAGAGTGAGTGACGTGTGGCATAAAGTTCTAATGCTGGGCATAAAATGTCCCCACCCCCCAAAACGACCCCTTTTTGGATAGTAGACACCCCGAACTATTTGCTGAGAGACATGTTGAATCAATAGAAGGATTTATTTTTTTTACCACAAGTTTTTGGAAAATGACAAACAAAATGTATTTTTTGGGGCGGGCCGGGGGTGGGGTTAGGGTCGGACACGGGCAAGGTTGGGTGGGGCAACTGGTGGAGAGTAAGTTTTGTGACCGGCTAGTAGGTCTGGACTCGAAATTGTAATCCAGCTCTAGAGGGCAAGTGGTTAAAGGGACAGTGAAAAAAATAAATAAATAATAAAAAAGTTTAAAGTGCCCCCGTCCCCCAGTGCTTGCACATAGTGGTGAACACATACATAGGCCATGCCCACATATATAAACGGTGTTCAAACCACATACGTGAGGTATCACCCCAAACTTCAGAGCAAGAGCAATACTTCTAGCACTAGACCTCCTCTGTAATAGGTAAGTATGACAAGTTTATTAAGTTAATTTTTTAAAAAATACGTAAAGCACTAGGTATCAGCTTGCCTCAGAAGGTGCAACTCTGGAATTAGAGGTAGACCCTAATTTATCCTACCCAGGGCCTCCCTAACGTCAGGCACCAACCTGATCCTCCCCAGCTATATATGTTATTGCAACCACCTAGAACAGCTTAGAAAATCTGGAGAAAGACACAACCATCCTCAAGCATTACAGCCCTCCCTTATCAGCCATAGTGAAAGGAAATCTAAGAACTGGGTTGCCAGAGTTGCCTACATTCGTTCTGGAGGGAAGATCCAACAAATGTTAAAGAATACCCTCAGATATCCCTCAGACACGTCCAACATACTAGGAGGAGGAGTTTCGTGAAAATAGGAAAGAGAAGCTGAAGGTCTGTTTTAAAGGCCAAGTTACATAGTTAGGATGAAAATAAGACACCAGTCCATCTAGTTCAACCAATAAAAAAACAAAAACAAAAGAGAAAACCTCCATATATTTGACCCTATACCCACAGTTGATTCAGAGGAAGGCAAAAAAGTAAAAAACAAAACAAAAACAAAGAAGCATGATCCAATTTGCTCCAGGGCTCCTGATCCCCCAGGAGACAATTGGATATTCACAGGATCCACAACCCCTGGTTTTACTACCTATGAATGTTAGTATCCAGTTATACGTTGTGCACCCAGATCTTTTTTTAAACAATCTACTGGGCTGGACAGAACCAGCATTTGAGGAAGTCTATTCCACATTTTCACAGCTCTTACTATAAAGAAGCCTTTTCATGTGTGGAAGTTAAATCTTTTTTGCTGCAGACATAAAGGGGAAATATACACCCACTGTAGGTTGCCCATGACAATTCTGGCAGGTAGGTGTGTTCCTCAGTATGCAGGTCATGCACTGTACCCTTTGGCTGTCCCTCACATGGTTGTGGGCTCTGCTGACCAGGCTTTTCTCTTAGGTTGGCTGCATTGAATCTTTCCTCCAGAACGAATGCAGGCTGCTCTGGCAACCCAGTTCTTAGATTCCCTTTCACTATGGCTAATAATGGGAGGGCAGGAAATGTGATGTTTGAGGATGGCTGTGTCTTTCTCCAGATTTTGTCAGTTGGTCTGGGTGGTTGCAGTAACATGGATGGCTAATGAGGACCAGGTTGGTTTCAGGAGATGATGCCTTTCCGCAGCACCTAACATACTTTTCCGCCCGGCCTTTACCACATCCAGCCCTGCTCTAGGTGTTATTGTCATCTAAGGGCTGGAAGAGCTGAAAGGTCCTCTGTAATGACCAGAAAGTGATTACAATTCACCTTTTGCAAAAAGTAAAAAACTAAATGCTCGAATATTTGTGGGAAAAACATCTGCATTTATTTTATATATTTATGCAAATGAGCCTGCAAAGCACTGCCCATTAGTAGATCATGGGTCCAATGCCAGGATACTGTAGACTTTTCCTCCAGCTCTATGCTCACCGAACACCTTATTAGGTACACCCTGTCAGTACCGGGTTGGACCCCATTTTGCCTTCAGAACTGCCTTAGGTCTTTGTGGCATAGATTCAACAAGGTTCTGGAAACATTCCTCAGTGATTATGGTCCATATTGATATGAGTTACTGTGGCATTTCTATCATCTCAAACCAGTCTGCTCATTCTCCTCTGAGATCAACAAGTCATTTTCGTGCACACAACTGCCGCTCACTGGATATTTCTCTTTTCCGGACCATTCTCTGTAACTGTGTAAACCCTAGAGATTGTTGTGTGTGAAAATCCCAGATCATCAGCTTTTGAAATACTCAGACTAGTCTATCTGGCACCAACAACCATGCCACATTCAAAGTAACTTAAATCCCCTTTCTTCCCCATTCTGATGCTCAGTTTATCTTCACCACATCTACATGCCTAAATCGATTGAGTTTCTGCAATGTGATTGGCTGATTAGCAATTTATGTTACCAAGCAACTGAACAGCTGTACCTAATAAAGTAGCCAGTGAGTATATGTCTAGCAAGGTACAGTAATACCTTGGTTTAGGGATTTAATTAGTTCTGCAGGACTTTTTGTTTAGCGAAAATTTGTAAACCGAAACACTGTTTCCCATAGGAATGCATTGAAAACCAATTAATCCGTTCCAGAGATCAGAAAAAAGTAAACACTACTAAAATATTGCATGAGTTATTTTATCAAGTCATGTGGTATTTTAGTAGTGACAACCATGTTAATATTTCAGCTGTCAGCGGGGTTCCCCACTGACATGAATGTAAAAGAAATGCCGACAATTAAAAAAATAATTTAAAAACTGGCGTGGGTCTGGTATGGATTTTGAAAAGAACTCCCACGCCAAAATAAATTAAAAAAATGGCGTGGGGTCCCCCCAAAATCCATACCAGCACCTTATCCGGGCATGTAGCCCGGCAGGTCAGGAGGGGGGGGGGGGCGAGCGAGAGCAAGCGCCCCCCCCCCCCCCTGAACCATACCAGGCCACATGCCCTCAACATGGGGGGGGGGGGGGGGGGGGAGTGCTTTGGGGACAAGGGCCTCTTCCCCACAACCCTGAATGGTGGTTGTGGGGGTCTGTGGGCAGGGGGCTTATTGGAATCTAGAAACCCCCTTTAACAAGCCCCCCAGATCCCGCCCCCCATGTGAATGAGTATGGGGTACATGGGGTACCCTTATTCATTAACAAAAAGTGTAGTGTGAAAAAAAGACAGGGCATGGTCTTTGACAAGTCCTTTATTAAAAAAAAAATCTAAAAGAACGTCCCCCGCAGTAGATCCAACGTCAATCACGATGCCCGCCGTCACCACCGCTGCACCAAAAAAAAGTCTCTGCTTCCGACAATGGCTTCCAGCCTTCTGCCTGCTCCGGTGGTTTGACAGTTCTTAACCATTTGCCGCCCGCCCTATGGCCGAATGGCGGCCGGCAAATGTCATCAGCGTTCCGGGTGGACGCCATATGGCGTCCTCCCGCACATGTGCAGATTGCGCTCCTGCAGAGCCGCACAGCGGCGCGATCTGTCACCGGCTGTGTACCTCGGACACGGCCGATGACAGATCTGAGTATCGGCCCCCGTTGCCGGTACCATGTGACCTGCTGTGACCAATCACAGCAGGTCACATGACAATTGTATACAATGGATGGCTTCATTCATGCCATCCATTGTATACTAGTGTCTAGCTGTGAATGGTCACAGCTAATCACATGCACGTCATGTGATTAGCTGTGGCCAAATCACAGCTAAGCACAAAAAAAAAACCCTGAATGAATCGATGTCATTCAGGTAAATGCTTGCTTATAGCAAAGTAATTCTTTGCTATAAGCAAATTGTGTAAAAAAAAAATAAATACTGATCACTTCCCCAAAGTAGTACAATGTTACTATGGTAACATTGTACTACTTTGGTCATAGTGAAATATGAAAAAGAAATCTTAAAAAAAATAAAAAAATTTAATAAAAAATAATATAAAATTATAAAATATATATATATATATATATATATATATTTTTTTTTTTTTTTTTTTTTTTTTTTTCATACTGTCACCAGTCAGTGTCCCTGATCATCGCCATGCCAGTTATATGACGATGCTGTACTGCACTGGTGACAATATGTAAAAACCAAATAGTGAAACTAATTTTTTTTTAATTTTTTCATTTTCCAAAAAAATTGTGACAACAAAAATACAACTTCAAAAAACTCGCAATGCCTCTTATGAAGTACGTCTGACTGTCTACTTTGCAAAAAGGGGTCATTTGGGGGGATATCTGTACTGTTCTGACATTCTTGGACCTCAAGAAATTAGATTGGCTGTCAGTACTAAAGGATTGATCAATAATCAGATCTATACCATAGTTTGTGAACTCTATAACTTTCCTACAAACGAAAAAATACATCTTAATATGGGTTATTTTCACCAAAGACATGTAGCATTATACATCTTGGCCTAAATTTATGAAGAACAATTATTTATTTGCAAACTTTTATAACAGAAACAAAGAAAACGTGTTTTTTTAAAAATTTTTGGTCTTTTTTGTTAATTTAGCAAAAAATAAAAACCCCAGCGGTGATTAAATACCACCAAAAGAAAGCTCTAGTTGTGTAAAGAAAATGATAAAATTTTATTTTGGGTACAATGTTGTATGACCGCGCAATTGTCATTCAAAGTGGGAGAGCGCTGAAACCTGAAAACTGGCCTGGGCAGGAAGGTGTAAAAGTGCCCGGTATTGAATTGGTTAAATATGTAAGGGGCGGGGCCACCTGGGGTCATCACACATGCGACCCCACCACGTGACATCACCCACCCCCTCTTTCCTGACCTGCTTGAATAAGGGTCTGGTATGGATTTTGGGGGGATCCCAATGACATTTTAAAAAAAAAAAATTGGCATGAGAGTTACCCTCAAAATACATATCAGATCCACGCCATTTTTTATTTATTATGGTGCCGGTTTTTACCGCTTTACTATAGCTCAGAAATTCAGCTGTCACTCCCCCCCAGCTAAGAGAAAGAAAGTTTTCTTTTAGTTTATTTCCCAGAGTAAAGAGAAACAATGTTTCCTTTTAGTTTCTTAAAAGAAACAAAGTTTGCATTAACTCTGAGGAAATTGACAGCTCATTCTGTGAGCTACAGTGAAGAAGAAAAAAAAAGTCAATTGCATTTAAAAAGCAGCAAAATTCGTAAAAAATGTGCAAATTGAGGCATTATTTTCAATGGATTTTCATTCATAAACCGAAAATTAAGCGCTCACTCCCTACCCAGAAATGCTGGATCACGTACTTGTATATGATCCAGTGAAGTAGAGCAGCCCCCCCAAATACTTACCCAAGCCCCATGACAATCCAGATATGTGCACTAGAGCCTTGGTTCTCTGGGGACTCTCCCCCCTCATTGGCTGACACAGGAACGGTAGCTATTGGCTCCCACTGCTGTCAATCACAGCCAGTGAGCCAATGAACAACATGTTCTCCCTGTATCTGCATGGGTTCCCTCCGGGTACTCCGGTTTCCTCCCACACGCCAAAGACATGCTGGTAGGTTATTTGGATCCTGTCTAAATTGGCCTATGTGTATGAATGTAAGTTAGGGACCTTAGATTGTAAGCCCCTTGAGGGTTAGGGACTGATGTGAATGTACAATATATATGTGTATATATATAGCACTGCACAAATTGACGGTGCTATAGAAGTACCTGACATAAATAAATAATAAATGGATGAGGCCAAGCTGCGGCTGTGTGTGTGAATGGACATGCAGGGCAGTGGTTCAGGAGCGAGCCTGGTTGGGTGCCCTCATAGCAAGCTGCTCGCTCTGGGGGCACTTGGCAGGTGGGAGGGGCCAGGAGCACCATGGGGGACCCCAGAAAAGGAGGATCAGGGCTGCTCTGTGAAAAACTGCACAGAGCAAGAAAGTATAGACATGGTTGTTAAAAAAAATGCCTTTAATATCCCTTTAAACTAAACGGGTTGTTTTAATCACATAAGGAATCAGATTAACAGGAGTAGACTGGAAACAATTGAAATATAATGTAGCAACGAATTAGACCACAAATACACTTTGCAGAATGTTCTTCCATGTTTCACTGATATCTCATAACTGTATTCATGAGCTGGCATTGTCCATTGTGATCACGCAGGAACTGAACAAACCTATAAAAACTGCAAATAAATCAAAATGTTCCAAGTACCTTGACTTCCTTCTCACTGTCACCCTTTACGAAACGCTTCATCCTCCATGTGTTCTCTTTAAACATACCTCCCTCCTGCTCACCGCACGGAATTCTGGGACATGTAGTTCACGCTCTGGATTCCACCAATAGAACGGAACCGGAGAGAACTACACTCCCATCATACAGTGCAGAATACACGTGACGGAAGAAGGCCAGCCGGGGAGCGCAGGCGGGAAGTGACGTTGTGGCTATGGAAACTGTTGCTAGGGATTTTGAGATGCTACAACGGACGCTGTGCTAAAAGAACGGGCATGCTCGGGTGAGAAGCCATACAGGAATTATTTCTAGATCGTATGCTGACAGGAATGTGAGTGGTGCTCCGAATGTACGTATAATAATGGGGGGGGGGGTAGGCTTCCTGGAAATGGACCCTCATCCTCCGACACCATCGTTCTCATTCTTCAGCTTCCCCTGCTCTGAGTTCTCACTGGTGCTATTGATCACACACTGTATTGGGGGAAGCTCATGAGATGTAGAATAGGGTTGTCACCTCTTGTCTGTTGGAAACAGAATTCTGGCAACAAAAGAGGGTGTGCCGTTACCTTGTAACGCATAAAAGAGGGTGGGCTTTAATGTGTCTGCAGCGAGCTAAGGTTGTGTGTTGAGAGCGCTCCCAGAACTCTGACCATACTGCTTCTGTTGGAGAGTCAGCAGGACAGGCTTCTGAGCACCTGACCACTGAGAGTCAATCACAGTAGTCACATGATAGGGAAGTCATGATGCCTCATGAGCATAAAAGCAGAACTAAACCCTCATCTCCTTAAAGTAGAACTATAGGCAAAACCTTTCTAATTTTGGCGGGGGGGGGGGGGTTATACCCTCTTTCAGTTTATTTTTTGCCACATGTGTCCCATTATGGAGATTTCCTTTCACTTCCTGCCCTATAGCCAAGACAGGAAGTAAGAAATAATCCCTGAAAATTAAGGGATTTGCTTGGGGACCCGCAGGTCACCAGAACTAGTGTCTCTATTGGAAGATTCCACTCTATTGCTTTTCTGGGGGAAACCTTTTTAATTTTAATGGTAAACAGGACAACAGAGAGGGTGAATCTCTGTAATGGGGGCACAGACAGCAATAAAAACTGGCAAGTGTTCTAATCCATGTCCACTCTGTCCAAAACAAATAAAATGGAAAATTGTATCATACTGTAATTTTCCTTTCATGACGCCAATCCATGTCAGCATACATGTGATGTAGATCCGCCCCTATGTCCACCCACAGGACCTATGTATATCTATAAAATTCTGACTGAGAGCAACCTCTCCCATTCTCCATACAATCAAGATCAAACAAGGGAGGGTTCATATGCTGCCATGGATTGGCCTCAGGAAAGGAAAATTACGGTAAGTATGATACAATTTTCCATTTTGCTGATGCCAACATGGCAGCATACATGTGATAAATAACTAAACAGGGTGGGCTAAACTGTATAACCAAACTGCATTACAATGGACATGGAAGCCTAGACTACCATTCCGTTGAAGTCCATTGACATATAAGCCCCTGGATCTTCCCTGTAGTGCCTGAGGCAGGTGCACTGTGGTAATTAGCCTGCTGCTTTGCAAAAGTCTTCATAGACTGTTGCATGCACTGCCCTAAATGTAGAGATGGACCTGGCTGAATACCACTTCTGGAAGCTCTTGCCTGGTTTTCAGGACGACCTTGACACTCCAAGATGACAAGGTTTGCTGCAGCTTCTACCTCTAAATTTGCCTGATGGAAACATGAACAGCCTCCCAGAGGATTTAAACTAGGAAGCAGCTTGACAGTGGGCATCTTGGATACCTGGTACATGCAGCTTGTGTAGGTTAAGTACCATCTGTTGCAGAAAGGATGGAATCACCAATTTGTAAGATGAAAACTGAAGCCACCTGGGGACAAAGGTGCTCGAGGGGCCCCAACATGTTCAGAAGAAAGAAGATGTAGGACTCTGTAGCTTGAAGTGCTTGCAGGTCCAAAACTCTGCCCCCTAAAGTTATAGAGGGACACTGCTTCTTGAGTGATGTCCTACTAAAGACTCCTTTCTATTGGTGCAAACAGAGTCCTGGCAAGGAAATCCAGTGCCAGAATAAAATCCCACAGTGGAAATGTTTTTCCTGCTCAGGGCAAAGTCTCAGGACCAACCTCCTGAAATGCTCTCCTGGCAGCTCACATGCTCATATTCCCTGATGAAGCTGAAATCTGAGCCCTTACAGAACTAGGCTGAGCCCCAAATGCAGATCTGTGTGAGGAAATTATAGCAACTGGGTGACCACTGGGTTGCTGGGATCAAAATCCTGCTCAGCTGCAAAGACTGTGAGCCTGTTCTAGACTTTGGAGTAAATGGCATTTGTTGGCATCCTTCCTGAAACCCTGCAGTATTTACCACTGAAAGAGGATGGCCCTAATCCTTCCCTCTCAATTTTCAATCCATCCTGGGCCAGGTGTTGTGGAAACACTGGTAGATGAAGTGCTTGGTCCAGACTCCAGTTCCATGGCTAGGGTAAATCCCAGACCTGCAGGCTAATCGGGCATGCGTGTTATCACAGTGAGACTCTCGGACAACTGTCCCCCCTTTAACTTCATCACCAAAGACAGTAGAGGAAAGCTATTTGCTACACAACTAATCCTTGGCTGAGTGAGCATCCACTTCCTCTACCAACGGGTGAGGTAGCATGAGAAGCACCTTGTGAAAGGATGGTGAGGCAAACAGGATCAACTGAAGGAGGCTTCATACTTTAGTGATAGAGGCAAGATATTTTCGATTAAAGACCCATTCATTGGGAACCAAAAACACCTGGTGCCACAGCCCCTGTTGGCATCCTGGGCGCCCGCAGCCTCTGAAGATACATTTGGTCATGGATATGATAGTTCCAATTCCATTGGAACCTGCCGTTGAGTTTCCTTTATTTCTTGAACGCATGACACTGCTGCTGTGGTAACATCAGGCAGAATAATCAGTCAAGCCTGAATGCGAGGTGACAGCACACATAGTAACTGCAGGTGGTGATCTGCCCTGTAGCACAGGCATCAAAGGTGACAATAGTTTGATATAAGGAACCTACCATATGGGATCGAGTGATCCCCTGTCACACCCATAACCAGAGACTCCTGCACATCTGAGGAGAAGCACTTTGAATCAACTCAAGTGCTGATATCTGTTGCAAAAAGGAAATTCTTTGGAACGTACAGAGAATCCAGTGTGCCCAGGGTAGCATAGGGGTGCAGGACATCATCGTTTCCAGGAGACCCCGGAATTGGGAAGCTTGACAAAACTGACCAGAGATACCACATTCCGAAGATGCTCTCTGCTCCTTGGCCTACTCCTGAGAAGGAGCAGAAAAGTACTCACTCGAGCATTGAATTGGACTTCCATATTGATGACAAGATGGGTCTGCTCCCATTGATTTGACACCTTCAATCCAGCCAACACTTCTCAGGCTAGCCAGGTGAATATCCGTTTGAACTAGTAGGTGACCTGGGCTCTAGGCCAACAGTAAAATACCATTCAAGTAATGATGGATGCAAAGCACCCCGTTTCCTCAGAGGGGCTACACAAAGATTAGGACCTTCGTAGAGGTCATCTGGGAGGTGGAGAGCCATGAAGAAAGGTATGCAAACTGGAATTGTCAATCCCCCACTTTAAACTCGGCACCAGTTGCATCTTCAGTCTTCTTTGTACAGACACCGAAGAGAATAAAAAGTCTGTGAGGAAGAACTTAGAGTTGATTCCCTTTGCAGTCATATTTTTGATGTACTGAAAAATGACATTCACCTCTTGAGCGGAAAATGTTTCTCTGGTCTGGAGGAAGAATAATTCTAGAGGGCGGAGTCTGAACCATCAAAAGTAACCGTGTTTTAGCATAGAAGTCACCCATGGATCCCAAAAATGGTCTTTACCATCTGTGTGCCAGATCAGCCACACTAGCGTGGGGGAGGGGGGGTTCTCAACAAAACTCCTGTAGGGGTTGATAGGTACAAAATGGACCGTGGCTGTTCTTTGCACACTTCCACCAGTTCTTGAAGTTTCTCATTCTGGCAAAATAGTCTTGAGTCTTGAAACGTAAAATGGGCCAAACTAGCTGAGAGAACTCACCTGTGCCTTGACCTCCTATGAAGAGGAAGGCCAGACTAACCATTGACAGCTCTTGAAATAGTGCTTGGCATAGGGATGCTGATTGGTATACAGTTCTGCCTGTCAAAAATGAGCATTAGGGCTTATTTGCATGTGCAGATAACATAGCTGCTCTTCTGACAAGTGATCTCACGTAGTTGCTTTTCATAGGGCATTTAACAGTTAGTTTAGTATTGTCCATATCTTTGCAGTGGAGTGCAGTGCTGTAATGTGTGTTACAACAATGCATGTTAAGTACATTAGCATGTGGCAGTGCCATTATCTTCAGAGAAGTGGTGTTTTCCTCCTGGATAGGATATCATTTTCAGCTGCTTACTAATGAAAAACTTCATACCACTGTTGCCACTCCTCTTGAAACAACCTCTTCATCTTTCCATTTATCAGGGAGAATGAAAGGCTGTGACTTGAAAACGTGAAGTATGTTCTGACTTCGAAAGGCAGTCATCTGGGTCATCCCAATCTGGGCCTGCTACCCTAATTAATGACTGGACCCAAGAGACACTTGAACCCTGCTTAGCCTTTTCAAGGAGGATGATTGACCTTCTTCTACCTCTGGTGAAGCCAGGTGCAAGGCAAAAGTGAATGGCTTGGATAAAGGTGCCTCCAGAGCCAGGAATAAAGATGGCTATGATGGACTTGGGGCCTCCTTGGTAAGGAGGGCTACCTGTGGTGTCCTGTACTCCTGTGCAGGGCTGCGTCCTTGACATTGTGCCTGGAGCCTGCTGGCATAAGTGGTTAGATCATTAACTATTTGTCCATGAGGGACCATGACTTGCTGGCTCCCAGCCTCCTTTGTCCTTAGAGCGGTTTCAGTGGGAATATCATCAGACATGTTAGTCTGGTATTAGATCCATGCCGCAGGCTCAGCACTTTTTACCCTTTGTCACTCTTAGAGCTTAGGGAAGCAGAGATGCCAACACTCATTGGGAATTTTATGTGCATCCTGGGTGATACCTGCAGGGCTGGAAGAACCACTGGACTTGTCATGCCATGGCAACGCTATTTTAGCTTGAACTTAAGCAAGAGCGAGAGCGGGCTAGGATGTACCAGAAGATGAAGGCCAAGCTCATGGAAAGGCACTTTTTTCCTCTTGCCACACTGATGGTCCCTCCCTTAGCACATGGAGGTCATGGTTATGTGGCAGAAGGCTCATGTTGGAGCAGAGATGTCAGCACTGTGCAGAAACTAAAATGAAAGGCTCAGAGAAATAAGCAAACAGTCCATAGACATGTGCCTGAATCATCTTTCCTCCCCCTCATTCATCTGCAGTATAAGCAAGGAAACACAGAAGATGTTTCCAGTGCAAACCCACCAGGCACATGCCTGAGCCTGGACATGCCTTAATAAAGATGGTCGCCACAAGAGGCCCTCAGCACAGTGTATGTGTGGATGCCATAGCCAGCCATGAGACCCGAAACAGCTACAAGCCCCGGACCGTATTGTGTACACACGCTGGTTGCAGGTGAAAGGAAAAATCTGACAAAAGAAAACCCATCAAATCACACTCACAAAGGAAAAAAATTACATCTAATGAAGGTAGAGGCAAGGGAGGAAAACAAAAAGGAGTAGTAGTAACCTGTGGGAGAAAATAGAAAGGCAGCACTAACTCCAGCACCATTATCCTGCTCAGGTGTGCAGAGAAACACATGTAGCATGGACTGCAGCAAACAAACACCAGCTCAGGTGCAGCACATGAGGTGTTGATGTCTCTGGTTAGAGAACTCCTCAGCCCCAAAAGACCACCAGAAGGGGCTCCCCACCTTGTTGGTGCATTTAGCAAACTAAATCTACATTTGCCTAGGGGCTTCACATGTGATCAGTGATGACACCAGTAGGGTTGAGCAGTGGCGAGTTTGGACACAAGTCTGAACCTGCCTGAGTTATCCTGCCAGGAAGCTTCCCCTGCATACAACCAATCATTAACAGTGGAAGCATTCCCTGCCCTTCAGCCGCACTCCTTGTATATGCTTGACTGCAGGTGGGAGGGGGGCATGCATCCACAGATTATGATTGGCTGTATGCAGGGACGTCTTCCTGGCAGGATAGCTCAGGCAGGTTCAGACTTGAGTCCAAACACATCTGAGCTCATCTCTAGACACCAGCAATTTGATGGCTTAAAGTATATGTACAGGAAACCCTTATCTTGTAGAACAATCCTTTCACTTTAAAATAGAAACAAAAGGCAAAACATTTGTGTATAGTGAACTCAGTGTAGAGCTATTCACCTTGAGGTCAAGGGGGCACTCTTTACGTCTGGAAGAAAATAAATTTTATCTCCAAACACGAAAAGGTTTCTTCACAGTGAGAGCTGTGAAAATGTGGAATAGACTCCCTCAAGAGTTGGTTCTGGCCAGCTCAGTGGATTGCTTTAAAAAAGGCCTGGATTGTTTCTTAGATACACAGAATATAACTGGATACTAACATTTATAGGTAAAGTTGATCCAGGGAATATCTGATTGCCTCTCGAGGGATCAGGAAGGAATTTTTTCCCAGCAGGAGAAAATTGGATCGTGCTTTGCTGAGTTTTTTTGTCTTCCTCTGGATCAACTGTGGGTATAGGATTATAACTTTTTTTTTCTATGGTTGAACTGGATGGACTTTTGTCTTTTTTTCAGCCAGACTAACTATGTATAGATATTAAAAAAAACATTATAAATGCCTTTTTTATAAGATCACACATTCCCTCTGTTCTCAGCTGCATAAGAGCTACAGGAGGAGAAACAGCAGTACACTAATCTTCCCAGTGACTGGCCGTGTGTGTGTGGGGGGGAGGGGGGTGTCAGCACAAACCTTCATTGGATTAGCTCCCAGCTCAGCTAGAGAACTGACCATACCCTGTTATCCTGCTAAGTGTGGTCATTTTTAATAGAAAAGCAGAGGGACTGGCAGGAACACCATGTGTGACCCCGGATGTCTCAATAAAGGGAACCTGTCACCAAATATCATCACATAGGGGACTTTTTGTCACATGTTATAAGAAAAAAAAAAGTTAAGTTTTTTTTTTCTTTAAATGTAAGTTGCAGCATAGCATATAACCCCCCACATATGTACACACGCACAAACGTAAAAGCACGTGCTGGGGCGCCTACACATGAAAACGACAATTGCGATACACATCACATAACGCCCCACACGCCAGAGTTGAGAGCAATAATCCTAGCACCAGACCTCCTCCATAACACTAAACTGATGATCTATAACGGCTTTAAAAGTGTCGCCTATAGAAAATATAAGGTACTAAAGTTTGTTGCTGTTTCACAAGCGCACGCAAATTTAAAGTTTGACGTGTTGGATATCTATTTACTCAATGCAACCTCAACTTATGTTTTACAAAAAAATGGATAATTTATTGCTTTTTGTTCCCTAAAATTAAGTGTATTTTTTTACTGTGATAATATTGTGTGACATAAAAAATTGGAACTACCGCTATTTTATTCTCCAGGGTCTCTGCTTTAAGAAAATATATAATGTTTGGGGGTTTTGTGTAATCTTCAAGCCTTAAATGATTTTTTAAACGTGCAAAAACTGAAAAAAATGGCTCTGGCAGCGAAAGGGATAAAGGATAAGACATGCCTCTTTCCTGACAAGCAGCCAATTGGTGCTCAGTACACTGCAAGGTCTCTCCCCCTCCCTGCTAGTCCCTAGGTGCGGTGCTGGAGGCAGGCAGGGAGGGGAGGTGGAGATATATAGCGCAATGTTAAAAATATTAAACGTTTAAGTCGCCATAAAGCCCCTTTTGTTTTTAAAAGCCTCCGACATTCCATAAAGCACCTCAGATTTAAATACGGTTTTGGTTAAAATGTATTTACTTTTATCAGGACAAGTAGATTGTCATGAGTGACAAGTAGATTGGGGCACCGATTTAGTCCCTGGACAAGTATTTGTTTTCAAAAATTTCCACACCCCTGAATGTGTCAATCCTGGTGGTAGGCTGGGCAGAATGTTATTTACTTCACTCAAAGTAGTATCCAGAGGTTCTCCGGACCATCCCTGCACGATCCCTACTCAGTAACCATTCCCTGTACTGACATTCTCTCTCCCTAAAGCAGAAATAGCAGAAATGTTTAAAGCACTCGAAAGATCCCTAAAACAGGAACTGGCGAAATTACACAAAGACCTGGGGAAAATACTATCAAGGGTGGAAGAGATGGAAGAAAACCTAGATAAACATGCCCAAATTATACAGAAATTTGAAAAACGGGCAATGGAAGTGAGAAAAGAATAAAGAAATCTGTTATATAAATTGGAAGACCAGGAGAATAAGGATAGGAGATGCAATCTAAGGATACAAGGCTTTCCAGAGATCTCCCAGGGAGAAGATTTGACGGGAATAATAACGAGAATGTTGAATACTATAATGGATAGAACTATAACAAAGCCTCTCAAAACAGAGGGAGTATATAGAATAGGAAAATATACACAAGAAGATAGAAAGGAAACACCAAGAGATGTAATAGTGCAATTCCATAATTTTCAGGATAAAGAAGAGCTTTGGAAGAAGATAAAAGGAAGATCAATAATAAAATATGGAGAAATAAATATACAGATCTTTTCTGATTTAGCAGCGGAAACATTAATAAGGAGAACTTTTAAACCGTTATTGGAACAGATGAGAAAACAGAATGATCGATATAGCTGGGGGTTTCCAACGTGTTTGATCGGATGGAGAAATGAACATTCAGCAAGACTGAGATTCCCCGAAGATCTGAGAGACTTCTGTGAGAGACTTGATATACAGAAAATAAATATCCCTGGTTGGGAGGAAGAAAGAGAAATGTGGGCTATGGAAAATGTGGGGAGGCAGGTAGCTCTAAGGAGAAAGAGAGAGTAGGAATAGTAAAGAAGAATAAGATGGGAGGGAAGGGGGGTCCTCTCCTCCTCCTCCTTTTTTTTTTTTTTTCTTTCTCCCTCTCTCCCTCCATTTCTGCCTCTCTCTTATGATTTTTGAAGTTTACTAGAGTATGGCAGGACACGGAGGATGAGACACGCTTACTGGGGAAAAGTTCATGGTCAGAGTTTCACCTGAAAAGCTGAATCAAAGGTGGGGTTAGGACCACAAATGATTCATAGGCAAAATGTAAGCCTAAAGGGAGATGGAGGGGTGGAGGGAGAGGAGTGGTAGGGACGGAGGAGGGGTGAAAAAGGGACGGGGGGGTGGGTGAGGGAGGGTATGGGGTGGGGATAGGTAGTTTAAGACTGCAAAATAGTGGGAGAAACATCAGTCTGGAGAAATCCTAGAGATCAAAGGGGAAGATGTGGAGGAAAGAGGAAGAAAGAAGAGATGGGGAAGATAGAGGTGTGGAGAGGAGAAGAATGGAAGAGATTCACTTTGTGACTTATAATGTTAAAGGGTTAAATATCCCTGGGAAGAGATTTTGGATTTTTAAAGAAATTCAACATAGATTTTCTTCAGTGGTTTTTTTACAGGAGACACATTTGGTGCAAGTATCAAATGTGAAATTAAATTCCAGATATTATCCAATGTGGTTTTATGCAGATTCCCCAGTTAAACGTGCCAAGGGAGTGGCAATAGGTTTTGCGAAAAATATAAGGTTTAAGCTGGAAGACAGATTGGTAGATCCGGAAGGGAGATTTCTGTTTCTGAAGGGAAAATTACAGGAAATAGACTGTACATTAGCAAATATTTATTGCCTGAATAAGAAACCGGAGGTATTCCTAAAAAATACTCTGAGGAAGTTAATGGATTTCAAAAAAGGCATTTTAATTGTGGCAGGTGATTTCAATCTCTGCATGGATCCCCAGATGGATATGATGTCCCCTGTGCAGAGAGATGGTAGTAGGTCTCTGAAATCCTTGAAAAAAATGATATACCAATGTCAACTTGTAGACATATGGAGAATTAAGCACATGAAGGACAGAGACTATACGTTTTATTCTCATGCACATGAGATGTATTCAAGACTGTATTATATATTCCTGGACCATCGACTTATTGAGTCTCTGGTCAAAGTAAAAATAGAAGTGATGTCAATATCAGACCATGCCCCTCTCACAATGCAATTATTATGGGGAAATGAGCAGATTGGTGGGAAATTATGGAGGTTAAATGAGACACTTCTCCAGGAGTCAAAGGTGGATCAAAGAATTAAAAAAGAAATAGAGCAATTTTTTGAGGAAAATGATTCTGGGGAAGTGTCCGTAGCAACAGTGTGGGAGGCTCATAAGGCCTATATTAGAGGAAACCCGATAGCGATTGGAGCAAAAAAGAAGAGGGAAAGAAGAGAAAAAATAAACGCTTCTTAGTGAACTCTGTGAGTTAGAGCAGATACATAAACATAAAGTAACAAAAGAGATTATGCAGAGGGTAATAAAAGAGAAGAATTAAATACATTTCTGGAAGAAGATAAGAGTGTTTAATAAAATGATAAGTGAGAGATACAGATGGGGAGATAGGTCAGGAAAGTATTTAATGAGGGCTCAGAGAAAAAAAAAATCTAAGAACTATATAGAAAAAATAAGAGACCACAAAGGAGATTTAATGTATTCAACTAAAGATATAGCTAAAGTGTTTAAGGAATATTATAATAAGCTATATAATATTATCCACCACAGCTCCATAAGTAAAGATGAAGTAGGAAAAATTGAAAAAAGACAGACATACTTAAAAAAGGCAGGATTACCAAATGTAAGTGAGGAGCAATTAAAAACCCTAGAATCAGCAATAATGCAGGAGAAAATATACTTATCATTAAAGAGCACTATACCTGGGAAAAGTCCAGAACGTGATGGATATACAGTGAGATATTATAAAAAATATAAAGAATTATTAGTACCTAAACTGAGGATATATATGAATGACTTGGAAGGAGAGATGGAAATGAGGGAATCCCTACAAGCCCATGTAGTTCTCATACATAAGGAAGACAAAGATGATACTTACTGTTCAAGTTACAGACCGATTTCCTTATTAAACACAGATACCAAACAATATGCAAAAGTTCTGGCAAACAGGTTGAAAGACCTAATGTCGGAATGGATATACATAGACCCAAGTAGGCTTTGTCCTAGGGAGAGAGGGCAGAGATAACGGATTGAGATCTCTGTTTCTCATACAAAAAAAGTACAAAAGAGAAAATCCCTACGGTGGTACTCTCTATCGATGCGGGAAAGGCATTTGATAGAGTAGATTGGGGATATATGTTGAATACATTGGAAGTATTGGGCATGGGACCTAGAATGAAAGAGTGGATAAAGAAATTATATAATCAACCCTCTGCAGCAATCATGGTTAATGGGGAATTGTCAGAGTATTTTGGGATGCAGAATGGAACTAGACAGGGATGCCCTTTGTCTCCATTGCTAAAGTTTTTATCATTGGAATCTCTTTTGGCTACAATAAGAAATAATGTAGATATAAAAGGAATTTGGATAGGAGATATGGAGCATAAGGTGGCAGCTTATGCAGATGATATGCTGTTCTATGTAGGAAACCCAAGAATAACATTTCCAAATTTAATGAAATCACTGAAAGAATATGGCGAGATGTCAAATTTAAAAATTAACCCAACAAAAACAGAAATTTTCAACATAAATCTTCCAAATAGAGAGAAAAATAGGTTACAGGAGGAATTTCCCTTTGTTTGGAGAGAAAAAGAATTGAAATATCTAGGAATAAAATTAACTGTATCCTTCAAGAACTTGTATAAATTGAATTATATCCCATTGTTAAATGAGATCCGGGATTAACTAAGGAAATTAGGAGGGGGAACCCCATCATGGATAGGTCGGATAAATTTAATAAAAATGGTGATTGTTCCAAAAATATTATATCAATTTCAAATGATACCAATTAAACTACCAGAAGTATACTTTAGATCAATTAAAAACATGTTAGTAAGATTTATTTGGAGGAATAAAAAAATGAGAATAAGCCAGGAAATTTTATGTAGAAATAGAGGAGGATTGGGAGTCCCTGATTTAAAAAAAAATATTATAACTCGGTAATAATGGCGAGAATGTTTGACTGGGCATATAATGCAGAGGGGAAAAGCTGGGTTAAAATAGAAAATATACTAAGTAATACTAAATGAGGTGGAATTGTATGGTTACCTCCACAATACAGAGGATTAGCAGACAGTACAAGTTTTTTCACATTTTAATGTTTTAAAAGTTTGGGATGTTTTAAACAAACAGATGGGATGGAAATGTAATTCATTGTTAATGCCCTTGAAGTCCACAGAGTTTTTTCCCCCGGGTAAAGAAGATATCACAGGGAAGTGGATTAAGAAGGAAGATGCACAATTAAGGGATATGATGGTGGGGGAGGAAATAGGATCACTTAAGGAATTGGAAAAAAAAGGAGAAGTTTTTTACGAGAATGGCTGCGTGGCGTTATTTTCAATTGAAACACTTTATGGGAAAGCTTCCAAAACCTTTAAGAATAAGAGAGGATTGAATTTTGAGCACTTATTAGGTACACGGGGAGATTGGAAACACGGAACCTCTAAAATATATAAGATCACTGAAATAAATGCAGATATAAGTCCTCCATATATAGAAAAATGGGAAAGAGAAATGGGAGTAACGATAAATGCGAAAAAACAGAGGAAAATGTATAGAATAATCCACGGAAATATAAATATGCAGGAGGTAGAAATTAATTATAAGTGTTTGGCAAGATGGTATATAATACCGAGTGTGGCACACAGATTGAGTGGAGATAATTCACCTTTATGTTGGCGTGGATGTGGAGGTAGAGGCATAATGTATCACATATGGTGGGAGTGTTCTAAAATACAAGAGTATATGGGGAAAATAGTAAGCTTGATTCAGAAAATTACAGAGGTTGATATTCTAGTAGACCCAGAGATTTGCCTTTTTCATAGTACTAAGCTTTCAGTTAAAAAATACAAAGAATCTGGTTTATTGTGCTATTTGAATGCAGCAAAGAGACTGATACCCAAGTATTGGAGGAGACAGGAGGTGCTGAAAATAAAGGACTGGGTGGATCAAATATGTAAATTGGAGGAACTTTATCATTTGAATGAAGATAAGATGGATAGTCACCATACAAGATGGAACAAATGGGAGGAATTCAAAAAGTCAAGGCTAGCCTTAGAGGTTACGGGGGATTAACATAGAATAATATGGAAACATATTTTGTTCTTCCTTTATAGGGAATACGATCTCAAGAAATTAACAGGAAAATGCAGAGCAGAAGGGGTCAGGGATTAGATGGGGGGGATGGGTGGTATTTAGGTAGGGGGAGGGGGGGGGACAGGATGAAACAATACATGTTTTGATAATATGCTAAGGTTTTAATGAGTATTTATTAATTGTTCAGATAAACAAGTTATACAAGCATATTTAAATTTAAAAAAAGGGGGGAGGGGGGCTTAAAGACAGGATGTGTACTGGCAACTGCTTGAAAGAGATGGGAAGAAACAAAAGTTTGCATGGAGTTTGCCTGTTCTCCTTGTGTTTGTGTGGGTTTACTCCAGGTACTCCAGTTTTCTCCCACAGCCCAAAAACATGCTTGCAGGTTAACTGGCTCCTGTGAAAACTGGCCCTAGTATGTGTGCCTGTGTATATATGCATATTGGATAGGGATCTTAGATTGTGACCTCCCTGAGGGCAGGTACTGATGTAAATGCACAGTATATGCTGCATTAATTACTCGCTGTAAATAAATGCCTGTAATTAATAAATTTAAAAAAATGGAGGTTGGTGGTGTGGTACAACTTAGGGAAATAGATGGTGGCAACATTTCAGGGTAAAAGACTGAGAGGAAGGGGGTGACATCTCATGAAAGATGGAGAGAAAAAGAAGACCGCAAAGACTTGAGAGGAGAAAGACAATTGGATGAAGCTGGAAAAGGCTGCAGTGGTATCACAGAGGGTTGAGATAGCAGAGTGAAACCACTCAGGGAGAAGAAATTGCTGGGGCAGTATACAGTATCATGAGGTGAGAGTGAGTTTATGGTGAGCAGAAGGAGACAGATGTGGGTAAGAAGGCAGACAGTGATGGGTCACAGCAAAAGATAATTGGGAGGTGAACCACGTCCATCAGACATACAGTAATTGCTTTAAGACCAGAGACTCCACATCTGACTGACATGTGCAGGTCACATCTGCTGCAGCTCCCCCCCCCCCCCCCACACACACACACACTGCCATCTCACATGCCAAGTCGAGGCACAGCGTTTGGCAACTGTGAAAAGAGGATAGGAAGTGGAAAAGATGAGTGGATGAGGCTCTCCTAAATGACCTAACTTGGCCGTGAGCTGAGCAGCCACTTTGGAATGCCTAGCAGGGTGTGGCATATGACATCAGTAAGAGTGGATCTTTATTCAATTGTTACTGTAAACTGACCCTATTAGGTTTTGCAAAGTGTATATTTTAACGATACTGGTAAAGTGCAGAGGCTGAACCTGTTTCTCTTCAATATGTGTGTTTCCAAACCAAACCCTGGATCCCAGAACAGTGCTGTATACAGAACCTTGAATTCTAGGTCTGAAATAAGGCATGCACCCACCTAGAGCTCTGCCTCTAACTTTGAACAGTTCTGTGAATATGTTCTGGCCACTGATGTTCTGGTAATGTACTAAAGACACTTGCTGGTCTACTTTTAGAATGTTGTACCTGAACTTTCCTGTGGACACTATGTCTATACTGCTGCCACTTTACATGAGAGCTGCCATGTTACAAGAGCCTGCCCAGCTATTGCCTTCTCTAAAACTACAGAATAGAAATTTAAGGAAGAAGATAGATATGGCTGGATTCTCTACACATTTTTGTACCCCTTGACTATTCAAAACACCTGTGTGTACAGTTCTCATCTGATTTTACATTTGAATAAACTTGTACATAGTCTATAATATGATGTGGGGCCTCAACTATAAATGTACTTTCCCTAGAGAACAGAGACCATAGCAAAGCCCTGCAGTAAAGATAACATGCTCCAGACAATTGTACAATAATTTGCATGAACTCCACTATTAAAAACAAACTAGTCTGTGCTTGATTTTATAGCTTGAGCATTCACAACAAACATGTAAACATTTTATTAGACATTGTTGTGTACTTAAATCTTGTGTAGGAAAAGCTGATCTAGATACAGCAGACATCCAGCTGTGATACTGATCCCTTTATACAGTGGGTAAAATAAGTATTGCACATGTCACCATGTTTCTCAGTAAATACATCTCTAAAGGTGCCATGGTCTAGTTCGGAAACATGTATATTGAAATTTTCGCCACATGTCGGCAGGGTGGATTTGATTTAAATCAAACTGATTTAAATCACGATTTAAATCACTAGTCAGTAAGGCTTGATTTAAATCCTAGTTTTCTACATAGACTAATTCTTGCTGGTATAACTTTAATATGCAAGTAGATGAAGATTTTTAGAATAACAACTTTTCATATTAGTTTTTTTATCCCCAGTTTAATAGGTTAATCATTCATATTTGGACAACTTTTCTGTTGTACTTAGGAAGGAGAAAAATAATCATTACCTTAATAATAACAATTTAAATAGATTTATTCAACTGAAACAACAACATTACAGCATATGTTATTTGCTTAAACAAACATCCATGTTTGTTAACTAATTTGGCTAAACAAAATATATATATTTTAAGAAACTTAGACTGTCAGCCCCTTCCTCCTCACACTTAGTTTCACTTTCTTCTTGTGCAGATCTATTCCACTCCAAACAATCAGAAAAATATTGTTTCTATTCTATTCACTGAACTTCTTGAAATTTAGCACTGAAGGGGTTGATTCTGTATTCATAGGTTTGTAGAAGTTAGGATTAAGGTCTTTTTCTTAACTCTGTTCATGTTACAACATCTTTGCTGTGAAGAAGAGGCATGTGATCTCCGCTGAGTCAAATTCAGTTTTGAGAACTGCAAAAGTAAACCAAGCATCTGTGATAATATCATGTAGGCAGAGAAACTGCCCAATAATCTTACAAAAACCTCTGGAAGAGCATGACATTGTGAATGGATTAATGGAATTTATTTACCAAAAAAATTAAACATATACAGCCTTATTCTACATAATTAAAAAACTAATCTTTATTTCATGATGGAATAACCTTTTGGATGGTAATATATTTTCCGCAAAAAGCATTTTATTTAAAAAAAATCCGATTTAAATTAAAAAAAATCCAATTTAAATAAAAAAAATCCAATTTTTTTTTAAATTTTTAAAAAAAAAAATCATTGATTTTTATCCACCCCGCATGTCGGTAGAAACCCATGCAATCCATACATACACAGAAAGCAAAACAAATAAGTTCAGAAATTAAGTTATGTGTAATACAATGGACTGACACAGGGAAAAAGTATTGGACACACTAAATTAAATTTATTTAATACTTCATGCAGAATCCTTTGTTGGTAATGACAGCTTCAAGACGCCTCCTGTATGGAGAAACTAGTCACATGCATTGCTCAGGTGTGAGGTTTTTGTTTTTTTTTTTTTGTTTTATGTTTTTTTTGTCCCATTCTTCCACACAAACAGTTTGTCAAATCTTGGAGGTTCTGTGGGCCTCTTCTATGAACTCTGATCTTTAGTCTTTTCCATAGATTTTCTATTTGATTCAAGTCAGGTGATTGGCTGGGCCATTCTAGCAACTATATTGTTTTTCTTTGAAACCAGTTGAGAGTTTCCTAGGCTTTGTGTTTGGGATAATTGTCTTTCTGAAATGTCTACCCTTGTTTCATCTTCATTATCCTGGTAGATGGCCACAGATCAAGAATGGGTTGGCTTGGTACATTTTTCCATTCATCCTTCCTTCAATGATATGAAGTCTGC
Organism: Staurois parvus; assembly: GCF_062004578.1. Classification (NCBI taxonomy): domain Eukaryota; kingdom Metazoa; phylum Chordata; class Amphibia; order Anura; family Ranidae; genus Staurois; species Staurois parvus. Next base: position 3,941,252 of record NW_028318295.1, read on the forward strand.
CAATACCGTATGCTGAAAAAACAGCCCCACACCATGATGTTCCCACCTCCAGACTTCACTGTTGGTATGGTGTTTTTGGGGTGATGTGCAGTACCATTTCACCTCCAAACATGGTGTGTATTATCAGTAAAATATATCTTGGTGCAGCGCTAAGAGAAAATATGTAAAAATAAAAAATCCAAATGGCATAAATGCACGTATATAATGCAGGTATATGCATTTTGCTAATAAAATATACTAGTAAAATAATTATAAGCTCATTAAAATCTAGAAAGTATATAAATACATAAAGGTGCAAGTGTCCACAAAAAAACGCATAATCATGACATGCGTGAGGATAATAAAAAAGTCAATAAGATGTGGTTTCCAAGTGATTCCAATAAAATCCCAGTGTGATTATTCTCCTTAGGTGGGTGACAATAAGTGTACAAAATGCGCACTCACCAGATGCGCTAATAAAAAGCGCGTTGTATCATATAATCCTGGTCATTCACCCGTCCCTTAGGGGTAATCCGGGATGTGGCCTGGGGGTAGATGGTCTCCCTTAGGTATCAGGATATGGTGGCCAGTACGGATAATTCAGCCTCGGGCATTGGGACAATCACTGGAGATTTGCTAGGGGATTAAGGTGCTCAATACAGAGCAAAAATTAGGGATACTCCCATGCTGTAGTACTTCAATAATACTTTATTAATGGTAATGTTTAAAAATATCTGTCAGAAAACACGTATAGTACTGCAGTAAATGGTAGAGGTATTATAATGGTATTTGCATAAATGTCAGACTGACCAGCTGATAAAATAAGGTGGCTGTCGGACCTTCGTGATCCGACGGCTTGACGTCATCGGCTTGCAGGGGCTCCTCCTTAACGCGTTTCAAACTCAGCGTTCATTCTCAAAAGGGGTATACCCCTGCTGAGTTTGAAACGCGTTAAGGATGAGCCCCTGCAAGCCGTTGACGTCAATAGTGTCAATAGTGTCCCATTGTTTGTGTCAGTGGGGTGAGGAATAGTGCCCCATCGTTGCTGTCAGTGTGGGGGGGGGGGATAGTGCCCCGTCATTGGTATCAGCGGGGGAAGGGGATAGTGTCCCATCATTGGTGTCAGTGGGAGGAATAGTGTCCCATCATTGGTGGCAGTGGGAGGAATAGTGTCCCATCATCGGTGGCAGTGGGAGGAATAGTGTCCCATCATTGGTGTCAGTGGGAAGAATAGTGCCCCATCATTGGTGTCAGTGGGAAGAATAGTGCCCCATCTTTGGTGTCAGTGGGGGGGGGACAGTGCCCTGTCATTGGTGTCAGTGGGAGGGATAGTGTCCCAACATTGGTGTCAGTGGGAGGAATAGTACCCCATCATTGGTGTCAGTGGGGGAAAGAATAGTGTTCCATCGTTGGTGTCAGTGGGGGGGAGGAATAGTGCCCCATCGTTGGTGTCAGTGGGGGGGAGGAATAGTGCCCCATCGTTGGTGTCAGTGGGGGGGAGGAATAGTGCCCCATCGTTGGTGTCAGTGGGGGGGAGGAATAGTGCCCCATCGTTGGTGTCAGTGGGGGGGAGGAATAGTGCCCCATCGTTGGTGTCAGTGGGGGGAGGAATAGTGCCACATCGTTGGTGTCAATGGGGGGAGGAATAGTGCCCCATCATTTGTGTCAGTGACACCACTGACACTTCACTTGCTGACCCGTGTTCCAGCATGGTGCTGCTGCAGCCAGCATACCTGGTTGCAGCAGCACCATCTGCACAGCACACTTACCTGTCAGCTGTCCTTCACTCCGGCCTCTCCCTCACTTGATGTTTGCTGGGCCGCTCGGCTCCGCCTCCTCGCAGGTGATTGGCCGCCTGTGTGCCTTCCCTGAGCTACAGTTCTGGCACCCAATCACCGGTGAGGAGGCGGAGCCGAACGGCAGCACGAACATCCAGTGAGGGAGTGGCCGCAGTGAATGAAGGAGCAGCGCTTCCTGGACTGGATCGTCGTGGGACTGGGACATGGAGCCAGGTAAGATACAGCAGCCCCCTGCCCGCCCCTGTACTTAACCGGTGGGCCGGTTAAATGTCCTTGGTGGGCCACATGTGGCCCGCGGGCCGCAGTTTGAGGACCCCTGCCCTAGCAAATCTCCAGTGATTGTCCCAACGCCCGAGGCTGAATTATCCGTACTGGCCACCATATCCTGATACCTAAGGGAGACCATCTACCCCCAGGCCACATCTCAGATTGCCCCCTAAGAGACCCGTGAATGACCAGGATTATATGATACAACGCACTTTTTATTAGCGCATCTGGTGAGTGCGCATTTTGTACACTTATTGGCACCTACCTAAGGAGAATAAGCACACTGGGATTTTATTGGAATCACTTGGAAACCACATCTTATTGACTTTTGTATTATCCTCACGCATGTCATGATTATGCGTTTTTTTGTGGACACTTGCACCTTTATGTATTTATATACTTTCTAGATTTTAATGAGCTTATAATTATTTTACTAGTATATTTTATTAGCAAAACGCATATACCACTCATGTCCGTTTATGTCATTTGGATTTATTATTTTTACATATTTTCTCTTAGCGCTGCACCAATATATATTTTACTGATTATTGTGAAGTCATATGGTTTACCTTTTAGTGTGTTCAGCTGCTTCTATTCTATTTTAGCTTGTTCTTTTTATCATTAGCGCTCGCTTAATTTCCTTTTATTTTATGGTGTGTATTATGGCATCCAAAGAGTTTTTAATTTTGGTCTCATCTGACCAGACTATATTCTTTCAGTATTTCACAGGCTTGTCTAAATGTTGTGCAGCAAACTTTAAACGAGCTTCAACATGCTTTTTCTTCTTAAATATGCTTTTTTGTCGTCTTGTGTGGTGAGCATCCATACAGGCCATGACGGTTGAGTGCATTACCTATTGTCTTCTTTAAAACAATTGTACCTGCCAATTCCAGGTCTTTCTGAAGCTCTCCACAAGTGGTGCTTGGCTCTTGGACAACTCCTCTGATAATTTTTTCACTCCTCTGTCACAAATCTTTCAAGGAACACCTGGTCATGGCCGGTTTATGGTAAAATGATGTTCTTTCCACTTTTGGATTATGACCTTAACAGTGCTCACTGGAACATTCAGAAGTTTAGAATTCCTTCTGTAACCAATGTCATCAGTATGTTTTGCAACAATAAGGTTGAAAAGGTTTTGAGAAAGCTCTTTGCTTTTACCCACCATGAGATGTTGCTTGTGTGACACCTTGGTAATGAGACACCATTTTATAGGCCATCAGTTGAGACTGAACCACCTGATATTAATTTGCACTGGCAAGGGGCAGGATTTCTTTCTAATTACTGTTAGATTTAATCTGTTATCTTGTCTTCCCATGCCTTTATGCACCTACCTTTCTTCATGTGTTCAATACATTTTCCCTGTGTAATTCCATTTTATTAAAATACCTTAATTCCTTAATTTCTGAACTTATTTGTTTTGGTTTCTTTACATTTATGGATTGCATGGGTTGTGACCAACATGTGGTGAACATTTCGGGGTTTATTTACTAAAGCTGGAGAGTCCAAAATCAGACTCCCTTCTGCATAGAAACCAATCAGCTTCCAGGTTTCATTGCCAAAGCTTCATTGAACAAGCTGAGGTTAGAAGCTGATTGGTTTCTATGCAGAAGGGAGTCTGATTTTGGACTCTCCAGCTTTAGTAAATAAACCCCTTCATGTCAATAGCACCTTTCAAAATATATTTGCCAAGAAAAATGGTGACATATCCAATACTTATTTTACCTGCTGTGTATATTGTAAATTCTCAGTCTTTTAATCTTTTGCTTTGCACATGCAGGGCCAGGAATCTGGTAGATGGTTGTGGAGCAGACACTGCAGCCTGAGTTAAAAATGCCACAGCTGCAAAGCATCACAAGTGCAGCATCTATACAGCCCTGTGCGGTATATATATAGCCGGGGCACGGTAAAACCACAGCTTAGCTGCACTTTTCCACTGTATGTTCAATACTCTCTTAAATTCATGGTTTGGAGTGAAATATTAAATGTATGTATGCTGCATAAGATGCAGAATTTAGTAATTGCTTTTTTAATGTACCATTATCTATTCAAAAAGCTTGAATACATCTCTTATTTGCCTCATCAATTTAGCACTTGGTGAAAACACATTTTGGTGTGGTGTGTGTCACTGTGTAATTGTGTGTGTGTGTGTGTGTGTGTGTGTTTTATATGCTGTGGGTATTGCTAGGCCACATTCAGATTTCGAGCTGTCATATTTGTAATTCTGATTCCTGTATGAAGTAAGGTGTTATTTTATTTGTTTATCCTGAACACACTGTAAAAACTAGGCCTGATGTTTTGATTTGGTTGTAACACCAGCCAAGTTTGCTGGATTACAGGAAGTCTGTCATGAGAAAAACAGTCTGCCATTGCAGAGCTCCTTCTGGTTCATGGCTGTCATGATGACATTCTGACAACAGTACTCACAGGTTCACTGATCTGGAACCATGTATGTAGTGTGCTGGTTTTCCTGATCTGCATACCTGTTCTGGGTAAGTGATTCAAAAGATAATTCAGCTAATAACCAAATCTTTTATTTCTCCTATCAGTTCATCCCCCACAGTTATTACCTTTTGTACCACCAGCCCCTCCCTCTTAGATTGTAAGCTCCAAGGAGCAGGGCCCTCCTAACCCTCTTGTACTGAACTGTATTGTTGCTGTATAAGTAAAGCGCTGAGCAAACTGTTGGCGCTATATAAATCCTGTATTATAATAATAATAATAATTAGGCTAGAACATCAACAACATAGCCAGTGAACTAACATTTTCAGAAGGTCAGAAATAGTAGAAATCGTAGCGTTCATATATTTTAGAACTCTTAAGGATTTCCTTTTTAATGTTGCATGTTATTCTTGAACTTTGCAGGGAACATGCTAAACTAAACAATTTCTTTATCTTCTGCCAGTTTTAAAATGGCCACTCCAAATGATGAGACAGCAGCAGATCTTCCTGTGAGAGATATGGAATTGAGCCCTTCAAGAATTCAAGGTTTGTTGTCCTTGTTTTCTTCTTCCTCTCATATCCTAATGGATAACTATCCTTTTAGAACAGTGTATAGTGCTGAAGATAGTTTTCCTTTACATTTTCAAAAGCATTACTATTTTTGTGTGAAAAGTACATAGGACTGAAATAGTTTTACACTATTTTGATTGAATAAGCTATAATTGCCAAACTCATTCTAAAAATACTAATTGCCTTGGTGGCATCAGTCACTGCTCTGCCACAAGTAGGGAATTCAGGCCTATTCCTATTAATATTAAACAGCCTTGACATTTGTAAACTTACTTTGTGAAGATCCCCACACATTTACCTTCTTGAATTATGTGATCAATGTTTACTATGCCCTGGGAGTAGCACTGTTGTGTCACAGAAGTCACAGAGCTTGCCTTCTGAACTACAGAGGTGCTGAAAGGAGGAGTTCCAATAGGTGGATTCAGTACAGTAGGGGTGTCAAAGGCAACTTCCTTGTGGGCCCCATCAGCATTATGGTTGCCCTCATAGGGCCGGTTGTATCTGTAAGACTATATAAATATATCTTCTCTTTATCATTTTAAATAATTGCCTCTGCATTTGATTCCTAATGGTTTCAGTTATAACTTAAGACAAACTGTGAAGAGCAGGTGCAGGCCGGCACGGAGCTTACTCACACTTGTGTAGCAGAAGTCTAAAAAGGAGGGTTGCACATTGCTGGTAACATCCACAAGAAACTTTATTGGAGACTGATCAGAGAGAACATGGTTCTACCATGGTGTTCTGTCTGCGCATTTTCAATAAAGTTTCTTGTGGATTATACCACGCTGTGTGACCCTCTTTTTCAACTGTCATAGAATTGTATTATTGTCATTTTTATAAAAGCCGATGTCTAGAGCACCGCACATCCCTTTTACATCAGATGTCAAGAGTCCCCCACCCTCCCTTACATCACAGTGAACAACCCCCCCCTTACCTTGTGCTGCAGCCAGTAAGAAGCTGGGGGTGGAGCTGGGAAGCAGAAAGTGCAGCATCTGGAGGAGGGCTGGAGACTGCTGAATTCTGAGACCAGGGGAGGTGGAGCCAAAGGATGTTGTGGCTGCACAGTGAGGCACAGGATCTGTAGGAGTTCTGTCCTCCTTTCTGCTGCTGATATGGGGGTGCAGAGATGGGGAGGGGGGGTGCCATAGCCGCAGGAGAGGTGTGAGGTCCACATGAAATGGCCTGGTAGGCCACATTCGGCACGCAGGCCTTGTGTTTGACACATGTGCAGTACTGGAATCATGACTTGCAGTTTCTAACAGCGGTGGTCAACTTTCTTGATATGAGGGCCATCAAGTGTGCCAATGGGCTGCACATAAAATTAAGTGACTAATCAGTCTCAGAGTCGCACAACAGAATGTAGTCAAAGGCTATGAAATGATATAAGAAATGGTGAAAGACTGAGAATATAATACAAGTGATGGCCCAAGACTGCAGACATGATACAAGAGATAATCAGAGACTGTGAACGTGATACAGGAGTTGTTGAAGACAGGGAACATACTTTAAGAGATAATAACAGACTGGAGACACATTACATGGGACTGCTTGATATCATAGCTATTGCAGGGCAATAGAAAAACACAGATTAGTGTCTGCAAGTGCCCCGAGGGCCACACAAAAAGTACCAAAGGGCCGCATGCAGCCGCTGGGCCACAGGTTCAGAATCAGGGCCTTAGAATATAAAAGTAAACAATAGAGGAGAAACTGCAGAGCATCAAACAGAATAGTAAAAATCTGGCACCAGGACATCTCGGCATAAAAACCGTTACTTTATTTCATCCGTCAAAACTGAAAATGGAATCTATTCCTGTAAAGATTGGTTGGAATTGATTACATTTAGGGCTTCAATGGATGAAATAAAGTAACAGTTTTTATTTTGAGATGTCCTGGTGCCAGATTTTTACTTTTCTATTGGATCTTTGGACGTTCAGTACTACATGAGTCTGGCCACAGATGTCTTGATCTCATCCTGTTAAGCTTTATGGGATTTTGGAGTTGCAGCACTTCTCCTTTTGTCTTAAAAACTGCAAAGCATGCAAGGAATCCAGGAAGTTATAGAAAGAGATGGCCAGCAGAGAAGCAGAATTAACAAGATGAAAGTAGATATGTTATCTAAGCGTATATTGACATAAATAACTATTGTTTGTATTGCTATTACAATACTAATGTTTCAAAATTAAAGTGTATTCTGTGACCACAGAAGGTTCACAAGCCAGAGGTTCACATGACAGCTAAGTAACTGGCATTTTCTTAAAGTAGAACTAAATCCATTGATTTAACCATTTAAAAAAAATTGTTAAATTGCCAGTATGCCAGGAATGATGTCACATTTCTTTGTGCTCTCAGCCAAACTGTCATCCCATCAAATGGTTGTAGTGATAACAGATCACGTGTGCAGCACCAAGACAGTTGCAGATCAAACAGAAGCTAAGATGGCAGCTTTCTTGGCTGAAAAGGATAGGAGGGTTTAGTTCCGCTTTAAGTAGGCCAGCAGTGGAGTCCCATTTGTTTTTTCTTATGACGTACTTCCTTTTAATACCCTTTAACTGATATAGATGAGTGGTTGGTTACAGAAGTAACATAGTGACATAATGTAGGCCTCCTGAAGGAGAACTAAACTTTAGAAACTTTGCCAGATTAAGGCAAGCAGAACACAAATGACCAGTCCCCAGTACTGCTTGTGGCCTCCCTCATCTTTCCCCTATTATTTACTTACTATTATAACTTCTTCTGCACTGTTTATCTGTGTGAGGACAGCCGTCTTGGGAGAGGCAGGACTTTGCTTTTCATGTCAAAGCTGCCTTTCCTCCAATGATGATTATTTTATGGCTTTACAGGAGGAATAATTCTAGGATGTATAATAACATTTTGTTGGACATATATTTTATTTCCTAGTGAGAATTGCCATTTTTTTTCTTTTGTAGATTCTGTTTCTCCACAGAAAATGAAAGCAAGACAAGTTGTATCTCGTATCACCCGGCAAGAACTAGAGGACAGATATTTAGAAATATATGATGAGAACTTCCTACTCAAACAGCAAGGGCGCAAGCAAGAGGATAAAATAAAAAGGTTTGCAGTATTTTATTTAAACTTTTTATTTCTTATAAAACCTATGTTGAATGGATAATGTGACATATTCTCTTCAAGCGTTAAAGTGGTTCTAAAGCCTCAAGGTTTATTACCTTCAAGCCCTCCCCCACCAATCCTTGCCTGACCCCCCTTCGATCCAGCGATGTTCACGACAGCCTCTTCTGTCTGGGGACTCTTCCTCCTCATTGGGTCCCGCACAGCCAGGGGGTTGCCGAGCCACGGTTATATGTGTCTTATGGATGCATAGAGCAGCAGCTTGGGGACAAGCATGCAGCAGTGCCCCCAGGGTGAGTGACTTTCCCTGGGAGCATGGCTTGAGGGGGAGGAGCCAAGAGCACCAGCGAGGACCTGAAAGAAGAGAATCAGGGCTGCTCTGTGCAAAATCACTGCACAAAGCAGGTAAGTATAGACATGTTGTTATTAAAAAAAATAAAAACAACAAAAAACGACGTTTTAATGTCACTCTAATCTATCTCATAAACATTTTTTCCTTCCGTCTCATTTGTGTTAGGACACAGGGTATCACTGGCAAGGAGCCCCCCGCTGCATTCAAGATTTGACAACTAGTTCTTCGAATGATACTGTTGAACCATATAACAGTTATTTTACACATTTCAGTACAGAATTTTAGAAAAATCAAATTGTTTTTTTCTGAAGACAGATTTATTTAATTTTCAACACTACCCTCTGCTGCATGGTGTGTTTGTTTTTCAGTGGTTTTTTTTTTGTGTTTCAGTGTCCATATAAGGGTACTGACGTCACCAGCTCCCTGCCCCTTTGTGTGTGCTGCGCTGTGGTGAATGCACTGGCCCTCAACTCATTGGACTAAAGAAAAAAAAGAGTACAACTTCATCTCTAGTTCTGATTGATTGGCCTGCAAAATCTATCCATTAACACAAGGAATTTTCATTTTTGTTTTTTTAAAGTGTAAGTAAAGGAAAACAGGCTAAATACACAGGTCATTCTCTATAACTATTAGCCTTCATACCTGACAAACAATTTGTAATTCTGTTCAGCCAGTTTCAGACATCTAAATCTGCCTCTCAGGTTAAGATTTGTGACCCTAAACCACCTACTTCTCCATTTCTTGAACTGCGGACAGTTCATTCTCGGGCAGTTTCTGATCTGAAAAAAGGGGAGAATTCAGCTATCTCCTTGGAAGGGGATCTGGTCCAGAAAGGGAAGATGAGTGGAGTAAGTGCAGCTCAAACCTTTTTCTGGTAGAACAGACCGATTTGAGCTTTTGAAAGCTATTTACATGTTTGAACAGATTGACGATTCCAAACTGATCCTGTCAACCCATAATGAATTGCATAGGGTTTTTGTAGGAATGTAAGGGTAAAGCGTTTCCTATACATCAATCTCTTAAGGATATGATTCTAACAGAGTAGAAATAGCCAGATAAGTTATACATGTCTAGAGTACTTAAAAGATGTTTTCCTTTTGATAGGAAGAGGAATTGTTTTTAAATGTCCAAGATTAGGTACAGCTCTTTCCCAACTGCCGAAAGATGGATAGGAAGGCTGAGTCACTTCTCAAAAAAGCTTGGAATGCTTCTGCTTTCTCTTTAGTACATGCTCTGGCTTCCACAGGTGTGGCCAGAAATCTAGAATTTTTAGAACTCCTGCCCCAGCATTTTTCATTACCGATCTGCTCGCCTGGTCAACAAGTCATTATTCAGGTTCCAGAGAACCAGCGAATTTGAGGTTTCACTCTCCTGTTTTTAGTACAAAAACCTTCTGAGGAGTTCAGAATGATTATAAACTTAAAAAGTATCTCATTTAGGTTACACATGGAAATTTTAATTTCCCAAAGAGCTATTATGGTGTTTGTAGACTTGTAGGGTGCACACCTTCATGTCCTGATCAGCCTCAATCTTCAAAAATTGGGAAGGTTTACTATTCAGACCCAGCAAGGTCTGCATCACCCAGTACCCTCACCAAAATTATTGATGGCCATTTTTTAATTAAGTAATATTAATTTATTTAGTATCATGATAATGAAACGAGAGGTAGAAACTCCCCCCCCCCCCCCTCCAAAAAAAAAAAAAAAAAATAGTACAAAATAGTGTGGATCGTGCATTAAGTAGTATATAAAACATTGAGCAATGTGTACAGTGCCTAGCTTGGCATATTCTGATGAAAACATAAAAGGAGTTATAAAACATAAACCATACCTGCATATGTCTAGTCTAGTAATTTGGGCTTTAGAGTTGAAAAATAATAGGAGATGAAGAAGTTGAAACAAAAGGTAAGGGAGAAATAAAAGATGAGAACATATCTATGCCCACCTAGATGATAAATAATAATTTAAGATATGATTTGTACCATATTGACCAGGGTCCCCAATTATGTATAAGGTTGCGGTAAATACTGTACCTCTATCAGTTGCTAGAGTTGTTTCGTAAGTATAGTGGTCTTGAACCTGCTTAATGACATCTTGTATTGACAGGGTGTTAGGGTTTTTTCCAGAGTTTAGTGATGTTCTGTGTTGCAGCTAATTGGATGTGGGTTATTATTTTATTTAGGGGACGAGGAAGAAATTCAATAGTTAAGTTTAGTATTAGTACAATTCAGGTGAGGTTGGTTTGAGTACTATTTGTGTAATTACAGAGAACACTTCTCTTCTATCCAATAAGTGATCAATTTTGGGCATTTCCAAAGGATGTGCAATAACGATCCATTTGCTCCACAGGATCGCCAGCATTCAGGGAATAAATGATCATAAAATTTAGCTATCATAATCTGGGTGAAGTATCTGCACTGCATTTATACTTTGTGTTAGTTCTCATAATGAGGTACAATTGGTAGCCTTATAGAGAGAAGTGCTGTTTTCCATTGGTGTGCAGAGTAATTGCAGTCTAAATCCAATTTCCATTGATGGAAGTGACAGGAGTATCATAAAATAATTTTTTCTTGGAGAATATTATAAAATTGCGAGATACCTCTGGAATTCTTATATGTGGGTGAATAAAAGATTAAGGCTTGCTGAGGTATAAGTGTTTAGAGATGGGGATTGTGATGGAGACAGTGATTTATTTGAAGGTATTGGTATTGGGTTCCAGGAGATAAACCCAGTTCCAATCTCAATTGTAAGAAAGATTTGATCTGACCCTGGGCAAACAGATCGTTTAAGTGTATGAAGGTCTGCTTAGGCCATATGTATAGGTTAAGGTCGGGAATCAGTAGTTGTATAATGGATAGTGGCAGTTTAATGATGAAGGTCAGAGTTGTTGTCCAAGCATGTGATAATAATTTACGCCATATTTTGGTAACTGCTATAATAATAGGGGGGAGATGCATGGGTATAATGGATTTGGGATGTATGCTACATAGCCAGTGTTTTAAGTTCTGACTTGGTATGGCATTGCGTTCTAATTCGTATTCTGTTCTAAATTAATTTAGTATGAAATTTAGCTGAATTGTAAGAGTATGTTGCTGCTAGAGATGTTTGAGGGGTTGTGAGCATCAATATCATGTCGATAGCAAATAGGCTAATTTTGTGCTCTGTGCCAGCGACCTGGAAGCCTGAAGTTGGCTGAAAAAAGACAAAAGAGTCCATCCAGTTCAACCATAAAACAAAAAAAAGTTCTAATCCTATACACACAGTTGATCCAGAAGAAGGCAAAAAACCTAGCAAAGCATGGTCAAATTTATTCCTGCTGGGGAAAAAATTCCTTTCTGATCCCCCAAGAGGCAATCAGATAATCCCTGCTTAACTTTACCTATAAATGTTAGTATTCAGTTATATTATGTGTATCTAGGAAATAATCCAGGCCTCCACTGAGCTGGCCAGAACCAACTCTTGAGGGAGTCTATTCCACATTTTCACAGCTCTTACTGTGAAGAAACTTTTCCGTATTTGGAGATTAAATCTTTTCCACCAGACGTAAAGAGTGCCCCCTTGTTCTCTATGTTCTCTATGATTACCTAAGGGTGAATAACTCTACATCGAGTTCACTAAAGGAACCACTGATGTATTTATGCATGTTGATCATATCCCCCCTTAACTACTTGCCCTCCAGAGGATTTACCCCCCTTCTTAACCAGGCCATTTTTTGCAATACGGCTCTGTGTTATTCTTAAGTTACAATTGTGCAGTCACTGCACCCATATGAAATTTACTTCCCTTTTCTCCCATGAATAGAGCTTTCTTTTGGTGGTATTTGATTGCATGTGCGGTTTTTATTTTTTGCGATATAAACAAAAAAAGACCGACAATTTTGAGAAAAAAAACACAATATTTTTTACTTTTTGCTATTAAACATGTCCAGTAAAACAATTTAAAAAAATCAAGTTTCATCATCAATGTAGGCCAAAATGTATTCTGCTACATGTCTTTGCTAAAAAATCCCAATATGTATAAATTAATTGGTTTACTTGAAAGTTATAGCGTTTACAAATGGCCGTATATATACTGGAATTTTTTTTTTACTAGTAATGGCGGCGGTCAGCGATTTATAGTGGGACTGCAGCTGGCATTATGACACTGGGTGGAACTAACGTGGTGTCACTGACATCCCAGTGACATCAATACAGTGATCAGTGCTAATAAAAAGCACTGACACTGTACTAATGGCACTGGGCATGAAGGGGTTAATGTGGGGTGATCAAAGGGTTAACTGTGTGTCGTGTGTGTGTTTTCCACTGTAAGCACACTGTTGTGAATGGCTCTAATATGCAGAGCCATACAAAGCAGTGTGCAGGATTCACTTCGGTAATTCTCAGAGATCACAGGATGCCAGCGGGGAATAACCCGCTGGGACCCGGTGATTGACAGCCGAGGCCGTGAATGGCCACGCGGGTAGGGCTGCACGCGCCCCCTACCCGGAACTGCTAAATCACGTGTATATATATGTGATTTTGCGCAACTGACCCACTTTGTAGCAGTATTTCTGCTGTAGGGTGACGTGGAAGTAGTTAATCTCCTCTTCTCAAGATAGAATACATGCAGTTGCTCCAATCTTTCCTCATAGCTGAGCTGCCCCATGCCTCTTATCAGTTTGGTTGCCCTTCTCTGCACTTTCTCTAGTTCCCCAATGTTCTTTTTGTGAATTGGTGCCCAAAACTGAACAGCATATTCCAGATGAGGTATTACTAATGATTTGTACAGGGGTAATATGATATCTCTCTCTTTAGAGTCTATACCTCGTTTACTATAAGAGAGGATTTTGCTCACTTTAGAAACTGCAGCTTGGCATTGCATGCCATTATTAAGCTTGTGCTCTACCAGAACTCCCAGATCCTTCTCCACCATTGATTCCCTCAGTTGTATTCCCCCTAGTATGTATGATGCATGCATATTCTTAGTCCCCAAGTGCATAACCTCACATTTATCAACATTAAACTTCATTTGCCACATAGTTGTCTAATTAAACAGTGTATTGAGGTCGCTTTGTAAGTTGGAGACATCCTTTAAGGATGTTATTCTACTGCAAAGCTTGGTGCCATCTGCAAAGACTGAAACTGTATGTTAATCCCAGACCCTATATTGTTTGTAAATATATTAAAAAGTAAGGGTCCCAACACTGAACCTTGGGGTACACCACTATCAACCCTAGACTATTCAGAATATGAATCATTAACCACTACTCTCTGAATTCGGTCTTTTAGCCAGTTTTCTATCCATTTACATACTGATTTTTCCAAGCCTGTAGACTTTACCTCACACATATTAGCTCTGTGTGGTGAACTGTGTCAAACGCTTTTGCAAAATCCAAGTATACCACATCCACAGCCACCCCTCTGTCCAAGGTTTTACTCACCGCTTCATAAAAAGAAATCAGATTTGTGTGACAACTTCTGTTTTTCATGAATCCATGCTGTCTGTTGCTTTAAAATATTGTTTTTCCAGCAAGAACTCATCTGTGTGGTCTTTTATTAATCTCTCCAGTATCTTCCCAACTATCGAAGTTAAACTAACCTGGTCTATATTTATTTGATAAAGATTTTGATCCATTTTTAATATTTCAAATATTTTTATTGAAAAAAAGTTTTAACTGCAATACAAATATATAACCATGAGAAATGACAGGTACACATATACAGATAAAAAAAAACACCATGAGATGGGTAGGAAGGGGTTGCCAGTCCCCACCGAGCGGCCGGGGAACTTAATATCGTAGTCATATTTACATGAGAGGTATGCTCATTATTATGTGGACCATGTTGGAGTATATGAGTCTTAAGTGTGGATATAAGGTTAAGTAGGGAGTAGAAAGAGAAAGGAAGAGGGGGGGGGGGGGTAAGGCACCATTATTCTTATCTTAGAGTTATGTGTCTAACAAAGTTAAAGTTAGTAATCAGGTAATTGAACAGGTGGGGTGATTTAACCATCGAGACCAGTGTAATAAAAATTTATGGTACGTGGAATTTCGAATGGCCGTTCTTCGTTCCATCTCACACTGCAAATTAAGGTCAGTCACCAGGCGTGACAGCAGGGGAGGGGACGAGGATCGCCAGAGTTTGGTGATGTTGATCTTAGCCGTCGCTAGGATGTGTAAGATAATAGTGCGAGAGCTTGTAGGGAATTTATCAATATTTATATGAAGGAGGGCTAGGGCAGGATTTGGAGCCACAGGTACGTCTGTAATTGAGGAGATCAATTGAAAAACTTTATTCCAGTAAGATTTAAGAGATTTGCATGCCCAAAGCACATGGAGAAGTGAGACAGTTTCCCCACAATGTCTCCAGCACGCCTGGGATTGTTGGGGGTAATATATAGATAATTTGACGGGAGTTAGATACCATTGGTGGAGGATTTTCAGGTATGATTCCCAGTGAGCACTACATTTGGACGCTTTATAAGTAATGTTGAAAATCGTTTCCCAGGGGTGTGGGCCTGTCGGGAGTAATAAGGTCTTTTCCCAATTAATCAAGGATGAAGAAGATGTTGTGAATTGCGCTACTGTTAGAAGTGTATAAAAAGTAGATATTCCTTTCTTCAGATATATGGACCTATTTAGGAATTGATGTGCAGTAGCCGGGATTTCTATTTTGAGTGGTATGTTTGTTTTAGAAAGAGAGTGAATTATTCGCATATAGGTGAATTGGTCCTTATCTAGGAGATGAAATTTCTTTTGGAGAGTCTGAAATGAATCTGGGTTTTGGGTGCTGAAAAGGTCTTGGATATATTGTATACCCAGCATTTTCCATGATGCCAAGTTTAAGTGTGGGGATGCAAAATGTAAGGATGTGAAGATTGTCCTTGCGAGAGCAAGTGAGGGTCAAAAAATCGTGCCAAGCTAACAAAGAAGCTTGCACGCATGGGTGTGTATGTAAAGATTTATGCCACTTTACAGAAGGCACAAATAAGGCGTCTGTCAATGAGCCTGGTGTGTGCATGGAAGCCTCCATGACAGTCCAAGTTTTATCTGGAGACGGGTGCCACCAGAAGAAGAGCTGGTCTAACAGTACGGCTTGATAGTATGATTTTATATGCGGGAGGCCAGCTCCACCTCTGGTGGGTGGACGTATTAAGAGGTTTGTGGTGCATCTAGGGCGTTTAGAGTTCCATATGAACTTATTCAGGATTTTTTGGAGTTTAGAAAAGAAGGTGGAGGAGACTGGAATAGGTAGAGTGCGAAAAATATATAATATTTTGGGCAGTATGCACATTTTTATAGTTGCTATGCGGCCTAGAGTTGAAAGGGTATTTGAGCGAAAGCTTTTGAGCTCTTGGGGGATTGTGTCAAGTAATGGCTTGAAGTTAGTTGTATATAATTGGCTGAGTTTGGTGGTTAGCTTGATCCCCAAAAAGGGTATGTTATGTTTTTCCCATTTAAAAGGGAACCGTTTAGTAAGTAGTTTCTGTGTTGCAGCGGGTGTAGAAAGGTTGAGGATAGAAGACTTGGGTTCATTGAGTTTATAGTATGAGACTGCTGCATAGGCATGGATATGAGTGCGAATTGCTGTAAGCGATTTGTTGGGGTTTGTAATCATTAGGATAATGTCATCCGTAAAGAGGCTAATTTTGTGTTCACTCTTAAGAAAATTGACTCCAGTGAAATTTGGATCATTTCTGAGATTGGATGCTAGTGGTTCAATAAGTAACGCAAAAATTATGGGCGAAAGAGGGCATCCTTGTCTGGTGCCATTCGATATTGGGAAAGGTTGTGAAAGCGTGCCATTTGTAAGTACTCTAGCAGAAGGTTTGGAGTATAGGGAAAGAATCGCTGATAATAACCAGTCTGTTATTCTGTATTTCTGTAGTGTATGTGTCATAAATTGCCAATGGATTCGATCAAACGCTTTTTCCGCGTCAAGCAAAAGTAGGAGTGATGGTTGTTTGTCAAATTCAAGGTGGTGAAGTAGTGATAGAATTCGTCTAGTCGCGTCGGGAGCCTGTCTCCCAGGGATGAATCCCACTTGGTCAGGATGGATTAAGGTAGGAAGGTATGGGAGTAATCGTTGAGCTATGATCTTGGCATATATTTTAAGGTCTGTATTAAGTAAAGAGATCGGTCTATAATTCTGGACTAACTGAGGGTCTTTTCCTGGTTTCGGGATAGTGGTAATTATAGATTGTAGCATATCAGAGGGAAATTCTCCGTTAGAAGCTACATGGTTATAAAGGGCGGAGAGATGAGTTGTAAGGTTGGGTGCGAACGATTTGTAATATTCATTAGTAAAACCATCGTTTCCTGGTGATTTATTCAAGGGTAAACCGTTTATAATTTTCTCAATCTCTTCGGGTGAAATCGGTACCGAGAGGGAGTCTAGTTGGGAAGTGGAGAGTTGAGGAAGAGCTGTGTGACTTAGAAAGTTTTTGATGGAGGGATTTGTTGGTTGTATCGTATCTGGGTCATCTTTTATGTTATATAAAGTTTGGTAGTAACATGCAAATGCATTAGCTATGTCTTGTGGGTTCGACATTGGGGTTCTCGACTCTGGATGTTGGACTATGGAGATTTTATTTTTAAGTCTTTTTTGTTTGATGGTTTTGGCGAGAAGGGAGTTTGTTTTATTACTAAGTGCATAGAATTGTGTTTTTGTTTTTTGAAGGTTCGTGTCATAGGAATGTAGTAAAATGGCACGTAAGTTATTTCTATCTCTATTTAGGGCCGCGGATGAGGAAGAATTCGGATTCTGTTTGTTAATTTCTTCGTTTGCATGTATAGAGGCCAGTAATTGGTCTATTTGTTGGGATCTCTGTTTTTTAATACGGGAATTTAGTTGAATGAGGATACCTCTCATGTAGGCTTTGTATGTAAGCCAGAGTGTGGTGATAGAGATATCTGGGGTGTCATTAGTTTCAAAAAAGAGATTATGTGCATCCATTATATACTTCTGGTTTTCTGGTGATTTCAAGAGTGCGGAATTAAGTCTCCATATGGGTGGTATTGCTGACCGTTGGCTGTCATCTAGGGAAATGCTGATCGGGGCATGATCAGACCAGGTTATAATACCAATCGTAGAGGATGACACGTGTTGCAGTGTCCATTTATCAGTGATGAACATATCGATTCTTGAGTACGAAAGGTGTGGCGGTGAAAAATAGGTGTAGTCTCTTTCAGAGCCATGCTGGCATCTCCAGATGTCATATAGGTCGTAGTCATGTAAAACATGGTTGAGGTCAAGGCTGGCAGTTTTTTTGTTGGAGGATGAGTCTATATGAGAATTGTTGGGAACGTTGAGGTCCCCCCCAATAATGAGTCTCCCCTGTTTGTGCTTGGAGATGAGGTTGAAGAGTTTGCGAAAAAATCTCAGTTGCTTGCTGTTTGGACCATATAAATTCACCAGGGTATAGGTAGTGTCGTTGATTTGGCATATCAATATAATATATCTCCCTTGTGGGTCGACTATAGAAGAGGTGTAAGTAAATGTTAGAGAATCATTAATGGCAATAATTACTCCGTTTTTCTTCTTAGTATTATTCGCCATATATAGTTGAGAGAAGCTGTGAAGATAAAGTTTAGGGGTCTTTTCCGTAGTAAAGTGGGACTCTTGTATAAAGAGTAAGTCAGTTCGAGATTTCCGAATTTCTCTAGATAGCATCGATCTCTTGAAGGGAGAATTGAGGCCTCGGACGTTAAGTGAAGTGATCTTAATCATTGTACTTATTTCCTAGGTATAGAACAAGTTGGGTTGTTGTTTGGTAGATTATTTCAAGTTGTGTGTTCTTAGTATGTATTTGGTGGCACCATGAGAGAGGGAAGATGGGAGAGGAAGAAACAACAATAAAAAAAAACTTGCAAATAACGCAAGTAACCATTGTAGCCTCGATTGCTACTTCAAAAAGGAGGAATATGAACCAGTCTAAACCTCCAGGGGGGTCGAGTCTAATGAAAACTAGAAAAATAGAGAACGTGGAATTTAGGCCGAGTGCCAGCAGTTATAGGGCCTGTAAATGGCCTCCGGGGGAAAGATGTAATATAATATAAGTGCAGCATGTGCCTTTGCGCCCTTCAGGTCGCCTCCATATTTTGAATGGAACTGGGCGTCTTTTCCCGCAAATCAGAGGGCAAAATGCTCCAAGCTTTAAGGAGGTCGAGGCCGGCCTCCAGACTTCTGACAGTATAGATTCTACCTTGGTTCCGTACTAGTAGTTTAGTGGGGAAGCCCCATTGGTAGGCAATGCCATGGTTTCTTAGGGCTTTAGTGATTGATATCATTTTTTTCCTGTTTGAGAGTGTGGCTTTGGATAGGTCAGCGTATAAGCGTAGATTCGCATGAGACTGTGGGAGCGGTGGCGGGTTTCTAGCCGCTAACATAATTTTCTCCTTGATATGATAGAAGTGTATGCGGATAAGCACGTCTCTAGGTACAGAAGCCGATAGAAATGAGGGTTTAGGAAGTCGATGCGCTCGGTCAATCGTGGTCTCTACTTCGGAGAGTGCTGGTATTAGTAATTTGAGGAAGTGTTGTAGATACGGCATCAGTGTCTCATTAGTAATTGTTTCGGGGATCCCTCTGATTTTTATATTATTACGGCGTGATCTATCTTCCAAGTCAGCTAGTTTTAGTTGAATTTGTTCGATGATCGGACGCCTGATCCGCATGGGCATCAATCAAATCATTGTGTGCCGCCACCAGGTCACCCATGTTGGTTTCAATATGGCGAATTCTACGGTCTTGCTGCTGCACTAGGGTGGTGATCTGATTAAGAGGTGCAGATATATCATTGTGCAGGGTTTGCCGCAAGGACGCAAGCATGTTCTTCATGCTTATCTCGGTGAGTGGTTGATCGGACGCAGGGAAAGCGTCTATAGTAGGCATAGTCATATGAGGTAACTGATGCGGAAAGTTTGGGGCCTGTGTTATGTTATCAGAGTCACAGTCCAGTCGTGGCTTAGATTTGGCTGGGCTCCTGGTCGTGGGAGATAAGGGAGGTGACAACTCACCAGGATCCCCAGGATAGAGCTGTTGCAGCAGCCTAGGATCTGCATTCTGGGCTCTGTAGTCCTCCTCAGAAGGGCTGCTGCCTCCCTGTGTCCCTGCATTGCGGGCGCCATCTTGGTTTCCCGGCATGACGGCCGGGAAGAAATTAGTGAGCTTCCCTGGTTGCCCCGAGCTCTGTTTCCTGCGGGGCATGTCTAGTGGGCTGCGGGCACACTGCGGCTGTCAGAATGTGGTGTCTATATCCCCCGGAGTCGGTATGTGCCGCGATGTTGCTGGCGGGTGGACGGAGCCGACACTACTGCACGTCCATCCCCCTTGATCCATTTTTAAATATAGGCACCACGTTGGCATTACGCCAATCCATTGGTACTATGCCAGTCATTAAATAGTCCCTACAAATTAGAAACAATGGCTTTGAAATGACAGAGCTCAATTCTTTAAGGACCTATGGGTGTATTAAAATATATATAGTGTTGCGCTCTCAACCCTTCAATCAATATATATTAAAAATTGTATATTAATAAACATAAATACTTATACTTGTGAATCTTTTAAATCAGCTCAAATAAACAATGTGCATGGGGCAGTGATAAATAAATAAACAAATGTATAAAATAAAAAATTCTTTAAATAAAAATAAATAATATAAATATATAATATATAATTATATATAATATAAATGTCCCAAGAAGTGACTTTGTGCTGAAAAAATCTTCAAATAGCATTAAATCGGTGACTGCTTGTGACTCCTCCCTCAAGTGAAGATATGCGCTCACCTCATAGGTAGCCTGCAATTAGGCTATTAAAGCTTGCGGTTCACCTCCTTTGGAACCTGCTTGTTACGAACTCCTGTTACAAGATATCCATGGAATGCGACATATATTTATGGAATAAATCTCCTCTCATAGGGTGCCACTCCTCTATCTTCCTGTCTCCATGCGGTTCTCCATATACAAAAAAGATCCTGACATGGTGCTTTATCGTTTTAAAAAAGCTTGCCTTTTATTTGCTTTCAGGTATGACACTCACATGTATTCGGATAGTGGTAGTACAAATGTGATCTCAGACTGCCGCTAACTGCCGGAGCTGTGCGCTCGTGGTCCGGCTAACGGACTGACTCCCTCCGAGTGACGTTCACAGTCCCACCCCTACGCGTTACGCCACTGGTCACGTGGCTTCATCAGGGGGATTTGATTGGTCGGTCACTCGTGTATTGCCGGCTTATAAAGCACGGCTCTGCCATTTTGTTGACTATCTAATGGGGGCAGCCATTTTCCTAGAGACAAATGTATTGCTTCTTAAGATTTTAGCAACACTGTAATCATCCCGGAGGGGTACATAGCATCACAGCCTCGTAGTCAGCTCAGATTATCCTATTTTTATCACACATCATGAGTATATCTCTTTATAAAATATGCAAAAATAGGCAAATTATGAAACATATAAAATTAAATTACAAATTACAAGAATACATTAATTTAATCCATAATACAATTAAAAAATAAAAATTAAAAAATAAAAATAAAGAAATATAAAAAATGAATAATAAATTCCAAAATATTATAAAAATGTTAAAAAGTATATATAATAATTTGAAAAATGCACTGGTCCATATGCCAACACACATGTATATATAAATGCGCCTGTAATATGCACTATGGGGAATTGGTATAATAGGGTGTCTGCACAGTGAGACCAAATACACCACACCCTATCCCACTGCTGTGTACATATATACATGTATATATATCATTAGTGAATCCAGCGCGCCTTCCCCAATCTATATATCACTGATAAAACATGATAAATCAAAATCTTTATTCAATCCTCCTGGTACTAAACTTCCTAACTCATAAATCCAAAATGATTCTTTTTTACTTATTTCACGTACTAGATTATCCCCTCTCCAGTGTGAAAAATGTTTAGTGATACCCCAAAATTCAATTTTATCTGTATCTTGATTGTGGTGCGTTTTGAAATGTACTGATAGGTGATGGTATTTAAATCCTATCTCTATATTATGTACGTGTTCCTGCATGCGTTCTTTCAGACTTCTCTTTGTACGACCTATATATAGATAATTGCAGGGACATTTTAAGGCATACACTACACCTGTACTGTCACAAGAAATAAATTGATCTATTTTATATTGTTTACCGTTCCTTGGATTTGTAAATGACTCTCTATGTCTTGGATTTGAATGTGTTTTCCTACAACTGTAGCACCGACCACATTTATAAAACCCAGTTCCACTAAAGAAATTTAGAGTGCTTTTCGGAGTTTGGGGGGGTTCTAACACATTTTTGACTAATCGGTCACGAATATTTGGTGCTCTTTTTTATTTCACGTTTTTCACATTGGTAGTTATGTGTTAGAGGTTTGCGATCCAACATTAAGATTGTTTATATTTATTTTTTCTCCTGGCTCGCAAGATTTCTTTTAAATATTCGAGACCTATGGGTGTATGCCATCCGGTCCAGGTGCTTTATTCACCTTTATTCTGTCTAAATATTTCTGGATTGTATCATTTGTGATCCAATGTGGATCACCTGGAGCTGTGTCAATACCATGCCCATTATGGACAAGAGCTCCACTATGCTCCTTTGTATACACAGAGCTGAAGAGGGTATTTAATAAATGTCCGTTCTCTTTGTCCCCAGTCACCCACTCTAGATTATTTTGTAAAGGGCCTACATGCTCGGACCTGACCATTTTACAGTTAATATATTTGCAAAAGATAGCAGGACAAACCCCCAAAAATTCTTCAATCTGTTGTTCGTTTTCACTGCTACCCAGATGTTCTTTTATATGAACCTTAGCTCTGCATGGTTTGAGATTACCAGGTCCAGCAGAGCATCATTCCTAGTTTGGGCCTCTATGAACCATACAAGTTTCCATGTACCTACAGGTAAGCTTTATTTTAGGCTTACCTACAGGTACAAATGAGCAAGCGGTATTTGCTAACGCTTTAAGGTGGCCCTTTTGGTTTTTCTGGATATTAGATTGGCAAAGGATCCCCTGCTGGCTAGAGACTGTTGCACATCTAGCTTTTTAAGGACTGCAACCTCAAGGTATTTATCTTTAGGACTAAATTCACTGTATAGGGAGCCCTTTAAGCCTACTGGGGACTCTGATCTTAGGTTCATCACCCTCAAGAAGATCTTCCTTCCTTTCCTCAAAGGGCTGCAAGAAGTTGTGCTATTCGCTATCTGCAGTTCCCCTCAAAATTAGAAGGGAGAACTATTTTTAGCTTTTTAGATGTCAGAAGATGTTTATTGAAATATTTGTAAGTCACTAGGAGTTTCAGATCTCCTCCACCTTCTAGTCTTACATAGTGGTCCCAACAAAGGATAGATTAGGAATGCTGTAATTTCAGCATATATCAGTTCAGGTCAGTTACCACCTGTTCCGATTAGAGCTTGCTCCAAAAATTTCCGTGTCCATGTCATTATCAGAGAGGGAAGGTGCTTTGTGAGAATAAATCTTTAAGGCTGTGGTTTTGGTCCTCAAGCCATGCTTTCGTGTGCCACTACCAAGTGGAAATGTTGTCCAGCCAGGCCTTGTCCTGGAAGGTGTTTTAGGCAGTGGTACCCTCCCAAGGTATGATTACTCGTTAAAGTGACACTAAAGCTTTTTTTTTTTTCTTTCTAAAATAACAAACATGCCTATACTTACTTGCTCTGTGCAGTGATTTTGCACAGAGCAGCCCCTGTCCACTTCTTTTCGGGTCCCCTCCGGCACTTCTGGCTCCTCCTCCTCTAGTAGTGCCCCAGGGAAAGCCTCTTGCCCTGGGGACACCTCTGTGTGCTCGTCCTCGAGCTGCTACTCTATGCGTCCATAAAACACAGAGCCGTGGCTCGGCCTAGCCGTGTGTGGGTTTTTTTGTTTGGTTTTATTTTGTGTTCTCATTCTCGAATTTCATTTTAACAACCAGAAATTCACCTTGACCCTGTCTGTACATCTAGGAGTAGATACACCATTATTTGAGAAACTGTTTTGTGTTTAAAAAAAAAATTAAATAAACACATGAAGATATTGTTGTTTCAGTCTTTGTATTGTTTGCAGATCTAGGAGTTTCCAGTTTGATTTTCAGTTGTGATCTGTATTTACCAGGCTCTCACTATAATATAGCTGAGACACAGGATTTTGTATTGGTTTCTTCAGCTTATTTTGCATAGCACATTATAAAACAGTTGGATATGTAGGTATAACAACAATATGCAGCTAAGCTCCTCCATTACTTTCTTTATGCTGGGGAGGCTTAGCTCCATTTATTGGTTTGGGACCACATGAAATCTGTTCTTCATTTTTTATAATCTACATTTACACTTCACACAAAAGGTGGAAATGCCCAAAATCCTTCTAACACCCCTGTTTATAAGCAAGTTCTTTGCGGTCCACCACATATCCTAAAATAAAAGCCCTAGCTCTTTGTGTCCGTATAACACCGTTCCATCCAGCAACACACAGCTTGTCATGCAAGGCTAGGCATGTACTAACAATGAAACGTCCACTACATATGGACCAAATATGGTTTATATATTTCTTTCTCTTTCCCTATTTTACCACACTTAAATGATAAGCCTTAGGAAACTGTTATTTGTCAGTGCTATAAAGCAGATTGCTTCCCAGTGTTTTCAATTATCTTCAAAGGGTCCTTTCACAGGCAGTAATAGTTCTATCAAAGTCTGCAAAGTATTATTTCATTCCCATACTCCCATTTTGCTGACTTTCACATTCCTTTTCATCTTTGTGTTAATTGGAGAAAAGGAGTGGTCCTAGTTACATATGCCAGCTGCAGTATTTTTCAAATATGGCCACAAAATGTTCTATGCTTACCTATACATAACCTGCTGTTGTGAAGAAAATAGAGCACAGTGTTGTCAGGACGTTAGTTTTACAGATTTCAAAAATGTCAGAAACATTGCTAGAGTCTTCATTTGTATAACCCTGCTTTGCATAGAACTAATGTGATTAAATACATTTTAAAACAGTACACTACATGCTGTTGTTTTGTTTGCTTTTTACACTTGAATATAAAATACTGATACCTTTTCGTATCTATAATATTAAAAACAAAAAATGTCATGCATTTTCTCTTACCCTGGTGTTGTCATCTAAGGACAGGAAGTATGTAAGGACAACATAAAACCTCCCCCTCTCCCTTACAATTTGATGGGGGTCATAGTTCGCAGAGGTAAAATAGACAGAAATTATAACAATACTTTAAATGATTACAGAGCGTACAGAACACATAGGACAGCAGTGAATTTCTGGCATGATCAACAGTCTTTTTTTTTTTTTTTTTAATTGAACAGAATAAACCAATAACACAGCGCTTCCAGTGGCTAATTTAATGAACCAAACCACAAAAAAGAAAAGTTCAATGTTGGGGGTTTACACTTTCAGTGAAAACTGTACTTTTATGTATATACTGCAATAATTGCTAATTTTAATCATAATGCACACATTTATTTATTTATGTTCATTTAGACATATGAGTATTGGAAAACTAGTGTTATTGTCTAAGCAATAATATTTGCATTTTATGAGCCTATCACGGTGGTAAAATTACCCCTAAGGCCTTGTTCACACCTGAACATCGCTATTCTTGCACATTTTCCATATATTCCAATAATTCTTATTGAACAATTTTTCAAAATAACAGATAGAACAAGTAAACAATAGTCGTGTCACAAAAAGTAGATTTTGACACAACACAAAAGAACATGGTTTATCGGACATAAGACACGCAACAGGGGACCAGGGTTATCTACCAGAGTAGATATTGGATAACCCAAATAGAAAAGTCCACATCATTTATAGATTGTAAGCTCCAAGGAACAGGGCCCTCCTAACCCTCTTGTATTGAACTGTATTGTTGCTATATTGTCTCCTGGTATATTGTAAAGCACTGAGCAAACTGTTGGCGCTATATAAATCCTGTATAATAATAATAATTTATCCAATCATATATAGAAGCCGGACAGAGTGGTGGGGTAAGAGAGTAGGGAGGGAAGCCAGGAAAGAAACAATGAAGGGGGGAGATAGGGGATATAGTGGAAGGGATAGAACCACTGTTCGTGGAACTGAGATTACCCACAGAGTCAGTGTCATTTGAGGCATGACAAATGTTGTAGAACACATAGGGATTAGGCATAACCAACCCCAGAGGACAGAAAAAAGGGAATGATAAAGAATAAAGGTAAGGGGATAGAAAAAGAGGGACAAGCTGGGACACATTAAGGCTTGAAAATATGGGGGCGGATGCCGAAGATGGCGGACTTGGTCTGCCACAGTGCTACTGTCCCCAGCTCCTCCACAGCAATTGGCCTTGTGTGCGACCCACAACATAGCCGAGGAAGTGTTATTTAGCTGAAAATATTCCTGAATTGACGTAGCTACGTCCTGACGAGAGTCGGGGTCTGTGAGCACAGAATCATTCAAACACCAGGGGTAAGGGGTGTCCTTTAGGCCTATAAAAGTTACTGACAGTGATACAATACTATGATCAGATGAATCCCAGCATCTGTGGAGTTGGCCAAGATAATCGGAGAGCAATTAATGTAATCCAGTCTAGTATAGGAATCATGAGGGTGGTAATAAAAAGTATAGTCCCTAGCCCCAACATTATGCGCCCTCCAAGAATCAATCAATTGGTACGAATATAGGCATTTCGTGAGGGATTTCGGGAAAGCTGGGGAGAGGGATGAAGAGGTGCTCCTATCTATAAACCGACCACCCACCAACATATGGGAGGACAGATATTTGTCAAGAATGCTGAAAAAATTGGAAAAAAAGGTCACCTGAGCTGAATTCGGGGGAAAGACATTAGCTATTGTAAGTTCACGTCCTAAGAGGGTGCCCTTGATCTTAATGAACAGATTCTCTGGATCTCAGTAGATCTGCTGAGCTTCTAAAGGGAAAGAATTATGGAGGAAGATTGCCACCCCCTTTCTTTTAGAAGAGTGTACCGTGTAGAAAGCCTGTTTATATGATTTATGAAAAAATGTAGGGTGTTTATCTACTGCGAAATGAGTTTCCTGCAATAAAAGAATCTTCGCTCCTAGCCATTTGTACTGAAGGAATGCCGTCTTGCGTTTATTTGGTGAATTAAAACCCTGGACCAATGGTCATATCTTAACGCTGCCTTATGTACATTTTGGTTCTCCAGCACTTTCCTCAACTCAAATCTTAGAGCAAATCTTATACTCAAATTTTAGAGCAAAAGTCTGGACCCCGAGAATAACTTCAGACCCTTTTCCCATAACATTAACATAGAGAAGAGAAGGTGGGAGATGGAGATCCAAAATCAGATCACCCCCCCCCCCCTTGCCAACGGGATTTAATGGTGCCGTACCCCTTGATAAGACATTGAAGATACCATCCCTAACTGAAAAAATAATGGGGTTTTAAAGGCACCATACCACAAAAATACAATTACAAACTATATAGTAAATACAACTTTATTAATAAAATTCAAACCACTGTTGTGATAATAAAATAATAGAAAAAAAAAAATTAGCGCATAGGGCATTATTCTTAAAAAGCTTGTAAGATTGGTAACAAGCACAATAGATATACATTAGTACAAAATAAAGCTTCAGATAGCCTGAAGATCATAATTAGCGTAACTATCATAATTGGTACAAGAGAATGCTTTACTATTGTTCTCCATAACTGGCATAGTTATTGCAAGTAGATGCTTGACTTTTATTCTCCAATGTGTTTTGCGGGATGCAGCCCGCTTCTTCCGGGGGAAAAAAGTACAAAAACTCTGAACTTATACAAAATAGACCAAAAATTGAAAACAAACATATACCATATTGAAGTCATAATAATGAATCTAACACGTTCAATTGGACATTTATCCAAAATGCCATCAAAGACTTTGCAGGAGGCCAGTGGAAAAGAGCATGAGCATACAGTCCAAACCAAGATAAGAGGAATCTCTCTCTTACAGAGTATCAATGTCCGTCAATTAAACACAGATTATGAGTCCGCAACAGGAGACTGTAAAATCATCAAAGAAATCAAATGTTTAGAGTGTCCCAGGGAATTACAAACTACACCCCACACTAATGATATATAAAGACCCCATAAACAGGGAACTACAATACAAGAAAGACAAAATGTCTACTATGTCCCTAGTGAGACCTCAAATTAACTATTACAAAGTTTACTGCAATTTGTTCTACTCTCCTCAACAAAAAGAGAGAGGGAAGACATACAAAATAAATCCATTAATAATTGCTAATTGGATGCATGCAAGGTCAGAGTGCTTTTGTAGTTGATCAGGCGGCTCCCAACAGTCAAAATCCCTCTGGCAAAAAGGGAAACAATCCCTGTATAGCAGTAATGATGCTCCCAAACCGTTCTGGAAACACAGCAGAATTAGTGCTGCCGATTCAACCCAAAGAAGCAGCCAAAGAGGTGCAGTCTCCATTGTATATGCCTTAAATAGCAGACTAAACTGCCAAAACATTGGTGTTTCCGCCCTATGGTGTATGTGCGACGTCATCAACGTAAATGCATGGCGTCATGACGCCCGGTGTCACCAGCTAACGTCCCATCAAGTCGGATGTCACATGATCGTGGCCATTTTAAAGAAGTCATTGTATGAAGACATTGGAGATCAAATACCACTCCGCTATCACTGGGATACACCAGAAAGAAAACAAATAAGCCGCCAGACCAAAGCGCACACATAAAGCAAGTCCAGCATTCACACACACATCCAAAGAGGGAATTGTTATACGGATATATGCTCATGATTGCAAGCACCTTCCTCAAAGTCAAAATTGATCATCATCAGATCTAAACAGTGCATTGAAGTAACCACAAACATAAAGGTTATACATAGGTATTGGTAAAAATATGGCAAAGTGAGCGCTCTAAAATAGCAGCTGTACACTAAAAGGTAACTACAATAAACCTGCAAATGACAGTAAAAAATAGAAAGTGCAGCGCTGATAAATAGTCATAAAATATATGAATATGAGTTCATCCAAGGTAGGTGAAAAGTTCATATAACGTAAATAAATGATCCTCTTTGTAGCCGATTTCAAACAAGCTTGTGACTGGAACTAACAGTAAAATTGCGCACTCACCGGAAGCGCATAGGTAATGTGCATATAAATATAACCACCAAGGATCTCTTAGGTAGGCGGGATGTGTCAGGTACTGTATATGGTGAGCTTCCTTCTATGGATTGGTCATCAAGTCTTGGGATATTAAGGAAATCTGCTAGGTCCAGTGGTCCCCTTTAGTATGGATGGGTGCTCAGCCTGGATACAGGGCTCCCTTCCTCTGGATATTCAATTTGATGGCGGTCATCTGAAAGTTTAATAGCTCCATAGAGAAGCCATAAAACAGGTGCCCATAGTGTAGTAATTCAAAACATTTTAATCCAGTAAATAAAAAAAATACAGGGTAGTAATGCAAAGTAATTGCAGAGTTAAGCAGCACTGACCCTATTAAAGATGGCCACCGGGCTACCACATGGCTCTGGCGGCGATGACGTCACGCTATGTCGGTTGCTTCTTAGGCCTTTCGTGCATAGCACATCATCAGAGGGGAGGCCAACAAATTTTGTCAGTAGTTCTACACATAATAAAAATGATAGTTTGCAACCACATTTTATTTTGAACAAAAGGAAAAAAAAAATGGTAGGTACATACTGAGCTGTGAAAGTAAACCATATCAAATGCAGTTAATGGTGTTTGTAGCTATTTTCCTATGGCATGGCATGATATGTCTATAAATGATGCTGCATAATAATCAAGA
Organism: Staurois parvus; assembly: GCF_062004578.1. Classification (NCBI taxonomy): domain Eukaryota; kingdom Metazoa; phylum Chordata; class Amphibia; order Anura; family Ranidae; genus Staurois; species Staurois parvus. Next base: position 3,970,524 of record NW_028318295.1, read on the forward strand.
CCAGAGACGAATGCATGGGGGGTAACATAATTTGTCAAAGCTTCCTTTTTGCAGTCATTGATGTCAATCAAAGGGATGGAGGTGGGTTAAAGTAGGGTAAGTTAACAATTTGTCAAAAATGTAAAAGTTTGTGTGACCCCCTCATAAATAACAGTGGGAAAAATTGACCTTTACCCAACAAGAGGAAATGAGGAGAACATTGCATGACAACCATCCCTCCTGATATCATATTCTTTACTTTGAGTGTTTCTCTGGATTCTTTATTGGAGCTTTCTCTGCTTTTTCAACACCAAGCCTCTCCCACTTTCCACCTGACGATTTATGTAGCAATCGTGCACACACAGCCGGACGCGGCCCTCCATTTTGTTAAGAATTCTCCATGTTGTCCCATCATCCCCCCTCCCTCTCTGTTCATCCACAGTGACATGTGGCCAGTGTGTTGGCCGAGGTCATAGGCAGCCAAAGCACAGCAGGAAGCCCCGAGCTATAAACCCCCCCCCCCCCCCCCCAGGGAGCTGGGTGCCTGGCTATCTAAGAAACTGTGCAATCTGGCATATCGTAAAAGTATAACCCAAGCCTTTCCCTGAGTTCAAAGACATTCCAGAGGAGTAAAACACTAGATACCACATTCAAAATCCATTTTTCTCCTATGTCTCATATCTTGGAATATGAGAGACTTACAGAAAAACCAGGCATAGCTTCAGATTGGTCACGATAAGACAAACCGTCTGATATGTCACACTCCTTGGCTGGCATACATAGAAAAGCAGAAAAGTATATCTCTTGAATCATTCAAGTGTATATTTCATGTCTCATATCTAACCATGCCGCAGATGTGTCTGCATATTAATCTACCCGCGGGTGGGATGTTAAATGTACCTAGGAAAAGTTATGGGCCAAAATATAAGCTATGAGAGATTCTGTTTGTAACTTAGGTCTCCACCTACACTTCCCTCCCCAAATAAGGCAATTGGTTCTTTGTTGTAAGGAGACACCCTGCTGAAATTGTAGAAAAAGGGCTGTTATGCTTAGAGTTGGGTATGTGAGAGAAGAGCAGAGTCTCCTGCGTTTAACATCGAAACTAGCAGTAGACAAGAAATCCTTTTGACTTGTTACACTTGAAGATGCTTAACCCAAGGCTTTTTGGCAAGTACTTAACCCTCTGAATTCCTTTCTGTTATCTCTTTCCTGTGCTATTGTTCTCTGTATATATATATATATATATATATATATATATATATATATATATATATATATATATATATATTGGTTACATCTTTTTTCTGTAAATATTTTTATTGCACCCTTTTGACCTTTTTGTAATAAATCTTTCTTTCTGAAAGTGTTGAACTGTTTCTAAAGCTCTTTAATGCAACTTACGAATTCCTGCCGCTGAAGAGCGCTACTATGTGTGTTTTAACCCTCTGTATAACCTGCCTGCAGTGACAGTGGTATACAGACAATTATTTCAACCATCATAGTGTTATTGCTGATATTGCCGAGTTTCCTCTTTCTCTGTGCAAAAAGGAGGTGGTGGCAGTGTGAAGGGTTAATTGCGTAATTAACCTGACCCAGTAACAATCGCGCTCACGCTGCCGGTACATCGATTTGTGGTCAAGTGAGCTGGAAAATTGTTGTGCAGGGTGCAGCTGGGCGTGGCATTGTTACGCACATGACATCGCGGTTTTAGATTGGCTAGTCCTTCGGTCACGAGTTTGGTGAGAAGGGCAGGGGTCTAACGCCATGATCAGCACAATTTACACTTCTTGGATTTGGCCGGCTTGTTATTATACTTTAAAACAGCAAAAGGATCATGGCTATAGGACACATTGAAAATATTTTCAAATTATGAAGAAGCCATAATTCAAAGGTGCAGGTACACATGATAAGTCCCTTCTGAACTCTGAAGGTTGCAGAGCTATATGGTTTGTCAGCATGAAAAAGATTCACATTCAACATGTCAATTTTTTAAATTAACTTAAAATGAACAAATTTCCGCCAAGTTTATTATGTGAACCATTTATGTATTTTAATTGTCTCTTCTAAAGGGTTAAAGTTGAACTCCAGCCTTACTTTCATTCGTGCACAGTTGTACAGTCTTCTCCCCTGTACTGAATGTTCTTACTCTAATTTCACTATACACTGATCTCACATTGTGCATTGGAAGTTGCACCAAGTCAGATAAAGCCTGCTTCATTTCCTGCCAGGAAGACATTCAAAATAATTTTGCTTTTTCTTCCCTGACCATGGTCAGTTCCTTTCTTTCATTTGACTTGGTTATATTGATCACATGTGGGTTTTACCAAGGGTGGTATGCATGCAAATGTAGGCTGCCTAGAAATGCCCACTTTGCCAGACAGACATCCACTCCACCCATCATAAATATTTACATATATCCTCCCAGGAGCCAGTCCACTGCTTGCATTAGATTAGGATTAAGTGCTTTTGTAGAGGTGTACCGTTACCAGGAAGTATGAAAAGCACTCTGCAGGCCCCTTGCACCAGCCATAATCACTCCGCATTTCATAGAAAAGCACAGATACTCCGTGATGACAACTGGGACTAATATAAGGTATGTAATGAAAACAAATGTTTTATTTAAAAATGTTGTTTGCATGATGATGAGCCAAGTCCTGAGATATTTATAAAAAAAATATAGTTTAAGGTTTTATTGGTATCCTGACCCCTCTACGGGCCAGGGATAGATTGCTAGCATTACAGCATTGATTCAAGAGCAGCTTTGCAAAGATATGGGTAATCTACCTACCTCAACTACTGTACATAATAATGGCATGTATTGAACTAGTTAAAGAGAATGCAATATACCACTTTATTTTAGGTAAATGCATCTGCCATCAATCTGCTATCAATACATAACTCTCTTCTAACAAAAAAAAAATGAACAGGAGTGATTTAACCCTTTTATTCCCAGATTAACGTTTCCATTATATGTTTATTAAAACAAAACGCCTTTGCTTGATTATATGAATTCATTTACTTGTGTTATTTGTTTATAGTCCATTATACCTAGGGAATATATTTCTCTGAAAATAGCATATTCTTTTTATTGTTTGGAATTGTAAGACCTAGATTGCCACTATTCTTGTTTTAGGATGGCTACCAAGTTAATACGACTGGTACAGGACAAAAAGAAAGCAGAACAAGGGACTGGAGTTTCAAGAAGATCTGGAAAAGATGTGGAGCTTGAAGAGATGATTGAACAACTGCAGGAGAATGTGCGAGAGCTGGAGAAACAGAAAGAGTCTTTACATAATCGATTAATAGCTGCTAAGCAGCAACTGCAAACTCAAGGACACCGACATGCCCCATACAACTATATACAGTCTCGTATTAATTCTGGCCTTCGAAAAGTTACTGAAGATGTATTATTGCAACGCAGAGGTATGTGTGTAATTTAGTGGAATTAAATGTGGTAGTATTATTTTGAAGCTGAACTCCAGGAACCTTAGAAATTTCCCTCTTGCAGTGGGGCTGCACCTGCATTGCAAGGGTTAACTGCTTGTTTAGGTCTAGGGGGCATATAAAAGTAGATTTTCCTGCTGAGTCCTCTATGTCTCTAGACCAGTCTCCGCAGTGTCTTCTGTCCATGCTCCAGGGGTCTAAGTTCTTGACGTCAAGTTCTGCATTGGATGTGACGATGCTGAGGGACTGTCCACCCTTCACAAATAAGGGTGTGCTTTCTGCCAGGGGAGCAGAGGATCAAGTAGAAGATCACCCTTAGATACCCCCCTAGAATAAACAAGAAGTTAACCCTTATGTGTGCAGCCCCATTACAAGGCAGAATTTTCAGATTCCCCACAGTTGGGATTCAAAGCTGAACTCCAGGATTTCAAACAATCTTTAGAATGTTCTGGCACTGTTCATTTACAGAAGCCTTTGTAGTCTGTGAATGGGTTTTCTTAAGCTGGCCATATACGGTTCGAATCTCAGCCGGTTCAGCAGGACCGGCCTGAGACTCGAGCCATGTATGGGCAAGCTGAATGTACCCAAGTTGATTGATCAATCTACTTGGGCACAATGAGCTTGTCGGATTTTACATGTGGATCATTGTCGCAAGAGACCATGTTTGAAAAGTTGGCTGAAAAGTTTCAATGCGAACTAAGCAAGACCGCTAACACTTTAACGCAGGAAATAGCTCTATTTAGCATTTGTATTGACAGACTGGAACCTAAACTTGATAAGCTCAGTCTGGCTTATAATGAAGGAACATGAGTCCCTTGCTGAATTGTTCCATGCTCAGATAGAGGACTTGAATAACTGCAACAGGTGTAATTATCTGAGAGTCTGAAGGGTTCCAAACACAGCAACTGATCTTTCTCAGGCAGTAACCAAGCTGTTTCACTTTTTGTTGCCAGAGACACCGCTGTTTGCCTTTTGCTTGTGATAGGTTCCATAGTGCGCTTAGACCAAAATCCTTGCCAGAGAAACTTCCATGTGCCATTGTTAAGAAAGAGCTTTTACGGGCCTGTAGAAACACCCAGAGCATTGAGCTGGATGACGTTCAGATACAGCTCTATATTTATAATTTGCCTATCACCCTGGATAAGAGATGTAACATAAAATAAATCACTTCCTTCTTTTTTCGGCTCACATTTAGTAAAAATAGGTGTACCCATTTAAACTGATGATTCCTCACAACGGCATCACCTACACTGTTCCCAATGTGTCCAAAGGACAGGAAGTTTTCGTGGAGCTAGGCCTGTATTCCAATTCTATTGTGAGAGCACCATTGATCCGCTGCCCTTCTCTGATCTGGAAATCCCCCCGTCCTATAGCCAAGACCATAGGAACATGGGACAAGAAATGAGAGACCTGGCCACATGAGTCCTTTTTTCATTATGTTACTAGGACGGTTAAATGTTAAATATGTCTAACTCACTGCTGCACGGGTCACTTATTTTATTAGTTTAGTAGCTTATGTCTACTTGTTGCTTCATTATGTCCCCTTTCTCTGTCTTAGGCAGGTGTATAGTGCATTCCTAAAGTATTCGCCTTTTTTTCAATTTTGTTATGTTGCAGCCTGATATTTCAGTTGTTTAAATTACTTTTTTATTTCTCATTAATCTACACTCAGTACACCATATTGACAAAGTGAAAACTATTTTAGAAATGTTTGCAAATGTAAGAAAAAGAAACTGATATATAATTTGGCAGAAGTATTCAGACCCTTTGCAACACTTGAAATTTAGCTCAGGTGGCTCCGATTTCTCTTGGTTGTTGTTGAGGTGATTCTACACCTTGATTGAAGTCCATCTGTGGTAAATTAAATTGATTGGACATGTTTTGGAAAGGCACACACCTCTCTATAAAAAGCCTTACAGCTGACATTGCATACTGTATCAGAGCAAAAGCCATGAGGTCAAAGAAGCCTTCTGCAGAGCTCAGAGACAGGATTATTGCAAGGTACAGATCTGGGGGAGGCTGCAAAAAGTTCTGCTGCACTGACGGTTCCTGGAGAGCACAGTGTCCTCTATAATTCTGAAATGGAAGAAATTTGGCACAACCAGGACTCTTCCTACAGCTGGTCACCCAGCCAAACTGAGCAATCCAGAGAGAAGGGCCTTCGTAACAGAGGTGACTAAGAACCCGGTGGTCACTCTGACTGAGCTCTAGCGCTCCTGTGTGGAGGTGGGACAAAGTTCCACAAGGACAACCGGCATTGTAGCTCTCCAACAATCTGGACTGTATGGCAGAGCAGTTAGACAGAAGCCTCTCCTTATTGCAAAACACATGAAAGCACACTTGGATTTTGCAAAAAAGTACCGGAAGGACTCTCAGGCTAAGAAACAAGATTTTCTGGTCTAATGAAACCAGGCATTGCTCATCAGCTTGGTGGTGGCAGAATTCTGTTATAGGGGTGTTTTTCAACAGCAGGGACTGGGAGACTGGTCAGGGTTGAGGGTGAATGGAGCAAAGTATAGAGATACCCTCAATGAAAACTTGTTCCACAGCGCTCAGGACCTTAGACTGTGCCTAAGGTTCACCTTCCAACATAACAATCCAAAGCACACAGCCATGACAACACAGGAGTTGCTTAGGGACAACTCTGTGAATGTTCTAGAGTGGCCCAGCCAGAGCCCTGATGGCATCACCCCTACAGGAGACGTGTTATTACACGAAGCGCGTCTAGGAGGAGCCTCTGCACGCCTTGACGTTACGCCACCGGATCAGGAGGTCCGGTGGCCATCATTTATATTCACTGGTCAGTGCATTTAAAGAGCTCGTTTACACCATACCTGCATAGGTACTCTAACCCTGTACGTTTACTGTTTTATCTTAATGATATATACTCAATAAATACTTTTTATAATACTACACTATGAGCGTTCTCATCTCTACTACCTGGCACTGAGCCTCCACATCTCAGCCCAGCATTCTAGGAGTCCACCCAGGCAGGACAATTTGGGAAATTGGTCCAGATCAACTTCTCTGGCAGCCGTCACCCTATCCACCCCCAGAGGGCACCTTTATCATCAGGCTATACCTTCATGGGACCTCCGGCTTCATGGAATTTCTATGTGCACATTAAATTGCACTTCCGGTAAGTGGGCAATTTTTCTACACCTTCATGTTAGGATGCTGGAATATACCCATTTGGATTGAAGTCATTTATACTCCATCACTGGAATATACCTTTTTGGACTGATATTATATTACCTTGGACTGTCTAACATCCAGTTTATGGGATTTTTCCATTTCTGTCATATTTTGTCATACTTTAGACAGTATGTTTTATTTATATAGCGCTGCACACCCTATTTTCATGTCAAATGCTGTTTATTATCGTTCTAAATGTGAGTGATCTGGCTTAAAGTAAATTTTAAGTAAAAGGTATAACAGTATCACACTATTAGTCTTTTTTCCTTCCTGGAACTTGGTGGAGTTGGCGAGGGGAACAATTGGAGGAATATCCATATCTTTAAGGTGGAAAATAGTGGAGGTCCTAAAGGGGGTCCAGGAGCCCTAAATAATCGTGAAAGGCGTTATACTCACTATTATCTGGTGAGTTTGGTTCCTGTTGGTTTTTGCACTGGTGGATGGTGGAAAGATCACTATAAGCATTGAAGATTTTCAATCAAAAGTTTCTTTGGGGCACTGGACTTTTCTTCTTTTTTATGTGTCACTGATTTTTTTCTTTATTTTTTTCTTTCTTTTTGGGTCAATTGATTTTTTTTATATTTTGTGTATCACTTGACTTTAAATTTATTTTAATAATTAATGAATTTTTGCGTGACACTTATACCAAAATGTAATGGTTATTGTTCAATATTGCTCACTTATTGTTGTGAGGTAGTTTGTGTTTTGCGCTGGTTTATATTGAAAAAATTGATTTTGGTTTTTATACCTGTGCACAGCGGCATTTCACTTAAAGAGGGTGTTAGTGAGTTGGTCCTGGGCGCTGTGTTTTTTCTATTTGTATTCAACAGGGACATGTTAGCCAAAAGCATCTCTTCAGGAAACCTGCCACCCTGCAAAATATAATTTTACAACAGCAAAAAAGGGGTCAACTTCGGAGCAAAGTGCTTATAATAACTAGCCGTGAACCCATCTGGGCCCGGTGCTGTAGAAGTTTGCAGTGTTCTAATTGCACGGGTTATTTCCTCCAGAGTGCATGGAGCATTGAGGGAAGATATCTGAGAGGGGTAGACAATCAAGCCACGAGCCCTCAGGAGGAGTGGAAGTTATTTGTGCGGGAGCTAATAGGGTGGAGTAAAATTATTTTAAAATTCCCAGTACTTTATGAGAGAGGAGATGTTACCATTCTTAGTTTGCAGCTTATGCATATGAGGGGGCCATATAGAATGATTGAGTTTCCGTGCAAACATAGTTGATGCTCAGTTGCTATGTAATAAAAATGTAGCCTTAGACCAGCACAAAGCCTTTTCGGTTTTCTGGGATAGTAAGGTATTCAATTCTAAGCGCTTTTGCAATATCATTGTTCTATTCAAGAGAGATGGATTGCCTACATGAATTCTATAATGTGCTTCCAATTTTTTAGTAAGTTTCTGAATTTGTTTCCAATGCTCCCTATTCATAGCTGACACCATAGAGATAAGGTGTCCTCGGGGAACCGCCTTGTGATCCACCCATAGAGTGGCCGGGGAGGTATGAGGATTTGTGTTCAGCTGAAAGTATTCTTGGATGGAAGTAGCTATGTCTTGACAGGAGTTAACATCTGTAAGCATAGAGTTATTCAACAGCCAAGAGTAGGGAGTAGGTGCTAGACCTATGAAGGTGATAGTGCCACAATATTATGATCTGACCAAGGACACAAATGTATGTCCGCCTTCTTGGAGTTGGCCAGCAAAATTGGGGAGCAATAGATCTAATCCAGCCTAGCATAAGAGTCATGTGGGTGGGAGTAAAATGAGTAGTCCTTTGCTCCCACATTGTGTGCTCTCCAGGAGTCTACCAGCTGAAATGTTTTCAAATTTTTTGGTGAGGGATTTTGGAAAAGCTGGGGAGGAGGGTGAGGTTGAACTTGTGTCTAGGAGGGGGTTAGCCACCAAACTGAAGTCACCTCCCACCAATAGAAGGGGGGACAGGAACTTATTAAGTACATTAAAGAAATGTGAAAAGAAGGATGATTGAGCTGAGTTCGGTGCATACACATTGGCTATTGTGAGTTCCTGACCCAAAAGGATGCCTTTAATAATGATAAATCTTCTCTCCGGGTCACGATAAACATGTTGAACATCAAAGGGAAACGAGTTGTGGAGAAAAATCGCTACACCTCCGCTTTCATTGGAATGTAAGGTGTAAAACCCTTGCTTAAAGGATCTGTTAAAAAGACGTGGGATGGTTGGCGGATGCAAAGTGGGTTTCTTGTAATAGAATAATATTTGCCTCTAGACGTCTATATTGAAGGAAGGCAGTTTTGCTCTTATTTGGAGGATTGAAACCCTGGACATTATGTGATATACAATGAATTACCATTGCTAAGCATAAGAAAAATTAGCAATTTAACACTTCCGCGCTATATTAATTTGAATATCACATAGAGAGTAATAGCAACAAAAAGCAGCCAACACAGTATCGTAGGTAACAATACATAAAACAAAAAAATGTGGCGCTATAAGTAAATTAAAAAGTCCAATAATATCCAGCAAAAATAAAAAGTCTCTAATAAAAAATATAAATTAAAAAAAAATTTTTTTAAACATTCAAAAATCGCTATGGGAGTCCACCATCACCAGCACCAGCATACTGCCTCTTACCAGACTGAAATGACCCCACAATTAAGTACGGGTCAAAAAAGCACAAAGCAGATACCAAATGTGGATGACGAACCCAGACACTTTTGGCTCTGGAGGGATAAGCTGATTCCCAGGTATTGAATGTAGGAAAACGCCTGTTGGATCCCTTTCAAAAGATTCCCATATCAAGGCATTAACTCCCAACTGATTCTCCAGGTACTTTTGCCAGATGTAGACCTATAAAAATGATTTATCCTCAAAGAAAGAGGACAAGATCATCCAAAAAGCAAAAGAATCCTCATAGTGCAGTATAATTAAAAGGATTTATTGCCTTACAACATAGTTTTAAACATACATTAAGAGAAAATTAAAACAGCATGTCACCATATAACCAAATAGTATGTTTCTAACCAACAAAATGGCCACCACGTTCTGGTGCGTGCTGATGATACACTCTCTGGCTCCTTCTTTTTTTGTTTTATAAGAAAAATATTATCAGACATTATTGTATCCATCTGAGCTGTATCAGAAAAAGTTGGTCTTATCTGTGGAGCATTCGGATCTGCAACTTGTAAGGTGAAGTCTGTCAGCATCATTTTATGGAGTAACCCAGCCTCAAATTTGCGGCAAGGAGATCCACAAAATTGTATATGACTACCATCATGTACCAAAATTATCAAAAGAACAGAAACATAAAGCAGTAGAAGTAGGGCTCTAAGCTACTATAGCTATAGGAAAACATAAACCATGGATCAGGCAGGCTAGCTGCCTCACCTGAATAGACAGAAAAACATTAAAGGGCCAACCGGGCCCAAACCCTGTCGCCGTAAAACATGGAGTGCAGAGCAGCCACTCCTCATCTGGACAGTGACATCTCCAACCATGCTCGGTAACAGGGTGGGGTCACGCATCAAGGAATCCCATAGGATCCGCATGCGGGCTGTGAGTTAAGGGTCCGAGGGCCCATTAAAATTGTTGCACGTCCTAATAGCTAAGGAATAAGACTAAATTAACAGACATACATACATATGATGAGTCTGCAGCATGTCTCAGCATCTTCTCAAAATAGTAAATAATAGTCAAAAGGTCAAAACCCGTTCATCCTGGTTCTTGTCTGACTCTCCTTCTTTCCCGTCATGGAGATGGAGTGTTCCAGATGCGGGATACCCGAGGGGTAGAAGGTGGGCGTTGAGGTGAGGGAGCATCTGCCAGACCCAACTTTTCAAGGAATTCTTGCCCCTCCAGAAGAGTTGTGGCTGTATATGTGCTGCCATTGTGTGGAACTATCAGCTTAAAGGAAAAACCCCATTTGTAACGAATTTGGGCCAAGAAAAGAGCAGATGTGATTTCCCGCATTTTCCGACGTTTCTCCAATGTGGCTGGAGAGACATCTGGAAAAATTTGCACAGTTGAGCCTTCAAAGGAGATCACGGGTGTTGCGAGCAGTTCTGATTATATCTTCTTTAATCAGGAAATATTTCATATACAGAACAATGTCACAAGGTGGTTTATCGTTAGCAGGCTTTGGATGCAGAGCTCTATGTATCCGATCGCATGCAAAGGATCTAGTGTCATGGTCCAGAAGGAGGGATTTGAACATTTTGATCGTAGTCTGTGAAAGATCGGTTACCGTCTCCGGGATTCCCCGAACGCATAGATTGTTCCCTGAACACATAGATTGTTCCTACGATTGCGTTTATCAAGATCCTCAACCTGCGCCTGCAGCTGTGTAAAAGCCGTTTGTAGATGGTCATGATCTCTGGAGAGCTCGCCATAGGCCAAGCTGGGCTCATCATGTTTTGTTTCTAAGCGATCTGTTCTAGAACCCAGCGTAGCTATTTCCTGAGGACTGTAGCAATCATGCACACAGAGGTGGACACGATCATCCATTTTGCTCCAAACCCCTCCATTTTGTATCTCTCCCAAATCAGATTCCTCCGATATCCCCCCTTCCTCTCTGTTGAGTGACATGTGGTCTGTTTGATGCAGATCACAGGCAGCAAAACTCATTGGGAGGGCGTCATGGTTATAAATCCCACAACTAGCTGGTGCCCCTCTGCCTGCGAGACTCTTGCTGAAGAAGGGGTCGTAAAGCCATAAACCGAGCCCTCGCTGAGCTTCAAAAGACATTCCAGGGAGTCGTAAAACAGACTTTACATTTTAAAACCCAGTTTTCCAAATAATTTTATATCTCCAAATAGGAAATAATTACACAAACATGGAGCACATATTCGGATGGCTCACTTTAATACAAATCGCCTGGTATAGTACACCCCCTATCTGACATATACAGGAGAGCAGAAAATTTTATCTCCTTAACCATCCAAGCAGGTATCTCGTATTTCATATGTAGACGTTCAGCAGAAGATTCTGCGTATCAATCTACTCGTGGATAGGATGTTATATGTATCCAGGGTAAGTTATGAACCATAATATAAGCTATGAGGCAAGTACTATATCTAAATTCCTTTCTGTTATCTCTTTGCTGTGCTATTGTTCTCTGTATATTTATATATACAGTTGTGGCCAAAATTATTCAACCCCCAATGCTGTAAAGGGGTTTAGGGACTATAGTGTACATTTGGAATTGTATTCAGAATCAAATCCTACAAGGACGTTGTAACTACCCAAATGCAACTAAAATGACATCAATTGTTTATGTAATACAGTAGTAAATGGTTCTTATGTGGTTTCTTCATTGCCACAATTATTCAACCCCTTAAAGACTACCACTCTGAAGAACAGAGGTTCATACAGGTGCTTTCCATCAGGTATTGAAAACACCTGTGGATGTCACCGAGCAGCAATCAAGCATAATAAGCACCAATTAGGCAGCTTTAAAATGACTGTGATACTCAGCTCCTTCTAGACATTTACTGGTGTGGTTACAAACATGGTGAAGGCAAGAGAATGGTCCAGGAAGACAAGAGAAGAGGTGATTTCTCTTCACAGGAAGGGCAATGGCTATAAGAAGATTGCAAAGATGTTAAACATACCAAGAGACACCTTAGGAAGCATCATTCGCAAATTCAAGGCAAAGGGCACTGTTGAAACGCTACCTGGTCGTGGCAGAAAGAAGATGCTGACTTCGACTGCTGTGCGCTACCTGAAGCGTAGAGTGGAGAGAAGTCCCCGTGTGACTGCTGAGGAACTGAGAAAAGATTTGTCAGATGTGGGTACAGAAGTTTCAGCCCAGACAATAAGACGCACACTGCGTAATGAAGGCCTCCGTGCCAGAACTCCCAGGCGTACCCCCTTGCTGTCTCCAAAGAATAAGAAGAGTCGACTGCAGTATGCCAAAAGCCATGTGGACAAACCACAAAAGTTGTGGGATAGTGTTCTGTGGACTGATGAAACAAAATTAGAACTGTTTGGGCCCATGGATCAACGCTATGTTTGGAGGAGGAAGAACAAGGCCTATGATGAAAAGAACACCTTGCCTACTGTGAAGCATGGTGGAGGGTCAATCATGCTTTGGGGCTGTTTTGCTTCTGCAGGTACAGGGAAGCTTCAGCGTGTGCAAGGTACCATGAATTCTCTTCAGTACCAGGAGATATTGGATGGAAACGTGATGCAGTCCGTCACACACCTGAGGCTTGGGAGACGTTGGACCTTTCAACAGGACAATGATCCCAAGCATACCTCCAAGTCCACTAGAGCATGGTTGCAGAGGAAAGGCTGGAACATTTTGGAGTGGCCATCGCAGTCACCAGACTTAAATCCGATTGAGAACCTCTGGTGGGACTTAAAGAAAGCAGTTGCAGTGCGCAAGCCTAAGAATGTGACTGAACTGGAGGCCTTTGCCCATGAAGAATGGGCGAAGATACCCGTAGATCGCTGCAAGACACTTGTGTCAAGCTATGCTTCACGTTTAAAAGCTGTTATAACTGTAAAAGGATGCTGTACTAAGTACTAAGATTGAATGTCACTTGGGGGTTGAATAAAACTGATAATGCTGTGAGCACAGAAAAGACATTTGTGGTTATTTCATTATAACTGTTATGTTATATTTGTCTGACCTACAAGTGCCTCTTTAATGTAAATGTAAGCAAGATGACTGAATGATCAAAAGCAATGTCAAACTGGCCAAAACACTCAATTTCAGTGGGGGTTGAATAATTTTGGCCACAACTGTATTGGCTACATCTTTTTCTGTAAATATTTTTATTGCACCCTTTTGACCTTTTAGTAATAAATCATACTTTCTGAAAGTGTTGAACTGTTTCTAAAGCTCTTTAATGCAAACTAAAGAACCCCTGCCTCTGAAAAGCGCTACTGTGTGTGTGTTTTAAACTTTGGTATATCGCTGCCTGCAGTGACAGTGGTATACCGACACTTATGCAAACATCATAGTGTTATTGCTGATATTGCCTAGTTTCCTCTTTATCTGTACAAAAAGGAGGTGGTGGCAGTGTGAAGGGTTAATTGCGTAATTAACCTGACCCAGTAACAATCGCTCTCAGGCTGCGGTACAAAGGTTGTGGTCCATTAGCGGGAAAATCTGTGTGCAGGGTGCAGCTGGGCGTGGCATTGTTAGGCACCTGACAGCGCGGTTTTAGATTGGCTAGTCCTTCGGTCACGAGTTTGGTGAGAAGGGCTGGGGTCTGACTCCGCGATCGTCACATATTGGCTGGCAGCGTACGTGGGATAGTTCTGCATTGTTAGGAATTAGCTCTGCACTGAAGGATTGTAACCTTTGTGGAAACAGTCTTTAGAAACAAGCGGTGCATATATATAGTATAAACAATAACATATGAGCGCTGGGTGATAGCAAGAAAAGCAGGGGGAGCAGCTAGCATAGAAGGGGAACAACCTCAAATCCTCCAAGATATGCCAAAAAATAATAGTACAAATGCGGCGCTATAGCTTATTTATGGTAGACAAATGGTATCACAAAACAACAAAAGTACAGTCTTGAATATAGTTCATGAGATATAGTTTGACTGTGGTGACACAATAAGCAACAATTAGCTTTCGTGACTGCTGTGACTGGAAGCAATGAGCGTACTATGCACTAACCAGATAGCACAGATTATTGTGCGTTGGAGTATATAAGACCTACTCCTAGGTACTCAGGGGGTGGGAACTCTGCATGCGGATGAGGTCATCAGGTGGGGGTGCCTCACCAGCCGTCATCTATCCAGGGCAGGTTTCCTCTCTCCATCAATGTGTGAACATCTTAGGTTAGCTGCGTCCAGCAGTGCAATTTCCAGCCATCAGGGGGATCATACATTCAGATGGGAATCCAGATAGGTACCTTCAGGGGAAGGACTCTCGGTGCCAAAAAATTAGCCCAGAGAAAAAGAACTCCAATAGTGTAGTATGTTTAATGATCAAAAAAAGGAGTAACATCAAGATACAAATAAAAAGGACCAGCACTTACATCTGAGGTAGACAGTAGGTCATGCAGTTAGTATTCCATGAGAAAGGGTACCCTTTTTCTACTTCCTATTCTGTCTTTGTTTGCAATTTTGCCTGGTGATGCAGAATACAGGAATATGAGCAAAAGTGATTTGAGTACGGAATGTACCTCACGAGGAATTGACGTCGGTCGCAAATCTCGTGAAGATTTGATTCATGACCTACAGGAGCATGATAGCCGAGCAGACCAGAACTCGGGGGAACTTGACCATGAAGGGGTTCCCGCTACCTCCGATTCCAGTGGCTCAGAGACGGCCTCGCAGTCTGAGCATACAGAGACTGACACTGGAGGATCACTGAATGTTATCTTCACACCACCGCCCGAGCAGGCCAGCACTGGAGTGCCTGTAACCAGCAGAGACTCTCCTCGGATGCAGGAAGCCATGGAACGCGTCAAGGAGGTAAATCCTATGGCATACCTGCGGTTCCTTGAACACCAGGTTGACAGAGAGGTGGCGGAACGCCAAGCAGCGGCTGACAGAGCAGCTGCGGAATGCCAGGCTGAGAGAGAGGCGGTGCAGAGGGAAGCTGATCGTCGGTATAATCTGGAGATGACGAGGCTCAAGCAGCAGCGACGGGTTCAGAACCTCGGGTCCTTAGAGCATAGGGACGCCTCTCTGGCCATGGGCACAGCAGCTAAATTTCCAGTGATGGAAAAAAGATAGTGACATTGACATATATTTACTGTCATTTGATAAAACTTGCCCTCAGTAACATCTGCCTCAAGCACAATGGGCTCGGTACCTGACACCAGGGCTACGAGGCAAGGCCCTGGATGCGTTTGTCGAATTGCCAGAGGGGCAGGACGACGATTATGAAGCTTTAAAAGATGCCATCGTCCGGACGTACCAGATGACCCTGGAAGTGTACCGCAAGCAGTTTAGGTCCTTGCAAAAGGGACCAGGGGACTCTTACATGGATGTGGCGATTCGCTTACGCACTACATTCCGGCAGTGGACTAAAGGACTGAAAGCTGACTTCTACGAGTCTTTGGAGGATCTCATGATACGAGATCAGCTCCTGAATATCTGCCCGGCAGACGTCAGACAGTTTGTCTTGGAGAGAGAGCCAGCATCTGGCAGATATGTCCACATGTGGGTGTCTGATCATCGCAAGGCTCCTCCAAATGGCTGGAAAGGAGGGAAATCACCCATAGCAACCCCTCCTACGCCGGTGAGTCAAGCTCCCCCTCACCCAACACCTGCAGCACTTGGGGCCAAGCCATTCCTGACTAACAACCGCAGATGTTTCACCTATGGGAAAACCGGACATCTCAGGACGCAGTGTCCTGAGCAGAAGCAGATGACATCACCTGGCCAGCCGGCCAGCAACTCTTCTTCAGTGCTGTTTGTCCGCAGGAAGATGTGGGTAACTCCCACCAACTTGCAGCCAGTCACTGTGGGCAACCGGTCTATAACTGGTTTCCATGACACTGGGGCAGAAGTCACCTTGATCCGACTGGAGGTGATTGAACAAGAGAACCTCATCCCAGGAAAGTTTCTTACCCTCACAGGAGTTGGGGGAAACTGTTCATGCATACCCTGTGCAAAGGTATTCATAGATTGGGTTGCGGGAAGGGGGATGAGGGAGGTGGCGGTCTCGGATGAAATTGTTACGGATCCGCCAGGTGGTACCTCTGGCAGCCCACTAGGCGGAATCACCCGGAGCGTGGAGTCTAAGTCCCGGTCTGCGTTTTCACCAGGGCCCCTGATGGTGGGGATGGACTTGGAGCAGAACCAGGACCAGGTCACGACCTCCGAGCAATACCACCAGTGGCAGAGGGAGCCTCCGGGGATGAGAGTAAGCCAGAATAGAGCCAGATGTGAGGAGGCCGGCAGGACCAGGCAGGATAAACCGGCAGTTGTCACCGTGGGGAATAGCGTGGTAGAGAGTAAAGAGAGTGGTCAGGTCACACGCAGGGTCAGTATCAAAGTCAGTCCGCAGAATGGTCAAACAAGCCAGGGGTCGGGATAGGAGAAGGCAGCGTAGTCAGGGGCAATCCGGGTCAAACACAGGAGAAGGCAGCGTAGTCAGATAATCCGGGTCAGAGCTGGAGCAGGCAGAGAGGTCAAACAATCCGGGTCTAATATCACAGGGCACAGGAAAACTTCAGATAACAGGTCAGACCTTGCGGCGATTTGTGACAGTGCAGGGCATCTTTAAATATTGCGCCCTGCACTGTCATTGGCCGCCCAGAACGCGCCCCCGGGCTGTCATTGGCCGCCCGAGGCGCGCCCGCGGCTCCTACTGTGCGGCCTCCTGTCAGCCGCGACCCGCCGGGACCTGGTGCTTGTGTCCCGGCGTGAGCCGCCGCTAGTGCGCGTGCGCCGGGGACGGAGCCGCGGCGGTCCCTAACAGAAATTTCCACACCTGTTTTGTTAGGTGCCGATTTGTGTACTCTTGTGTCCTATTACGCCCCTGCTAAGAGCACCCCAGATGCCCCCCTGGAACTCTCTAGACATACCAGGGTACTGTGTGCAGATGTTGGGGTAATGTCTGGGCAACCTGTGGATGGACAGAGGAAGGGGGCTGGGAATGGAGTGGGGTTGCAAGATTCTCCATTGCCTGGGGAAGGAGAGGAAATCCCCTTGCATGGGGAGGTAATGAACTCATGTGTCATTGATATTATAAACGTAACTGTTGATACTGATGACGATGATCCTGATATTGATAATGTTGATGATAATGTTGATACTGTCGATGATGATGATAAGGATAATGATGATGATGGTCATGATGATAATAATGATGCATTTTCATTGTTGGGGGTCAACCACAGTGCTGTGAAGTGGGCAGAGGTACAATCTCTGGATGCTGAGCAAAGGGAAGGTCCAGCTAGACCTCTTTCTTGCTCTGGCTCAGCGGATTCTTCCTTGATGCCGTTGTCACTGTATGGTACTGGACAGCCGGTTGGTACTTGTAGTCCCACGGCCGAGGCAGCACTGAGGGGTGACCAACATGTTGCATTCAGCAGCAAGCTAGCTGTGAACTTTCCTGCTGAGAAAGGTACACAGCAACTGGTTAGGACTTGTAGTCCCACGGGCAAGGCAGCCCTAGAGCATGGCCAGGATGTTGCATTTATCTGCAGGCTAGCTATGAGCTTCCCTGCTGAGAAAGGTAAACAATGGCTTGAAGGGGATGGTGAAATGAATGGTCTACCAGCAGGGGGCTTGGGGACTGAAGGAGTGTCACCTGATCTGGCCTGTCAAAGTGTGTGGGGAAAATCTTAAGCTAGGGAGGACACCCGCTCCAGCTTTTCTGGCTTAGATTCCCTCCCCAAGCACTAGGCAGACAAGCATATGTCATAGGCAGTGACAGCACACCTGGGTTGGAAGTGCGAGGGGACTCATTGGAGTTGATAGCCAGCCCTCAGAGAGGGAGCTTCGGCATTCAACTCCAATCACCTTTCCTTTTCATTCAGGTACAGAAACTGCTGACAAGGCCTATGGTAGATGGTGTCTGGGTTTAGGGAAACCCGGGGAGAACTTACTGTGCTGTTCATGAGTTGGATGGCAGGGTGTATCCTTCCCTCATGCCTTTGGCCCACCTCATCTCACCGGAGCTGCAGACTGAATGGGCCAAAGAGACAGAGAGAATAGCGCAGTCAGGAATCCAGAGGTCCCGCAGAGTCTGGGCATCACCGGTAGTCTCGATCCCCAAACAGGATCAGATGACCAGGCTTTGTGAGAACCTTGGAAAACTGAGCACCAGCCCTGTGGTTGTGGCCCACCCCATACCCAGGAGCCATGAGGTAATGAAGCATCCGGCAGGTGCCCGCTGTCTAACCATCATGGACCTGAGCAGAGGGTATGGCCCACATCTCTAACCCAGGAGGCTCAGGACGAGTCAGCCTTCACCACCCCATGTGGCTTGCCTGAATTCACGGGAAAGCTAGTTGGGGTTGAGAACGCACCAACCACCTCCCCAGGGGTCAGGAATTACTTACGATGTGGAGTGGAACTGTGTGCAGTTGCCCACTTTAGGGGCCTTGCAGTGTCCGGCCCCGTCTGGGAAGAGCAACTTGGACCCCTGTCACTAGTCAGCAACAAACTGCTCATGCCTAGCCTGACAGTCAAGAATGGTAACTGTCAGAGGGGCATGTCAGTGGTTCAGCCTTGGGAACCACTAGTAGAAAGAGACCCTCAAAGGTCTGGAAATGGGGAGACTGAGCCAGTTATGACCTGGCCTACTCACCAGGCCAGAAAGCAGGTTACATCAGTCTTGGGTGCAGCTAGCTACAGTAAGATGCCATGGCTCAGCTGAACCTGTGACTGACCTAGCAGACAGGAAACTGATGGAACTGGTGTCCTGGATGCTAGCAGGTAAAGAGGACTGTTCATCTTGGACGAAGGTACTTGTGAACACATCTGGGAGGTGAGTTCCAGAATTCGCCTGTCCGGTTCCGGTGCACACAGGCGCCACTACCTTCGGGTCAGATGTAGTCCTGGGCCTGAGGAAGGAGATTGGAGAGGGAAATCTCATTCTCTAACTCGACAAAAAGCTACATCTCAACATGTTAGCATATTACACCCCTGAACGGAAGTGTTGTGTGAACAGGTGGGCACCACGGCAGTTGCCACAATATCCGGGTAGTCACAGCCGACTGGTGCTCACCCCTGACAGCTCACTTGGTTGGCACACCAGTGTTGCTGGGGAAAACAGCACCCTTCTCAGAAGGAACCTGGTTCTCCCGCAGTGCAGTGGTACCAGATCACCCCAAGGTAAACCTCTGGGCCCAATGGGTCTACGCCCTGGTCAGGCAAACCAGCGGCAGAATTCGGTTGCGTCAGGAAGGAAATTGCAGTTCCCTCCCATGCAATCACCTGAGGGGGGAGGTGTAGCAATCATGCACACAGAGGTGGACGCGATCATCCATTTTGCTCCAAACCCCTCCATTTTGTATCTCTCTCTCCCAAAACGGATTCCTCCAATATCCGCCCCCCTCTGTTGAGTGACATGTGGTCTGTTTGATGCAGATCACAGGCAGCAAACTCATTGGGAGGGCGTCATGGTTATAAATCCCACAACTAGCTGGTGTCCCTCTGTCTGCGAGACTCTTGCTAGAGAAGGGATTGTAAAGCCATAAACCGAGCCCTCATTGAGCTTCAAAAGATATTCCAGGGAGTCGTAAAACAGACTTACATTTTAAAACCCAGTTTTCCATATAATTTTATATCTCCAAATAGGAAACAATTACACAAACATGGAGCACATATTCGGATGGCTCACTTTATTACAAATTACCTGGTATATTACACTCCCTATCTGACATACACAGGAGAACAGAAAATTACATCTACTTAACCATCCAAGCAGGTATCTCATATTTCATATGTAGACGTTCAGCAGAAGATTCTGTGTATTAATCTCCTCGTGGATAGGATGTTATATGTATCCAGGGTAAGTTATGAACCATAATATAAGCTATGAGGGATTTTTAGTCGAAGCTTGGGTCTCCGCCTGCCACACCGCCCAAATGAGGCGATTGGTTCTCTGCTTCAAGGAGACACCCTGCTGAGTTCCTAGATAAAGGCTGTGATGCTTGAAGTTAAGTTAAGCTGAGTTGAGCTAAGTTGAAGATTCTCCCTTGTAACATCGGAACCAACTCTGGGAGATGGCCCTTTTGCTCTGAAACCTGATCTGCTTAACCCAGGCTGATGGCAAGTACTTTAACTAAATTCCTTTCTGTTATCTCTTTGCTGTGCTATTGTTCTCTGTATATTTATACATATTGGCTACATCTTTTTCTGTAAATATTTTTATTGCACTCTTTTGACCTTTTAGTAATAAATCTTACTTTCCGAAAGCGTTGAACTGTTTCTAAAGCTCTAATGCAAACTAAAGAACCCCTGCCTCTGAAAAGGGCTACTGTGTGTGTGTTTTAAACTTCGGTATATCGCTGCCTGCGGTGACAGTGGTATACCGACGCTTATGCAAACATCATAGTGTTTTTGCTGATATTGACGAGTTTCCTCTTTCTCTGTACAAAAAGGAGGTGGTGGCAGTGTGAAGGGTTAATTGCGTAATTAACCTGACCCAGTAACAATCACTCTCAGGTTGCGGTACACAGGTTGTGGTCTATTAGCTGGAAAATCTGTGTGCAGGGTGCAGCTGGGCGTGGCATTGTTACGCACGTGACAGCGTGGTTTTAGATTGGCTAGTCCTTCGGTCACAAATTTTGTGAGAATGGCTGGGATCTTATGCCGCGATCGCGACGTTTGTACTTTTATGAAGTTCTGACTGGATTTTAGCGGCCTACGAGCCATAATGAGTCTGCTGAACATTTAATTTTTTTCCACAAGTTTTCGGGAAATGTGGAAAGAAAATTAAAGTGTTTTTTTTTTTTACACAAAGTTGTCCATTTATAAGATATTTCTAACACATAACATGTACATACCAAAAATTGCACCCCAAAATACATTCTGATACTCCTCCTGAATATGGGGATACCACATATCTAAGACTTTTCCACAGCCTGGCCACATAAAAAATAGCACCTACAGGCGTTCTAGAGGCATAAATTACACTTCTCATTTCCTGACTACCCATCACATATTTTTAGGCCCTGGAGCACCAGGACAATGGAATTTCTCACAAAATTACCCCATTTCGGAAGTCAAACACCCCAATGTATATTCTATGAGGCATAATGAGTCTTTTGAAAATGTCATTTTTTTCCACGAGTTTTGGGAAAATGTGGAAAGAAGATTAATTTTTTTTTTTTTTTTTTTTTTACACCAAGTTATCAATTTTATACATACCAAGAATTACACCCAAAAATGCATTCTGCTGCTCTTCCTGAGTATGGGGACACCACATGTGTTAGATTTTTCCACAGCCTGACCACATACAGAGGCAACATCCAAGTAGCACCTTCAGGCTTCTAACACATAACATGTACATACCAAGAATTACACCCCAAACAATATTTTCTGCTGTGCAAAGGGTAAACAAAAAAAATTACCTGTGGTTTTAGTAGTGCAGTTGTCCACAGAGGAGAGCATTGATCCAGGCAGCAAGCAGGGATGTGGTCAGTGACAGTGACAGGAATCGCCCAGGCTGCAGGAAGGAATACTCTCCATAGTCACTACAGACAGCAGGCAGAGATATTGCCAGCACAGCCAAAGCATTGGTCCAGGAAGCAGGAAGACATGTCAGCAACAGCCAAGTGAGTTATCCTGGCAGAGACATGGTCAACACAGCCAAAATATCAGTCCTGGTAGTAGGCAGGAACACGGTCCATAGTACAGGTAGCAAGCAAAGGTGTGGTCAGTTCAAGCGGCAGGCAGAGGCATGGTGCAGTAAGTCGGCAGCAGGCAGAAATATCAGGCTTAGGGCCATGGTCAGGTAAGACCTGGGCACAGGGCGTCCCACCCAATCTCTTTGAAGCCTCTGGACTAACATACCCTTTTCTGGGAATTACAAAACCCAGAGAAAACCAAAAACTTTGTTTTCTCCACACTGAAAATCTATTCTGGAGCCCCTCACATACATGAGACCCCTGTGTTGTCTTGAATCCAACTATTAGAGCAGCAGGTCATAAGATCAGTTCAGGAGGCAGGCAAAAAGCATGGTCAATTAACAGGCCAAGGTCAATTCACGTGAAAGGCAGAAACGTGGTTGATAGTTCAAGCAGCAGGCAGATGCATCGTCAATAAAAAGTCTAAGGTCAGTTCAGGCGGCAAACAGAGACATTGTTTGATAAACAGTCCAGACTTGTGTAGAAACTATCTACATACAAAATGAAAACCCTTCTCGAACAGTGGTTCTATAAGCTGCCAAACAATTTTGCCACTTGTCCCTATATAGACAGGGCATCCAGGGGGGTCTAGCTGGCTGTCCTTTTCCTCATAAATCTTGAAGTTGTAGGTATACCCCGTGTCTCTGTGACATGCCTTGTAGAATTGTACTCCATATTTGGCCCGTTTACTGGGGATGTAATGTTTGATGCCAGGCCTTCCAGTAAAGTGGAATACTGAATCATCCACACAAGGGGTAAACATTTCCTTGAAGGTACAGCAAAAAAAAAGTTTATTAGTGGACGAATTTTGAATAGCTTATCATAATCAGGGTGATTTCGAGGAGGGCATTGGGTACTATTATTGAAATGCAAAAACCTCATTATCATCTCATAGCGTGTTCTGGGCATACAAGATAAATAGACTGGCATATGATGTATAGGTTGGGTAGACCAGTAGGCATGGACTTAATTTTTTTTTTTGTCAGTCCCATGTTCAGAGTAAGCCCAAGAAAAATGTTACATTTCTCCAGGGTGAGGGGTTTTCACACAAATGGTCACTGGTACACCGTGACAGATGTGGATCACTGGCACAGTTGTGGAATTTTATACTGGTACACTGTGACAGATTTGGATCGCTGGTAGAGGTTGGATCAGTGTTATGCCATGAAAGATGTGGATCACTGGTACGCCATGACAGATGTGGATCACTGGCACAGTTGTGGAATTTTATACTGGTACACGGTGACAGATTTGGATCGCTGGTAGAGGTGTGGATCAGTGTTATGCCATGACAGATGTGGATCACTGGTACGCCATGACAGATGTGGATCACTGGTACAGATGTGGATTTTACACAGGTATGTCATGACAGATGTGGATCATTGGTACAGATGTGAATTTTACACTGGTACACCGTGACAGATGTGGATTATTGGTACTAATGTGGAATTTACACGGGTACGCCGTGACAGATGTGGATGACCACTGGTACTGTGTGACAGATGTGGATCACTGGTACTGTGACAGATGTGGATCGCTGGTACTGTGACAGCTGTGTGTGGGACACTATGGAGTGATGTGTGTGTGTGTAACTAACAGACCGGCTCTGCTTCTCCTTACTAGCGGGCTCTGTGTGAGGAGAGGCAGAGACGATCAACTGAATGGTGGCTGTGTTGACATCATATGACGGCTGTAATTGGGCACAGTCATCATGTGATCAGAAGGGCCAGTCAGAGAGCCCTTCTGCCAAGTGGCATTGTGCTGCCTCCAGGGGACGCGGGCACACCAAGAGCGCACAGCTGTGCGGCCACGTTCTGAGGGACATTCAGGATTGTTCACTCAGAACGGTGAAGCTCCCACCTGGCCGTTTATGTGCAGTGGCCAGGTGGGAAGCGTTTAAACAAATGTAGGATCAGGCTGCAGCATAAACTTAAAAAAAGTGAACAGGGTCTGAATGCACTGTATCGCTCTGAGATTTTTTATTATTTAAATATCTTAGCCCCATACTCTTGGATAAGCTTTCAACTGCTTTTAACTGTTGCACCTCAGACATTAGAACAAATGAGCCCTTGTTTTTTCAATTTGTTCAGGAGTTAAGAAGCTTCCTTACCCCTTCACACTTGTGATGACCTTTCCTAGCTTCTCTGTGCTTTTGTCAAGTTATCAGTTATTAGGTGTCATTTATATATTCCTAGCTGGATGCCTGATTTATGACACCTTTTAGTTGGTTTAGAGGTACATATTCCTTTTTAATTTTTGTGATGTCCTATCTCTTGTTTTATTAAGGTGGAGGAAGTGGCTGCTCCGATTGCTGCTGCCCCCCCCCCCCTGAAATAGCCATTTTAATTCAAAATACACTATTCTTTGAAGTCCACCATATATTTAAAGACCCAGAGGACAGATTTATTATTCCTCAAGGTACTTTAACGGATAAACCCCTCATCGTTGTAAACATGTATGCTCCTAATGCAGCACAAGCTGCTTTCTTTAAGAAGTGTTTGAAACCCTTGAAAGATATCACTTTCCTCACATTAAGTTTGGTGGGGACTTAACTCTTACAGCTCACCCCCCTTTAGATAGAAGCAGAGTTGCTGTGTCAGCTAAAGCCTTCCCCAAAACATTGGTGAGACTCCTACAGTCTTCTCAACTAGTAGACCCCTGGTGGTCCCATTATGTTGGAGCCAAAGAATTCATATTCTCAGAACATATATGCCCATTTAGACTATATTTTTTGCCACACTGGTTCTTCTAGCCAACTCAGTCTCCGCATCCATTTCTGTTTGCTTATGGTCGGATTACCATCCTACTCTCACCCTCTTCACTCAATGACTCAATGGTTCCCTTCTTACAAATACTAACAATCTTTTGGAGGATTATTTTTCTTTAAACACTGATGAAATCTCTGCTCTTCCTCTTTTGACTGCCCAAAAGCATTGATGAGAGGATATCTAATTAGTATGGCCTCAGCCCGTAAAAAAAGCTAAAGTGGCGCAGATTGTTTCTCTCACTAACTCTCTGAACAAATTATATAAAATCCATTCAACTAACCACTCTCCAGATATTCAAGGGGAAACTACCCAAAAATGTTTTAAAATTGGCTGCCTTATTATCTGAGGATACAGCAAAAGCTCTGAGGTGGTCCAAAGCTTAATGTATGCTCCACAACAACTCTGTCTCATCTATATTTGCCAGAAAGCTTAAACAGGTAATGAACCCCACCCATGTATATAAATTACAAAACAGGAATGGTCAGCCTACATCCCATCCCAAGGAAGTATTGGAAATTTTAACTTCTTTCTACCACCCTTTTACTCTCTTCCCTTCAATCTCTACCAAACTCTGTCTCAAAGGTTTGGCTGGATAACCTATGTGTGTTATGTGTGTGTGCTATGTGTGTGTGCCATAAACAACTCTCTTCACTTTTCCCTTGCTTATCTCAGGAAATCGAAGAAACTGTCAACATCCACAGCCCCTGGCCCAGAAGGCTTCATAATGTCCTATTATAAACCATTTGCTGCTTTCCTCGCCCCTAAATTGGTTAGTCTTTTAACCATATTTTAAAAGCTAATCCGTTTCCCCCCGAGTTTTTGATTACAAATATGTCCTGTATCCCCAAACCAAAAAAAGGATCATATACTCCCTCAATATTATCGTCTCATTTCAGTCATTAACAATGACTTAAACATTTTTTGGAGGTTGCACTCCAACTGATTGGTGTCAGTTAATTGCACCCAGTAAATCAGGTTTTATTTCCTCTCATCAACTGAGGAACAATATTAGGCTAGCAATTAACATCAGCTAACTTGTTTTCCTGCCTTGCCCTTTTACTTAGTCTTGACATACACAAAGCTTTTGATAGCATTACCTTCACTAGCTACAGTAAATGAAAAGAGTTCTAAAAATATTCAACATGTGGATCTTTTAGTTATTAAGAGAAGGTTTAAATGAATCTTTAACATAGCAACAAAACCTTTTTATTACCATCCAGACATCATTTTTTGTGTTTTTAGTAAACAAGGTAAGATGAGAATTAGTGGTGATAACATGGTTTATTAGAACTGGCTGTACACTGACAGATACTGTACATTCCCAAGAACCAGTGGTGGGGTAATTTCCATTCATTCTAGAATGGTTAATTTTGCATTGATCAGAACCACTTTCAAGATTGATGATTAAGTTTCAAAATCTACCTGTACAGTTATGTGTGTCCTGTTCAGCTGCAGACACTCTTAACTGCCCTTTAGCACATAAGAATGGTCCTTGAATGCATAGGTGTCTTTTACTTGTCACTTTTATACTATACAACCAGAGAGATAGATGTAAACATGCAAGCAATTGGGGCTTATTTATAAAAATTGTAGGAAAGAAAGATTAAAAAAGGGTTTGCCTTTAGCATGCAGTTACATTTTTATCTTAAGTTTTATTGTTCTTTATAGAAGCTCCCTAGCTAAAATTAAAATTGTAAGTCTTGAAATATACAGGAAGCACAGCCTACTTGCCCATTAGTTTAGGTTTTCATACAAGAATTGCAATTGTGCAGCAATATAATCCATTCCCTTTTGTCAGTAATCTGGTTATCTCTGAATACATCTACTTGTAATTCTAGTAAGCCTCTTCTTGCCACCTTCATACAGAAAGCCTCATGTGAAAAACAATAATGATATGATGGAGCTGGTTAGGAACTGGGTTTTCAGTTAATACGATGGTACACACAGACAATCTAAAGCTGTAATGTTGTTTGAGCAACACAGATAAAAAAGAGCCAGGTTGGTGAGGATGAAGGCCCCAAGTAAGGAAGTCTTACTAGCATATATCTGAAATGAAGGGTGAGATGAATCTGATTAAGTCTGGATAACACAGTAAAAATATTGTGCCTCATTTAATTTCAGGAATGCAAATTCAGAATCTTGAAGCCACTTCCAGATCTACTCAAGCTGCTCTTCCTCGCTATGGTCACAGTTTGCTTGAAGAAGCTCGGGCAGAGATAAGAAACCTGTATGTAATTTTAATATTCCTAAATAGAATACTTTTTTTTCTTTTTCTAAAGGGGAGGCTAAGGTATTTACTTAAAGCCTATTATGAATATTTAGGACGTACAGTGCAATACAGTTACCCTTTCTGCAGTTGTGTGCAAAGAACACTGTGGTTCTTGTTGTGTAACTTCAGTATTTTTCTGTGAGCAAGCAAGGTATCACGTACCTGGTGTTAGAGGCCAATGGAGAGAGGGCTTCCCTTGCGGCTAAGTTCCAGACTCCCCTGAGAGTGGAACAGCAGGAGTCAGGCCAAAGTGGCACAGGTTGCCTGTAGGAGTGCTCGTTGGTGGTCCACCCAGGAGCACAGCTAATGCACTGAGATGGGATCTGCAGACAGGTCAGTCAGTCAGTCAGTTCAAAGCCGAGGTCAGGTACCAGGTGGAAATCAGAGCAGACGTAGTCAGATGGGATAGCCGAGGTCATACACAGAAGAGCAAACAGGGAATATCCGTCAGTCAAGCTGAGGTCAGATCAGGGGTTAAGCAGAGAAGACAGGTCCAAGAGCAAGCCAAGTCGGTATCAGAAAATCACAGATCACAATAGCACAGGAACAAGTTACTGGGAAGCCAGAGATCAACCAGCACCTGAGAGCAGGGCAGGACTTCCTTATAAAGGCCGTTAGGAGCCAAATTTGAGCCAATGTGAACTTCTGCGGCCATGCAAGGTACTGGCAGGGGTGCCATATCTCCTAACACCTCTGCTGAGGACAGAGCTCTGACACAAGGTATATTTACACAGACTTTTGTTTGCTTCCAAACTGAACCCAGAAAAGTCAAGTAGAAATAAAAACACAGGACAGGTTTGACAAGCCCTTTTTTAATTTCCCCAATGTATATCCATTGTCAATCATGATGAACGATGTCCACCAACGCACACAGAAAAAAAAGCCCACCAACACCTGACTGCTCTGTCCCTTGGCTCCCACTGACTGACCTCTTTGTTTCTCCCCACTACTTAAACAAAGCATGGGGTCACCCAGTGATGTCATTGACCATACATAGGCACAAACAATGTCATCTGGTGACATAATTGACTGTACATGAACATGATCTTTGTTTAATTATAAGTAAACAAAGTCCATGTCCATATGTCGTCAATGATGTACTAGATGAACTGCACTTTGTTTACTTAAGCAGTGGGGAGAAACCGAGAGGTCAGTCAGCGGCAGCCAAGTGATGAAGCGGTCGGGTGTTGGAGGGCTTTTTTTTTTTTTTTTTTTTTTTTTTTTTTTTTCGTGTGGGACAGTGGCTGTCGTTTATCATGATTTTTTCAATAAATATTGCTGCAGCATGGATCTGATCCTGCAATCTGATCCTGCAGCTGTCCACCTCCAGCTTTAAGCCTGAAAACTCAGCGAATTACATGATTGCTGATTGCTCAGTTTTTGGGTCCGCTCTGAGGGCTCGTCCACACCATGATGCAGAGATGTCAGTTTATCTGCATGCGTTCTGCAAGGGCACAACAAAATCAATTGTTCTCTATGTGCTCTGTTCACACCACATCACTGGTATCATATGCAGATTTTTTCTGCGCAGGAATCTGTGTATAAACCTCACTGAAGCGTACATGAATACTTATTTAAACTGATGTGTCTGCAAGTTAAATCTGCACATCATTTTTCCATCAGTCTTTCTGTACCATGGTGTGAACAAGCCCTGACTACCAATCATTGCCCTCTGTTCTACCCCTTAAATTGCATATATAATATATGTTTCCTTGAGATGATTGCAATTATTTTTTTTTTCCATTTTATTGGCATCAAAAATAAGACAGTACAAAATAAGTACAAAAGGTAACAAGCAAAGAGCGTCCAAAGGACATGTGGAAATACAAGTACAAATACAAGTATGAATTAGAAACATCATACACTGAACATCAGACGTATAAAACAACAAGTTACAAACAAGCAAACAATAGGTCTGACAAGAAATAGTGCAAGTATTTAAATGAGGGTTTGTGCAGACTAATATCAACTGAACATAAAAAGGTTATGTTGGTTGAAGCCACATGCTTCAAAGGCTACATCGAGTTTAAAAAGCTGCTCTAGTACCTTGTTTGTTCGCTAATAACCTTTCATACATGTGGTTTATTCTTACTATCTCAATAGCTTCTGACTGGACAGGTTCGATTTCCAGTGCCTTGTGATAACCAATCTTGCTGCCAATAAAATATGGATGGATCACTATACTGCGACAGTTTAAGGGACATCTTTCTATACCCAGGTTTAAGATGTCAGGAAATGGTGCAGAAAAGTTTATTCCAGAAGCTAGTGAGATGTTTACAGGACCTAAATATATGCATAAGATGTCCTATATAGCAGCATCCTCTCCAACATTGGTATCAGATACCAGCGTAGGGCTATATCCGGGGTCAATTCTCAGTGGTTGATGCAGTTAGAGGCCTTATACTGTATATTGCTTTAAATGCATGCTGACACTGAGGAATTGTATAAGACTTGTTCAAGTCAGCTTCCCATTTCAAGTAGGGAGGTGATTTAGAGAAGGTGTGTCAAACTCAGTTTCATCGAGGACTGCATTAGCATAATGCTTGCCCTCAAAGAGCTGGTTGTATATGTAAGATGTCCAGAATACAACCACCCCCCTTACATCAGATATCAAGCGCCCCCCAACATCTGAAGTGAATGGTCCCCCACTCTCCCTTACATCAAAGTGCACCCTCTTACCTTGTGCTTCTTCTGGGAAAAAGTTGGGGATGGAGCTGAAAAGCAGAAAGTGCAGGGTCTGGAGGAGGACCAGAGGATGGCTGGAGTCTGCTGAATGCTGAGACCATGGGAGACAGACGAGGGGGGTGCACAGAGAGGTGCAGGATCTGTAGGGGGAGTTCTGTCCTCTTCTTTGCTGCCAACTGCTAAAACGGGGGGGCAGAAACCAGAGGGGTGCTACAACTGTAGGAGATGTGGAAGGGCTACATGAAACGGCCTGGAGAGCTGGATTCGGCTCGCAGTCCTTTTGTTTGACTTATGTGATTTTGAGAAACTAAGCTTATCCTGAAGTAAATTGTAAAATACAGACATACCTTTGTGGGGTATTGGGTTGATAGTATAAAATTGCCAACCTTTTAATATGAAGAGAAATATCTTGAGTTGTGAGAGAGATTTGGAGGCATTTATAACATTCTGTTTGAGGTAGTTTGAATTATCTGGCTAGCTCTTGAAGCAAATTTATTTAAGCTCATGATAAGTGTATAAGTTAGTTACTGTAGTAATGCTCTTACTATTCCAGTCCTTTACGGAGACATCTGGAATAAGGCATTCAAGAATGAATATAGTTAATGAGACAGCTATTGTAGTAATAGATGATTGGGAGAGGGAATAGAATTTTTTCCAGGCCAATAAAGACTCTTGCATGGTGGGCGGAAATTGTTTCAAGGAGTAAGGGTTCCAAACCTCAGTTAATAAAAGGTATGTGTAGGGCTAAAAGCTCAATATCGCTCCAAAGAACCTTGGGAGATGGGGTTAACCAATACCTTAGTTGGGCTATGAGTGAGGCTTGGAAGTAGTCATGCAGGTCAATCGTTCCCATACCTTCTGTTAATCTATGTTTCATGAATAGAAGATGGGAGCATCTAGGTTTGCTAGGTAACCAAATTAACCATTTAAATATTGAGTTTAAGGCTTGCAAGTGGCTTTGTTTGAGAGGAATAGGTAATGTCCTGAAGAGATATAGGATTTGTGTTAAAAGCAGCATTTTGAAATATGCAAGGCAACCCAACCTGTAGAGTTCAAGCTTAGCTAAACGACTGGCCTCTTTATTGGGTTTATACATAAGTGGGGAATAGTTTACGTCAGCTAATTGGTTAATATCTGCCGTCAAACATAGTCCTAGATATGGAATGTCCGAAATACTCCAAGTATATAAGAAAGAATACTGTAGATCCGCCTTGAGGGTGGGATTTAATCTCATGTCTAAAATAAGTGATTTCATAAAATTTACCTTGTAATAGGATATCTGACTAAAAGTGGTGAGGATAGAGTGTGCCGTGGCTAATGAGGTAGATGGATTAGTGAGAGTATAATATTGTCAGCAAAAAGGTTAATAACATGCAATCTCTCATTGAAGATAAAGCCCTTTATGTCTTGGTTTGACCTAATGGCTTCTGTTAATGACTCAATGAGAAGATTAAATATAGTTGGAGTCATTGGGCATCCTTGACATGTGCTGTTGGTTATTGGAAATGAATGAGACAACATATTAGAACGGATTGGGAGGAATACAATGCAAGAATAGCTGAGAAAATAGATAATTTAAAACCAAACTTTATAAGTCTTTGAGTCATATAATCCTACTGTATTCTATCAAATGCCTTCTCTGAAACCAAAGACAGGATCAGAGAAGGCACTTGGCGGAGTTTAGCATAGTGGATACTGTCTATAATATCACAAACAACCTTCATGTAGCATCTGAGGCTTGCCTTCCTGAAGTGAATCCCATTTGGTTGGGTTTTATCTTACTGATGGAGAGGAGCCTCTGAGCTAAGATTTTTACATATTGCTTAACATCTGTGTTAAGTAGAGATATCGGCCTAATATTCGCTGGGGAGGTAGGCACTTTCCCACGGTTAGGTATAGTTACAATATAAGCTTTAAGCATTTCAGGGGGCAAAGAAGCAGAGGACATCACTGTAGAAAACATTGAGGTAAGAGTTGGACATAGTAAAGACTGGAATTGTTTGTAGTAGTCATTAGATAGGCCATCTGGGCTAGGGGATTTGCTGTGAGGAAGTGACTTGATGGCTTTAGCTATTTGAAAATGGGTAATTGCTGCATTCAGAAAGGCCAATTGGATGGGCGAAAGAGAAGGCAGATTGAGTGAGGTCAAAAAGGTCTCTGTTTTTATCAGATGGTTGTGAAGCAGCTGGATCAGTGTTCAAATTGTATAAAGAGTAGTAATAGTCAGCAAAGGAGTTGCTATGTCTGCGGGGTTCATAATCTTATGTTTAATTTGAGTGTGTAATAAATGGGTGAGTTTGGTTTGAATTTTGCGGGCTCTTAGCCTTTGTGCTAAAAATTTACCAGTTTTATTACAAGAAGAATAGTGTTCCAGCTTTAAATACTGGAAGTGTTTATCAAAATGTTCCGTTAGGAATTTTAGCAAGTACCTGCTAGTTTAGCATTGGAGCTGGTTTTGTTATGAGACTCCACAGATCTCAAGATTATCTATTTTCCATGTCCTCTGCTTTTTTACCTGCGGGCACACTTGTAGCAAAATACCTTGAATGAAAGCCTTAAGGGCACACCATAGAGTAAACGAGTTTGAAATAGACTGAGCATTCAAGGCAAAATATTCATCTAATATAATTCAAAAATGGACCACGCTAAGGTCACAAATAGACAAAATAAACTGTGCAATCTTTAAAGTGATAACACTGAGCAAAATACAAATACAATATTAATATTCAGTGCCAACATGTGAATAATTGGTGCAACGGTGCTTCCTGAGGACGATCTATTGGTGGAAACTAGTTGAGGGCTTATGGCACAACTTCCGCTAATGTAACTTCCGGGATTTGGAACACATACTGGAATGCTGCTGCCATCTTAATTCCCATTCATAATAACACGCAATTCTATTTTGAATGCCATTGTTTTTAAGATTGCTCTGATATATATCAACATTCCAGCTGATGCACTTCCTGTGCAGGTTACCACAGCATATGTTCCAGCAGTCATTCCTCGCTACTATGCACCTGTCAGTCTGTATGTCCGGTGCAACATGAATGGGGCCTTTATATTATAGGCATTATGGCGGACTGCTTGAATATCTCTATGTCTCATATATTTATTTTGTTCTCAAATTACTAGTGTGAATAACATTTGAACTTAATGCAGTGACACCTTGTCTAAGTGAGGGGTGGGGCTGTGTGGCGCCCAGTGCGTGCATATATTAGTGCATACATTTGTTGGCCTGTGTTGGCGCCCAGTGCATACATTTGTTGGCTTGAGGAAGGGGGTGCATCCCGGAAACTCATTGGCTTGTCAACATCACCATGTTGCCACGTTATTTGACCATTTGTAACTGTTGTCATGTGCATCACTTCTGTCCTTTGTGAGTATGAAATTGGCTTTTTTGGTTTCTCTCAATAAACCTTGGGTAATGTGCTAGGCGTTTGTGCCCCCTGTGTTTTTTTTTGCTTTTTGTGAACATGTAATATATTCCCAAAGGTGTACTTATCTTTATCTGAATATACCTATCAATGGGGCACTTCAGCAGACTTTGAGAGCTTTGAGACCTTTTGTAGACTGAGATGGTTCTTTGTGCTCTACATCTTACAGGTAATTGGCATTTGCAGTTCTTTTCTGACTTTTGTGAAATCCCTACATTCATATCCAACATTTTCCCTATAGTTTTCCCTAATGATACTGGGCTGAGTCTGAATCCTGGCATAACTGGCTTTAAAATTAATAAAACCGCCCACAAAGTATTGATCTTCACAGATGTTGTCATTCTTACAGTATCCAACCTCACAATTTATCTTCCAAATTTACATAGGAAACTATTTCTTAATGAAAACCTTTTAGAATACAAAATTAACAAATTTAAAATATGAGGCATTGCCAATTCACATATGATATTAAACCCTGCAAACTTTGCGTAAAACATTTTCATACATGTTGCAATGGGACAAAAAAGTGTGCATTTTTTTACCTCCATAACTATATTTTATTTATCAAACAATCAAACTGCTCCTACAGAAATGGTCATGCTACTAAATCGCCTACATGGGCAGAGTTGTTTCAGAGATTTATTATTCTCAAAACACTTTATATTTTGGTATCTTTCAACTGGCTTGCCTAATCACATACTCCAATCCATGTAAAAAGATTTACCTTTATTTACAACCACCACAAACTTCAGACTCATTTTTTAAAAAAAATATTCATAAAGCTAGCAACCTATATAATATTTTGAGTTGGACTGGCAGACCACCCCACGTTACGAGTCCACCATAACTGCCTCTTTTTTACTTTAAATGTTTACCCCCAATAAATCAGATTTGTTTTAATACAATTCAGTTTATTTTAGCTACCTGGTGAGGGGCCACTAAATTTAACCCGCATTCAAAAATCTCCACCTAAACTCCAAATCCCTGCCAGATCCTTCTTAACCTTTACAAAATGTTAGGTTTCTTAAAGTAAACTTAGCACTGACAGACACAATATTTCTCTCATGATGAGCTCTCTGTTGGAATATGCTAGTCCAATGCTGACCCTCATGCCTCTATACATTTTTCTAAAATATATCAATCTTGTGTAAGTGTTAACACCTGGACTACTGTTTATTGTGTGAGAACTCATACCCACTGAATGCCATTTGGTCATTCGGATAGCACACTACACTATAGGCGTTATCTGGCTAAAATGAACTAATCATTTCCATGTTTCTCTTCTCTCTTCAGATATTTTTTCTCTTAGCTACTTGGATGGTTTGTAAAATTAAAGTGTAACATGTACTATCTACGTGATATATACCTACTGTAGGTTGCAAAATATCAACTTGAGAGACCAGGAAATAAAAAAAAAAAAAAAAAAAAAGAAATAATGGTGAAACATTGTAAGGTTATCTAACCATGTATTACAAGTTCCCTAACAATTTAAAAATCTTTAATTTTGTGAAAGATTATTAATTTACATGGATGTAAACGTTCTGCAGTGTTTCAGAGTTTCTGCCCTCAATGAGGCTTACATTCTATTTGCTCATTAGGCATGCAAACACACCTACTAGGGTAAGTTCAGATGTAAGCCAATCAGCCTCACTCTATATACTTGGAGTGTCACTTGAAAATTGTGCAAGCCTGGGAAGAATATACATAGATACTCCAATGCACTATGTATGCCTGATGAGATTTTAACCCATGACCTTAGCATTATAAAACAGAAATCGTAATCACTGTGGTACATGAATATGTTATCTTCTATTTTATAGTGAAAATGTGATCGAGTCACAGCAGAGTCGCATTGATGAGTTGGTGCATACTACAGAGATTCTCAAGGATGAGCTGCAGAGAAAGGAGAAGGAGCATGAGGAAACTTTCCTCCAGCTTAGAGAGCAACAAACCACAGGCCAAAGGTATGATATTAACATATCCTTACACATTACAGTTTAACTGAAAAATGTCTGCATGAAGAATGCCACAGGGGTGGAGTGGTAGCATACAGTACAGTATGAAAGGTGTTACAAAAGGCAAGGACTGATTGTAAGTCCTCTGTGTAGCGGCATGGGAGTATATCCACTGTGTCATTGGCTGGGTCTGTACACTCTTATGTAATAAAGCTAGCAAAGCTTGATGTATATGCTGTGGGGTTAGCTCAGGTGGGGGATCTCCTTCCCTGGGACAAAGGTAGACCGCACAGCAGGCTTTCATCAAAATCTGACTGGTTGTCAGTTTTATTTAAAAGGTTTGCAGAAAATAAACAAAACATGAAAATAAACCCTTGTCATCCAGGCACTAACTAAACAAAAGGCCTTTCCTCTCTCAGAGGTGAAGGGCTTCTCCCTGTCACCGAAATAAAACAAAAGCAAACCTTTTCTTGTAGGTATAGTACACACACAGCTCTCTCAGAACACCTCTCTGAGTCCCAGGCCACGAGCAACTCCTTGCTCCAGCCCTGCCTTATTTATACCACCTGTTGGTGGTCATCAGTGGAGCCCAAACTCTGGTCCGGACCCACCTGCTTAACTGTGGCCCCGAAAACCCGGAGTGGACTCCACCTAAACGGTCAGGTATGAGCATATGCGAGGTGACACATAGCGTCCCTCTATCACCTCGCCGTTCATCCTGTCACAATGCACACCCAAACACTGGCATTGAAGACAGTTTGCCAGGACAGCTTTTCCAGCCAACTCTACCAACATCACTGGAGGCCCAAACTGGTGCTTCTTCTGAAGCATACTACTGTAGCATCATGCACCCCAAAGTGTTTTCCTACCAACTAGCACTGCTTCCGAACATCAGGCAGTGGCATACACTATTACTGGTTGGGAGCAGGTAACAGCCACCCACGTAAGTTCTTTTTAAAGTGGAAGTAAAGGCAAAACCTTACTAACTCTAAACCTGCTCTGAGCCACATTCAAAGCGACTGCAGAACAGGTAAGTATAGGGTTTTTTTCTTTACAGGGCTAGATAGATTGGGCTTAGAATGTGTCTGAGAGTAGGTTTAGAGTTAGTTGGGTTTTGCCTTTAATTCCATTTTAGGTGAAAATGATAAAATGAGTATGGATCTGTTGCAAGTGTAGCCATGCAATTAGCACAGGGGACCTATCATTGATCTATGCACAATCCTCTGAAATAATAGTTTTTTTTCCTATAAAATGCATTGCTATTGTAGGAAGGAGATCTTTGAAAAATTAACTATTCTACTTCAATTTATTTGGATTTGAGTTGTATATGTTATGTGTGGAGAAATTTGAAGTTATGAAAACAAAATGCAATACATTGTGCCAATTGCTCAACTAAATGTGCATCCCCAACTGCTGCTTGCTGATTTATAACACTGCCCTTGCATTATTACAGTAAGATTTCTTTTTTTTCCTGGTTCTGACCTTCTTAGCTAGTACAGGCAAAGGAGCATTGGCCTTGCAGAATTTCATAAGTTTGAAATTATGCATGTGTATCTGACCAGTAAAGTGAATTTTATACTTTTTAACCTCCTGAAAAGTTTTTTTTTTCTTTCTTTGCTTGCTAGAATTATAACAGTATTAATTTGCATGACCATTTTATGGACTCACATCATCTCAGTGGATCATCTGCATACTGTTTTTTTTTATATTGATGCAGTGTTCATAAAACAGAGAAATCTGTAGTCTTTTCTTGATCTTTTCTGCATCTGCCTATTGCAGTTTAAAATACTGAAAGAAATGTGCATTTCCTATTGTGTTACTACTCTGTACTATTGATAAATACACTGAGCAAAAATAAGATTTAAAACTAGATTTTTAATGAATTTTCAAAAACAAAAGATATAATTGCATGAACCTATATGCTGTTCAAGGCATTTGTATTATGATATAAAGCATTTTGAACTATTGGCAGTGCTTGAAAAATTTTAGTGGAAATCAAGTACACATGAAAAAAAATAGTTTCATTTTGTAGACCAGTTCAAAGTGGAACAAAATGAATTTATTGTTAGAAAAAATATATTTTGATCAATGTATCCCACATGCCTAAACTGTGTAATTGGCCAATGAGAATTGGCAACAACATGCCAGTTAGTTATCCAGGCTGCTAGTGCTTTGATGTAGGACCAAGTTTCTTTTTTATTCTTGATGTTTTGTCACCCTTTACAGGAACATTGCACTGAGTTTCTTGCATGTGTTCTACATAATGCATCATTAGTAAAGAATCCCAAGTTACAAGTAGCATGTGTATCTTTTCAGTCTTTGATCCAAAATTAATATTAAAATAGAAAAAACTTATAAAGAAAAGATTTTTTTTTTCTAAATGTAAAAAAAGTTGCAAGAAAAAGAAATAATAGCTAAGAGAAGAGTATATTAATTCATATGCTGTGCAAGTCATAAAATTGCTTTAAACATGTTTTATAGGTTCCTAGTAAAAAACATTTATAGAACACTACCTTTTTAAGTTTGCCCAGCATTTAAACTATTTAACTTCTTGTGCCAGATTGTACTTATTGAGAATAGGCCTAAACAGATTTACTTGCGAGTACTAAAAGGATTACAAGGAACAAGAACATCTGCCCCAATAAAGATGTAGTTTATGCCCTAATGTCAGATGTGTAAAGGTGACCATAGACAGTAGATGGTGGTCAGATGTTTGCAAAGAGTGGGTCTGTGAAGGTTCTGCCGTATCCAAGTCATGGTTTATTTAGATTTGTTCTGTAACATTGAAGATGTTTTACTACTAATCCAAGGTATTGAAGAAACTGCACCGATGAATAAGAAAACGTCTAAAACATTACAGAATAAGTCCAGTATCAATGTGCCTAGGGGAGAGTTTTGGATTTGCCACACTGGTTTTGCAGAGAATCTAGGAGTGTTTGAGGTACCAGTGAATTTATGATGAAATTTACCTGTATCAAATTTTAAAGGACACATAGTGCTCTGTCTAAACATTCAGTTGTGGTCAGGGGGTTTAGAATGGCCAGTAATGGGGACTTTGGTAAGTGCCAGCCCCCTCACTATAAAAGACTGGGTTACAAACAGCCATTTTTTTCAATGTATGTTGGAGCTGTGTAGGGAGAGTTAATTGCTACAGTATATGGTGCTATACTGTGCTGTATTGCATTCATTACTGTAGATTTCACTGTGTACCCTCAAGACTGAACGGTACATTTTGGGACTACCCTTTTGTGAGTCTCAGTAACATCTGTAGCTGTTTTTTAATTGCTGGGCCCCCTTTTGTAGTGTGTGTGTGTTTGTTTTTCACATGTATCCATATTTTTATTTTCTGCTAGGTTAAAAAAAAATGGTTCGGGTTTAACCAAAACACATATACCACGTGTCTTCAGGCAGGCCAAAATTGAGAGACAGAGGTTTTGCATACAGAGGTAAAAGGGGTTGAGTAGGTTCTACAAGAAAAGTGGTAGCAGGGTTGCACCAGCTAGAGATACAGAATATCTGGCTTTTCTGTTTCAGATTGGCTATGCTATACAGTCAGAACACATACAGGAGGGAGAGGAGTGGCCAGCAAAGCCATCCTTTTCTTCCTCTTCCCAGGCACAGATCAGTCAGTTGTTTGTAAGTGTAGCTAATGCACCCTCATCTTCCTCCTCCTCCACTAATCCAATCATAGCCCTTCAGTCTGGCAATAAAGAGTTGGTGGAATTTTTTCATCACACAAGCATTGACTTAATGCAGGAGGATGACCTTGGTCATACCCAAGCATTCTTTCTTTCAGATATTAAGGATAAGGAAGCTAGTTCCATGACCATATAAGGAGAATAGGGTTCAGCCACACAACAGTCAGGGGATATCAAGCAGGGAAAAGCAAGAGGCATGATGTTACAACAGCTGGAGCTTACTGTAAAGTTGGTTCCAGCGATGAGGGGGTGAAAGATGAGATGGCAGACCATCCATGGATGCCACCAATCAGATAGGAGGAATGTTCCACAGAATATGCAGAAGAGCAATGAGGGTTTTTGCCCAGGGGATGGGGCAGCTTACAGAGGACTGAAAGGAGTAGCTGTCCAAATCCATCCAAAGGCACTGTCCCACAATTGAAAGCCACTGCTGTCCCTAGAGTCTCCCTGCAATGTGAACCTTTCTTTAATGTATCCGCTGCCAACAGCACTGTTGTGATTTGCATCCTCTGCTTAAAGTGTAACAGCCATGATAAAAGTTCCAGCCCTTTGAGTAACATAAGCTTAAGGAAGGAAACATATGAATCTGCACCACAGAACTTGGTAGAAGCAGCACCTCAATGAAACAAGTTGGCAGCAAAAGGCTCAAATTATTCCTTGATCCTCATATTCCACACCTCCCCTCCACAAGATTCTACTGCTGTATCTACCACAACATTGGTGGTCTCTAGTGACTGGGAGGGAAGTGTCACAAGGGGGTTTAAAGGCTTAGTATACTCTGCATCAAGCAGGGATATGGGTCTTAGGGCCATGTCAAGGAAGGTCAAGCAAAGGGTTGAAGCCCTAAAGTATTCTATACTCATCCCCTTGTCTCCATTAGCATCCTTCCCAAGGCAGGAATCTCTTCTGAGGCTGCAGGAGCAGAAGAAAAAAATGTCCAAAATCTTCCCCATGCCCAGCTTCCTAATGCTAGCTACTGGCTTTGCAGCTACTCCAATTCTAGCTTGAGGAATCCCCCCCCCCCCCCAAGCAAGTTTAAAGCCTGTGCTACACTGCAGGTACCCAGTCTTTATTATATTGCCCAGAAGGTTATCCCGGCCCGCCACCAGCATGTGGAATGTAATGTGTCTTTGGATCATGCTGTCAGCAGGAAGCTTCACATGATCACGGACAAGTGGTCCAGTAACCTTGAGTTGAGCGAGGGTTGCTACATATCTTTCATGACACATTGGGCCAATCTTCTGGTAGCTGGAAAGGATGCAGAATGGGGCAAACCACTAGTGACAGTGCAGTCACCTGTGCCCACCCTTTCTTGTTGGCCTCATCCTCCAGCTCCTTGGAACCAGCAATGGAGAGGAGAATTAAAATACCTGTCAGGTTTTTTTTTTTTTTTTGCTGTCTGTACCCCCATTAGGGAAATTCACCATCTCTGTTTGTCATGTTTACCGATATCACTAAAAGTAAAAAAAAAACCTCCAAATTTTGGGTTGTCTCCTAAACAGTAAAAGAGTGAAGGAAAATTTCCCTAATGGGACAAAGAAGGCTTAAGAAAATTGTTGGAGGTCTTAACCTTCCCTTACTGTGTTCATAATGAGAAAAAGAAAATTTGACTCTAGTTTTACTTTAAAATAACAAAGTAATCCATATACAGTGTGTGTGTATTTGTATGTATGTGTGTGTGTGTGTATATATATATATATATATATATATATATATATATATATATAATACAAACAATGCTTGCAAAAATGATTATACTTTTATTTGCAATTGAAAAGCAAAAAAATACCATAATTAAATACATTTGTTTCTACTTTGATCAGTGTTTAGTTTAATCATTTCAAGTATGGACACTTTCACCCCCTTCCAGTCCAGGCCAATTTCAGCTTTCAGCACTGTCACAATTTGAGTGACAGTTACTCAGTCATGCAACACTGTAGCCATGTGAAATTTGTATTATTTTTTGGAGACAAAGCTTTCTTTTGGTGATATTTATTTTTTAAATGAAAAAATACTGAATTTTTTTTTCTCTGCTTAGTTTTTGTTATAAAATGTTGCAAATAAATAATTTTCATAAATTTAGGCCAAAATGTATTTTGCTAAATTAAAATAGCCCAAAACAGTGCATATTATTTACTCTTTGTGAACGTTATAGAGTCTGCAAACTATGGGATATATATTTGAAAATTATTCAGTTGAGGCCCTAAAATGCCAGACGCTGGTGTGGGGTATGGCAGTGATCTGGACATTTGGTATGAGGTATGGTGGTGATCAGGACGCTGGTATGGAGTATGGCGGTGATCAGGATGCTGGTATGGCATATGGGGTGCTTGGACACATAAATCACATGGTAAAACACAATGTGATTACCCGCACACAGTGGTAATGTGATCTTCTTTGTCCAGGTGACACATGGGTCGCCAGGCTCCCGGGTGCATGATCTGTGAGCTGCCAATGCCGGCTTACGTACAGGTACGAGGCTTCTCGTCCACCATTTATAGGCTATGGACGGATGGGAACCAGTTAAATAAATGGTGTCACTGTGGATAAAAAGTATAAATGTTTTTCTATCATTTGTCCAACTTAAATTTTAACTAACATTGTGATTGCAGTAGAAAGCATTGCAAAGTTATTTACAAATTAAATGAGGGATTTTTTTTTAACAAAACAAAATGGAAAAAATTTAAATATCAAAGGTTAGAAAAATAGAAGACCAAAAAAAATGGCAGGAAACAAGAGAGGAAAAGGTGAAGAAGGTGTTAGGTGTGGCTGATTAGTGTTAAACTAAGGGTTATTAAAGGGGGTAAATAGGAATATTTTAATTAAAAAAAACAAAACAATTCCAAGCCTAATTAACAGGGCAATGATGTACATGTAACACACCTAAATTATTAAAATCCTCAAGCTCCCAAATGTTTTAACCCCACACATACACACAATGGAGGGACCGATATGGTCAAAAAGCATAAAATGGAGTGAAAGGATCGATTTGCTTTATCCCCTCAGAGACCCCCGAGCTGTGGAGAGATTCCTGGTTTATCAGCAGAATTCTGGGAACACCCTATGAACACGGAATAATGACAGCTTATGTTCAGAGATGTTCAAAGTTTATTAGACATTACTAAAGTTACATAGAGTTACATAGAGAACAGAGTTAAAAAGGGAGGGGGGGGGAGCGAGTTTTAAAACTGCAATTTGTAACTTTCCGTCATGAGCTAACTACATGAAACATGACATATACATTTCTTGGTATAAACTGTTTCTGCTAGCTTTCTGAGAATCGGCTGGACATAGAAAGCTCAGGGACATCTTATCTTTTGTTTATACATCCTTGAGCAAACTGAAACAGT
Source organism: Staurois parvus (assembly GCF_062004578.1). Taxonomy (NCBI): domain Eukaryota; kingdom Metazoa; phylum Chordata; class Amphibia; order Anura; family Ranidae; genus Staurois; species Staurois parvus. The sequence goes on from NW_028318295.1 coordinate 4,012,562, forward strand.
TTCATTAAACTTCTAATATATCTGCAAAAACCTAACTTAATACTTAAAATGGCTTACATCAGCAAAATGGAGGTTATCTAGATCCTTTCATGGAGGAGTCACTGGTAGGTATTAAACTGACAAAGAATATAAGCCTGGCTATGACTATCAAACGCCATCTAGTCTGTCTAAATTTGAAAAAAAGAAACTGAAAAACTCACCAAAGTTCATGGTCTACATGCAAAGTACAATAATTTTATTCACCCCACTCCACTACCAGATCTTTAGGCAGGAAAGCAAGTATGCAGTTGTAATATTCATACTTCAATTGTTTTATCTGGCAAAGCTTTTGTAATTCTGTAAAGCCACTTTTGAGAATTACCACTCCAGGTAAAGCAATATCTATGTTTGGACATCATTAACCCTTTGACTTACAAATTGAAAATATTAATATAAATATTTTTTTTTCCAAAAATACTGTATTGTTTTAAGTGAAGACAAAAGCATTTAGAGCATGTATAGCCATAGATCACAGTCAAAACATAGACATGACATGTTGCTTTCCATTTCGCAAACGAGACAAATTGTAAACAGTTGTGCAAGACGAAATCATGTAACACAGTACATCCATCATAAAAAGTCAAATGGTGGATACCAAGAAGAAAATGGATAAAATGCTGTTAGTGAATGCTATCTTGTCCTGACGCTCATCAACTTTTCAATGGTAAAGTAGTGTGAAGATAGGGGTAAGGGTAGGGAAAGCATTGGGTACTGTGACGGTCATTGTTTAAATATTTATAGCTAGTGTATGTGTTATGGTTGAAGTTAGTCATATCTGTGTGCAGGTAAATGCTCTATTTGGTTGGTAGAGAAGAAATGATACAGGGAAATAACAGGTGTGAAGACAAGAGGTTAGAAAGAAAGACAGTAGTAGAAAGAATTATAGGGGAAAAAAAAAAGGGGGGGGGAGGGGAGAAGGCATTGCATCCTCATGTATTGGCCCAGCCAGACAGGTATTGCTACAGCTTAAAATATGATGTGTGAAGGATCAGTCAGTGGGGTAACGCAGGTATCAAAAACCCCAGAAGGCATGTTGAGATATAGATGAACATACCAACCTTGTGTATGAGAGAAGTGTCTTCGGTTATCAGAATATATCCCCCTATAGCATTGTAGCTAGACATTCAGCCAGATGGTCTTTGTTGATCGTGTACTATTAGGTGATAGTTAGGGGTGGATTTGAAATGACTCCAGCATGCCCATGTTTTCCTGAATCTCTCGGGATGTTCCTTAGCTACAGAAATCAGTTCCTCCATTTCCTCAGTTTTGTCAATCCGGGTAAACCATTCTCGTATAGTGGGAACATGTGTTGCGCGCCAGTGGACTGGGATACATTGCTTAGCCGCATTTACCATATGCAAGGCGAGTGATTTGCGGTATGTCCGAAATGGAAGTACCGTATGATGGAGCAGAAATTGTGCGGGGGAAAGGTTTAGGGCGTACGTGGTAACTTGTGCAGTTGTAGATTGAACTTTCCCCAAAAAAAGTTGCAACAATGGGCATTCCCACCAAATGTGTAGGAGTTTGCCCGTTGTTTGATGGCATCTCCAACACAAATCCGAGACATTGGGGTTGAAGCGGTGAAGCAGAGATGGAACTCTATACCATCTAGAGTACACTTTAAAGTTATTTTCTTGTGTGGAGACACATATAGACCCTTTATGTATGTGTTCATTAATATAAATATTAACTTCCATAATCTGCAACAAAATCATTTAAAATTATACTTGGAAATGACATGACATGTCTGTAATGAGGGCACAGACCACAATAAAAACCTGACGGGGGGTGGAGCGACCGCGTCAGAAGATGACAGCATAAACCGGAGCTCTGCACCACCGGGGATATAACAGCCTCCAGTGACCACCGCGATCAGCACACATACCCTCAGGCTCCTATCACACCAGAGAGGTATGCCTCGCTGCCTCTCTGTGCAGCCCCAGTGCACAACCGCTGCCATAATCTGTGGATACATATATAGGGCCACACAGTACCCCTTCCTTTGGTACTTCAATTAAAGCTTCACTCCACTCTGATATAATGGCGTGTATGCAGATAATTAAAGGGGAAGTACAGGAGCTGGGAGACAGGGTGACACATGTGGAAGGAAAAATGGAGGAGGTCACCGCATCCTTTAACACTATGGTTGATGCCCACGCTGTACAAGGAGATTTTTTGGCTTAAAGGCAAAGTGGCAGATTTAGAAGACAGGTCACGAAGGAATAGCATTAAAATCAGAGGCATCCCTGAATCCATCCTTTCAAACCAATTGCAACAATATGTGCAAGATTTCTTTTCCACCCTGCTCCCATCACTGTCAACCGCAGAACTTACAACACACTGTAGAGACGCAGAAACCTTGCTACAGTGACAAAGGCTCTAAGAAACCACAAGATCATTCACCATTGGAGGTACCCAGCCACTCTCAACATTGTTCATAATGGCGTTACTGTAACGGTGTCCACTCTGGAAGAAGGCTTACAAGCTCTCCGTCAAGGGGGTATCATCCCCAAAACCACTGCACCACCTCAAGGTACGGCAAAACCTGCCACAATAGCCCAGGATTGGCAAGTGGTCTCACATAAATGCTCCTCTAAAAAGGAACCCTCTGGAGGTCCTCATGCTTCTTAATGACACACTTATGGTACTCCCCAGCAGTGGATGAGAGGTGTATTGTTCCTCATCCCCCGGAAACTCAAAGCAGTGCAAACTGCTCAAGGGTTCAGATCCGAACTCATATTTTTTAGCTATAACATGCACCGTTGTGCTCAACTTCTTTTCTCTTTGTACAGTTTCCACCACTGTTGCCTCTCCAGTTGCATGTTCTTTTCTGGCAGTATTGATATATCCCCTATGTTCTACTGCTCTCTTCAATCTTAAGATACTTTATACCAGTTTATACACAGAAGCTCTTCCTGACGCCAGTCCTAGCTTGGGAACACTTGTACCATACACTCAACTATATGTCAAATCCTTCTGCTCCCATTTGTTGTTGGGGGCTCTAGCTGCTAAATACAGAGATCCAGATTCACCCCACTACTCCATCACTACTTCATTACCACTATGTCCTTCAAATTTGTATCTTTAAATGCCAAATGTCTCAACCACCCGGCTAAACGCTTCTCCCTATAGAAAGAAGCATCCTGGATTCAGGCGGATATCATCTGTGTTCAAGACACTAATTTCTGGAGGGGCGTGGTGACTGCTCACTTACATGTCCACACTCTGCTAGAGCTCCACTCTGCACAGGGGAGATACCGACTTTAAGAAGCTCAGCTTCAGATCTACCTGTCCGGCTCATCGACTCCCCCAGATCCCACTGCACCTGATGATATGGAGAAGCGCTGTCAGAACCCGCCGCAGGTAAATAAACCTGAATAAATCTGATTTCTTCCCAACTATGTCCAGCGGGCTTCAGCAAAATGGCGGCTAGAGACACTTTTCACCGCTGCTGACTGGACCTCTAGAGCCCCATACAGCGGATCACATAGAAGCAGTACAGGGACACAGCAAAGATGCAGCTGCCAATATAGATTCAGCGTCCTCAGACTCTGCCCCTACCTCTCCCTTCTCAAGAAGCCCATTAAAATCCAGGCCTCGTAGAGAGTCTGGAGAGGCCGGTGACACTATGTGAAACATAGAGATGAGCGATCACACCCAGAACCCCATGCACACTACAATTAACAGAGACCCTATAGCACAGTTTCCGACCAATGGCCAACCAATTTCTGATGTGACCTTAAAGTAAATGCTAATGTCTCTGCGATCATCCATACAATCTGACATGATCACAAGTTTACAACAATGCAGAACTGAAATAGGTAAGCTGGGGGACAGGGTACACCAAGTAGAATCTAGGATGAGTGAATGCACATCTTCCTTCAATGGTTTGGTGGACTTGTATTCTTCAAAGCAAGAAACCATCTCCAAACTACAAGCAAATGTGGTAGATCTTGAAGACCGTTCATGACGGAACAATTTAAAAATCCGTGAGGTTCCTGCATCCATTCAAGCACAACAACTCGCTCACTATGTTCATGACTTATTCAGAGCGGTAGTTCCATCGCTGTCTCCCATAGATCTTACTATTGATAAGATACACAGAGTACCCAAACCAACCTTTCTTCCAGCTGAAGTACCTCGAGATGTGGGGCTGCGAATACAATTCTTTCAAGTAAAAGAAAAAATATTAGAAGCATTTTGTCGTACAGATAATCTCCCTGAACAAGCAGCCAAATTTCAAATTCTCACAGATTTCTCTCAAAACACCTCGCAACAGCGCAGAAATCTGGCAACTATCACTAAGGCATTGAGAAACCATAAAACTGTCTATATGTGGAAATACCTGGCCAAAATCAACATTACATATCAAGGCTCCGGCTCCTGTGAACCTGGAATATTATTCCTACTACACCTGAACATGATTTCGACAAACAAAGGCCTCCGCAACCACAAACACACATCCAATCTGATTGGCAAATCAAGAGTCGACACAGAACCTCCTCCAAGAAATCCTGAGACTCCTCGCAACTTATCTACTTTTTCAATTAAACTAGCCTCCCCTTGTGCCTGAGGTACATGTCATCGTGCCTAGACCCCCATGATTACTGGCGGTATCCACTGCCTGGTCCATGCTGGACTATGTTTCTTAAAGGCTCCATTTTCCTACTATTGGCCTCAACAGTTTTGTATGTTCCTGTTTCACAGTTATGGACAACTTTTTTTTAGTGCTCTCTTTTCATTCACTTATGCTGGCTTATCAAGCACATATTTGAAATCACTGCAGTCCTCAGACCAATCACTCTACCAATGTGCTCATCCTTCCTTTTGATTATCAAATCACCCATGCTGCACCAATATTATAGCTCGTGCATATATCCCTACTATACCAAGATAAAGTACCCACACTCCACAACTGTGATTTTCCAAATCATCTGGCCTCTCTATCATGGAACTTACATTTCTTTCAGTAAATGTCAGAGGCCTCAATCATCCGACTAAGTGATGATCCATATGGCAAGAAGCAATGCAACACAAAGCTGACATTTTAGCATTACAGGAAACTCACTTTCATAAAGATGCCTCTCCTGCCTGCTTTATGGCTTCCATTCCAGCAAAGAGAGGAGTTATGATCGCCATAAAAGATTCAGTCTCTTTTGAACTTAAGAACTCAATTATTGATCCTGAAGGATGGTATATTATGTTGTCATGCTTTATTAATAACTTACCCTTTACTATAACAAACGTTTATGCTCCTAACTCACACCAATCAAAATTTATCTGGAAATTTTTCAAAAAGATATCTGTCAGGAATGGACTCAGCACTGGTGGTGGGACTCACCTGCCGTGTGGGCTGCAGTACCAGGGCTGACCAGCGGGTGCTCTCAGCAGCCAGAAGCTCACTTCTGCAGTCAGCCAACACCTGGGGCTGATTACAGCAGGTGTATTTAAGGAATGACCAGGCCTGTGATCTGTGCCTTGGTGTAAATGTTTCCCATGAGCCCTTGTATCCTGTTCCTGTGTTGCTGTATACTCCGTTGCCGACCTCTGCTTGTTACTGATCCTGCTCTTCTCCTGTTTAACCCCTGGCTTGCCTGACTACTCTTCCGTCTGATCCCTGGTACTGTATTTGCTCGCACCCTGCTGAACCTGGCTTGTGACCTGACCATTCTTAGCACGCTCCTCTTGTACCTCGCTGCCCGCATAATACCGACCCGGCCTGTCTGACCACGCATACTGTACCCGACCTTCCATCCATCCATCCGGCTCTGATCAGACCAGTGTATCTGTCTGCCTCTTCCAAATTAGATTCCGTTCCTGTACTCCCCTGTCAGTACTCTCTACCACCTCAAGTCGCACTCGGGGGTCGCGACCTGGTTCCAGTCTGCACCAAGTTCATCCCCACCATCAGTGGCCCTGGTGAACAGCAGGCTGGGACTTAGACCCCACGCCCTGAGGGCGTCCGTGCGGTGGGCTGCTAGAGACTCTGCCAGGCGGCTTAACAGTACCAAACGGCCTGCCTGACCATTCCACCTCTCCAGCCCTGACTACGCCTGTGTTCTTGAAGCCTGCTACTTCCCTGTGTCAGTCCACACATTTCTGGTCACACCCGGATCCCTAACAATATCTCAGGTGCGAGTCAGAAGCATATTAATATGCAGAGATTTTAACACCATTGTTGATGGCAATTTGGATGCCTCCTCTAGGATTAGGAGCTGCCCTCCCTTTCTACGCAACCTACTGAATAGTGAGGATCTCTGATGTTTGGCGTTGTCAGCACGCTACTGAAAAATCTTTTACATACTACTCTCCAAGACATAACTCATACTCCTGTATCAACCTCTTCTTGGTGGACAAAATGTTGCTGCAGAGGATTTCCAACTCCAAGATCCAGATGGATGGAGATGGAGGAGGAAAATACCTTTTCAGCAACATGCCTATGGAGATGCAATGATGTGGTGATACAGACACCAGAAATACAGCAAGAAGTAATCCAACACTTGGAAGAATATTTTCATTTTAATGACCCTCAAACGACAGGCCTTTTTAATAACTGGAACGCTCACAAGGCATATGTGCGAGGCATGATTATAAAATTAAGCTGCAGACTAAAAAAAATCCACACGGCTAAGTTAGAAATCCTTCTCTCTGACATCCGAACTATTGAATGACAAAACCAGTCTAACCCATCCAATGATTTGGCTATGAGGTTGTCTGGGCTTCGCCAAAAACTTAGGAAACCTCTATGTGCACAACATGACTTATCCATATGTACACTTAAGCCCAATTAATATGCCAACAATAATAAAGTAGGCAAATTTCTGGCAAACAAGATTAAAGCTCAAAAGATGAAGTCTAAAATTTCCAATATCATCCATCCTTCCATGTCAGCTAAGCTCACGAACCCGAAAGCAATCGCTGATGCTTGTGTGGACTATTAATATTCCCTATACAACCTGACAGATGATGTTAGCACTATACAACCTGCAAAAGAAGAGATATTATTATTATTATACAGTATTTATAAAGCGCCAATAGTTCGCTCAGCGCTGTACATTACAGAGGGGGAAAGAACATGTGACAGAACAATACCAATACAATACAAAACATGAGGGGATTGAGGGCCCTGCTCTTTCGAGCTTACAATCTAGGAGGGAGGGGATGGTGGCACAGGAGGAGATAGCTGTGGGGGATGGAGTGGTAGGAAGAGTGGAGGAGGTCGGCAAGTTAGCAGGGGGTGGTGTAGGCTTCCCTGAAGAGATGGGTTTTCAGGGTGCGCCTAAAGGAGAGGAGAGTAGGTGATAATCTGATGGGTTGGGGCAGGGAGTTCCAGAGGATGGGTGACACCCTGGAGAAGTCCTGGAGGCGGGCATGGGAGGAGGAGACCAGGGAACTAGAGAGAAGGAGGTCTTGTGAGGAGCGGAGTGTGCGTGCTGGGCGGTACTTGGATATTAGGTCAGTGATGTAGTTCGGGGCAGTATGGTGGACAGCTTTGTACGTCAGCGTTAGGATTTTGAATTTGATCCGTTGCGCAATCGGAAGCCAGTGGAGGGATTGGCAGAGGGGGGTGGCGGAAATGGAGCGGTTGGAAAGGTGAATGAGTCTGGCAGCCTGTTTGTTAAAGAGTGGACTTGGGGCTGGAAGGATAGGTTGGAGTCCAAAATGACACCAAGTACTCTGGCCTGCGGGGCGGGTTTGATGGTAGCATTGTTCGATGTGATAGAGAAGTCAATGGGGGGTGGTGTCCGGGCTGGGGGGAAGACAAGAAGCTCTGTTTTGGATAGACAAATTACCTCAAAAGAAATTGACTGTAGTATACTTTCCCTACCAAATGGTAAAGCTCCAGGTTCAGATGGCCTTACAAATAATTACTACTAAATATTTAAACAGATCTTGTCCCCTCATCCGCTCTTAGTATTCCAGGAAGCGAACTACTTAGGCTCATTCCCCACAGAAATGCTCAAAGCTTATATTGTAACTCTTCCCAAACCAGGTAAATCCCCTGACACACCATCTAACTACCGGTCTATCTCACTATTGAATACAAACATCAAAATCTGTGCTAAGATAATAGCCAAAAGACTGTAATATTATACCACATTTGGAAAAACCCGACCAATTGGGTTTCACAAAAGGCCGTCAAGCAGCCGACACAACTCGCCATCTCCTAAACATCATACACTCCATTGATGCGGAGAAGGCATTCAACAGAGGTCCATTGGGGTTACATGTCCACTGTTCTCCGGAAAGTCAGATTTCAGGGTCCGATCCAAACGGCTATATTAGCTCTATACACTCATCCTTCTGCCCAGTTTTCAACTTGGGTCTCCTATCTAAAACTTTTATAATCTCCAACGGCACCCGACAGGGATGCCCACTATCCCCATGTATCTTTAACTTGATGATGGAACCAATAGCTGAAGACATTCAAACACACCCACACGTTTCTGGATTTAAATTTCAACAAACCTCTCATGTTATTAACTTATTTGCAGGTGACGTCATACGCCTACTGATCAAACCAACTATCTCCTTATCCTTTGCACATGAGGTTCTTACCCATTTCAGTACTTTTGTCATATTATAAGATCAACTTTGCTAAATTATTAATCCTAGATCTAGGCATAAATGCTCATGCCTTATCTCATCTAATATCTTATCTCCTGTATACATGGGCAAAGAATTCCATACCATATCTGGGCATTACCTTGACAGCTAAAGCATCACTACTAGGTGAAACCAACTTTAAATATCTTATCTCAGAGATTTGTAAGGATATTTCTCGTATAACCTGTACAGAACTATCTTGGGCAGGTAAAAAAAGCATCCTTCAAAATGATGATCCTTCCAAAAATGTTATTCTGAACACTGCCGATTCCATTAAAGCATCCCACATATCAGAACTCACTAGGATTCTCAAACTATTCATCTGGCAAGGAAAAAGAGCAAGATGCTCCCACAAACATCTCACCCAGCATAGAAAAGTTGGAGGAATGGGTCTTAGCTGCCATACTTGCACAGATTAGACACTGGTTCTTGGACCCTGCTGAAGCTCAGTGGGTTGAAATTGAGACCACGTGTGCACGAGTACCCAACCTAACCCTACTGTTACTAGCAGATGCATGGAAACCGCTTACCCTGACTCATTTGCCACCAACTGCTCAGGCTTCAAACTCTACTCCTTCAGTCATAATCGAACCCCCAAATATCAAAATCAGGCTCCCTATAGACATATTAGAAATGTTACTGCCTTACTTACTGGTTTGATGAAATAATGCAGCAAGATACTCTCAAAACTTTTGACTCACTAACAAGCCAGTATAACCTATCTAAGCCATGCCAATTTATGTACACATGCATCACTTCCTTCCTATTATATATCTTCCAGATTTGGACATACTTAGCAGGCAAAAATGTTAAAAATGAGTAATCGAGCGCTAGGTCTAAATATATAATAGCTGCTGGCATAGAAAGGTACCTCGAGAACCAATAGGATAAGTAAATAAAATAAATATGCAGCGCTAATGACATAAAAAGCATAAAAAACACATTAAAATCACAATAAATCACACTGAATAAAGTGCTGATTGCTTGTGAACTGGAATGCTTCTGTGATATGTGCAAATAGCCAAAAGGTACGTAATCAAATAAGCTAGTAACTTTTGTGATGGTGAAGATGGGTAGTGAACCCCAATACGATCAAAAAAAAAAAAAAACTATGAACTTTATAAAGTGCTGAGTCTCTATAAGCTGAGGTGATTACGGTGATGTGTGCAGATAGTCACAGTGTACACATTATCATAGGTTTGTGGCTTCCGTGGTAGTGAGAAAAGACAAACATTGCACTAACCAGATAGCGCAAAATAATGCGCATGGAGCATTTAAGACCTGCTCCTGGTGCTCAGGATGTATAATACTGGAAAAGAGTGGTGTCATCAATGTAGTAACCACTAGGTGTCATCCATCTAGGTGAACCATCCAGGCTCCAGAAATATCAGTCATAGCCACCAGGGGGGTTTGCACAGTTCCAAGCCACAGCAAAACACCTTCAAGACGCAGGCTCCCAAAGGAATAAAGAGTCCGCAGAGAAGGCCTCCAATGGTGTAATACGTTTTTATTCAGAGGTAACATCAAGAGTAAAATATGGGAAGTGCCCCATACCACTGTAGATGTACTACAAGGCCAGCTGTGGACCAGCAGCCTAGCTACATTCATGACACTGATGTAAGTTGCCTTATATTTTACTCTTGATGTCAACCTCTGACATCTCAGACATAACTTGGTCAGATCATGCCGCTGTCTCAATCACGATAGAAGAACAAGGCACCACTACTCTAATGTATATTTGGCATTGCAATACAAAATTTCTAAAAACTTCAAACACCACTAAGATACTCTCTCAGCATCTCCGGGAATTTTTTCAGTGATGGACCCATGTATTGCATGGAACGCACATAAAGCCTTTATGAGGGGAATCCTAATCCAATTAGGGTCCAGGGCTAAAAAAAACAATATAACTGTGATCTTCACAAAATCCACTCTGAGATTCATACCCTTGAAATTCAGAACAAGTTGAATCTCAACTCCAACACCACCTCAGCCCTTCTTAAATTGCGGAACAAGCTACGCAGTTTGCTACTGGACCAATATGATAAATATCTCCGCAATTTATAAATGCATACTTGTGCAAACACAAATAGGGCAAGTAAATTTCTGGCACACCAAATTAAAGCCCAAAGAAGCAAAACTAGAATATCTCATTTGATCCACCCTTTATCTAAACATAAAATTATAAACCCACAAGATATTTCAAATGCCTTTGCGGATTACTATGGATCACTCTAAAATCTTAAAGATGATAAACAAACTCCTTACCCCTCCATCTCGATGATTAATAATTTTTTATCTTCTATAGATTTGCCAATCTTATCCCCTGATCAACTGTGCAGGCTCAATTCTCCATTTACCTTGGAGGAAATTGTGAAGATCATACACGCCCTACCTGGCGGTAAAAGTCTGGGTCCAGACGGGTTTTCAAATGAGTATTACAAAACCTTTAAAGATATTTTATCCCCCCATCTTCTTAAGATCTTCACCTACATGGCATCCACAGCCTCATTTCCCCCGGAGATGATGAAAGCTTACATTGTTACCTTGCCCAAACCTGGGAAAGACCCACCCACTCCATTTAACTTTCGGCCTATATCACTCCTCAACTCAGACGTAAAGTTCTACACAAAACTATTGGCACTCAGGTTGATGGACATCATGCCTGCTCTGGTGCAGCCTGCTAGATGGGCTTCGCTTCACCAGGGGGAGACAATCCTTATCTAAACTACTTAATTCCTATGGAAGCATAAAAGAGTAAGATGCTCAATTGATTAAGCACAAATATTTGGGAGGTGTTGGCATGGTAGACGTTCAAGACTATCTTCTCGCGACATGCCTGGACCAGTTGAGAGTTTGGTTTAGGGGTATTGCAGACACACTTTGGATGGAAATTGAATCTGCTACTTCTTTAATACCTGATCTAAGTATGTTACTATTGGCAGACTTGCGGAAACAATGTAAAACAAGGTCACTACCTCCAATGGTCTGAGCCTCACTAGAAGCATGACGGACCTTCCATAGTTCATCTAGATATAACTCATATACTAGTAAGGTGCACTTCTCTATTGCAGTGACTGAGATACTATTACCACTAATCTCAGTCCAACGTTTGCTCCGCTGTGGTCTTTAGACTATAGAAGATTTTTTTCCAAGGAAGTAGGCTTAAAACCCTGGAGTACTTGGTAGCAGCAGAGTTCAATTTCTTTTTGAATACACACTTTACCTGTATACGGATACTAAGCTTCTTAAACCATCACCCTCTACCAAAAATTCAGATTCATCCGAAGCGTGGCAATATTAAAATAGCAGTAAACCTGCGGCTAAAGGCATTTTAGTATTTTATAGCCTCCTGCAAGGCAAAACAACCTTTAGAAAAACAACTTCCATGCAGACATAGGAGGTGGACCTCAAAACCCATCCCCCCCCCCCAGCAATGGCTCGCAGCTATTGTGTGAACCATAGGAAATTTGCTTACAAATTCATCAGTAGATTGTATTACACCCCATATAAGATAGCTAAATTTTCCACCAACAATTATACACTATGTTGGCGTGTTTGTGGACAAATAGGTAACCTGCTATATACGATATGGCCTTGTCCCAACCTCACAAGTTTTTGGCGAAAAATCCTTTGCGTCTTAGCTGAAGTGATAGGAATTATAGTTGCTCCTAACCCAGCCTTGGCAATCCTTAACCTAGGAATAGATATATTTCCTCCTATATATCGGATAGTAGTCTTACATATTATGATTTCTGCACAAGTCATTATCACCAGGAACTGGAAAGCCAATATAGCCCCTAACCCAACCGAGGCTTTAGCACTTGTGTGAACAGAATTATGTTCTTGAACAACTACTGTCAATACTCCTCAATAGGCAATCAAATTCATTGCATCTTGGCAGATATGGTCAGATTGGTATAAATTGCAGACTAGGACAGGTATAAGTTTGTGATAAAACAAATTGGCTTCTGGATTATAATTGTTTGTTATAGATAAATTACTGGAAGAGGTTCTCTTTTCATGTTTATTCTCATTATCTACAGTTGTGGCCAAAATTATTCAACCCCCAATGCTGTAAAGGGGTTTAGGGACTATAGTGTACATTTGGAATTGTATTCAGAATCAAATCCTACAAGGACGTTGTAACTACCCAAATGCAACTAAAATGACATCAATTGTTTATGTAATACAGTAGTAAATGGTTCTTATGTGGTTTCTTCATTGCCACAATTATTCAACCCCTTAAAGACTACCACTCTGAAGAACAGAGGTTCATACAGGTGCTTTCCATCAGGTATTGAAAACACCTGTGGATGTCACCGAGCAGCAATCAAGCATAATAAGCACCAATTAGGCAGCTTTAAAATGACTGTGATACTCAGCTCCTTCTAGACATTTACTGGTGTGGTTACAAACATGGTGAAGGCAAGAGAATGGTCCAGGAAGACAAGAGAAGAGGTGATTTCTCTTCACAGGAAGGGCAATGGCTATAAGAAGATTGCAAAGATGTTAAACATACCAAGAGACACCTTAGGAAGCATCATTCGCAAATTCAAGGCAAAGGGCACTGTTGAAACGCTACCTGGTCGTGGCAGAAAGAAGATGCTGACTTCGACTGCTGTGCGCTACCTGAAGCGTAGAGTGGAGAGAAGTCCCCGTGTGACTGCTGAGGAACTGAGAAAAGATTTGTCAGATGTGGGTACAGAAGTTTCAGCCCAGACAATAAGACGCACACTGCGTAATGAAGGCCTCCGTGCCAGAACTCCCAGGCGTACCCCCTTGCTGTCTCCAAAGAATAAGAAGAGTCGACTGCAGTATGCCAAAAGCCATGTGGACAAACCACAAAAGTTGTGGGATAGTGTTCTGTGGACTGATGAAACAAAATTAGAACTGTTTGGGCCCATGGATCAACGCTATGTTTGGAGGAGGAAGAACAAGGCCTATGATGAAAAGAACACCTTGCCTACTGTGAAGCATGGTGGAGGGTCAATCATGCTTTGGGGCTGTTTTGCTTCTGCAGGTACAGGGAAGCTTCAGCGTGTGCAAGGTACCATGAATTCTCTTCAGTACCAGGAGATATTGGATGGAAACGTGATGCAGTCCGTCACACACCTGAGGCTTGGGAGACGTTGGACCTTTCAACAGGACAATGATCCCAAGCATACCTCCAAGTCCACTAGAGCATGGTTGCAGAGGAAAGGCTGGAACATTTTGGAGTGGCCATCGCAGTCACCAGACTTAAATCCGATTGAGAACCTCTGGTGGGACTTAAAGAAAGCAGTTGCAGTGCGCAAGCCTAAGAATGTGACTGAACTGGAGGCCTTTGCCCATGAAGAATGGGCGAAGATACCCGTAGATCGCTGCAAGACACTTGTGTCAAGCTATGCTTCACGTTTAAAAGCTGTTATAACTGTAAAAGGATGCTGTACTAAGTACTAAGATTGAATGTCACTTGGGGGTTGAATAAAACTGATAATGCTGTGAGCACAGAAAAGACATTTGTGGTTATTTCATTATAACTGTTATGTTATATTTGTCTGACCTACAAGTGCCTCTTTAATGTAAATGTAAGCAAGATGACTGAATGATCAAAAGCAATGTCAAACTGGCCAAAACACTCAATTTCAGTGGGGGTTGAATAATTTTGGCCACAACTGTATGTATCTACCCATTCATGGGCTTTGGGTTTTTTTCTACTTGTAATGAAAATCTTTCAATAAAAAGTTATGACAAAAAAAACAAAACAAAAAAAAGTGTTCTAATCCCTCTCCACTCCATCCAAAACTTAATAAAACTTAAAAAAAAAAAAAGTTTTGTCTTTAGTTAGTTATACTTAATATTGCCTCCATCCCAGGTTGAGCAGTACGTTGTATATGGAGATAAAATTCTCTAAATCCTAAAATCAGCAAAGTAATGCCCTGGGAATGCACTTTACTTATCCAACTCAGCATTTTTTCTGCGAATAGTACTACACCCGTCAGCATCTCTGAGTCCCTGGAAATGCCCTTTTACTTGCATCCATGTTGTACCTGAAGATATCAATTTTCCCTCCTAACCTAGACATTTCCTTGTAAATACTACTACTGACTGAGGCTGGATATATCACTCTTAATATACTAGTTTTACTCTCCAACTAAAATCTGTCATTTTGCAGTGGATTGCCACCCTTTGCACTTTTTTTTTCTTTTTGTGCTGTGTATTAAATAAATATGAAAATGTCCATATTTGATGTGTTGGTGGTGATGTAACTATTGTCACTTGTCAATGCAATTGCCCAGTACTACATCTAGGGAGGTTGCATGCAGGTATGAGATTATTATTTTGCCTAATAGGAGAATGCATCTGCAACCTGTTTACTAAGCTTTAAAAGAGGCATTGCCATATTATTTAAGAATGATGGTGAAAAACAGTACTCTATTTTCTCAGTTTATACAATAACCTGCAACCATTAGACACAGAATAACATTTAGGATGCAAAGTAATTATTCAAAACCAGTATTTCCCATTCTATTTATATGTCAGGCATATGCTGGGAATATCCAGGTTGCTACATACCCCAGCTCTCTTCACATCTTGCATGCCCAGTATGATGGTTGCAGTGTCCCCATCAGAAGACTTCTACTTGTATAATAGTGATGACTAAGAACTCAGGAGTGTTGGTATTTATTAATTTTGCAATATCTGATTCTCTGGTTGATTTAAACATCATTTTATGGCTTAGTTTTACCTTTCTTGTGTACACCAGAATTCACCATAAATACAGCAATGCTGAATAACTATGCTGAGAAATCAGGAAAGATCAGAACTGAATGTTCTGATGGTGATTTTTGGTCATGTGATTAGTTGTTAGAATAAATTGGAATATGTACTTTGGTTTAAGCTCTGAGTATGGGTTATTCCAGGACTTAAGGCGAAATGTACTTCAATTGTTTGTATTTCTGTTGGTGTTTTTACAAAAGCATTTGTTCCCTTGAATATTGATGTATTCAATAATCAAGAAGAATTTAAGCTTCTGATTTCAACCAGAACCTCTTGTTCTGTTTTCTAATAAAAATAAAATGATCTGACTATATCATCACATAATAAAATACATTTCAGAGTGTTTTGTATATTTTATTTTAGATTCTTTGCAGCTATTAATTTTCTCAAGAACAACTTGAAAGAAATGTTTATTGAATCACAGGGGTGGGACAGGTAGCAGAGTATATTCAACCACAGTGGTAAATATATACAGTACAGTAGGAAAAAAAAGAAATGCAATGGTATATGTGTGTGTGGTGTTTAACCATATATTGTATCTTTATTATAAACCTCACCAAAATACATATTTTTTTAGTCATCCCAAAAAGAGATCATCTCCAGGAGCATGAGAAGGCATTCAGCCAGACAGGGCCATTTGAAGACACCCACACTCTCTCTTTGATGTGTGGCATAAGATATTCAGTATTAAGCAAGGCTCCCTGTGTTAGAATGCACAGTGGACCACAGTGCTGTTTCCTCTCATCACAACCATAATTTATGGGTGTATCGTGTTCTATGCGTCTGTTATTTCAACATGAGGACACTTTTTTTTTTCTGGAAACAACCCAGTCATAAGAGCTTGTTTATCTTTATTGTAAGGACAATGAAGCGGATGATGCCAAAACACATCAAGCTTTGATTTTTCTAAGAATAAAAATAAGCATTTCAGGTCATCAGCTGGATTACAGATGTTGGGGCTTTGTAGTTGGTTTTCTGGTTTCAAGATTGTCTTGTGGCAATGTTTCTAGTATGTGCACAAGTGTCAAAGAGTGCAAGAAAAACAAAAAGAAATCTGCATTGTATTGAGAGATTATCAAAAATTCCACAATGTTAAATATTTTTTCTTAAATATATTCTGTAGCCTCTGCCTGCTTTATGTTAATGGTACATTGCCATCAATTAAGACATGCCTAATTATGTCAGGTATTATAAGACAGACTGTTTGATACGATTTGGTAATGATTTTTATTAGGGGTTGACTGCATACATAACACATAAGAGCAAAATAATTTTAATTTCAAGTATAGCATAAACCACCTTTATATGTTTAGAGGTCATCACATCAAAACGTTCCTGTCATTTTCAAAGCATAATACTCTAAAGTTACAATGTTGTGCACACCTGTCACGATTTGGATTTCTTGCATATTCTATTTTGTGTAGGCAGAATGTGGCTAGAGGCCTTAGCATTAATTACTTGCCCTCCAGAGGATTTACCCCCCTTCCTGACTAGGCCATTTTTTTGCGATACAGTGTTGTTACTTTAACTGACAATTGCGCAGTCATGCAACGCTGCAACAAAATTAAATTTATGTCCTTTTTTCCCCTAGACATAGAGCCTTCTTTATGTGGTATTTGATCGCCTCTGAGTTTTTTATTTTTTGTGCTATAAACAAAAAAAAGAACGACAATTTTGAAACAAAAAAAAATATATATTTTTGACTTTTTGCTATAAAACCTATCCAATTAAAAAAATAAAATTTCATCATAAATTTAGGGCAAAATGTATTCTACTATATGTCTTTGCTGAAAAAAAAAAAAATGGCAATACGTGTAAATGAATTGGTTTACATGAAAGTTATTGCATCTACAAATGGCAGTATATATACTGGAATTTGCTTTTTTTTTTTTTTTAATAATAGTAATGGCGGTGATCAGCGACTCATAGCGGGACTGTGGCAGGCATTCTGACACTGGGGGGGAACTAACTGCCACTGACTTCCCTATGACACTAATGCAGTGATCAGTGCTAATGAAAAGCACTAACACTGTACTAATGACACTGGGCAGGAAGGGGTTAACATCTGGGACGGTCAAAGGGTTAACTGTGTACTGTGCTGTGTTTTACTGTATGTGTTGTGTGTGTTTTACTGGAGAAACATGCTACTATGTATTTCTCTGCTGTGCAGAGAAGTACAAAGCAGCATGTTACTGCTGGCAGGAGAGAGACCTGTGTTGTTTACAAACCGGTCTCTCCCCTGTCACTGTTCCTTGGTGATCGCCGGGTGCTGGTGGGTAATCACCATCTGGAACCCGGCGATCAACATCTGTATCCGCTAATAATATATATATATACGTGATTTTGCGCAGCCCTGCCACCCTGTAGCAGTAGTTCTCCTATAGGGCGTCAGGGAAGCAGTTAAAGCATTAAACAGAATTTTCAGTTTAAATCTATTAAATATGATACAGGTGCATCAAAACAGAAGGTACGTAAATTCTTATAGTTTGTTTTCTTTAGAAAGCAGCCACAGCGTGATGAGAAAAACCTGTTCCCTGCCAGCATGCTGCAGAGAAGGCTCTTTGCACTCTGTGTAAATCCATTGGTCTCATTGCAGAGATTTGATACACACTGTGCTGAATCATAGCTAGAGCTCTTCAGTCAGAAGAGAGCATTAGCTTTCCTTATTGCAGAACTATAGGTCTGACTCACAGAAGGAGCCATGGTTATGACACTTATGACATTTCTTGTGACACTTAAGTGAGATTTATCAAACAATGACTGCAGGTGGATTAATCACATTAATGTAAAAACTCACTAGGAAGATACACCTGCAGTGAATGTGTGATATCTGTCACATTCACTGCTTTATGAATATATCCCTCTGGGTTTTTATAATGGTCAGCCTATACACAGGACACACTACTCAGAATTCAAACAAAAATATTAACCATGGGCAGAGTTCTTCAACACTTGAGGACTGCCTAACATACATATATGTCGGCATTTTCAAGTGGTATACTGGGATGATGCCTGAAGCTACACGCATCACGCTGGTATGGTTTTGTTTTTTTTTCAGCCAGTGATTCTGTTTGTAAAAACAATCATAGCTGCTAATTAGCTTTTGGATTGCTTTTACAGACTGCAGAGGAGGGTCCCCTCGCCGCTCTCTAGTGCCTGTCTGGGCCCTCTCATCCTGGAGGGGAGCCAGGCACTGATGCCGACAGTTCTGCTGGTTTACCATAGAGGGGACCTGAACATCTCTATGGTATAGGAAACCAGAAGTGATGAGTATTTTGTCATATCTGGTTTTGATGGATGTAAATAGCACCTTTCTTATGTTTAATCTTTGTTTATTAGAGTTTTTTTTTTCTCAGTCATAACAAGAAAACAATATTACAAAAAAAAAGAGAGAGAAGGGTGGGTAACAGAAGGACTGTGAGGCTCAGGCTTAGATCCGTATTTGTTACAATAAACTATGTAAATAAAAGTAGGTCCTACATGTTGGTTTAACTACTTGTCTACCAGGCACTTATACCCCCTTCCAATTTTCAGCTTTCAGCGCTGTCACACTTTGAATGACAATTGCGCGGTCATGCAACACTGTACCCATATGAAATTTGTATCAATTTTTTGAGACAGATAGAGATTTCTTTTGGTGTTATTTAATCACCTCTGGGTTTTTTATTTTTTGCTAAACAAACCAAAAACAACTGAAAATTTTGAAAATAAAATGTTTTTTCTTTGTTTCTGTTATAACATTTTGTAAGTGATTTTTATCCTTCACTGATGTGCGCTAATGAGGCTGCACTGGTGGGCACTGATAGGCTGCACTGATAGGCAGCACTGATGGGCACTGATGAGGAGGCACTGGTAGGTGGTACTGATGGGCATTGACAGGCATCACCGATGGGCACTGAAAGGCAGCACTCATATATGGCACTGATAGGCAGCACTGACTGGTGGCACTGTTAGGTAGCACCGACAGGCACTGATAGGTGGCATTGATATGCTGCATTGACTGGCACTGACTGGCAGCACTGATAGGTGGCACTGAAAGTCAGCTCAGATGGGCACTGATATGTGGCATTGATGTACACTGGTAGGTACTGATATGTGGCACTGATGGGCACTGGCAGGTGGCATTGATTAACACTGACAGCTGGCATTGATGGGGCTACACTGATCATCAGGGCACACTGATCATCAGTACCCTGATGATTAGTGTACATACCCCCTCTGAGGAATGCCGATTACCAGCTCTCCTCTCCTCTCCTCTCCTCATTCATGAGCTATCAGTGTGACAGCTTGTGAGGAGAGAAATGCTGATAACCGGCATTTCCTTACTTACATGCGATCAGCTGTGATTGGACACAGCTGATCACATGATAGAGCTCACGTCTTTGGCTCTTTCTGTTGATCGGTGATCCTCTGTGTTTCAGGGATACAGCGCACCACCGATCGCCGCACATGCATGGTTAGAGTGGGAGGACGTCATATGACGTTGTCCCAGAGTGAGAGAACCGCCTTCCGCCCGTCGTTTCCTTATATGGAGGGCGGGAGGTGGTTAAAGGGCATAGCAAAATACAACATGGTAAGTCCTCATTAGGTAAATAACAAAAGTATGACTAGCCTGGTCAATTATCAAGCAAATGTACAGAATAAACTCTCACAAATATGCCATTATCAAAAACATAGAAAACATCAATAGTCCTTCATCCTAAAAGGCTTTCAGTCAGGAGAGCAAGAGAAAAACCATCCTCTGGTACACGCAGAACAATAATATGAAAATAACCCGACAGGCATGTGGAATTATTCGTAGCAGTGTAGTAAGCAGTAAAAGTGAATAAGAAAAAAGGAACAAAAAAAAAAGAGGGGGGGGGGGTTGACCCAAGCAATTTGAAGAGGAGTCAAGGTGGACATCCAACAACAAATGAGTATTATGGTATTGTGTCAAGAAGATCAGAGGTACAAATCAAATTTATTTCAACTAATTTTTATTAAAATTTTCAGAATCATAAACAAGGTAACAACATGTATAAACATTGTAATACAAGGTTCATAATAACAAGTGTACAATCCATGAGTTGAATGAGGAGGTGGAAGGTCCTCACCATACGGCCGGGGACCTGTTGGTCATAATCATGCTTACATGAGAGGTATGCTCGCGTTCCCTGAACCTTGTGGAAGTACTTAACACAATTGGAACTGGGTAGGGGTGGGAAGAAAGGGGTTAGGAAGAATATGGGGGGGAGGGAAGGGGCACCAAGAAGCTACGGATATAAGATCGAATATGAGTATATATATATATTAGTGACCAATTGGGATGTTTTAACCATCGGGACCATTGCAATATGAATTTTTGATAAGTGGAATTTCGGAGAGCTGTTCTTCTTTCCATCTCACATTGTAGATTGAGATCCACAAGGAGACGGGACAATAGGGGAGGTGACGTAGACCGCCATAATTTAGTAATATTTAACTTTGCTGCTGCCAGGATATGTACTATAATAGTGCGTGAGCGTATAGGGAATGTTTCTATCGTTAAGTGAAGGAGGGCTAGATTAGGATTTGGGGTCATTGGTGAATCTATAATTGAAGAGATTATTTGGAATACTTTATTCCAATACGATTTAATGGATTTGCACGACCATAGCAAGTGGAAAAGTGAGCCAGTTTCGCCACACTGTCTCCAACAGGCTTGTGATTGTTGTGGGTAATATACAGATAATTTAGCAGGGGTCAAGTAGCATTGGTGGAGAATTTTCAGGTATGATTCCCAATGTGAGCTACATTTGGAGGCTTTGTATGTGATAGTAAACGCTGCTTTCCAGGATTGTGAGGATATTGGGAGAGGTAAATTGCTCTCCCAGGTAGTCAGGGAGGACGTTTGGGTTATGAATTGCGCTTCAATTAACAAAATATAGAACGTGGATATCCCCTTCTTTGGATAGTTAGTTCTATGTAGGAAATGATGGGCAGTGGCGGGAAAGTCTATTTCAAGTGGTATGTTTGTGTTATGTAGCAAGTGTGTTAATCGCATAAAGGTGAATCGCTCTTTATCAGGTAGATGGAATCTCTCTTGGAGAGTCTGAAAGGAGACTGGTTTTTGAAGATTGTATAGATCTTGGATATGATATATGCCGCTCGCTTGCCAAGATGTCAAGTTCAAATGGGGAGAAAAAAAATGTAGGGATGACAGTGGGGTAGGGATTCGTAAGTTAGTTTTGTGGGAGTGTGTGTAGGTCAAAAAATCACACCAAACCATCATAGAGGCCTGGATACATGGATGTGTGTGTAGGGGTCTAGTTCGATCTACATGAGGTGTGAAAAGTAGGTCTCTTAATGTGCCTGGCGAGTGTAGGGAGGTTTCCATGATCGTCCAGGTTTTGTCTGGAGTAGGGTGCCACCAGTAGAAGAGCTGGTCTAGTAAGACCGCTTGGTAATAGGATTTTAAATGCGGAAGACCGGCTCCCCCTCTGGAGGGTGGGCGGATCAGGAGATTTGTAGTATACCTCGGCCGTTTGGAAAGCCATATAAAGTTATTCAGAATTTTCTGAAGTGAGGAAAAGAAGGAGGATGGAATAGGAATGGGCAGCACACGAAAGATATATAATATTTTAGGTAATATGCACATTTTGACAGTTGCTATTCTGCCTAGCATTGATAGAGAGGCCGTACGTAGGTTTCTAAGCTCTTGTGGGATTGTATCTAGTAGCGGTTTAAAATTAGCCGCGTAGAGTTGATTAGTGTTGGCAGACAGTTTAATCCCCAGGTAGGGAATATTATGTTTTTCCCATTTAAAAGAGAATCGTTTGGTAAGCAGGTTTTGGAGTGGAGCAGGAGTGTACAGGTTTAAGATAGATGACTTGGGTTCGTTGAGTTTATAGTATGAAACGTCTGCGTATTTTTGTAAATGGGTGCGTATCGAAGTAAGTGATTTATAGGGGTTCGTGATCATTAGAATAATGTCGTCCGCAAATAGACTGATTTTGTGTTCATGTTTAAGAAATTTGATTCCTGAGAAACCGGGGTCATTTCTGAGATTAGATGCCAGAGGTTCAATGAGTAACGCAAAAATTATGGGGGAAAGAGGGCATCCCTGTCTAGTACCATTGGAGATTTGGAACGGTTGCGAGAGCGTGCCGTTGGTGAGAACTCTAGCGGAGGGTTTGGAATATAGGGATAGAATTGCAGACAACATCCAATCCGTAATTCCAAATTTTTGGAGGGTAAGCGTCATGAATTGCCAGTGAATGCGGTCAAATGCTTTTTCTGCGTCAAGTGATAGGAGGAGTGAGGGTTGATTATCAGTTTCAAGGTGGTGTAATAGTGATATGATTCGTCGAGTCGCGTCAGGGGCCTGTCTGCCAGGTATGAATCCTACTTGGTCAGAGTGGATTAGGGTGGGAAGATATGGAAGCAGTCGTTGAGCTATTATTTTGGCATATATTTTTAGATCCGTGTTAAGCAGAGAAATTGGTCTATAGTTTTGAACTAATTGGGAATCTTTACCTGGTTTCGGGATCGTAGTAATTATTGATTGTAGCATATCAGAGGGAAATTCTCCTTTAGAGGCAACAAAATTATAAAGAGCCGAGAGGTGTGGTGTTAGGTGGGGTGCAAACGTCTTATAGTATTCATTGGTAAAACCGTCATTACCTGGTGATTTGTTCAAGGGCAGCTTGTTTATGGTTTTCTCAATCTCAGTAGGCGAAATCGGCACAGATAGGGAAGCTACTTGGGAAGGCGTGAGAGAAAGGAGGTTGGTATGTTGTAGAAAATTTTCAATCGTCTGGGTTGTTGGTTGGGTCGTGTTTGGATCGTCTTTTATGTTGTATAGGGCTTGATAGTAACACGCGAACGCATTAGCTATGTCTTGTGGGTTGGTCAGTGGGGTATGTGTGGTTGGATGTTGAATCGTGTGAATTTTGTTTTTGAGCCGTTTTTGTTTGATGATTTTGGTAAGGAGAGAGATTGATTTATTGCCTAGCGCATAAAATTGGGATTTGGTTTTTTGTAGGTTTATGTCATAAGTGTGAAGTAGGATAGTGCGTAGTGCATTTCTATCTCGGTTTAAGGCTGCGGTCGTAGTGGGGTTCGGATTTTGTTTGTTAATGTCTTCGTATTTGCGTATAGAAGTAAGGAGTTGGTCAATTTGTTGTGAGCGTTGTTTTTTGATGCGAGAATTTAGTTGGATGAGGATACCTCTCATATAGGCTTTATATGTTAACCAGAGCGTGGCGATAGAGATATCTGGGGTGCTGTTGGTTTCAAAAAAGAGGTGATGAGCATCCAATATAAATTTTTGGTTTTCCGAGAGTTTCAAAAGGGTAGGATTCAGTCTCCAAATAGGTGGGATCGCTGACCGTTGGGTATCGTCTAAGGATATGCTGATCGGAGCATGGTCGGACCAAGTTATAGTACCAATGTTGGATGATGATACGTGTTGTAAGGTCCATTTATCAGTGGCAAACATGTCAATTCTAGAATATGAGAGATGTGGGGGTGAGAAATAGGTGTAGTCTCTCTCCGAGCCATGTTGGCATCTCCAGATGTCGTATAGGTCATGTTCATGTAATAGGCGATTGAGGTCAAGGTGGATGGGTTTCTTGGTAGAAGAAGAGTCTAGAAGTGAGTTACTAAGAGCATTATAGTCTCCGCCAATAATAAGTCTACCTCGTTTGTTTCGGGGAAATGAGGTTGAAGAGCTTGCGGTGAAATCTTATTTGTTTGTTATTTGGTCCATAAATGTTCACCAAGGTGTAAGAGATTTTGTTAATTTCGCATATCAAAATGAGGTATCGCCCCTGTGGGTCGATTATGGTGGAGGTAGATTGGAAAGAGAGAGCGTCATTAACAGCAATAAAAACTCCATTCTTCTTTTTGATATTATTTGCCATAAATTGTTGAGAGAAGCGGGGAAGATATAGTTTAGGGGTTTTGTCCGTGGCGAAGTGGGATTCTTGTATAAAAGTATGTCAGCTTGAGATCTCCGGATTTCTCTTGATAGCATCGATCTTTTGAATGGGGAGTTGAGGCCTCGTACGTTAAGAGATGTAATAGTAATCATTGATACATGGATTCACGGAGTATATATATAGTTGGAGTGTTCTTTGGCCGTATTCGGGGTCAGGAGATCTAGATCTAGTGTCCGAAAGATATAGCTGGTGGTGCCATGGTGAGGGACAGGTGGGAAGGGAAGGAACAACAGTAAAAAAACTCTTGCGTATAAAGCAAGTAATCAAAGTAGCTAGGAACGCTACTGCAAAAAAGGGGGAGTCAGACAGGTTTTGACCTCCAGAAGGGTCAAACCTATAGAAATTTTTGAAGATGAGAGTCATTGGATACAGGCCGATCGCCAGTATAAGGAGTGTTCAAAAGGAGCCTCCAGGGAAAAATTTAAACATGTATATTGCGGCTTATGCCGCTAGGCCCATCAGGTCGCTTCCATGTTTTGAACGGAGCCAGGGTTATTCTGTGGATCTGCAGGCAATATGCCCCAGGCCTTAAGAAAGTCCAAGCCAGCCTCCAAATTTTTAATGGTATACACCTTTCCTTGGTGTCGTACTATTAGTTTTGTTGGAAAGCCCCATTGGTAGGCGATATTGTGGTTTCTGAGTGCTTTGGTAATTGATATGAGTTTCTTTCTATTAGAAAGTGTGGCCTTTGATAGATCAGCATAGAGACGCAGATTTGCATGAGAGGGTGGAAGTGGAGGTGGATTTCTAGTGGCCAGCATAATTCTCTCTTTAATATGGTAGAAATGTAAGCGGACAAGCACATCCCTAGGAATGGATGCTGACAGGAATGGAGGTTTTGGAAGTCAATGTGCACGGTCGATCGTAGCCTCAACTTCAGAGAGTGTTGGGATTAAAAGCTTGAGGAAGTGCTGCAGATATGGCAATAACGCGTCGGTAGACACGGTTTCTGGAATCCCTCTGAATTTGATATTATTACGGCGTGATCTGTCCTCCATGTCAGCTAATTTCAAGTTGATTTGTTCTATGTCCGATAGGTGATCTGTATGAGCATCAATCAGATCATTATGCGCTTCTATGATGTCTGCTATATTAGTCTCAATGTGGCGGATTCGGCGTTCCTGTCTTTGTACCAAAGCAGTAATTTGGGTCAATGGCGCAGATATATCATTATGCAAGGTCTGGCACAATGATGTTAGCATGTTTTTCATGCAGATTTCGGTCAGTGGTTGGTCAGACGCTGGAAATGTGTCTATATCAGGCATGGAGGTATGTGGTGGCTGAGGTGGAAAATTCAGGGCCCGGTGGGTGTAATCAGAGTCACTCTCTAGCCGCGGCCGTGATTTTGCTGGGCTACAGGTCGTGGGTGACAGTGGAGGAGACAACTCACCAGGGTCCCCCGGGTAAAGCTGGTGTTGTAGCCTGGGATCCACGTTCTGGGACCTGTAGTCCTCCTGCTCATTGCTGCCTCCCCGCATGTTTGAATGGTGGCCGCCATCTTGGTTTCCCGGCATGACGGCCGGGAAAAAGTTTGTGAGTTTCCCTGGCTGCCCCGGGCTCTTTTTCCTCCGGGGCATGTCTAGTGGGCTGCGGGCACACTCCGTTAACTGCCGTGTGCTGTCAGAATTCCCTGGGGTCTGAGTGAGCCGCTTCAGTGCTGGCGGGTGGACGGAGCAGGAGCTATCTCGCGTCCATCCTCGAGCCGGCCGCGCATGCGCCCCGTACAAATCAAATTTAGAGGAATGTTGGAAGCAGGGTGGATAAAAATCAATGATTTTTTAAAAAAATCAAAAAAATCTGATTTTTTTTTTATTTAAATCAGATTTTTTTTATTTAAATAAAATGCTTTTTGAGGAAAATATATTACCATCCAAAGGTTATTCCATCATGAAATGAATATTAGTTTTTTAATTATGTAGAATAAGGCTGTATATGTTTAATTTTTTTGGTAAATAAATTCCATTAATCCATTCACAATGTCATGCTCTTCCAGAGGTTTTTGTAAGATTATTGGGCAGTTTCTCTGCCTACAAGATATTATCACAGATGCTTGGTTTACTTTTTCAGTTCTCAAAACTGAATTTGACTCAGCGGAGATCACATGCCTCTTCTTCACAGCAAAAATGTTATAACATGAACAGAGTTAAGAAAAAGACCTTCATCCTAACTTCTACAAACCTATGAATACAGAATCAACCCCTTCAGTGCTAAGTTTCAAGAAGTTCAGTGAATAGAATAGAAACAATATTTTTCTGATTGTTTGGAGTGGAATAGATCTGCACAAGAAGAAAGTGAAACTAAGGCTGGCCATACATTATACAATTATCTGCAGATTTTTGGTTTAGATTTACCAAAAACCATATAATAGGAGGACAAACCTAAACAACACTTTCAGTTGTATCCAATTAAGCAGGCCCTTGCACTACATAGTTGAAGGTAAATCTAAAGGAAATTGGGCAGAAAATCTGCAGATAATTGTATAATGTATGGTCAGCCTTAGTGTGAGGATGAAGGGGCTGACAGTCTAAGTTTCTTAAAATATATATATATTTTGTTTAGCCAAATTAGTTAACAAACATGGATGTTTGTTTAAGCAAATAACATATGCTGTAATGTTATTGTTTCAGTTGAATAAATCTACTTAAATTGTTATTAAGGTAATGATTATTTTTCTCCTTCCTAAGTACAACAGAAAAGTTGTCCAAATATGAATGATTAACCTATTAAACTGGGGATAAAAAAACTAATATGAAAAGTTGTTATTCTAAAAATCTTCATCTACTTGCATATTAAAGTTGTACCAGCAAGAATTAGTCTATGTAGAAAACTATGATTTAAATCAAGCCTTACTGACTAGTGATTTAAATCGTGATTTAAATCAGTTTGATTTAAATCAAATCCACCCTGGTTGGAAGTGATTCCAGACTGACCAGATCAGAGTGTGATCCTCAGTTTTATCTGTTTCTCAGGAGATCAAATTTTCTAGATGACAAATAGAGTCCATCTCACAGGCTCACTCCAAAAAGGATGGTGGCTGTGGTTTACAACATGCCCTGGTGATCACAGTACATGCAGATGGTGTCAAAGAAGACTTTTCTTATTTTGTTTATTGTAGTCAGGCACCATATAGAGTAATAAGCGGAGAATTTGTGCGTGATTCCGTCCCCAACTAAATTTATAGTAGAGGAGAAGTATTTTGTCCCAGTAAGGATTTATGAGTGGACAAGAGCTCCAAATATGAGTTTTGGAGCCTGAGACCTGCAAACATCTCCAGGAGGTGTTTGGAATGGATAGGTCAATTTTGTGCAGATTAGTAGGGCAACAATACCACTTGAAGAGGATTTTAGAGTTACGCTCCTGAGCTCTAAAGGATATGGAAGTAAACGTCAGTAGTTTGTCCAAGTCAAAGTCTTCACTGGGGATATTAAGGTGGAACTTCACTCTCTATATCAACATGGACTATTTTTAATCCTGCTGCTAGCATTAGTAAATATATAGAAAAGTATATTATATTTATTTGTTTTAAACTTTTGTCTTCAGTTATTTACGGGTTTCCATGCCTAAGGTAAACGATGTCATACATCCCAGCGGCCTTCAGGAGGGGAGGAGGGTTTTCAGCTCAGCCTATGCCTGAGCTAAGGGCAGATGGGTTTCAGGAAGTAAAGGATACATGAATCATATGCCCTTACTCAAGATCACCACTGAAATGGGGGTGTTTTTCAAAACGATTTCTCAGCAAAATTAAACACGTAGATTTGGGTGGATGGGGGAGTTTGTTTTGAATATTAAAATGAATTAAATAGCTTTTTTGGTTTGTGGTGCTCACAGTGTAGTTTCAATTTAAGTTGCTGCTTCAGTTTGGCAATAAACGGTGGGGCATGTGGCAAGGAGACCTTCAGCAAGATTTGGTATATATAGATAAATATTGTGCTGCCCTCCTCTATTATTATCATCAAAGACACATTGATTACGTGTAAAAAATAAACTAAAATAAAATCTAATATAAATAAAGTGTGAAAAAAACAAAACAAAATGTGAAAAAAACAAATGTCCACTGTGCTTATACAATCTCTTTATACTATGGAAATATATGTATCATTGTATATCCAGAGACTGATACATAAGATTCCTCTTTCTTTTTGAGAAATCTGTGCTAATTAGATGAATACACTCCAGGTTCCAAAAACTTTTGCAGCATAAATACAGCTCTATCATGCGCTCACCTCCGTCTCCAGCCTCAACAGGCTACATCACGCAGTTTATCCTATAAAAGGATGAAGTATGCTTGGCTGCTTATCACCTTCAAACAATCTCTCCAAACCGCAGTTTTCCTGGTTAACCTGGTGTCACTCCTCTCCTCATTATCTTGTATGGAGCTATGGGTGTGTGGATGGTTGGATGAATCTTCCCTCCTTCTCCCTTTCAGGGGAACAGTCCTCCAGAATTACTCCAACAAACTCCACATATATAATTGCAAAGAAAAACAGAAGATAGTGCTTTATCCTTATAAAACTCCTTTTATTGCCAAACTCTGTCTGTCACACTCACATTTTCATTAAAATAAACAAGCCTTTAAGAAGAAAAGGTAGCAGTGTGTTAACACACACTGTGTCTGTACTCGCCAGAAAAGCCGACTGCACGCGGTGACGTCAGAGCCCCTCCCCTACGCGTTACGCCACTGGTCATGTGGCTTCAGCAGGGGGAAATGATTGATCACCGCTAGTTCTATGGGCTTTTATATAGGACTCTCAGGTTCCATTTTCTCGAGGTCCGCATGTGCGTGGCCATTTTCCCAGGGTCTATTTGAAGCCATACAGGACTACACTCATGACTGTTCATCACGCTCCGTCGGCTTCACTGTACAATCACCGCTATACAAACAAACATTTCTATTATATTACAAATGTATATAAAACCCCAATACTTGCTTACAGCAACACAAGGAGTTATTTAAAGGCCCCCAATACACTGGGAATCAAAAAGTAAATTTAAAATACACATTAAACATAACAAATAATAAATATAAAATACCAATGTCATACATCCATCAACTAATGTGTATCAGTGTCCCTATATATACTAAGATTTGGTATATGTAGGACAAGGGATGCTCCAGACTGGCAGACTGAGACAGCAATCACTCGGATGTTAGTGAGTGGTTTGGTCAGGTCAGTAGTAGGTATATTAGTGGCGTGATAATATTGGAGTTGGGAATATTCCAGCCAAGCTCTTTATTTTTTGTGTTGCCACATGTAGTTACTTATAATCATAATTGTTTGTAAAGTATGTAGTAATTTGGGCAATATGTAAATCTTAATGATGTTTATACGGCCAAACCAGGAAATAATGGGCTTATAGTACAAATTAAGACAGGCTCGGTTGAGGAAGAGCAAGGGCTTTTAGTTTGAATCTAATAGATTAAAGAGATTAGTAGCTTAGTGGCTAGGTGTTGCTACTTAAAATGGAAATTAGAACGATGTTTGAAGCTCTCCAGGGAGTATAGGGAGATGTTAAGGATCTCTGTTTATTAAAATTGACTTTAAAATTACGTATTTGCCGGCGTATAAGACGACTGGGCGTATAAGACGACCCCCCTACTTTTCCTGCTAAAATGTAGTGTTTGGGCTATACTCGCCGTATAAGACTACCCCTCTTCCAATGCACACCAGTGGGAGGAATAGTGCCCCATCATTGATGTCAGTGGGAGGAATAGTGCCCCATCATTGGTATTAGTGGCAGGAATAGTGTCCCATCATTGGTATCAGTGGGAGGAATAGTGCCCCATCATTGGTGTCAGTGGGAGGAATAGTGCCCCATCATTGGTGTCAGTGGGAGGAATAGTGCCCCATCATTGGTATTAGTGGCAGGAATAGTGTCCCATCATTGGCATTAGTGGCAGGAATAGTGCCCTATCATTAGTATCAGTGGAGGAATAGTGCTCCATCATTGGTGTCAGTGGGAGGAACAGTGCCCCATCATTGGTATCAGTGGCAGGAATGGTGCCCCATCATTGGTATCAGTGGCAGGAATAGTGCCCCATCATTGGTATCAGTGGCAGGAATGGTGCCCCATCATTGGTATCAGTGGCAGGAATAGTGCCCCATCATTGGTGTCAGTGGGAGGAATGGTGTCCCATCATTGGTGTCAGTGGGGGGTGGAATAGTGCCCCATCATTGGTGTCAGTGGGGGGTGGAATAGTGCCCCATCGTTGGTGTTAGTGGGGGGGGGGGAATAGTGCCCCATCATTGGTGTCAGTGGGGGGGAGGAATAGTGCCCCATCGTTGGTGTCAGTGGGAGGAATAGTGCCTCATCGTTGGTGTCAGTGGGAGGAATAGTGCCCCATCATTGGTATCAGTGACACCAATGATGGGGCACTATTCCTCCCACTGAGACTTGCTGACCCTGTTCTCGTATGGTGCTGCTGCAGCCAGCATATGTGGTTGCAGCAGCACCTCTACACAGAACACTTACCTGCTGCTCCGGCACTCAATTTTCGCGGGGCCGCTCGGCTCCGCCCCCTCGCCGGTGATTGGCCGCCTGTGTGCCTTTCCTGAGCTACAGTTCTGGCGGCCAATCACCGGTGAGGAGGCGGAGCCGAGCAGCCGCACGAACATCCAGTGGCCGAACTGAAGGAGACGCCGCGCTTCCTGGACCGGATCGTCGTGGGACTGGATCCAGGTAAGAGACATCAGCCCCTGCCCACCCCTGTACTTAATGCCGCAGCCCCCCTAAACATGTGTACCGGCGTATAAGACGACCCCCGACTTTTGAGAAGATTTTCAAGGGTCAAAAAGTCGTCTTATACGCCGGCAAATACGGTACTCACTAGTCCAAAGTATGCAAATTCGCTCAAAAGCGAGGGGAGAGAAGTAAGTGGGGACGTGATATAAAGAAGGTCATCTGCATAGAGGAATAGCTTGCAGTGATGGGAGCCCACCTCAAGATGTTTGATATCCAGGTTATTGTGGAGAGCAATGGTGAGGTGTTGCATGGTCAGGGCATATAGAAGGAGAAAGAGGGCATCCCTGGCGAGTCCCATCGCAAATTACAATTAAAGCTGAGAGGACTCCATTAGAGCATATTCTCATGGAAGTCTTAATGTATAGAGCCAGAATTTTATGGAGGATATTGGGTTCCAATCCTATCTGGTGAAGGGTAGCCTGAAGGAAGTCCCAGTGGAAACTGTCAAATGCCAATTCACTATCCACCGATACAAGGCAAGCCGGTATATTGCATTTTTGAGCATATTCATTTTTGAGCATATTGAGCGCCAGACTAAGTGCAGTATGAAATAATCATTTTATTGCTCACAATAGTAAGTAACTCACAGGAGGTAAGGTGTAATCAGGCATCGGTATATAGGGACGCCATCCGGAAGTGGTGCCAGAGACAGAGTGGTGGAGGTGAATGAGTATCCGGGGGCCACAACTATAGTAAAGGCCAGGTCTTCTCAGTCACATCGATTCCTCTGCAGCCTGCATGGGCTGTGTCTCGTGTATAGAACCAGCCTGGAATGCAAGATGGCCGCTTGGTGGAGGAGATGTCACTACAGGAACATGATGCCGCAGGAAGGGGCGGTAACACGTTTCAAAGCTGTTTGCTTCTACGTCAGATCTAATTGGCCACAAAGCAGGCCATTTAAATAGGGAAAAGAAGGGGCGGCATACTGCTGTGTGGGACGGATCTACACGCCCCTTCTATGCAGGAAGGAGGGTAATCCATTTGTTAAGAACATATGAGGAAAAAAAGAAATAGGGGAATGGCAGTATACATATCGAGAACAATACAAAAGGACAGTATACATGTCAAGGTTAATACAAGGAATGTTACAGAATGGAAAAAGCAAAGGAAAAGCTATTGTATAAAATATGTGATTCTGGACTTATAAAAGAATTAAAAATATAAAAAAAACATATAAATTTAAATATATATGTATATACATATATACACCTGTATATGCTGGATAAAACAAATATGAGTGATGAAGAAAATAAAAATAATATTAAAAAGTAAAATTATTGATATAAATGTAAAGTGAATACATTAAATTGATACAGATTAAAACATAGCAATGATTGTAGATATTGTGGTAATACACAGTGCTGGATGAAAACCATGTGTTGTGATTATAAAATCACATCTTAAAAATAAACACCAAAGAAAATTTCAAAAATATAAATGTCAAAAGATAAAAAAAAAAAGGGGGGGGTAAAAAATAAAAACGAGAAAACTTTTTTTGCATTTTGATAATGAAAACATGTATATACACACACCCACATAACAAATCCTACAAGGAATTTTATATATATATATATATATATATATATATATACACACACACCATGCACATACATATATACATACATATGCGTGCATGCGTCACACACAGATGAGTGCGCACACACATACACAAGCTGGTGAGGCCCTAATATATGAGAACTACTCACCCACTCTGCTGAATGAGTGAATACATACTAAGTTAGTCCCAGTCCCACCCCAGTGGGGAATGAAGGAGATGATAAGCCAAAGAAACCTGGATTATGTGGGGAAAAAAATGGAAACGGGGGGGGGGAGGGGGGAGAATGGTAACAATCAATGTTCGATTATTAGAAATTATATCTAAAATTATATCTAAACTGTAACTAGAAACATATCTGGCTCTCACCTGCTACCTACCACTGGTAGAACCACCTCTACCACAGCTGGTTGTACTCGGGAGTCGCGACCTGGTCTCAGGCTGCTTCAAGTCCATCCCCACCATCAGGGGCCCTGGTGAAACAGCAGACTGAGGCTTTAGACTCCGTGCCCTGAGGAATTCCGGCCTGTGGGTCACTAGAGGCTACTGCCAGTAGGTCCGTGACAGAACCATACGGCCATGACTGAGCCAGGAAGAGGTCCCTCACCCTTGTATGAGATATGCCAACACCTGGCGGCACTCACCCAAACTGTCAAAACTCTCCAAGAAGGCTATACACATCTGGAGGGACGTATTCAGACCCTAACCACGCCATTAGCCCCGGCTGATCCGCCTCCTGCCAGGGGCCTCGCAGGATCTTCCGCTGGAGCAGTGTTCACCATGCCTCCGCCAGAACCTCGAGTGCCTTCCAGAATTCCTGCCTATTATACTTTAACCTACAGCCACGGACTTTTTCGTCAGAATCTGTAAAAATGGGGTTCGTCATATCCCTACTGCAGGGGGAACCCCAAGGTTGGGCCCACCGTCTGTTGGAGAGTCGCCATTCGCACCTGGACTCAGTTTCCTCATTTTTCAAAGCAATGGCGGAACTATACGATGATCCGCAACGAGCTGCTTTGCCTGAAGCAGTTCTACATACTTTGCAGCAGGGTCGCTGGGCAGCAGAGGACTATGCCTCAGAATTCAGGCCCTGGAGCGGGAACACCCAGTGAAATGACGCGGCTTTGCGTCACCAATTCCGCCTAGGCCTATCTGATCCTCTGAAGGACGAGCTAGCCA
The DNA here is from genome assembly GCF_062004578.1 of Staurois parvus. Lineage (NCBI taxonomy): Eukaryota > Metazoa > Chordata > Amphibia > Anura > Ranidae > Staurois > Staurois parvus. The sequence continues at coordinate 4,046,405 of NW_028318295.1, forward strand.
AAGTAGGTGTACCTGACTCCTTGGAAGGATTGATAACTCTGGCAATTCAGATTGACTGCAGGCTTCGGCAACGAAGGTCTGAAAGATCCAGTCAAGGGTTAAAACCCACATGGATGCTGCCACGGGTTCTGACCACTCCCCTGCCAGTACTCGGAATCCAGAACCATCAGAGGGAGCCGAACCAATGCAACTGGGGTTGATGCGGCCCTCCCTAACGTTTGAAGAGCGCCAGAGACGTCGAGTAAACAACCTTTGCCTATACTGTGGAGCAGCAGGCCATGTGGTACGTTCCTGCCCGGAGAAGTTAAGTAAGTGTTCTTACACTACTTCTGCTATGACTCCTGCTTGTGTAGATAAACCCTCTCACTTAGCCATACCGATCTCATTTCAGCTCCCCGGAAGAACCGTGCAGGTGACGGCCATTATTGACTCAGGGGCCTGCAGTTGGTTTATTGATCTTAATTTTGCAGCGCAGCAGCAGATTCCCTTACTGACCAAAGAGCACGGCCTGAACATCGTCTTGGCCGATGGGACTCAAGTTAAATCTGGGTTGGTAGATTGGGAGACCCCTCCTATATGCATTATAATGGCTGATCATCATCAAGAACTCCTCCGCTTGGACACCATTGCGTCCCCACTATTCCTAGTTATTTTGGGGCTTCCTTGGCTACGTGCACACGACCCCCAAATTAACTGGAGGTCTGGGTCAATTCAGTTTAATTCACCCTATTGCCAGGAACATTCCTACCCCAGGTCACCACCAGACACCCAGACTTTGCTTTGTGTAAACACAGACACTGAGCTAGCATAAACAGTCCCTACAGCATACCACCACTACCTTGACGTTTTTAGTCCCCAGGGAGCAGACATTCTTCCCCCGCACAGGGCGTATGACTGTCCCATTGACCTTCTCCCGGGATCTGAAATTCCCTTCGGCCGAATTTTTCCCTTGTCTGAACGAGAGTTGGGAGCCTTAAAGGAATATATTGACGAAAGCCGGAATCTTCTACGTGGAGAAAAAGGACAAATCCCTGAGGCCCTGTATTGACTATAGGGAGCTGAACAAAATTACAGTTAAAAACCGTTATCCTCTCCCCTTAGTCCCCGAGTTATTTCAGAGGTTGAAATCAGCCTCCATTTTTACCAAACTGGACCTCAGGGGTGCATATAACCTGGTCCGTATACGCAAGGGGGATGAGTGGAAGACCGCTTTCCGCACTCGGTTCGGTCACTTTGAATATTTAGTCATGCCCTTTGGGTTATGTAACGCATCGGCCACTTTTCAACACTTTGTGAATGATATATTTAAAGATTTCTTGGACATCTTTGTAATAGTTTATCTAGATGATATCTTGATCTTTTCATCGTCTTTGGAGGCACATTGAGGTCACGTCAGGAGCATGTTGGAGCGACTTCGCCAGCACGGGCTCTACGCCAAAGCGGAAAAGTGTAGTTTCGAACAGCACAGCATCCCATTCCTGGGGTTAATCATTTCCACCACTGGAATTGCTATGGACCCTCAAAAAATCTCAGCCATCCTGGAATGGCCGGTACCCACAGATAAGAAAGGGGTTCAGCGATTCATCGGCTTTGCCAATTTTTATAGGAAGTTTATTAAGAACTTCTCAGGCCTGGTATCTCCTATCACCTAACTCACAAAGATGGGAGTACGCTTTCAGTGGACACCAGAGGCACAGGTCGCCTTTGAGTCTCTCAAGAAGCTGTTTACGGCAGCTCCCATCTTAAGTCACCCTGATGCATCACTACCCTATATATTGGAGGTAGATGCGTCAGAAAACTCAGTGGGGGCAATCCTGTCACAAAGAAAGGGTGTAAAGGAACTGATGCATCCGGTGGCTTTTTTCTCCAGGAAGCTTACCCCGTCAGAGAGGAATTATGACATCGGAGATCGGGAATTGTTGGCCATTAAAACAGCACTAGAGGAATGGAGATACCTATTGGAGGGAGCCTTGCATCCCATTCCGGTCTACACAGACCATAAAAATCTAGAATATCTGAGGACAGCTAAATGCCTCAGACTGCGTCAAGCCAGGTGGGCGTTATTCTTTTCAAGGTTCAGCTTCCATATAACGTATCGACCAGGGTCCAAGAATACAAAACCTGACGTGTTCTCACGTATGTATGAGGACCCCAAAGAAACGCCCAAACCAGATACCATCCTGCCGGCAGGTAATTTCCTATTACTGCAATCAGAGCTCCTGTCTAAATTACAGGCTGCGTCTATGGAACCCCCCAACTTACCTGGAGTCCCGATACAGAGTAGAGAGGGTCTCTTATGGAAAGGGGAATAGATCATGGTACCAGAAGGAGTTCGGACCTTGGTCATGGGCTACTGTCACGACCATCCGTTGGCAGGCCATTTTGGAGTACACAAGACCCTAGAGTTGGCGCAACGCACATTTTTTTGGCCAAGTATGGCCAAAGATTGCGAGACTTACGTAAGAATCTGTGCGGTCTGCAACAGGAATAAGCCCTCCAGGAACAAAGCTTGGGGCCTGTTACGTCCTTTAGCGGTGCCCGACAGACCATGGAGCATGATCTTCATGGACTTCATAGTGGAACTACCACCATCACAGAATCATACTGCAATTTTCGTGGTGGTGGATCGCCTTTCAAAAATGGCCCACTTCCTTCCGCTGAAAAGTACCCTGTCTACTTCCGAGACAGCACAAGTTTTCATCAGGGAAATAGTGAGACTGCATGGTGTACCCAAAAATATAGTCTCAGATTGGGGTGTTCAATTCACTTCTAAATTCTGGAAAGCTCTATGTGAAAATCTGGAAGTGAAACTGTCCTTTTCCTCAGCTTATCACCCACAAACGAATGGGCAGACTGAGCGGACCAACCAAACGTTGGAACAATATCTCAGATGCTACACCTCATTCTTACAGGACGACTGGTTGGCACTCTTGCCCCTGGCGGAGTTCGCCTACAACAATGCAAATTACTCCGCCACCAGACAGTCCCCGTTTTCCGCCAATTATGGTTTCCATCCCACCTTCTTGCCCGACCTGATCCCAGAAAACCTGGTTCCTGCAGCTCAAGACTCCTTAAAATTCTTTGCGTCCAACAACAAACTGTTACAGGAGGCAATGGCAAAGGCTCAGGAAGATAGCAAAAGGGCCTTTGATAAAAAAAGAAGAGGGGAATTGGTCGTGCACCCAGGGGATCAAGTTTGGTTAGCAACTACCAACCTAAAGATGGCATGCCCGTCGAGGAAATTGGCACCCAAGTTTGTGGGCCCATTTTAGGTGAAGCGGCAAATTAACGAAGTGGCTTTTGAATTAGCTTTGCCCGAGTCTTTCAAAATACACCCAGTTTTTAATGTATCCCTGCTAAAACCTGCCACTCCAGATTTGTTCCTGGACCGTAGATCAAAGCCACCAGTGGCCCTAGATGTTTAGGGGGAGGAGGAATTTGAAGTAGAAGCGATCCTAAACTGCAGAAAGAGAGGGGGTCAGACACAGTACCTCATAAAATGGAAAGGTTATGGGCCAGAAGAAAATTTGTGGGAACCAGCCCGAAATGTCCATGCTCCCAGACTAGTTCAAGAGTTTTTTCGGAACCACCCACAAAGGAGAAAGCAGTTGGGTATCCAGGGGCCAAATGAAAGTCCAATTTGTCTTGAAAAAAAGCAAGGTATAATTCACCTGGATGTACAAAGTAGTTGTACTGATGTGTACGGTTTTACTAACACATGTCAAAGTTGTAAAATTTAACTTAGGCTTTAAGATTTGTTTTACCCTTAGGTGTGAAGGGGTTAAACACCCTCTCCATAGACAATTCACATTTTACTCTAACCTGCATAAGATGTACTCTAGACTGGATCACTTTTTTATTACCGCGCCCATGATACCTTCTCTAAACTCTTCAGAGATTAATCCGATAATGTGGTCAGATCATGTTTCGTTAACAATAGACATTGTCCTTATCAACTCTACTCCCAGGGTATGTGATTGTGCCTTAATGAAAACTTTCTACAAATGGAACAGGAACTGTCTTGGGGTCTAGAAGAATATGTTCTTACTAAAAGTAGATTCAGCCTCCACCCTCTTGGAAGCCCATAAGGCCACCATTAGAGGCTTATGTATCTCCATTGGCGCACGTTTAAAGAAAAATTCCATCCAGGCTAGGCAATCCTTGTTATGCCAATTGTCCAAAGCGGAACACCAGCTACTTACTAAACCTTCTATTCCCTGTTTATGCAAGGTCAGCTATATAAGCGATCAACTTAAAGCTCTTCACCACACCCTCCAACGCTTTGGAGCCTTATCTGGATATAAGATCAACACTTCTAAAACAGAGGCATTGCCACTTCATATTCCCTCTACCACCCTGTCTTCTCTCCAGTCAAATTACTCCTACCATTGGTGCACCCACTCTTTGAGATACTCTTACCAATCCCTTTTATGAAAAGGAAATTTCCTACCCATGTTTCTTAGTATTAGACAATCTTTTGAAGACTTGGAACCTATACAGTACCTCCTTCCTGGAATGGATTAATGTACTTAAACTGGCCATATTACCCAAATTACTTATTTGAAACACTCCCAGTACCAGTCCTGATGTCTAAGCTTTTTCCCTCCAGAAATCCTTTTTCCATTTGATCTGGCATAACAAATCCCACTGAATTGCATGTTCAGTCTTATTCTCATTGTGATCCAAAGGGGTTTTGGTGGCTCCAGACCTTATGAAATACTATTTGGCTACACATCTCTGCTCTATAGTGTCCTGGTCTGCCCATCACCACCACCCCCCCCCCAATAAATGGTCTGAGATTGAATGGTTACAACTACACCCGATACATCCCTGCTCCCTACTTTGGTCCATGGCTCCCAGTGAAACCTCCCTTTATAAACATCAACTGCTTTCACCAATGCAATTTACTTTGCTAATATGGAGGTGATGTACGGAGGAGCCTGAACATGGCGGCTGTGGGGAGCGTGTGGCAATAGCTCCCTGCTAAGCGCCGCTACCCGACCTCCCCAGTGACCCTCTGGAGCAGGGATTTTGGGACCCGACTCACCGGAGTCTGTTGGGAAGCGGAGGAGAGGAGAGAGAGCCGGAGATGGGACCAGGGCGGAGGTGGCAGTGACGCGCTGGTCCACCCGGCGCCTCACAAGGGAGAGATCCGGAAGGCTGAGAGGCGAGGTGACGTGGTGAGAGCACGTGACCAGCCCCGGAGGATCTCTGGGAGAAGGAAAAAACCGGCCGGCGTCCCGGTGTAAGAGGGAGCCGCCAGCTTATACTTGCTTAAACACCCCCGGCCAGCTGATCGATCCTGGGTCTGGGTGACCCAGTAGAGTCAAGAGACCCACCCTGCTTTCCTGGGAAGACCTTTAATATAAAACAGGAGGAGAAAAGTGGAAACCCAGAGGAATCCCCCATAGGACTGAGCTGCTGCGAAAGCCCTACACCTAAAACTCGGAGCCAGTGTTTGGAGAAGAAGAAGGGTGAGTGAGAGCTGCTGGGGGCTTATTGTATGGGGGATCCCCGAGTGACATAGGAGACCAAGGGGTGAAGGAGAGGAGGGGAGGATTCCCTGGGTTAAGAAAGAGAAGAAAAGAGCTCCAGGTGTCCTAGGAGAGTAAAAACATAAGGAAAAATAGCAGGCTTGTCTGGTTCACAAATTAAAGGACTGATATAACCCCATCTTGAGAATAAGAGAAGAAATCAGAGATTTAGAGGATATGAAGAACAAAGGTCCTAAGGGTGCAGGGCCCAAAGGGTCTCAAACAGGTACGATAAAGAAATTTACATCACAAGGAAATATTACGCCAGAAAGGGCCCAAGGCGCAAGCGCAAAAGGAGAAATGGACATTAGCCTGGGAAATAGATTATCAATGGGTATGAATAGTAGCTGTAGCCACCTAACAGAGGGCTTGGAAAAAAAAGAATCAGACGGTGAACTACAAGTACCAAATAAAAAGGAGATGATAGAAATGTTCCAAAATCTGGAAAAAACGATAAAACATGAAATGACAGCTGTGCGGAATGATTTAGGACACCTGTTATCGAGAGTGGAAGAAACAGAGGAGAAAGTTAAAAACCAGGCCCAAACCATAGATAATCTAGAGAAAAAAATAACCTACTTGGAGAATACCCAGAAAAAATTGCTCTATAGGATGGAAGTTCAAGAAAATAAAGAAAGAAGATGCAACCTTAGAGTACGAGGAATTCCAGAGCATGTAAAAGGGGAAGAACTATATGACCTGGTTGTAAAAATTCTAAACTCCATAAGAGACAGACCTGAAACAGAAGGGATTAAACTGGATGGAGTGTTTAGAATAGGAAAGTTTAATCAAGCTGCGGAGAAGGAAAGATCAAGAGATACAGTGGTCCAGTTTCAAAAATGTGGGGTCAAAAATGAGATATGGAGGAAGATTAAAGGAAGATCATTAATTAAGTATGGAGACTTAAATATCCAAATTTATGCGGACTTAACATCAGAGACCCTATGGAGAAGGAGATCCCTGAGACCCTTGTTGGAACAGATGAGGGAACGGAACGTGCAGTATAGATGGGGTACCCCAGCTTGTTTAATTGGCTGGAAAAATGGTGTTACAGCATATTTGAGATACCCGGACGAACTGAGGGATTTTTGTGACAGACTGAAACTGCAAAGAATGGTGATAGCGGGGTGGGAAGAAGAAGAAAAAGAAAGAAGGGAAACAGAAGATACAAGAAAAGAGGACTGGCAGCGGGTCGGGGGGAGGGGGGGCCCAGGGGTTGGGAGAGAGGGGAGGGAGAATTGGGAAAAGTTTTTTTTTCTCTCTCTTTGTTCTCTCTTTCTCTCTCGACCCCCCAGGCCCCACCTTTGTTGAAATGGTAATCCCCCGGGAGCTTCGGTTGAGGGGGGAAGTAAAGATTTTTGTACTTTCCTGTGGATAGAGAGAGTATTTATAAGAGGAATCTTGATTGCGGCAGGAGCAAGGAAGAAAAAAGAAAGAAGAGAGAGGGTCAGTGGGCTTCTAAAAGAAATACTGGACCTGGAGCAGATCCATAAGAAGAAAATAACAAAAGATACAAGTCAGAAGTTAACGGATAAAAAAGATGAGCTAGAGATGTTGATGGATGAGGAGAAGAGAAGAGTATATAACAAAGTCTTAAATGAGAGATATAGATGGGGTGATAGACCAGGAAAATACTTAATGAGAGCTTTGAATAAAAAGAAAAATAGGAACTATATAGAAAAGATAAAAAGTCCTAAGGGGGAGTTGGCCCACTCAACTAAAGAGATTATTAAAGTGTTCACGGAGTATTACAGAAAGTTATATAACATTAGTCCCCAAGGCTCTCCAAAAGAAGCTTGAGAGGGAATTAATGAAAAAAGGATGATATATTTAAAAAATGCGGGATTACCAAAACTAAGTGAAGCTCAGCTGAACTCCTTGGACGTGGAAATTACCCAGGAAGAAATTAAAGCAGCATTAAGAAGTACAGGGGGAGGAAAAAGCCCAGGCCCGGATGGTTATACAGTTAAGTATTATAAGAAATATAGTGAAGTACTGTTACCCAAGCTGAAGAAGTATATGAATGCTTTGGGAGGTGGGATGGAGGTGAGGAGAGAATCTCTACAGGCCCATGTAGTACTTATTCACAAGGAGGGAAAAGATCCCTCTCAGTGCTCCAGCTATAGACCAATTTCATTATTGAACACGGATACCAAACTGTACGCAAAGGTTCTAGCAAACAGGTTGAAAGACCTAATGCCTGATTGGATACATGGAGATCAGGTGGGCTTTGTACCAGGGAGAGAGGGTAGAGATATTGGCTTGAGAACCCTGATGCTTATTCAGAAAAGTAGAAAAGGGAAAGCCCCGGTGGTGCTCTTGTCAATTGATGCAGAGAAGGCATTTGATAGAGTGGACTGGGGCTTTATGATGGACAACTTAAAAGCGCTGGGGATAGGTGATAGAATGCGTGAGTGGATAAGTAAATTATATAGGGAGCCTACTGCAATCATCACGGTAAATGGGGAGAGATCAGAACCCATTGGAATGTCTAATGGAACAAGACAGGGCTGCCCACTGTCCCCTTTATTATATGTGTTGTCACTCGAACCTCTGTTGTCAATAATAAGGAACAGTGGAGCAGTAAAGGGAATTCAGATAGAAACTATAGAACATAAAGTAGCGGCCTTTGCGGAAGACTTACTGTTCTATGTGGGGAATCCCCGAATAACACTCCCAAATATAATGAAGATTCTGAAGGAGTACGGTGAATTATCAAATCTAAAAATTAACCCAACAAAAACAGAGATCTTGAATATTAATATATCAAAGAATGAAAAAGAAAAACTACAAAAAGAATTCCCCTTTATATGGAGAGAAAAAGATATAAAATACCTAGGAATAAAACTCACTGTCTCATCTAAGCATTTATATAGATTAAACTATATTTCTTTGATAAACGAGATCAGGGAAGATTTAAAAACATTAGAAGGAGGAAACCCATCCTGGATAGGACGTATAAACCTAGTCAAAATGGTAATTATGCCTAAAATATTGTATAGATTTCAAATGGTACCAATTAAAATTCCAGAGGCCTTCTTTAAGATAATAAAAAAAATGTTAACGATATATATGGAAGAATAAAAAACCTAGAATATCATATGAAACCTTAAGTAGGACTAAAGAGAAAGGGGGAATGGGTCTGCCAGATGTCAAGAGATACTATAAAGCAGTGGTCTTGGCAAGAATATATGACTGGACATTTAACCATAAGGGGAAAAGTTGGGTAACAATTGAAAATGATCTTAGTGGAATTAGATTGAGTCAGATGATATGGGTTCCAGCACAGTTTAGAGGAACTAAAGAAAGCACAAGTATTTACACTTTAAATGTTTTAAGGGTATGGGACAACTTACACAAAAACATGAAATGGGAATTTAATTCTATACTAATGCCTCTTACAAATACTGAGTACTTTCCCCCGGGAAAGGATAAGATATCAGGGAGATGGTTTAGAAAGGAGGATATCCAACTGAGAGATGTTTTGGTGGAGGGGGAATTGAGACCACTTAAAGAATTAATAGAGAAGAAGGGAGATATCTTCACTAGAATAGATGAGTGGAAATATCATCAATTGAAATGTTTTATTGGAAATCTCCCGAAACCCCTGAGATTAAAACAGGAGTGGAATATGTTTGAAAGGCTGTTAGAAACACGAAGGGATGGGAAGCACGGTATTTCGAAAATCTATAGAATACTCACAAAATTAGACACAAACACAAAGTTAATTTTTATAACAAAATGGGAAAGGGATATGGAAGTAGTGTTCGACGAGGACAAACAGAGAAAGATGTTTAGATTGATACACGAGAACGTTAGTATGAGAGAGGTTGAGATTAAATATAAGTGTGTGACACGATGGCACATTACACCGAGTGCTGAGGACAAGATGAATGGGGAAAATTCAAAAATGTGTTAGAGAGGATGTGGAGAGATAGGCACGGTGTTTCACATATGGTGGGAATGTCCGAAAATCCAGGTTTTTTGGAAGATAATAGTCAAATTGATTGAAGAAATAACTGGAATTGACATAGGGCCAGACCCAACGACGTGCCTCCTACATAATGTGGAGACATCCGTAAATAAATACAAAGAGTCAGGCGTATGGTACTACTTAAATGCGGCGAAAGGTTTGATACCCAAGTTTTGGCAGAAATCTGAGGTACCGAAGGAGGAAGACTGGATTAATAGAGTAAACCAGATTGGTAGAATGGAAAAATCATACCAAATGCAGGAAGATAGGATGGGAGTATATTATATGAGATGGGAAAAGTGGGAAAAAGCAGGATTAAAAGAGAAATATAGAAAACTATAAACTAGGACGTTATCTAAAAGTTAATAAGCCTCGAGAGATTAGAATGGGTTAGAGTCTGCAGAGGGGGAGGAGGGGGGAGGGAAGGGTGGGGGTGGGTTGGGAAAGAAAAGAGTTTCTAGAAAGGGAAATGTAGAAATGTTATAAATGTCTATTTATATGTGAATTGTCTCCCTTTATGGGTATTTGTATTAATATGAAAAATTTAATAAATATTTAAATTAAAAAAAAAAAAAAAATATGGAGGCGATGTAGGTACAAAGTATCCATATCTACACCCTGCTCACCTTTGACTAACAATATATTTAACCCAGGTCTCCTAGATGGTCTAACCCTCAGTCGTATCAACCCTTGGGCTACAGCGAATCTATTTCAGTTCAGACATCTAGTAAACCCAGTGTCTGGAAAACTTAAATCCTTTGCCGAGTTACAAACTGCTAAATATATACCTGCTCAACAACATTATGTATATTTACAGATAATATTTTTTTCTGCACTTAACTTTAGAGAAGCCTACTTATTTTGAACACATCTGCATTCAGGATCCATATCAATGGGGTATAATCGCCTCCATTTATAAACTATTACAGGAAGATCCCCTTTGACTATGGACTTTCATCTCTATATGAGAAAATGGTCCCAAATCCTTCAATATTCTATTCCTCTGAACCAATGAATTAAGATGTGGGATGCTGCCTCTCAGTCATCTTGATTTGTCGTATTTAAGGAAAATACTTATAAAATGTTAATGTTTTGGTACAAAAACCCAGAGGTCCTTCATGCTCGTAACCCAAATGTTTTTTTCTGTTTGCTGAAGATGTGGTCAGGAGATCGGATCTCTCTTCCATATTTTTTGGCTCTACCAGCATATTAATCCTTTCTAGAGGGAAGTTCTAAACCTTTTACAACTTCTTTTGAAGGTCTCCACACAATTGCAATTTAAAAAAAAAATTTTGCAAAACCCACCATTTTATTTTCTAAGGCCTTTGCTTAAAAAAGTATGTTTGGAGATTCGAAGTAATTTTCTATAAAAAAAATGGCCATTTTTTACTTGTAGAAAAAAGTGTCAGAAAAGGCCTGGTCTTAAAGTGGTTAAAAGTACACATTCACATACTAGTTGACCACACCCATTAATAATGATTTAAATCGTGAACTCTGTACTTTTTAATAGGATATGCTTTCTACAAATTTCTAGAAACAATAGGTAAGTACACTGTGTGTACAATTATTACGCAAGTTGTATTTTTGAGGATTCATTTTATTATTGAACAACTACATTGCTCTTGGTTAGTCCAAAATGTGAATTAACCTCAAACCTGAATATTTAAGAAAGTAGAAGTGAGATTTTGGTTTTCTTAGGAGAATATCTATGTGCTCACAATTATTGCGCAGAATTATTATGCATCTAACTGAAAAATGAAAATTTTCCCATATCACTTGTTTATTTTCCTCTGTTAAAGTGAAAATAATAAACAATTCAAAATGTACAAATAAACATTTATGACATTTAAAAAAAAAAAGAAAGTGACCAATATAGCTACCCTTTTTTTCAATAACCGTCATAAGCCATAAGACTTTTTCCTGTACCACTGTTTGAAGAAAGTGTCTTCTAAAAACTGGCAGTAACTTCAACCCGAGAAGGTCCACCTAGGTCATCTTTAATAATATCAGCCCATACCAATACCCCACCTCCGCCTTTCTGGCGTCTGAGTCAAAGTGAAGCTCTGTGCCCATTACTGATCCAGCTATGGGCCCATCCATCTGGTCCGTCAAGAGTTACTGTCATCCCATCAGTCCATAAAACCTTTGAAAAATCGGTCTTCAGATATTTCTTGACTCAGTCATGAAGTTTCAACTTATTTGTCTTGTTCAGTGGTGGTCAGGTTTCAGTCTTCCTTACTTTGGCCATGTCACTGAACACCTCGTATTTTTGGGCACTCCAGGTAGGTTGCAGTTCTGGAATTTGACAGCACTGGAGGATAATAGGTTCCTGGTGGCTTCATGTTTGATTCATCTCAAATATTTGGCAGTTAATTTGTGTCTTTTTTTCTCAACACGCTTCTTGTGACCCTGTTGACTATTTCAATAAAAAATGTATGGTTTTGTGATCACACCCCAATACCTTAGCAATTTCAAGAGTGCTGCATCCATCTTTAATATTTTTTTTACAATTTTTGTCAGGTAAATCTCTTTTTTGGCTCATTTTGCCTGAGGAAAAGAAGCTGCCTAATAATTATGAACACCTTGATATAGGATTTTGATCTCCTTAGGCCACACCTTCCCTCATTACACAAATAAACATCTCTCGACCAAGCATTGAAGTTTTTACAGCTTGGAGTTTGGCAATATACATAAAAATGATGATTTGGTCAAAATCATTACTTTCCTAATAATTGTGCACACAGTATAAAGAAAAGAGTTGCTTTACAAAGTATATGAACACAAGGCTACCAGTCATATTTCAGTTAGCTGACACTTTTCCAAAGTTGATTCTTATCAGCTGCAACGGTGTGCTCCATTTACACACTGTTGTGTTTAATATCATGAGTCAAAATCTTTGCTCTTTGTCTACTTTATCAGTCAAAATCTGTCTCTGTACTGTTGCTTTCTTTGTACATGTGTATATCCTGAATCTGTCATTGGCATATCCAAGCTGTAATCATCATAATCATGGGTCCCTTCAAAGGCGATCTGGGCTCTAAAATGAAAAATGATAATAAACATTACTTTAGCAAATTAAACCTCATTACATTGCATTTCCCACTCTTACATAGTTATTGGCTCTGATTTACTAAAGGAGAAAATAATGTTCATTTTTCAAAGTGAATTTTTACTTTGCAATGGAATTTTTACTTGGCTTAGTGAAGCTGTGCTGACTTCGATCATCCAATCATGCAGCAGCAAGAATCCTGTTTCTTTATGGTCTGAGGGATACAGGAAATCAGGAATTTGAAACAGTCTATTACAGTATACGCTGCTTCTAGCAGGTGGTTTGGACACTGACAAACAGAAAAAAAAAACATTGAAGATCAGCCTTCAATTTTACCATTCCTTTAATTATTTTCCTTTTTGCTAGTGTTAAAGGAAGTTGGGTGCCTTCCCCTTAGCTCACTTACAGGGTAAGTTTGGTAGAACTAAAGCTCTGGGCACTACCTCACAGTTGGTACTGCTGAGCATCATTTTAAAACTTCTGCCACTGCCCTCTTACCATAAAAATGGTTAGAGTGCTCCTAAAGGCTCAAAGTTTTTTGCCCTCATGTATTCTACGCTTGTACAGCGCCCCCCCCCCCCAATACCTTCCTGATCCCCCTCTGATCCAGTGACATTCTTGACAGCCACTGCTGTCTGGGGATACTTCACCTCATTGGCTCAGACAACAGCGGTAGCCCATTGCTGTCATTCACAGCTAGTGAGCCAATGAGGAGAGAGCCGCTGCACAGAGCAGGTCATAAAGAAAAAACCTGAAGCTTTAGTGTCACTTTAAGGCTTAAGCCCAGTATACACTTTGCAAATACTGGCCAGTTCAACAGAAACCAGCCAACATTCTACCCGTGTGCGCAGCACACAGAATGTGCGCTGACATTCACCTAGTAGAGAGCTAAGTGCTCTTGTTCCACATTCTTTTTCCCATTGCAAAATATTTTTACAGTAAGTACAGTATTTTTTCTCTTTGCCGTGAAGAGAGAAAGATTACTTTGCAAAGTTAACTTGCGCAATTGCTTTAGTAAATCAGGGTGATTGTTTTGAGCTTGTTATTGTCTACTATGTGCCTTATCAATCAGCTTTTTAACAAGTACTTTTTATCACAGGGCAACAATCAAAGAGAATGTTGTAATGATCAAGCTCCAGAAACAGTTGACAGAAAAAAACAGAGCTTTTGTTGAGATGGAGAGCAAGTTTCATGCGCTTCAAGAGGTATAACGTTCTGCTTTTTGGCTGATGCAATGCGCGTATGTATGTATTTATTTATTTTTAGAATTGTATGAGTTTGTCTTCAAGGACTTGCTTAATGCCAGTATAGCGTCATTTGCCTAGATGACATCCTAGATTTTTCTGTTTACAAACTATTTTTATTGGAGAGTATAAAAGTAGTACAAATGACCCAAAGGGTCAGCATCAGTAACGTACAAAATAACATAAAAATATTATGAAGCTTCCATAAGAAGAAAGTGAGTCAAAATATAAAAAGATAGCCAGTTAGCTATACATCCATTACAAAATTTGGGTGTACAAATATGGGTTAGCTAAGAAAAGAAAACAACTACAAATATAAATAATAAGGGTGAGTAAGCTTTGCAACTTATAAATATAATAACAAGATGTCCAATATAATAGAAAAAAGGAATGGGAAGATTTCCAAGCATTGCATTTAGCATTAAAAAGGTGCATTGTATCATATAAGTAACGCAGGCAATTGGTTCCACTAGATTTTAGTTAGGGGTATCAGAGTAAAAGGCTGAATACAAATGCACGCCACACTTTTCAGATATTTACTTGTAAAATAATTTTGAAAATCATTTATCATTTTCCTTCCACTTCACAATTATGTGCTACTTTGTGTTGGTCTATCACATAAAATCCCAATAAAATACATTTACGATTTTGATTGTAACATGACAAAATGTGGAAAATTTCAAGGGGTATGAATACTTTTTCAAGGCACTGTAGGCCTATGATTTTGGGGAAGTGGGTGGTCCTTATTTGGCTTTGGGAGAAGGGACATGTTGGCTAGTAACATCTCTTCAGGAAATGTGTTGCCTTCCATAATGTGATCAAACAAAGTTGATAACTTTGGAGTGAGTACTGAGGAAAAATGTTTGATACTTGGTGGAGAACCCATCTGGGCCTGGGGCAGTAGATCTTTTAAGAGATTTAATGACCTGAACTATTTCTTTCACTGCACAAGGGGCGTTAAGAGTACAAGTCTGAAAAGATGATAAAATAGGCAGGGGTAAGGAATCTAGCCACGAATCCAAAAAGTGCGAAGAGGAAGGCACAGTTAACAGAGAGGAACACAATTGTTCAAAAATGCGGTTAACCTCTGAGGGCATGGTAACAATATTACCCGATGGGTCTCTAAGCTTATTTACATGAGGGGGTCACAAGGATTGGGTGAGCTTACATGCAAACATTGTAGAGGATGTGTTATTATGGAGTAGGAATCTAGTCTTAGACCAATGGGGAGAGCTTTTTCAGTCTTAGAGGATAAAAGAGTATTCAGCTCCAACTTTTTCTGTGAGATCCGTTGTAGATGTTAGTCTGATGTATTGAGGGCGTGTAGTTTATATAGATGCTCCAAGTCTCTGGAAAGCGTAAACATCATCTGCCATCTTTGTTTATTTGGAGCTTCCGTTAAACGGCCTTGCAGTACTGCTTTGTGCGCAGTCCATAGAGTGGAAATGGACATGTCAATGGTAGAGTTCAGTTGAAAATCCTAGTTTTATCTTTACCCTGGAAATCCCATTACGGCTAAAAATCCCCTACTTTCCTACAAAATGTTTCAGACAGGAGAGTGCAAGCACCTAGTCCATTACCAAAGATTTAACAGATAAAAACACAAATCGTAGCAAATGGGTACTCACAACAGTGGAAAGTATGAAAATACATAAACCACGAGATGCCATGCAGTGTGGGAGTTGCATATCTGAAACATGAGCCCCACTAAACTAGCAAGCTGAGACGTTTTGAGGGCTTATCCCCTTCTTCAGAGTTAAGCTAGCCAACACATCCACAACCATATATATACACACTAAAATAGCTCCACAATTGTCCCACAGGAAGGGTGAAGTCCAAAATGTGACCGAGTCAGAGGTTAGATATCAAAAAGATCATGTTCATATACCACATGTACACACCTGTGCAAAGCCTCCCACTAATAACATACAGTTTACTGAAGTGTGTATGTCTACAAGTAAGTGAACCATATAGAATGAAAGACCTCTGCATGCACACACTACAAGAACATGCACACACAATGTGGAATACTTTCCTAACACAAGCCTGACCAGGTGTGGACCAGAAGTGTATCCTCATGTCACTTCTGGTTTGTTGCAGGAAGTGACTCGGTGTTAAGGCAACATTGCCACTGTGAGCCCGCTATGCAGAGATACCAGTGCAACTGGAAAAAAGAAAGGGAGAATAGGTGTGACACACACACACAAAAAATATATAAAAATAAACTGCACATGACCAATATGTAGCACCCAGTCCGTGTTTTGGAAGGCCAATTTAGCCGTATCAACGGTTCAGGCTGGTAGTGGTAGTGTAATGGTGTGGGGGATATTTTCTTGGCACACTTTGGGCCCCTTCACTGCCATTGTTTAAATGGCATGGCTTACCTGAATATTGTTGCTGACCATGTCCATCCCTTTATTACTACAGTGTACCCATCTTCTGATGGGTAATTCCAGCAGGATAATGCATCAATGTCCCAAAGCGCAGATCATCTCAAACTGATTTCTTAAAAATGACAATGAGTTCACTGTACTCCAATGGCCTCCACAGTCACCAGATCTCAATCCAATAGAACACCTTTGGGATGTGGTGGAACGGGAGATTTGCAGCTGACAAGTCTGCAGCAACTGCATGATGCTATCATATCAATATGGACCAACATTTCTGAGGAATTTTTCCAACACCTTGTTGAATCTACAGTGGAAATAAAAAGTCTACACACCCCTGTTAAAATGTCAGGTTTCTGTAAAAAAAAATGAGACAAAGATAAATTGTTTCAAAACTTGATCCACCTTTAATGTGACCTATAAGCTGTACAATTGAAAAATAAACTGAAATCTTTTAGGGGGGGAAGTAAACATAAAAAAAACTAAAATAATGTGGTTGCATAAGTGTGCACAGCCTCTTATAACTGGGATGTAGCTGTGTTCAGAAGTAAGCAATCACATTCAAAATCATGTTAAATAGGAGTCAGTACACACTGCCATCATTTAAAGTGCCTCTGATTAACCCCAAATAAAGTTCAGCTGTTCTAGTAAGTCTTTTCTGACAGGGTGCAACATAATTTCCAAAGCATTAGTATACCATGGAACACAGTGAAGACATTCATCATCAAGTGGAGAAAATATGGCACAACAGTGACATTACCAAGAACTGGATGTCCCTCTAAAATTGATGAAAAGACGAGAGTGACAAGACAGAAGCATTTTCGTACGATGAAAAACATCCCAGTCTGGTTAAATGTTGCAAAACACATCTGAAGTCTCCCAGAAGCATGTGGGAAAATGTGTTATGGTTTGATAAAACTAAGGTTGAACTTTTTGGCCATAATTCTAAATGATATGTTTGGTGCAAAAACATTGCACATCACCAAAGGAACACCATACCCACAGTGAAGCATGGTGGAGGCATCATCATCCTTTGGGCCTTTTTTTCTTCAGCTTGAACTGGGGCCTTGGTCAAAATAGAGGAAATTATGAATAGTTCCAAATACCAGTCAATATCCAGGCACAAAACCTTCAGACTTCTGCTAGAAAGCTGAACATGAAGAGGAACTTCAACTTTCAGCATGACAACAGCCCAAAGCATACATCCAAATCAACAAAGGAATGGCTTCACCAGAAGAATATTTTGGAATTGCCCAGCCAGAGCCCAGACCTGAATCCGATGGAAAATCTGTGGGGTGATCTGAAGAGAGCTGTGTACAGGAGATGCCCTCGCAATCTGACAAATTTGTTTTTGCAAATGAACATATAGACAAGCCTGATGCATTTTGGAAACAAGTTCTGTGGACCGATGAGGTTAAATTGAACTTTTTGGCCGGAATGAGCAAAGGTACGTTTGGAGAAGAAGGGGCACAGAATTGAATGAAAAGAACCTCTGTCCAACTGTTAAGCATGGGGTTGGATCAATCAT
Source organism: Staurois parvus (assembly GCF_062004578.1). Taxonomy (NCBI): domain Eukaryota; kingdom Metazoa; phylum Chordata; class Amphibia; order Anura; family Ranidae; genus Staurois; species Staurois parvus. The sequence continues at coordinate 4,064,120 of NW_028318295.1, forward strand.
GCTTTGGGGTTGTGTTGCAGCCAGTGGCACAGGGAACATCTCACGAGTAGAAGGAAAAATGGATTCAATAAAATTTCAGCAAATTTTGGATGGTAACTTGATGCCATCTGTGAAAAAGCTGACATTAAAGAGCGGATGGCTTCTACAAATGGATAATGATCCTAAACACACCTCAAAATCCACGGGGGATTACATCAAGAGGCGTAAACTAAAGGTTTTGCCATGGCCTTCACAATCTCCTGACTTCAACATAATTGAAAATCTATGGATAGACCTTAAAAGAGCAGTGCATGACAGACAGCCCAGAAATCTCAAAGAACTGGAAGACTTTTGTAAGGAAGAATGGGCAAAGATACCTCAAACAAGAATTGAAAGACTCTTGGCTGGCTACAAAAAGTGTTTACAAGCTGTGATATTTGCCAAAGGGGGCAGTACAAGATATTAACTCTGCAGGGTGCCCAAACTTTTGCAGACGCCATTTTTTTGTTTTCTGTTATTTTGAAAGTGTAAATGATGGAAATAAAATCTAACTTTTGTTGACATATTGTAAGAATGTCTAATCTGTAATTTGATGCCTTTTGGAGATTTTTCCATCTTTCCTTGGCTTCTTTATGCACATTAATACAAATTTTTAGCTGGGGTGCCCAAACTTTCGATCCCCACTGTGTATATATATATATATGTGTGCTTTTGTGCACCCATGCTGCCCTGTAGCAGTATATCTGTTATAGGGTGGATGGGAAGCGGTTAAAGGTGGAAACATTTCTGAACTGATTTATCTTTGTCTTATTTTTTTACATCACAGAAACCTGACATTTTAAGAGGGGTGTGTAGACTTTTTATATCCACTGTATGCCACAAAGAATTAAGGCAATAGGGTGCCTAACCTGGTACTAGCAAGGTGTACCTAATAAAGTGGTCAGTGAGTGTATATTTGGTTGTGGATGTGCTGGTTAGCTTAGTTCTGAAGAAGGGGGTGTGCCCCTGAAATGCTTCAGCTTGCCAGTTTAGCAGGGTTCATGATTTAGAAACACAACTCCCACACTGCATGGCATATCGTAGTTTTATGTTCTTTTATATTTTCCACTCCCGTAAGTACCCGTTTACTATGATATGGTGCTTTTGCTCTCCTGTCTGGTTTTTTTTTTGGAGTTTTTTTTTTTTTACTGGATTCCCCCTCTGAAGAGAGCTGCATCAGTTAAGCATTCCTGGAAACATTCATTCATTGTCATCTATGATTTCAATCAACTGTGGTGGATCTCTGAGCACTCGGGGTAATTATGTGCTTTACATGCTAAACATAGTTTGCACCTAAATGGAAGGGGGTCTGCTGGGGGGGGGGATAGGTTTATGGGAAGGGTAGAAGAGTATTTAAACTAGGATTGTGGGGGGAGGGAGAATTACAGTATAATGGGGCAGACAAGTCAGTCAGACATTGCATCAGTTGATGTGCCAGCAGCTTTCTTATTCCTCATAGCACAATTCCTTCTACCATTTTGGTCAGATATTAAAAGGTGGGTAGAATGGGGGGAGGGTTATGGCGGATGATAAGGAGTTCCCCATGTTACAAACAACCATTGGCAATTATAATAACGTTTGTACTACTAAAAAAGGTATGCAAAACACAAGTGTAAAATGTGACAATGAATAAAAGTGTTCACCAGTGCTCTGGCGTTCCAGAGAAACCTGTATTTCTCTTGAGGCTACCTGTGGGGTTTTCTTTCTATATATCAAACAGTTCTTCTGGCAGTTGTTGGTGCAATCTTTCTTGATCTACCTGACCTTGGCTTGGTATCAAGATATCCCTAAATTTTCCACTTCTTAATAAGTGATTAAACAGTACTGACTGGTATATTGAAGGCTCTGGAAATCTTTATAAATCCTTTTTCATCTTTATAAAGTTTCATTACCTTGTTATGCAAGTATTTTGACAGTTCTTTTCTGCTCCCCATGGCTCAGTATCTAGTGTGCTCAGTGCATCCATGTTAGAACTAACAAACTCATTGACTATTTATGCAAAAGCGCTAACTACAATTTAAAAAGCCACAGATGTGAGCAAATAACCTTTAATTGCCAGTTTACCTGTGTGTTGTTACCTTGTATGTCTGTACCAAGGCCAAACATTCCAGGGTATGCTTCCCACAACTTTCTGTATTACAAGCTTATTCTGCCTTAATTTCCATGGTTGAAACACTATTTTTTTTCTTTTTTAAAGCTTTGTCTTGTCATTAAATATTACCCAATTTGTGTGTCATCCATAGTTAAGGAACCACTGCTTTAGCCTACTACCAACTTCCCAACCTTGGTTTATACCTTGTCATTGCCCTAAAATGATGGATATATCTTTGGCTGCAGTGAAGCAGTGATCAGGTTCTAGTTGCTGCTAGTTTTGTTGGCCTGCCAAACAGTCCCCTGCTGGTTCTGACAGGCTATGCATTTGATGAAATATTTTCCTGTTGTCCAATAAGATTGACTCTTGACTGCACTGGAATGCTGATACCACAATTGTTTTCTTATGTTGGGGTGTTGGATATTTTAGGTATACATGGTTCAGACTTTTCTTTTAGTTGTGCAGGACTATAGTTGTGCAGTCCAATGTATGTTAACAAACACATGTCAGCATGGTTGAGGATTGGCATATATTTTGAAATTTGAATTGCTTTTATATGTTGTATTTCATGAATTTCTATGCTCTCATTTTTGTATTTCTGATTTTTTTTCCTTAAATCATCAGCATTTGAAGACAGTGAAATCTAATCAAGATACCTTCCTGAATGAAGTGGACAAGCTTAACAGTCAACTGAAAGAAGAACGTTTGAAAAGTTTCCGTCTTGAGAAACAGTTGCAGTCCAGCACATTCTCTCAGAAAAGTGTGGAAGAGGTTTGTCTTCAGATGTTCTTTTTGTATGCTTATATAACTTAATTTGTAACTGATACCTCTGATTGCACTGGGCTCCACTGTTTGGAACTATCACTACATTTTTTCACTATCCCTTCTATGTATATTATGAAGATTTCTGTGTTTGTCCTGTTTTGTCATAATTGATAATCTAGCAGTAGGAGACTACCTATTTTGGCTTATTATTTACATGCATAATATTGCATTTTGAAGCTTTCGGTTGTAGAATTGACATTTTTTTTTACAATTTTATGGGTCCCTTGTTTATCTTTTTCCTAGGTTTGTAATATAGTTGTAGGCGATCTATGAAATTACTATCATGTTATGTTTTAGCACATCTGTACTGAATTTGGCTTTCTCTATGTACTGTTAAAATGTAATGTATCTGCTTTTATTTTGTTGTATTATGTAACTGCACTTTCATGGCTATTCAGTAATATAAGTGAATACTGTATTTTTTTATTTTGGGCTGTTTTTAAGCAATTGCTGGGAAGCTTAGTTAGATATCAGAAGAATTTTATGACATTGTGTTTTTATCTGTCAGTTTGCATTAAGTTTTGCCATAGTAGTCCAGCCCTTTCGGGCATTTTAGACACAATCCAGTGGCTACAGCCACTGGGGTTTGTGTCTAAAACTGACGGGCAGACTCTTTCCTGTCAGGTGAAACAGTGAAGTGGCTGTGCTGCCTCCTGATTTCTTCCTCAGCCCCCGGTAACTGTGCCCCTGTGTATGTGCACTCCCGCCTTGTATTCTGGGCTCCATTTGCCCATCTGTTTGTCCGGGGCCAACATGGTGGGTGCTGGCTTCCACTCTCCCCCCTTCTTACTGCGACCTGGACAGTGATGTTTATGACATCACTTCCAGGTCACCGCTGTCACTTTCCCTGGCTAGAATATCTGGGGAGACATGTACTGCAATGTGACATGCATTGCAATACATTCAGTGGAGCTCAGAGGAGACACGCAGGGTCTTTTAGACCCTGCATGTCTCATTAACCACTTGAGCCCCAGCCACTGCATCAAAACGTTTGCAGGGCGGCACGGCTGCGCAAAACCACGTTTTAAAACGTGGTTTTGCAAAACAGGTAGGGGGCGCGCGCCCGCCCTACCTGTCCAGTGGTGTCAGCAGCAGGTCTCAGCCGCCGGGTCACGGCCGGTTATTACCGGCCGTTTCCCGGCGATTAGCGGCAATCGCTGACAGAGAGCAGGGCTGCATTGTTTACACACAGCCCTGCTCTCTGTCAGTTGCCTGTCAGCTCCTGACAAGCTGATCGGGACAGAAGAGTTTATCTGTCCCGATCAGCGTGTCTCCCTGCAGTACACACCCCTGCCCCCTAGTAAAACACTCCTCTCACACAGTTAACCCTTTCAGTGAAAAAAAAATGTTAACTCCTTCCTCCCCAGTGCCATTAGTACAGTATCAATGGGTTTTTTTTTTACACTGATCACTGTATTGGTGTCACTGGGGATGTCAGTGACCCCAAGTCAGTTCCCCCCCCCCGTGTCAAAATGTCCGCCGCAGTCCTGCTATAAGTCGCTGATCGCCGCCATTATTAGTAAAAAAAAAATTAAAAATCCCAGTATCTTTCCCGCCATTTGTAAACGCTATAACTTTCATGTAAATCAATTAATTTACACATATTGGTATTTTTTTTAGCAAAGACATGTCGCAGAATGCATTTTGGACGAAATTTGTGACAAAATTTGATTTTTTATTTTTTTACTGGACATATTTTATAGCAAAAAGTCCAAAATATTGTTTTTTTTTCTCAAAATTGTCAGCCTTTTTTTTTATAGCACAAAAAATTAAAAACGCACAGGCGATCAAATACCACCGAAGAAAGCTCAGTTTGTGGGAAAAAACGTAAATTTAATTTGGGTGCAGTGTTGCATGACCGCGCAATTGTCAGTTAAAGTAACGCAGCGCCGTAACACAAACCTCTTCTGTAACTGCTTCCTGACCACCCTACAGCAGAAATACTGCTACAGGGCGGCATGGGTATGCAAAATCACACACACATATATATATATATATATATATATATATATATATATATATATATACGTGAGTCGCGTTCCTGTGGTTTTCACACCCCTCCCAGAGGGGTAGCGTCAGATTGCCAGTCAGTACACCAGTCATCACATTTAGCCCCTTGATTGCCAGGAACACGCTCATGCACAATAAACCTCCATTGCTAATATAGTGTTTGAATGGGTCAATATCTTTGATCAGATCAGCACTATACCAGCGTTCACATTAGTATAGCGTCCTCAAAAATGCAGCGTTAGCGGGATCAGCACCGGCTTCTGCCAGCACCTGCGTTTAGCCCCTACGCTTACCCCCCCTTCTCCCCCAGCAAGTGCAGTGTCAGTAGGTCACTGTCACTTGATACATTGCACACAAAACCGCAGTGTTCGCAGAATCAGGCCTGATCTCTGTTAGCACTTGCCAGTAAATTTTGATGACTCTCATGCAGCACAGTACCAGTACTAGTGCCGCTCTACCTTTGGTGAACTGGCGAGTACCAGCGGTCTAGTACATCTTGGTCTTTCACATACCTCCTTGATTTTTGGAGCTGTTTTTCACGGAATATCTGTATGCGTTGATTGTGGATCAAAGCAATTTATATGCACAACAATTTATCGCCGCCAACCCAAATTCAAACCTTGCCAGACCATTCACATGGAAACTCATTACCGTTTTCAAATTTACATTTTTTTTGGGTCTAACCCTCAACATGGGCATTACTAAAAGAAATGAATTGCGGTTGTATTGGTCCGCAGACCCGATTCATCATATGCCCGTGTTCTCTGCTGCCATGGCCAGCATAGATATGAGACTATAATGTGTTTTATGCATTTCAGCGACAATACTCTCTGTCATCCTTGGGGTGACCCTGAATTTGACCAGCTCCACAAAATTCAGCCCCTCGCAAATCACCTTAACCTAAAATTTGCAGATGTCTATACTCCCCAGCAAATCATCTGCGTTGAGGAGTCCCTCATTAATTTTTCTGACCGCCTTGCATTCAAACATTTTCTCACCTGCAAGCGTGCCAGATATGGGGTCAAGATGTAGAAGACCTGTGAGAGGACAACAGGCTATACTTATAAGTTTTGGATTTACGAGGGAAAAGATAGTCACGTAGAGCCCCCCCGGATGCCCAGACTACATGGGGAGCAGTGGCAAGATAGTTTGGGACTTGGTGTCATCATTTGTCCATATGGAATACCACTTATACGTGGACAATTTTTATTCAATCTTGGAACTGGCACTTGTGGCAAAGTGTGACCTAATGTGTGCCCACCATTAGATGTGGGTGGATGCAGGGTGGTATATTCGAATGGTGGGCATACTACACACTTTTTCTGGCAGAGATTTCTTCTCATTTTTTCATTCATTCCACAGGCTGCATACAAAAAAAAAAAGAACATGGCATATATAACCAACAAGGACCGGCGATGTACTGGTACATCACTGGATTTGAATGGTTATACCAGGATGATGCCTACAGCTGCAGGCATCATCCTGGTATCATTTTTTTCAGCCGGCGATCGGCTTTCATGTAAAAGCAATCCTAGTGGCTAATTAGCTGCAAGATTGCTTTTACAAGCAGTGGGAGATGATGTCCCCCCTCCCCTGCTGCCTTCCATGGCCTTCTCGGGCAGCCCCGTGCCATCAGGGGAACCTGAGAATGCAGCCGGTGTTTCTGCTAGCTAACCATAGAGCTGATTGGAGACCAGAATGGTGCCAACATCTCTATAGTCTAAGAATTCGGAAGCTACAAGCATTTAATCACTTCAGTTTCGCAGGATATAAACAGCGTCATTTGTAAATTGGGAAAGCATCTGATCACACCGATTTTGGTTTGATTAGATAGTGTAAGGGCAGAGGAGATATCTAGAGTCTGATAGACCCCAGATTTCTCAAAAAAGAATATATGACAATGCCCATTGAAGTTATAGGAGTTATTTGCATTCCCTGTTATAGCATTAAAAGTGATAAAAAAAAAAAAAAAATGAAAGGTACAATGTAAAAAAAAAATCAAAATAACTAAAAAAATAAATAAATTGCCCCTCCCATGCGCGCACACCTGTGTGCACAAGCCTTGACCCTGTGCCGTTATGTAAACAGGGGTTGCACCATGCATGTGAGGTATTGCTGTGAACATTAGATCAAGGGCAGTAATTCTAACACTAGACCTCCTCTGTAAATCTAAAATGGTAGCTTTTAAAAGCTTTTAAAGCTTTGCCTATGGATATTAAAAATGTTTGCAGTTTGTCGCCATTGCACGGGGCATGCGCAGTTTTAAAGCATGTCATGTTTGGTATCTATTTACTCGGCATACCATTATCTTTTATATTTTACCAAAGAATTGGCCAAAATATTGTGTTTTTGTGCATTAAAAGTAAAAAATGTGTATTTTTAAAAAACAAAACGCTGTGCGAGTACTATGTGCCATAAAACATTGTAGTACCCACCATTTTATTCACTAGGGTGTCTGCTTTAAAAAAATATATAATGTTTGGGGGTTTAAATTAATTTCCTAGCAAAAAATACTGATTTTTTTCATGTGAACAAAAAGGCTTGGTCTTCAGGTGGTTAGAAGAGTGAATGATGTGTGGCATAAACTTCTAATGCTGGGCATAAAACGCCCCCACCCCCCAAAACAACCCCTTTTTGGAAAGTAGTCACCCCAAACTATTTGCTGAGAGGAATGTTGATTCAATAGAAGAATTTATTTTTTTACCACAAGTTTTTGGAAAATGACAAAAATAAATATATATATTTTTTTTTACACAAAATTGTCACTTAAATGATTTACTGCTCACACATGCCATGTATATATGTGGAATTACTCCCCAAAATATATTTTGCTACTTCTCCCAAGTATGGGGGTACCACATGTGAGAGACTTTTTGGCAGTCTAGCCAAGTACAGGACCCCAAAATCCAATAAGCACCTTCAGGCTTTTAAAGGGCTTTATTTCCTCATTACACTTCCAGACTACCTATCACAGTTTCGGAGGCCCTGAAATGCCAGGATAGCACCTAACTCCCCCAAATTACCCCTTTTTGGAAAGTAGACGCCCCAAGGAATTTGATAAAAAGCACGGTAAGTATTTTGCAGATCTCATTTGTTGCCACAAGTTTTTGGAAAATGAAGAAAAAAACAAAAACATATTTTTTCTATTTTTTTTATATTTCAAAAGCTTGTGAGAAAAAATGAGATCTGCAAAATACTCACCATGCCTCTTTTTAAATTACTTGGGGTGTCTACTTTCCAGAAAGGGGTCATTTGGGGGGGTTTGGGGCTATCCTGGCATGTTTGGGCCTTTGAAACTGTGATAGGTAGTGAGGAAGTGTAATGAGGAAGTTACGCACCTTCAGGCTTTCAAAGTGGTCATTGGATTTCAGGCTCCTGTATGTGGCTAGGCTCCCAAAATGTCTCACACATGTGGTATCCCCATACTCAGTAGAAGTAGCAGAATGTATTTTGGGGTGTAATTCCATATATACCCATGGCTTGTGCGAGAAATAAATCATTTAAATGACAACTTTGTGTAAAAAAAAAAAAAGTTTTTGTCATTTTCCAGAAACGTGTGGAAAAAAAATAAATCTTCCATGGACTCAATATGCCTCTCAGCAGATAGCTTAGGGTGTCTAATTTCCGAAAAGGGGTCATTTGAGGGTGTTTGTACTATCCTGGTATTTTAGCACCTCAAGAAATGTGATGGGCAGTCAGAAAGTAAAAGCTGTGTAAATTCCATTATCTATACCGTAGTTTGTAGACGCTATAATTTTCACACAAAGCAATCAATATACACTTATTGGGATTTTTTTAACCAAAAACGTAGCAGAATACATTTTGGCCTAAATTTATGACAAAATTTTATTTTTTTTAGATATTTTTTATGACCAAAATGAGAAAATATTGTTTTTTTTCAAAAAAATTTTTTTACCTTCAAAATGTTTTCTGGTTATAGCGCCACAAATAAAAAGTGCACAGGTGATCAAATACCACCAAAAGAATGCTCTATCTGCGTTAAAAAAAGGACATAAATGTAATTTATGTACCGTATTGCATGACCGCGCAATTGTCCGTTAAACTAGCGCAGCGCTGTATAGCAAAAAAATGGCGTAAATTGCAGTATCTATACCATAGTTTGTAGACGCTATAACTTTCATATAAAGAAATCAATATACACTAATTGGGATTTTTTTTTACCAAAAACATGTAGCAGAATACATTTTGGCCTAAATTTATAACTAACTTTGAGTTTACTATATATTTTTTATAGCTGAAAGTAAAAAAATTATTTTTCTTCAAAATATTTGGTCTTTTTTTGTTTATAGCGTGAAAAATAAAAAGTGCACAGGTGATCAAATACCACTGAAAGAAAGCTCTATTTGTGTGAAAAAAAGGACATAAATTTTATTTAGGTGCAGCATTGCATGACCACACAATTATCAGTTGAATTAGTGCAGTGCCGAGTAGCAAAAAGAGGCCTGGTCATTAACCAATTCAATACCGTGCAATTTTACACCTTCCTGCCCAGGCCATTTTTCAGGTTTCAGCACTCTCACACTTTGAATGACAATTGCGCGGTCATACAACATTGTACCCAAACTAAAATTTTATCATTTTCTTCACACAACTAGAGCTTACTTTTGGTGGTATTTAATCATCGCTGGGGTTTTTATTTTTTGCTAAATTAACAAAAAAGACTGAAAATTTTGAAAAAAAACCCACGTTTTTCTTTGTTTCTGTTATAAAAGTTTGCAAATAAATAATTGTTCTTCATAAATTTAGGCCGAGATGCATTCTGCTACATGTCTTTGGTGAAAATAACCCAAATTAGGATGTATTTTTTAGTTTGTAGGAAAGTTATAGAGTTCACAAACTATGGTATAGATCTGAATATTGATCAATCCTGAAGTACTGACAGCCAATCTAATTTCTTGAGGTCCAAGAATGTCAGAACAGTACAGATATCCCCCAAATTACCCCTTTTAGACAGTCCGACATACTTCATAAGAGGCATGGCGAGTTTTTTGAAGTTGTATTTTTTTTGTTATAATTTTTCGGAAAATGAAAAAATAAAAAAAAATGTTTTCACTATTTTTTTTTTTACATACTGTCACCAGTGCAGTACAGCGTCATCATATAACTGGCATGGCGGTGACCAGGGACACCGACTGGTGACAGTGTGAAAAAAAAATATATATATATATATATATTTTTTTTTTTAATTTAAAATTTTTTATTAAATTTATTTTCTTTTTTTAAGATTTTTTTTTCATATTTCACTATGTCCAAAGTAGTATAATGTTACCATAGTAACATTGTACTACTTTGGGGAAGTGATCAGTATTTCTTTTTTTTTTTATAGACAATTTGCTTATAGCAAAGAATTACTTTGCTATAAGCAAGCATTTACCTGAATGACATTGATTCATTCAGGGTTTTTTTTTTTGTGCATAGCTGTGATTTGGCCACAGCTAATCACATGACATGTGCATGTGATTAGCTGTGACCATTCACAGATAGACACTAGTATACAATGGATGGCATGAATGAAGCCATCCATTGTATACAACTGTCATGTGTCACATGGTACCGGCAACAGGGGCCGGTACTCAGATCTGTCATCGGCCGTGTCCGAGGTACACGGCCGGTGACAGATCGCGCCACTGTGCGGCTCTGCAAGCGTGCGAACTGCGCATGTGCGGGAGGACGCCATATGGCGGCCTCCCGGAAAGCTAATACATTTTTGCGGACGCCATTTGGCCATAGGCCGGGCGTCAAATGGTTAAGGGGGGTAAATCCTCAGGAGCTCAAGTGGTTAAAGAAAACCTGAAAAATCATCACATAGGGTGCTTTGTGTCCCTTACGTGATGAAAAAAAAAAATTTAGGTAAAAAGTTTTGTTTTTGTTTTTCCAGAAATAAAGTTACACCCAAGCACATAACACCCCCCCCCCCAAAAAAACGTTGAGGCCCCCCCACACGCAAACACACATGCACGTACAAATGTAAACGCAAGTGTTGGGGTCGCCTATGCATGCAAATCTCGATTGAGATACACATGTTACATATCGCTTTTGAAGCATTGCCTATAGAAAATATAGGCTACTGAAGTTTGTCACCATTTCACAGGCGCACACAAATTTAAGGTTTGACTTGTTGGATATCTATTTCAGGGGTGTGGAAACTTATGAAAAAAACTAGTTGTCCAGGGATTAAATTGGTGTCTCAATCTACTTGTCCCTCATGACAATCTACTTGTCCTGATAAGAAAAAATAAATTTTAACCAAAACCATATTTAAATCGGAGGTGCTTTATGGAATGTCTGGGGCTTTTAAAAATGAAAGGGGCTTAACGGCGATTTAAAAGTTTAATATTTTTAACATTGCGCTGTTTATCTCCTCCTCCCCTCCTTGCCTGTCTCCAGCAGTGCACCCAGGGACTAGCAGGGAGAGGAGAGACCTTGCAGTGTAATGAGCACCGATTGGCTGCTCTTCTGGAAAGGGGAGTGCCGGGCTTATCCTTTATCCTTTTTGCTGCCAGAGCCATTTTTGCATTTGTGCACACATTTAAAAAATAATTTAAGGCTTGAAGATTACACAAAACTCCAAAACATGATATATTTTCTGAAAGCAGAGACCCTAGAGGAAAAATTGCGGTAGTTCCAATGTTTTATGTCACACGATTTTATCACAAAGTAAAAAATACACTTAAGTTAAAAGTGTAATTAGCAATAAAAAATCTAATTTTTTGTAAAATATAAAAGACGGTGCCAAACCTTAAATTTGCATGCGCTCGTGAAATGGCAACAAACTTTAGTACCCTGTATTTTATATAGGTAATGCTTTTAAAGCCTCTTATAGGTCATCATTTTAGCATTACGGAGGAGGTCTGGTGCTAGAATTATTACTTTCATTCTGGCATGCTCAGCGCAACATGTGCATTGCAATAGTCGTTTTCATGTGTGGTTGGGGGGGCCTTGAAAAATCTGGGGGGGGGGGGGGTTATATGCTTGGTTGTAACTTACATTTTTTTTTTTTAAATATATATATATTTTTTACTTAACTTTTATTTTTTATCACATAGGTGACAAAAAGTCCCCTATGGGATGATATTTTGGTAACACATTCTCTTTTTTGAGACATCCAGGGTCTAACAAACCCTGCATGTCTCCCCTGTGCTCTGAATGTAATGCAGTGCACATCGCACTGCATTACATTCTTTCCCCGCCTCGATGACCGGAAATATGTCAATGGAACCCGGATCAATATCCGCATACCAACATACTGCTGGCACCCACTGTCCGGTCTCGGGCCCGCAGATGGGCAAGCGGAGCTTGGGATATATAGCGGGCAGGGGGGTGGTGGCTCGCACTGTGGGCTGTGTGGAAGCAATTGGGCGGCAGCGCTGCCGCCTAAATGCTTCCACCTGACAGATGAGCCCGCTGCTTGTCTGCAGCAGGGCTAAAGATAGAAAAAAAACTACCTTCCCCACGCCCAGAACGAGTGCCCGATGCCAGTGTGTCAAGTACAACATTTTGGTCTTACAGGGTGGGAAAACTGATTATTATGTCCTGTTCTGGACAATGAAAGGAGAAGCAGAGTGATTAGTTAATTTCAATACTCTCTCGTCCAATCAGTATGCACCTTAATAGCACATGAGCACTACAGAACACTTGATTGTCTCTCTGTCCAGTGCCTCTCTCTCCTAATCTGAGCTGTACAGAAACTGCAAGAAGCTGATACCAAGTTTGTTTGTTGAAATAGATGGACCTGTGTCTTTTTTCAGCCAAACTAACTATGTAGCTATGTAAATCCAGGCACTTACAGTGCGTGCAGAAAAAAAATAGTTTCAAAACAGAAAACAAGAAATATAGAAAAATCAAGCTGCTGCCCATTACAGTCAATTAGGTTTCATCTTTCACTGGGAAAATTATAATTTCATATATCAGCCCTTCTGTGACATGTTTCTGACCAATATGGTTCACTTGGTTTTATCCCTGTCTACTATTCCGTCTTTTAATGTAGATTTTTTTTTTCATTTTGTGAGGTTTAGTATCAGAGCATTTTTTAAGCTAGATATGGAAATCATGACTATGAATACCACATCTATTTAATAATTTAGCTACTATTCATTTCAGTGAACTGTAACATAGGCTAAAATGAAATTGTACAAAAAGAAGACATTTTTGTTCTATCTAGAAGCCATGCCAAGTATTTTTTTTTCTTTTTTTGCCAGTGGTTCACTTTATGTTTTAAAGAGCTTATAATTGAAATTGTGCATTAAAATAGATGAGTTGAGTCATTTGTGTCAGAGGTTTCAGAATCCAAATCTCCTGTCAACATTGTCTTTTGAGGTTTCTTTTTTTCTCCTCTGTTTTCTATATTTTTTTTTCTCAATTTAGTGTTCAGGAAATGCCACTGTGCTTTTTTTTTTATTTGAATTGTTTGATTAACCCTTTCTTTCTTACTGAAGCCTAGATATTCAGGGCAAATGTATCAATGTCTGTTAACTTTACAGTAATCCTGTAACATCTTAGGCTATAAATTAGCGACATAGTACAAAACTTTTATATGGCGATGGTACCAATACCATAAATAGTGATAGAGATCTAACTGTGTATGCCAACATCCCAAACTATATAAACAAAAATAATAAAGCCAGGCAAACCATATTACAGTACTTATATATAAATATTTATTGATGTTCACTAAAATCATATAATCAAGTTAATAAAATACATGGTGTCATGGCTGATTACATAGAACTATACAGATACTATACATTCAACAGATGTACCCTTTCCTCTCAACCTGGGCAAGTTACAATAATCTTTCCATTATTAACTTGAGCAGTAGGACTCCGATGATGGGAAATACACTACACATTTTGACTGTGTTCTAGGGGTTGAAGGGTAGATCATGTCTATATTATTATTATTATACAGGATTTATATACCGCCAACAGTTTGCTCAGCACTTTACAATATAACAACAGTTCAATACAAGAGAGTTAGAAGGACCCTGCTCCTTGGAGCTTACATTCTAAGAGGGAGGGGCTAGTGGTACAAAAGGTAATAACTGTGGGGTATGGACTGGTAGGAGGAATAGCAGATTCCAATATTAGTTGAGGACAGGATAGGCTTCCCTGAAGAGAGAGGTTTTTAGAGATCGCCTAAAAGTGAGCAGAGTAGGCGATAGTCTGATAAATTGGGGTAGAGCGTTCCAGAGGATGGTGGAAGCTCTGGAGAAGTCCTGGAGATGAGCATGGGAGGAGCAGACAAGGGAGCTAGAGAGCAGGAAGTTGTGCGAGGAGCAGAGAGTAAGGTTTGGGTGATATTTGGAGACAAGATTGGTATTGTAATTTGGGGCAGAGTTATAAATGGCTTTATATGTTATTGTTAATGTTTTGAATTGTATCCATTGAGCAATGGGAAGCCAGTGGAGGGATTGGCAGAGAGGGGTGGCAGATATGGAACGATTAGTAAGGTGGATGAGTCTGGCAGCAGCATTTATGATAGACTGAAGAGGGGATAGCCTGCGGTGAGGTAGGTTATGCACATCCACCAACCACGGTCACGGGTGTTTTATACATTGGACTACGTGGTGTTTCAACACCAATTTGGACATTTGCTCACTTGTTTTCAATTTATACATTTTTTCCTAGTGTCATGCGTTTATTATTTTTTATGTGCATTTATTTTATATAGTGTGACACAGGTATCAACACTATTACGTTCGTGGTCACGTGTCTGTTTTGTTTACACAATTTTGTGTTTGAGCCTACATTGCATGAGGGAATGTATTTGGGGATTGTTATTGGAGAGGTCTGTGTTTTTTCTGTTTTATGTGTTTTGTTCATTTGTTTTCAGTCCTTATTTTGAACAGAGTTTTATACACTAGTCCCATTTGTATGTTCACCATCACTTTCAGATCCTAATTAGGATCAATTCACACACACTATATTGTGTGGACACTTTTTCATCATCACCTTGTGGATTGATATTCACTTTCTTCACGTAATAGATCCCTGAAGGATCAAGTGACTTTTGGACACCACAATAGTAGTGTTTGAAGTTTATGTGGATCAAGTCGCAGAGATAACACATTGTTTTTATATTTCATTTTTTATATTTTGAATTTTCACTTATATTCATCTTGGAGTTCTTGCTATGTTATTCACGTATGTATGGATCATTTATTATAGATAGCGCTACATCATTTATTGTGTATTCTGCGGTGAGGTAGGCCAATGAGGAGGGAGTTCCAATAGTCAAGGTGAGAGATAACCAGGGAGTGAATAAGTTGCTTAGTAGTTTGAGGTTAAGAACAGGCGTATCTTGGAGATGTTGCAGAGGTGAAGTCTACAAGATTTGGACAGCGATTGGATTTGGGACTGAAAGGACAGATGGGAGTCTAGGATTACACCTAGCACCTTAGCATGAGGGGAGGGACTGATGGTTGTGTTATTGATCTTGATGGAGAAGTCAGGGGAGGGGTTACAGGCTGGAGGGAATAGTATGAGCTCAATTTTAGAAAGATTGAGTTTGAGGAAGTGGAGTGACATCCATGCCGTTATGTCACTTAGTAGGTTAGTAACGCGAGAGGAGACTGAAGGAGTGAGGTGAGGAGTAGAAAGATAAATTTGTGTGTCATCAGCATAGAGATGGTACTTAAAGCCATTGGAGTTTATCAAGTGACCAACGGAGGAGGTGTAGATGGAGAAGAGATGGGGCCCGAGGACAGAATCTTGAGGGACTCCCTACAGAAAGAGGGAGTGGAGAGGAGGAGCCAGAGTTATAGGTAGCGCTGAAGGAGCATTGTGATAGGTCGGAGGAGAATCTGGAGAGAGCAGAGTCTCTGAGACCAAGAGAGTGGAGTTTTTGGAGAAGGAGGGGATGGTCAACCGTATCAAAAGCCGCAGAGATGTCAAGTAGTAAGTGTAGGGAGTAGTGGCCATTGGTTTTAGCAGTTAGTAGATCATTAGTGAGTTTTAGTAGGGCAGTTTCAGTGTAGTGTAGTGAGCAAAAGCCAGACAGTAAAGGGTCAAGAAGGTTGTTGTCAGCGACTGTGTAGACTAAGCGTTCTAAGAGTTTTGAGGTAAACGGGAGCAGGGAGATGGGTCTTACGTTGTTCGGGTTGGTGGGGTCCAGGGAGGACTTTTTAAGTATGGGAGTGACGTGTGCATGCTTTAGAGGGGTGGGGAAGGCACCGTTAGAGAGTGAGAGATTGAAGATGTGAGTGAGGGAGCATAATATAGAAGAAGAGGGTGACCGTAGTAGTTGTGAGGGGACAGGATACAGGGGGCAGGTAGTGAGATGGGCTTCTGAGAAAACCTTAGTGACCTCTTCAGTAGTAGCAAGGTCAAAGGAGGAAAGTGTTGAGGGGAGGTTTAGTATAAGGTATGCTAAGTGGGATGGATGTCTGTGCAGTAGAGATGCCCCTACGAATTGCATCAATCTTGTTTTTGAAATGATTTGCAATCTCGTAAGCAGTGAGTGAGGTACTGGGTGGAGGTGGAGAAAGTAGAGAGTTAAAAGTAGAGAAGAGACAACGAGGACTGGATAACAAGCTATTGATGAGAGTGACAAAGTAGGCTTGTTTAGCAGCATGGAGGGAGGAATTGTATGTTAAGAAAGCAGATTTATATAGAGTGAAAACTTGCTGAGATTTGGATTTACGCCACAATCGGTCCAGCGCACGACTATATCGCTTAAGATTTCTGGTGTCATCAGTCTGCCACGGTTGTAATGGTCAGGGCCTGATACTTTGTGTAGTTAGGGGAGCAAATGAGTCTAATGTGGATGAAAGTGAACTGTTGTAGACAGCAGTGGCCAGGTCAGGGTAGGACAGAGGAAAAAATTCTGTCATAGAGTTGCAGAGTGTAAAAGAGAAGGGTTAAAGTTGTGAAGGTTTCTGCGGGTAATTGCTGCTTGGAGGGATAGGTGTTTGAAGACGAGGACACTGTGAAGGTGATGAGATTGTGATCAGAGAGAGGAAAGGGGGTGTTTGTGAGGTTATAGGGAGTGCAACAATGAGAGAAAACAAGGTCTAATGTATTCCCATCAGAGTGAGTGGAGGACTGTGTCCATTGTATGAAGTCAAAAGATGGGGTTAGAGTTCGGATGTAGCTGGGTTGTTCACATTAATGGGGATGTTAAAGTCTCCAAGAATGATAGTTGGTTTTTCCGAGGAGAGAAAGTAGGGTAGCCAGGCAGAGAAGTATTAAGAAAGCGAGACACCTGTCCAGGAGGCCGATAGATCACTGCAATCCTCAGAAAAATGGGAGAAAACAGCCGAATGCAGCCAGTCTCGAAAGAACAGAAGGACAGAGAGGGAGGGTTAAGGAGGACTTGAAAGATGCTCAGTGGGGATAGAAGCAAAACAACTCCACCACCTTTCCGACCACTTGGTCTGTGTGAGTGGGTCCAGAGAAGGCCTCCATTGGAAAGTGCTGTAAGAGAAGAAGAATCTGCTGCTTGAAGCCAGGTTTCTGTAATTGCTAGTAGATTAAGGGAGCGGGAGACAAAAAGGTCATGGACAGAGGTGAGCTTATTACAGTCAGAGTGGGCATTCCAGAGTGCACATGAAAAAAGGGAGGGTGGTTTTTAGGAGCATGGGGATAGAGATTAAATTGAGTGGATTGCGGCTATTCCCAGAGAAAAGAGGGTGCCTGGTGGGGGGGTGAGATAGTGGAGGGCCAGAGTTTGGGTGATATCCCTAGAGATTAGGAGAAGGAGGGGGAGGAAAGTAAGGTGGTAGTGGGATGTACAGTTGTGTTCAAAATAATAGCAGTGTGTTGAAAAAATCCTTCTAATAGCTTTTCTTTCCATACACACAAATGCATTGGGAACACTACACATTTTATTCCAAATCAAAACATGAAGAAAAATATATAAAATTTGTGTTGTTCCTCAAGAAAAGTGAATATTAGACTGTTCAAAAAAATAGCAGTGTTTGTATTCTTCTTTACAAACTCAAACATTCACTATATAAACTGAAAAAAAATGTAAGATTTTGCTTTCCTTTGAATCACTTAATTAATATTTAGTTGTATAACCACTGTTTCTGAGTACTGCTGTACATCTGTGTTGCATGGAGTCAACCAAGTTCTGGCACCTGTGAACAGGTATTCCAGCCCAGGATGATTGGACTACATTCCACAGTTCTTCTCTATGTTTTAGTTTTGCCTCAGAAACTGCATTTTTGATGTCACCCCACAAGTTTTCTATTGGATTAAGATCCAGGGATTGGGCTGGCCACTCCATAACATCAATCTTGTTGGTCTGGAACCAAGATGTTGCACGTTTACTGGTGTGTTTGGGGTCGTTGTCTTGTTGGAACACCCATTTCAAGGGCATTTCCTCTTCAGCATAAGGCAGCATGACCTCTGCAAGTATTTTGATGTATTCAAACTGATCCATGATCCCTGGTATGCTTTAAATAGGCCCAACACTGTAGTATGAGAAACATCCCCATATCATGATGATTCCGCAACCATGCTTCACTGTCTTCACAGTGTACTGTGGCTTGAATTCAGTGTTTGGGGGTCGTCTGACAAACTGTCTCCGGCCACTAGACCCAAAAAGAACAATCTTACTTTCATCAGTCCACAAAATGTTGC
The DNA here is from genome assembly GCF_062004578.1 of Staurois parvus. NCBI lineage: Eukaryota > Metazoa > Chordata > Amphibia > Anura > Ranidae > Staurois > Staurois parvus. The sequence continues at coordinate 4,082,669 of NW_028318295.1, forward strand.
GCCATTTCTCTTTAGGCCAGTCAGTGTGCTCTTTGACAAATTGTAACCTCTTCAGCACGTCTTTTTTTCAACAGTGGGACTTTGCGAGGGCTTCTTGCAGATAGCTTGGCTTCACATAGGGGTCTTCTAATTGTAACAGTACTCACAGGTAACTTTAGAGCTTCTTTGATCTTCCTGGAGCTGATTGTTGGCTGAGTCCTTGCCATTTTGGCTATTCTATCCATTCGAATGGTAGTTTTTCACTTTCTTTCACGTCTTTCAGGTTTTGGTTGCCATTTTAAAGCATTTGCGATCATTGTAGCTGAGCAGCCTATCATTTTCTGCACTTCTTTATATGTTTTCCCCTCTCCAATCAACTTTTTAATCAAGGTACGCTGTTCTTCTGAACAATGTCTTGAACGACCCATTTTCCTCAGAATTTCAGAAAGAAATGCAATGTAACCAGCATATACAACCTTTGCTGCCTTCCTTCCTAAAATAAGGGCAATAATTGCCACCTGTTTTTCAAAGAATGAATGACCTCACTAATAGAACTCCACACTGCTATTATTTTGAACATGCCCCTTTCAATTAGTGATTCAATTACTCAGAATCAGCAGCATGCATGTCATGACTGTTGGGTCTGTTGGATTTCTATTACTCTACTACACCTGCTAGTAAATTATTTGCCATGTAGAAATATCATTTACATATACCAAAAACAGTGATTGATCAGGTTAGTGATGTATGACTGCTATTATTTTGAACACAACTGTATATGAGTGCACATGCCTTCCTGTCCTGGTGTTTGGGTCAGCAGGTGAGTAAAGTATCAGCAGGAGGTGATGAGAGCAGTAGTAGGGAGATGGTAGAAGTGAGGGTGAGATGTATAAGCTTTGGGGTGGAGCAGAGAGGAAAATAAATTAGATTTTGGGAACACAGGATAGTAATATGAAAAGGAGGAGTAGAGGGGGCATATTAAAAGGTAGGTAGAGTGGGACTCAGACTTGTAGGAGATGTTTCCCAGGGTGTTTGCTTGCAGTCCATCCAGCATGCAGTAAACTTCTTTGTTGTTTCTTCCTGCTGCTTGAGTTATCCTGCTTTAGTTCAACTGCTGTGTCCAACTGTTGCTTCACACTGCAGCAGAAAACACACTCGCGCAGAAAACTGTACCCCCGTCTACAACTGTGCCCCCCGTCTGTGACCTCCCCCATGAGCTGGTCTAAATTTATAGGGAGATGGTCAAATGAGCAACTCTTCTCCACCCGAGTTAGGAACTGATAACGATCACATGACTTGGGGGATGTTGCTCAAATACAGACCAGCCACAGACACAGGCCAAAGTCATAAAAGATTCTCTGATCACAGAATGGCAAAGGAGGTGAGAATCAATCACCACAAACAGACAAAAAGATATAAGTTTTGCAAAAAGTCAGTGTGTTGCAGACACACAGTTTAGGGTGGAGATGAAACAGCAGCATTTACATTAAGCTAGCAGAAAGTCAATGCGTTGTAGACACACAGACATATCAGCATCAATCCATAGAAATTACAAAACCAAGGATTACCTTTCAGAATTCCATTCAGTTTTGTATATGTACTTTATATATTTACAGCAAGCACTTCAAGATACTGTAAGCTTCCTCAAGTTGAGAGAAAATGGTCCATCTGTTGAATGTATAGTATTTGTATACTTTTATGTAATCGGCGGTGACCTCAAGTATTTTCTGGACTTGACTATATGATTTTAGTGAATATCAATAAATATAAATATTTTATATATAAGTGCTGTAATATGGTATGCATGTAAAGTGCCATGGGAGTTGGTGTTGTTGTTTTGGTACAAACACCAGACTATGGGCTGCTGTCTAGCACAACTTTAATTTTAAAAGTAAAAATGATGCACACCCCCTCCCCCAGGTCATGGAAATCCCCTAAGATTCCATTCAACATATTAAAGACCAGGTTATCATGGATCATGCTTAATGTCTTTCGGCGATTTTGAACAATAAGCTTGTCTTCTTTGGCAAAATCTGGGATCCCTGGATTAACTACCTCTCGGATGTCTTAAGAGATGTGTATGACAACATATCTTTTGACAGGACAAAGTTCTTTCTTTTCTTTTCCCTCTTTACGGTCATTTTTCCCCTTAGTTTTCTACATATTGCTTCACCTATAAGGCCCTTGGGCCAATTGTTATGATGCAATGTGGAATACATGACAAATACAGTGAAGGAAATAAGTATTTGATCCCCTGCTGATTTTGAACGTTTGCCCACTCACAAAGAAATGATCAGTCTACAAATCGAATGGTAGGTGTATTGTAACACAGAGACAGAATAGCAACAACTCAAAAAATTCAAATGAAATGCATGTCTAACAAATTATTCACTGATTTGCATGTTCATGAGTGAAATAAGTATTTGATCCCCTGTTATTCAGCAGGATTTCTGGCTATCAGGTGTCTTTCATACTAGTAACAAGCTGAGATTAGAAGCAGTCTCTTAAAGGGAGTGCAGCTAATCTCATTTTGTTACCTGTATAAAAGACACCTGTCCACAGGAGCAATCAAACAATCAGATTTCAAACTCTCCACCATGGCAAAGACCAAAGAACTGTCCAAGGATGTCAGGGACAAGATTGTAGACCTACACAAGGCTGGACTGGGCTACAAAAGTATCTCCAAGCAGATTGATGAGAAGGTGACAACAGTTAGTGCAATCATTTGCAAATGGAAGAAACACAAAACAACTGTCAGTCTCCCTAGGACTGGTGCACCATACAAGATCTCACCTCGTGGAGTGTCAATGCTCATGAGAACAGTGAGGAGTCATCCCAGAACTACACGTGAGGATCTTGTCAATGATCTTCAGGCAGCTGGGACCACAGTCACCAAGAAAACAATTGGTAACACACTACACCGACAAGGATTGAAATCCTGCAGTGCCCGTAGGGTCCCTCTGCTCAAGAAAGCACATGTCCAGGCCTGTCTGAACTTTGCCACTGGACATCTGAATGATGCAGAGGAGGACTGGTTGAAAGTGTTGTGGTCAGATGAGACCAAAATCGAGCTCTTTGGCATCAACTCAACTCGCTGTGTTTGGAGGAGGAATGCTGCCTATGACCCCAAAAACACCATCCCAACTGTCAAACATGGTGATGGAAACATTCTGCTTTGGGGGTGTTTTTCTGCTAAGGGGACAGGACAACTGCACCGTATCAAAGAGATGATGGATGGGGCAATGTACCGTCAAATCTTGGGTGAGGACCTTCTTCCCTCAGCCAGGGCATTGAAAATGGGTCGTGGATGGGTGTTTCAACATGACAATGATCCAAAACACACTGCCAAGGCAACAAAGTAGTGGCTCAAGAAGAAGCACATTAAGGCCTAGCCAGTCTCCAGACCTTAATCCGATTGCAAATCTGTGGAGGGAGCTGAAAGTTCAAGTTGCCAAATGTCAGCCACCAAACCTTAATGACTTGGAGAGGATCTGCCAAGAGGAGTGGGCCAACATCCCTCCTGAGATGTGTGCAAACCTGGTGGCCAACTACAGGAAACGTCTGACCTCTGTGATTGCCAACAAGGGATTTGCCACCAAGTACTAGGTAAGTCATGTTTTGTGAAGGCGATCAAATACTAATTTCCCTCATGAACATGCAAATCTGTGCATAATTTGTTAGACATGCATTTCTTTTGAATTTTTTGTTGCTATTCGGACTCTGTGTTACAATACACCTACCATTTGATTTTTAGACTGATCATTTATTTGTGAGTGGGCAAACATTCAAAATCAGCAGGGGATCAAATACTTATCTACTTCACGGTATATGCCTTCACTTTTTTGGTGTGAAGCCGATCTGCAATCACATTAGAAGTCTGTCATACTCTGCCCTACACCCACTAAATATATAACGTGTGGAAGGTATTACTCCAGCAACATTTCAGTATCGCCCAATGCCCTCCCTATACTGGTGACATCAATGGAAGGGTGGAGTAAAATTGGGTCTGTGCTTCCACAATCTCATTGTTTAACATTTAGGTCTCACGCACTGTGTTCCAGGAAAATTGTGTTCACTTGAAAATGTTATTTCTTTCTTTTGTAAAGTTTTACACTCTGGTATTCAGCCAAAGTACACTATTTGTCCTAGGTGAAAATGTTGGCTTTTTGTACCTTTTGAAATACTAAATAAAAATAATTGGAAAAGAAAAAGCAGTACCCCTAGTGGGAGCACTTTAATCACTGGCAATCTTCCCTACTGTGACCCAGTCCCTGAAGACTCTCTACAGTGTGGAGGGGACATGCCCTCCCAAAGCAGGAATTCTCCCCTTGGAAGTAGCCAGCACCTTGATGTAGTGAGTCTGTGGCTTTGCTCCCTCCCCTGTTTCTCCCCTTCCCCATCTGTTCATACACCCCAACTCCCCCCCACCCCCCCATTTAATGGAGTAGATCCTGGACTCTGAGCCCCTGCCTTGTTCATATAGGTTTGGAAGATTGAGTTTTTTACGCTGGAAGCAGAATTGCTGCAACATTGTTTAAATGATGTGTAGGGGCCATGCTGTGCTATGGGACATTTTTTTGTCTTGTGTGGTAAACACTGTAAGGGGGCCAACCCTAGGGACTGACCCACTTATTCTCTGCACTTAAAATAATGGATATTATAGAGTCTAATAACTACCAAAAACTGTGCATCCTCTACAGGGCATTCTATAGCAGATGTAAAGTCCTACCAAAGTGGAAACTATCCACCCCACCGACAGTGCATACATGGAGAGCAGCAGTGAACGGGGTACTTGCCTTTATACAAACTTACCTATTCCAGGCAATACTGCCACCAAAAATTTGATGAAAGATGGGCAAATTAAATTGACATTCAGGGAACAACTGTCTAGCTTTGAGTTGCAGAACTGGTCTCTTGTGGCAGATGTCTGTGAATATGTTTTAAGGTTTTGGTACCCACCACAGTAGACCTTTCTTTCCTTCTTGGATTGTGTGGCTTCTTTCCCTCTTACTCCCTTTCTTATCTCCCCCTTTCTCCCTATCACCTGCAATCCACTCATAGCCTATATAATTAGGATTTGTAATTTCTACTCTCTGCCTTTGTGTTATGGTTTATGGATATCTACTGTAATGGCTCTTTGTACCACTACCTGCTTAACTACTTGCAATACCAGAGCCTGTTTATGTACCATGTTCTACTTTGTGTTTGATGGTATGAAAAAAAACCTCAAACATGCAGTATCTGTTAAAAAAAAAAAAATGTAAGGGGAAACATGCCTTCCCTTACTCTTAGAATCTCTTTCCCCCCCCACCCCAGCCTCAAAGCATGTACATTTATGCCAGCAAGTACTTCCAGACACAATTTATATTATCAGCACCCCTCCATCAACAGCTTAATTAACCATTTGCCACCCGGCCTATAGCCGTTTGGCGGCCGCAAAAATGCATTAGCTTTCCGGGGGGGAACGCCATTTGGTGTCCTCCCGCACATGCGCAGTTCGCGCGGTTGCAGAGTCGCGCAGCGGCAGATCTGAGTACCAGCCCCTGTTGCCGGTACCATGTGACCAATCACAGCAGGTCACATGACAGTTGTATACAATGGATGGCTTCATTCATGCCATCTATTGTATACTAGTGTCTAGCTGTGAATGGTCACATGCACATGTCATGTGATTAGCTGTGGCCAAATCACAGCTAAGCACAAAAAAAAAAAAACCTGAATGAATCGATGTTATTCAGGTAAATACTTGCTTATAGCAAAGTAATTCTTTGCTATAAGCATATTGTGTAAAAAAAAAAAAGAAATACTGATCACTTCCCCAAAGTAGTACAATGTTACTGTGGTAACATTGTACTACTTTGGTCAAAGTAAAATATGAAAAAATCTTAAAAAAAAATTTAAAAAAATGTAATAAAAAATAAAAATAATTAAAAATATATATATTTTTATTTTTTTTCATACTGTCATCAGTGTCCCTGTTCACCACCATGCCAGTTATATGATAATGCTGTACTGCACTGGTGACAGTATGTAAAAAAAAAAATAGTGAAAATAATTTTTTTCATTTTCCGAAAAATTATGACAAAAAAATACAACTTCAAAAAACTCGCCATTCCTCTTATGAAGTACGTTGGACTGTCTGCTTTACAAAAAGGGGTCATTTGGGGGATATCTGTACTGTTCTGACATTCTTGGACCTCAAGAAATTAGATTGGCTGTCAGTACTTCAGGATTGATCAATTTTCAGATCTATACCATAGTTTTTGAACTCTATAACTTTCCTACAAACTAAATAATACATCCTAATTTGGGTTATTTTCACCAAAGACATGTAGCAGAATACATCTCGGCCTAAATTTATGAAGACCAATTATTTATTTGTAAACTTTTTTAACAGAAACAAAGAAAAACGTGGGTTTTTTTTCAAAATTTTTGGTCTTTTTTTGTTAATTTAGCAAAAAATAAAAACCCCAGTGGTGATTAAATACCACCAAAAGAAAGCTCTAGTTGGGTGAAGAAAATTATAAAATTTTAGTTTGGGTACAATGTTGTATGACCGCGCAATTGTCATTCAAAGTGGGAGAGCGCTGAAACGTGAAAAATGGTTTGGGCAGGAAGGTGTAAAATTGCCCGGTATTGAATTGGTTAATATGAAATATTAATTCTGAAGAGAAACTAAAGGGCATATTTTTATATAATCAAAAAATGATTACATTGAAGTAGGTTTGCATGCTAGGATTTAAAGCTGAACTTTGTGCTACTTTGAAAAATGTGCTGGATTAGTACGGGTTAAGCTAACATGGTACATGCTACCTTTGACATGTTGCTGCAGTCATTGGGTAGATGGTGGAGAATTTTAGGGGGGGTGTAGTAGTCATGGGAAAGAAACTTAAGCTATATGAATCTGTCCCTGGCTGAGATCATACATGAAATATATTGTTGCAAACATCCATCCCAGTCTTTTTTTAGTCAGGGCTGTAAAGTCAGTCTCATATTTCTGCAAATGGAAAACTGACCTAGGCGTATCAGCAATAATAAGTCTACATTACAATGAGTACATTTTTCTAGCCTATCACTAATTAGCTGGAAGGAGTCCTTAAAGTAAAGCTAAAGGCAAAACTTTTTTTTAGTTTTGGAGAAAGTGGAGAAGGATTAGAACACCTATTAGGTTTTTATTGCCGTCTGATTTGCCCTCTGTATTTGTCCTGTTTACCATTATCATTGAAAGTGAACTTAAAAGAAAACCCTAAAACCCAGAAAAGTAACAGAGTGGAAATTTTCCAATGATGACCCTAGTTCTGGTTATTTGGGGGTCCCCAATGAATTCCTTTAATTTGCAGGGATTTTCCCTCACTTCTTATTTTGGCTATGGGACAGGAAGTGAAGGTAAATCTTCCCAATGGGACACAAATGACAAAAAATAAACTGACAGGGGTTATAACCCTCCCTTACTTTGTCCAAAATAATAAAAAAGTTTTGACTATATTTCTACTTTAAGTAAATTGAAGTCCAGGAGAGTGCTCCCCGGCAATACATGTTTCACTGTCTTGATGTCAAATGTGGCTCACAGCTGTGGATCTGTGGAGTTGTGGTATATTACGGATACGGATTTGTAACATTTTTACAGACCACAAGTGTGGTTTCACTGGAGTAGTAAAATAGGGATTGGAGTTGCAGAGCTCCGAACAGGATCCCAAAACTGCAGCTTAGAGAGTTGCCGCTGGGTGATCAGATGGTTGAGCATACCACCAATTTAAAGTAACCAAAATGGCTACCCAGTAATACATTTAGAAGCTAGGAAGTACCCTGTTATTAAGAGGTTGCTGCAAGGTAGCCATTGTGAGTCTAGGAACCTCTCCAACCCACAGAAGGGAGGAGATAGCTTAATCAATTGTATCAAAAAATGTTTTAGGTATAGGGACAGGGGTTTGTTGGAAAAAATAAGGAGATTGAGGCAAAAAAGTAATATTTTTAAGATTGACACATCCCACTGGGCTTAGCGTTAATGACATTTATGCCGCAACTGTTTCTGCCTGCACATCTCTCATCGGTACCGGGTGGCGTAGTCGACAATGGTCAAGATATACTTCTTGCCTGTGGGACTAGGCCATTTCAGGAGCCCCACTAGGTCCATGGCGATATGACTGAAAGGTTCCCTGACTATGGGTAGGGGCCTCAGAGTGGCCCTGGGCCTGTCTCCCTGCTTCCCTACCTTCTGGCAGACCTCACAAGACCTACAGTAGTCCCGAACGTCCCCCGATACTCCTGGCCCGAAGAAACACTGGGTTAAGCGATGCAGGGTCCGTCGCTTGCCCAAATGCCCAGAACGGGGAATACAATGTGCAATCTGGAGGAGGTCACGCCGATACTTCCTCGGTACTACCATCTGCTGGTGAAGTATTTGGGCAGCGTCCAACCCTGCTCCCCTGTGGACCCTGTACAACTTGCCCTGGTCCCACTCATACCTCACATCTCCCAATCCCTCAGGATCACTCCCAGCCCTCCGTCTATAGGGGTCTAAGGTTCGGTCACTGGCTGTTTCTTTAGTGAAATCAGAGGGGGAATCCCAGATCAGGGCAGGGACAAGCTCAGCAGGGGGTGGGTCCTCCTCTCTTACCGGAACCTCTGCAGGTGGAGTGCCAGCATGCTCTCTAGCTTGGTGGCGAGTGGTGACTGGATGAGCTTCAGCAGGGGTCTCGGTGCCAAAAGTGGAGACCAGGACTCCCAGATCATTTCCAAGGAGAACCTCAGCCGACAAGTTCTGCATTACTCCAATTTCAACGTCCCTGACCCCGGCCCCCCAATCCAGATGAAACCTTGCGGTAGGAATCCGGTAGACATTGCCTCCCACTACCTGTACGGCCACAGACTGCCCAGTCTTGGCCCAGTCTGGTACCAGTTGGGGTTGGACTAGGGTGAGTGTGGCCCCAGTGTCCCGTAATCCTTGGGCCCGATGGCCGTTAACATGGACAACCTGTTGGTGATGTTGGCGATTGTCCGGGGTGGCAGCCTGGAGAGGGTTAGCCTCATGAAAGACCCCGATGTCCTTATCCTTGGTGGTAAAATTCCTCCATGAAGAGGCGGTGTCACTCGGGTGGTCCTGTATGGAATAGGCAGAGGCTCGGCCATAGGGAGTGGTGGGTCGGTTGGAAGTGCCCTGAGGGGGTTGGCTGGTCTGGGGCCTTGGTGGATTCCAGGGGCAATGAATGCGGATGTGTCCTGTTTGGTGGCAGCCATAACAGCGTGGGCCAGACCGCTTTGGGTCAGAAGGTGTGGGTGGTATGAGGCATTCTCGAGTGACCGAAGTGGGCACCACTGGTTGTGGACGAGGTGCAGGGGGCTCGGTTAGCCTCCTGTTGTCCAGATACTCATCTGCCCAGCAACTAGCGTCAGCTAAAGTTAGGGGGTGTTTGTCCCGGACCCAATGTCTAACATCCCCTGGAAGTCCATTGTAAAACTGCTCCAGTAACAGCAGTTGTAACATTTCCTCTAGCTTGGTGATCTGACACCCTCGGACCCAGCTGCAGGCAGCGTGTTGTAACTGATGTCCCCATTCAGTGAAGGTGTCCTGGGGCTTCTTCTTGAGTGTCCAGAACTTTTAGCGGTACGCCTCTGGGGTGAGAGTGTAGTGGGCCAGCAATTGTTCCTTAACATAATCATATTCCAAGCAGTAGCTGTCGGGTACAGTCCTGAATGCGTCTGCAGCCCGACCGGTTAGCTTGCTGCTCAAAATTGGGACCCGGTCTTGGGCTGCCACACCATGGATGGTGCACAACCGTTCAAAGTCCTGAAGAAAGCTGTCAATGTCCCCATCCGCCTCCGAGAAAGTTTTAAAAGCAGCGTAGGGAATTGTTTTTGGTCTGGTTGCAGTCTGGAAAAGGCGTGAGGTAATCCTCTCCCTGACCGAGCCCTCGGTTGATGACCGGGAGTGACTAAGCCACAGTTGGGTGGCATCGTCCAGGGCCTTGGAAATCTGTTTGGAGGCGGGAGCACTGCTGAACAGAGCCAAATGCCACTCCACCTCTTGTCGTAAATCCGAATGGTATAGGGGTCTCTGTACAGTGCTAAGTGGGCCTGGTGTTTCAGGGGCCGATGAGCTGCTCTGTTCCTCCAACTCCTCCTGTGAAGCAGAGTTCACTTCTGGCGGAGCAGTGTTCGCTTTAAGCGTAGCGCAGTGTGCATCAGATGAAGTGGGGTGCGCATCCGCTTGGTCCATGGCCATAATCTCGTCCAACAGTTCCTCTCTGGTCTTGGAGCCAGCGATACCTCCCCGAGCGACAAGCAGGCTTTGGAGGGCTGGCTTCCGCAGGTCCCGTATATCCATCTGGCTGAGCAGGGACGTCTCCGTAAAAAAGATGGGTTCCCGGTTTGTGGTTTGGACTTTCTCCGCAATGAGGAAAGATCCCACCACTGCTAACCAATTGTGGCGGAACCGTTCCGCCTGGGCTTCCTCGTGCGGAGCGATGCGCCTCAGCCAATGGTCCCCTTTTCCAGCAAGGCTTCCAGCGCTCTGCCAAGGCAGGTATTAGAGCTCAAAACACTCCCTTCCCTGCTCTCCCAAACCACGAGTCGGAACTTCGTGTAGGGTGAAAAATGAATGACTCTCTATTAAACACAGCTCAGTATATACAGCTTCACCCCACCCCCACCAGACAGCCTGGCACCCCACCCACAACAAAACCCTACAACCAACAATACAGTATGAACTGTATTAGAAGTGAAAGACTACAAGGTCACATTTCCCAAAACAAACAGTGTAGAATGTCTGTGAAACATATACAGCTTTACAAAGGAGAGAAAACTGGAACAGAAAGGGCAAAATGTTATCACAAAGGGACGGTTCGTCACATTAACTATTTAGTGTTTTGTGTAGGGGGGTGTGCTAATGGGTGATTTTTTTTTTTTTGCCTATCCCTTTACGGTAGTGGTAATAGGTTTTAGAAAATAGGGTGCATGTGCCTCAACATAGGTTTTGAAGAACTTTACTGGCAGCCCGGCCGACTTAGGGTCCCTTTCAGTATATTTAACATGCCAAATGTGTTGATTGATTCTTCTTGAGAGACTTAAAAACATATTATTCTTTTAATATTATTATTATTTATCATCAAATTAATGTCAACATATGGTTAGTGTTTCTCCAGAATGAACTGTATTCTGCTTAGTTCTTTGGTCCTTCTAATGTGTGTTTTACCCCTTTTAGTTACAGGGTCGTATCAGTGATTTGGAAAAAGAGCGTGATCTGTTGAAGGAAAATTCTGACAAATTGTACAGCAGGTATGAATGTTCATTTATGTGAACAGATAATATTTACTATACCCAGTGTGGCTATATATAGTCCTGAGCAAAGACAGCAATTTCTGGGATGTTATTTTATCTCAGCATGTGCTTGGTAGACAGTAACTGGCTGTCCACTGTATACTTAATCACAATCAGTGCTTTTTTCCTGAAACCTCTGGTCGCCAAATATTTAAAGAATTGGTCAATTCTAATTTATTAACTCCTAACCATTTAGCCATTAAGAATAGCAAATTGTATTAAATCAATATTTTCTGGCGCTTTAAATCATTTTAAGAATTACATTTTCTATTTATTTAAATTCATACTGAATGAATGCCCTCATTGTTTACGATGCCCTCAATACGATTGTTTTATAATTGGTAAAAAAAAAAGGTTAAATCTTGAAACTTCAAAGGGAACCTATATGCCCCTCGTTCAACTAGACTATGCCCATCATGGCCTTTCTTTTTTTATTGATTGTCAGAAAACTACATGGTATATTTACACCCTTGAACTTACAATACTGTACATTAGAATGCTGTTTCTTTGAATTTCTCTTAAACTCAGGACAATATTTTTAGCATAGCTAGCAAAATCATGCGTATAAAGCCATATGTATATAGTATTTTTTATAGATGTTAATTTAGGATATTATTGAACATTAAACCTTAATCCTATATCCACAGTTGATCAAGAGAAAGGCAAAAAAAAAAACCCAGCAAAGCATGTTTCAATTTGCTCCTGCAGGGTAAGAAATTCCTTCCTGATCCCCCGAGAGGCAATGGGATATTCCCTGGATCAACTTTACCTATAAATGTTCGTATTCAGTTTTATTGTTTATCTAGGAAAGATTCCAGGCCTTTTTTTTTTAAAGCAATCCACTGAGCTGGCCAGAACCAACTCTTGAGGGAGTCTATTCCACATTTTCACAGCTCTTACTGTGAAGAAACCTTTCTGTATTTGGAGATTAAATCTCTTTTCCTCCAGACGTAACTAGTGTCCCCTTGTCCTTTGTGTTGACCTAAGGGTGAATAACTCTACACCGAGTTCACTATATGAACCACTCATGTATTTATACATGTCATGATCATATCCCCCCTTAATCTTCTCTTCTCAAGAGAGAATCAGTTCCTCTAATCTTTCCTCATCCTGAGTTCATCTATGCCTCTTATCAGTTTGGTTGCCCTTTTCTGCACTTTCTTCAGTTCCCCAATGTTCTTTTTGTGAATTGGTACAAAAAAATGGAACTGCATATTCCAGATGAGGTATTACTAATGATCTGTACGGGGGTAAAATGATATCTCTCTCTCTGGAGTCTATATCTCTTTTAATACAAGAGAGGATTTTGCTTGCTTTAGAAACCGCAGCTTGGCATTGCATGCCATTATTAAGCTTGTGATCTACCAGAACCCCCAGATCCTTCTCCACCATTGATTTCCCCAGTAGTACTCCCCCTAGTATGTAGGATGCATGGATATTCTTAGCCCCCAAGTGCATACCCTTCCATTTATCCACATTAAACCTCATTTGCCACATAGTTGCCCAATTAAACAGTGCGTTGAGGTTGGCTTGTAAGTTGGAGACATCCTGTAAGGGCGTTATTCCACTGCAAAGCTTGGTGTCATCTGCAAAGACTGAAACTGTATTTTTAATCCCAGACCATATATTGTTTACAAATATGTGAAAAAGTATATTTACAACATCACTGTACCTTGGGGTACACCACTAACAACCCTAGACCATTCAGAGTATGAATCATTAACCACTACTCTCTGAATACAATCTTTTAGCCTGTTTTCTATCCATTTACATACCGATTTTTCCAAGCCTGTAGACTTTACCTTACAGCCATGTGTGTCAAACCCTTTTGCAAAGTCCAAGTATACCACGTCCACAGCCATCCCTCTGTCCAAGGTTTTGCTCACCTCCTCATAAAAAGAAATTAGATTTGTGTGACAACTTCTGTCTTTCATGAATCCATGTCTGTTGCTTAAAATATTTTTTTTCACAGCAAGAACTCATGTATGTGGTCTTTTATTAAACTCTCTAGTATCTTCTCAACTAAACTAACTGGTCTCTAATTACTTGGTAAGGATTTTGATCCATTTTTAAATCTAAGCACCACATTGGCCTTACACCAATCCAGTGGTACTATGCCAGTCATTAAAGAGTCCTTAAAAATGAGAAACAATGGCTTTGAAATGACAGAGGTCAATTCTTTAAGGACCCGTGAGTGTATGCCATCCAGTCTAGGTGCTTTATTCACCTTTATTATGGCTAAAAATTTCTTGATCATATCAGTTGTGAGCCAATGTGGATCATCTGGGGCTGTGTCAGTATCATGCCCATTATGAACAAGAGCTCCCCCATGCTCCTTTGTATACACAGAGCTGAAGAAGGTATTTAATAAATTTGCCTTCTCTTTGTCCCCAATCACCCACTCTAGATTATTTTGTAAAGGGCCTACATTCTCAGACCTGACCTTTTTACTATTAATATATTTGAAGAATTTTGGGGGGTTTGTCTGCCTTTTGCAATCTGTTTCGTTTTCAATTTTTGCGGCCTTTATTTCCTTTTTACATATTCTGTTACACTCTTTGTAATGTTTAAACAATAATAGCATTCCTTCATTTTTATATGTAATAAAAGCTCTTTTCTTGTTATTTATAGATTTTTTAACTTTGGCCATAAGCCACATAGATTTGAGCAGCTCTCTTTGGGAAATCAGATCTCTTAAAGTTGAGCATTTTTATTTTTCCCTTATGTGCTTGTTGTTTACAGATAAAAACAAATGAATGAATGAAATCATGTTACAGTCACTGCTACCCAGATGTTCTTTTATATGGACCTTATAATAAGCTCTACATGGTTTGAGATTATCTGGTCCAGCAGAGCATCATTCCTAGTTGGGGCCTCTATGAACTCCACCATAAAATTGTCCTGTATTAGGTTTATAAATTTGTGCCCTTTAACTGTTCCTGCAGTGCCATTACTCCATTCAATTCCTGGGAAGTTAAAATACCCCATTATTATCACTGTCCCAGCTCTTGCAGCCCTCTTAACACTGTGTGGCATATAACAAACTGCAATGATTACCTTTGTAGTGCGTGCTCCCGTGTGTAGTTCCACCCATAATGCTTTAACCTCATCACACTCCCATCAACTGGGTCCTCTTTCACACTCGCTCTGAGATCACTTCTCAAATAGAAACAGACACCACCACCTTTCCTTTTTACCCTGTCTCTCCAAAGGAGAACATAGCCAGGAATATTAATGGCCCAGTCATGTGAAGAATGAATCCAAGATTCAGCAATACCAATTAAATCATAGTTCTCTTTATGCACCAAAGCTTCCAACTCACCTATTTGTCTGGTATTGGTGATGGGTACCTTCTTATCACCTGCCATAGCCCTCCCCCGTCTTTCCCATTCCACCCACCAATAAGGATTGACCCCTATTTGATCTGTCTACCTCATTATAATTGAATGCTCCCTCCCTCCTCGATCCTACTTTAAATACTCCTCCAGCCATCCCATAAACCTCTCCTCTAGCACAGCAGACCCCCTTCATTTAGGTGCAAACCATCTCTAGCATATAGGTTTCACCCCAATGAAACATCAGCCCAGTGCTCTAGAAACCCAAATCCTTCCCTCTTACACCAGGTCTTTAGCCATGCATTGATTTCTCTAATCTCCCCCTGTCTTTCCTGAGTTGCACATGGCACAGGTAATATTTCAGAGAATATCACCTTGCAGGTCCTTCCCTTCAACTTGCAGCCTATTTCTTTAAATTGATTCTTAAGCAGCCTTCATCTTCTATGTATTCTGTCATTGGTTCCAACATGGACCAAGACAGCTGGGTCATGCCCAGCCCCTTCCAGTAATTTATCAACCCAGTCCAACACATAGCCGAACCTTGACACCAAGGAGACAGCAAATTATTCGGTTGAGGTGATCCTGGTGACAAATTATTCTACTGTATCAGTCCATCTGATTATAGAATCCTCTATTATCACCAACCGTCCAGGCCTTCCTGCACTACCCTCACCACCCCGCCCAGATGGTCTGCCCTCCCAGCTGTTAGGGATAGCAGTGATATCAAGGGCTGCCACCCCTGAGCTTCCAACCCCCACATCTTCACTTAACTTGGCAAATCTGTTTGGGGGCTCAAACCCAGGGCCGACCTTTCTTTTCTATGGGCTCCTACCACTCCTTCTTGATACAGTAATTCCTATTCCTACCTGATAAACCTGACTTGCCCCTCGGTCGGCGATTCCGCCTATTTGGAGACTCAACTCTGCAATTTTGAATACACCAGAAAACCAGAAATTCATATTAGATGCACATGACTTATTTTTTGAAACCAACATTACCCCAGAAATTTCTATTACCACACTTTGGCTAACATATAAGGCTTATATGAGAGGTATCCTCATCCAATTGACTTCTCGCGTTAAAAAACAACGATCTCAGCAAATAGACCTACTCCTTGCTTCTATACGTAGAAACGAGGAGATTAATAAACAGAATCCAAACGCCACCATAACCGCGGCTTTAAACCAAGATAGGGACAAACTGCCCTTTTACACGTTTATGATGCGAACCTCCAAAGAACAAAATCCCAATACTATGCGCTTGGTAATAGAACTAACTCTTTTCTTGCCAAAACCATTAAACAGAAACAAATTAAAAACAAAATAGCCACGATTCAACATCCTATTTCCAGTATCCCTCTATCTAATCCACAAGACATAGCTGATGCGTTTGCGTGTTACTATCAATCGTTATATAACATAAAAGATGACCCTGACACAACTCAACCAACAAACCTGTCGATTGAGAATTTCCTAAGCCAAACCGAACTTCCCCATCTTACACCTACTCAATTAGCCTCCCTCTCTGTGCCGATTTCACCTGCAGAGATCGAGAAAATCATAAATAAACTTCCCATGAACAAATCTCCGGGAAACGACGGCTTTACCAATGAATTTTATAAAAAGTTTGCGACTAATCCCAAGCCACACCTATCTAACCTCTATAACCACGTTGCTTCTAAAGGAGAATTTCCTTCTGACATGCTACAGTCAATAATTTCTACTATCCCGAAACCGGGAAAAAACCCCCAATTAGTCCAAAACTATAGACAAATTTCACTACTTAATACGGATCTGAAAATATATGCCAAGATAATAGCTCAACGACTCCTCCCGTACCTTCCGACGCTAATCAAAGCTGATCAGGTGGGATTTGTACCAGGTAGACAGGCCCCTGATGCAACTCGTCGACTTATATCACTATTACACCTTCTTTAATCAAACAAACAACCTTCAATTCTCCTATCACTCGACGCAGAAAAAGCGTTCGACCGCATTCACTGGCGTTTTATGACACTTACTCTTCAAAAACTAGGAATTACAGATTGGATGCTATCAGCGATTTTATCCCTCTACTCCAAACCTTCAGCCAGAGTCCTCACTAATGGTACGCTTTCACAACCATTTCAAATATCTAATGGTACTAGACAAGGCTGTCCCCTCTCCCCCATAATTTTCGCCCTACTTATCGAACCACTGGCATCCAACTTTAGAAATGATCCCAATTTTTCAGGGATTAAATTTTTTCAGCAAGAACACAAAATCCGCCTTTTTGCGGACGACATTATTCTAATGATCACGAACCCCTGCATATCTCTCACCTCAATACGCTCACACATACAAAACTATGCAGATGTATCTTATTACAAATTAAATGAAACCAAATCTTCAATTTTAAATCTTCATACTCCTCCACCGACCCAAGCTCTCCTTGAAAAACAATTCCCCTTTAAATGGGAAAAACACAGTATCCCATACTTGGGGATTAAACTTACCTCCACAACCAATCAACTCTATGCAGAAAACTTTAAACCCCTAATAGATATCATACCACAAGAACTTAGGAGCTTGCGTACAACCACATTATCAATGCTAGGTAGAGTAGCTACTATTAAAATGTGTATATTGCCGAAGATATTATATATCTTCCGTACATTACCTGTACCTATACCCTCCTCCTTTTTCTCCGTAATGCAAAAAATTCTAAATAAATTTTTATGGAATTCTAAACGGCCCAGATGCTCTACAAACCTTCTGATCCGCCCGCCTTCCAGAGGAGGAGCTGGTCTCCCACATTTAAAATCCTATTATCAGGCGGCCCTACTAGACCAGCTCTTCTACTGGTGGCACCCTACTCACGAAAAAATCTGTACTATTATGGAGCCCTCCAGATATCCACAAGGTGCCTTAACAGATTTGCTATTCGTGCCTCGCACAACACAGATTGGACATACTCACACACATCCATGTATTCAGGCCTCATTAACAGCTTGGCATGAGCTCTTGACATGCACTCAGTCACAGAAAACTAACTTACAAATCCCGACTCCTATTTCCGCTCTGCAATTTCTATCCCCTAATTTGAATCTAAAATCCTGGAAAGAGTTGGGTATTTGTCATATCCAAGATATTTATGATAACCATGAACCCGAGTCATTCCAGACACTTCAGGAAAAATTCCATCTTCCCAATACGGAACACTTCACTTTTATGCGAATATTTCACTTGCTTCATAAAACGACTATGCCTATTAAAATAGACCTCCCAGCTACTGCACATCACTTCCTTCACAAGACCAATTATCCAAAGAAAGGGATCTCTACCTTTTATACATTACTAACTGAAGCATATTTCACGACCCACTCATCATCCCTTACTAATTGGGAGAAGAACTTCCTCTCCCCAATGACCCCACAATCATGGCAAATGACTTTTGCCACTACATACAAAGCTTCGAAATGTAGCTCCCACTGGGAATCATATTTAAAAATTCTCCACCAATGCTACTTGACCCCTGCCAAATTATCCATCTATTATCCGCAGCAACCAAAAACTTGCTGGAGACAATGTGGTGAAACTGGTTCGCTTTTTCACGTACTATGGTCTTGCAAGTCCTGCAAATCATATTGGAACAAAGTGTTCCAATTGATCTCCTCAGTCACAGACTCATCTACGACTCTTAACCCGGGATTAGCTCTTCTACATCTAACGATAGAACAATTCCCTGTACGCTCACGCACCATTATCATACATATTCTAGCAGCAGCCAAGACTAACATTATGAGGCTTTGGCACTCTACGTCACCTCCTCTACTAGCCCGTCTCATTGCTGACCTCAATTTACAATGTGAGATGGAAAGAAGAGCGGCCTTTCGAAACTCTTCTTACCACAAATTCACACTACACTGCTCTCGATGGCTAACACATCCCAATTGCTCAATTACATGATTACGAACCTTATCCTTATGACATGCTGAATTTGCGGAACATGGTGCCCCTTCTTCCCCCCTCCCAGTCTTTTCTATACCCGTTTTCACCCTCTGTTTAATTCCCTCACGTTTTTCTACTCATTATGATGGTTCACAATCTAATGAGCATACCTCTCTTATAAGTATGATTATGATAAACGAATTCCCAGCCAGATGGTGGGGGTTTAGTACCTCATTCTCACTTCATTTTCTGTTATTTCGTTTATGTGAACCTTGCACTTGATTATATCTAGATATTAACGTGTTTGTTTAAGACTCTAAAAATTTTCAATAAAAACTATTTGAAAATAAAAAAAGTGTAGTGATGAAGGGAAAGGAGACCAATACCATTTTGTTACATGAAGATGTCTGAAGCAGATGGGGAAATTCTGGTTAAAATTGATGTCCCCTTTAAAATGTGTTGCTAGTTCTCCTTCAACTTTTACTAAGCTTTATAAACACAAATTTGAGTACCCTTTGGCCCAGCACTGGTTTCTGGTTGATGCTGGGTGGCAATTGAAGATCCTGGTGCACAGTTTACTGGTCTGTGGTTATGTCAGTGACTGGAATTAGGATTGCTATGTATTATACATACTATTTCCTACTGCAGCCCCACAAAGTGAGCAACCTATGCCAACTTTTTTTTTCAACTCCACATAGTTGGGAATCTAAATTAAGGCCATTCCCATGATCATCCCACAAAGTCTTTCATCTTGTCTAACCGCAGGCTGTGCAAGGCGCCTTTGGTTTTAAGAAGCAGCAGAACAGAATATGTTTGCCTAATTCCTGAAACATTAGGGCAAGTGATCTGTGTGTCACTACCATCTAACTTCTAAACTCTTACACATCAGCAGTTGTTTGCAACCTAATTTTTTCTTTTTAGAAAAATAAATATATTTGAGGTATGAAACTTTTACAAGATGGTTGCCATAGGAAACAAACTATGTATAACATACAACACAAGTTGCTCAAGGAGTTGATATCTGCCCATGGCTGAAATCTTGTTTAGAAATATAGGGTAATAACAAAGAAACTAAATTCTCTTTAACTGAAAAGTATTTTATATTAGTGACCTTTTGAACTATACCACAAGAGACATGCTTAGGTATGTGCCTTCATGAAGTAATCTGTTAGAAAAAAAAAATTGTTAACTGTAATCATTCTCTTTGTTAAAGCGGTATTAAACCCCAAAACAAGAATTTATTATATTGCAGCCTACCAATTCTTAAATATGGTGGTTGCATTTTTTTCCCCTTTTTTAGACTTTTTTCACCTGGTAATCCTCCTAGTAAGTCTGTTGTATTTCAATTTACTTTAACAGACCAAGCTGTTAAAAGAAAGTAGCAGTTAGAGGGTTGAGACGAACCATTTCACACTGACAGGGGTGCTTGCAATGATCAGTTTGTATTCTTTATGTAAAACCTTTGTCTCCTAAAAGAAAAAAAAAACTGCTATAATTGCTTAGAAAGTGTTAGCTGGAGTTCAGCTTCAGTTGAACCATCTAAATCTGCTAGTCTAATGCTACCCTCTCCCCAGACTGACAATGCTGCTGCCCAAAGGTGTCTGCTTTACTACTTCATCTAGAAAGCAGACACCTTAAGACAGGAAGTATATTACTGGTTGGATCACCCAGTAAAAAAATGGGGAAAAAAGCCTAAGGCAAAAAAGAAAACCAATGCAGCCACATCATCGAAGGATTGGTAAGCTGCAATATATTAATGTTTGTTTTTGTGTTTAATACAGCTTTAAGTTCCTGTAGATCTTTGCACACCCGCTAACATATAGCATCTTTTACTGTCTGGTTACATGAGAAAGAAGCTAGAAGATGTGTTTTAATAGTTAAATAATTTTGCATTCCTGTGCGAATGACATGCAATGACTGTGCGGTGCGATTTGAGCCATACATTTTGTATGGCTCAAATTGCATCACATCTGCACCAAAAAGACGCAGAACCTTTTTTTTTTACCCGCACGTGAATCACATCATATGTGTGTTCTCACCCATGCAATGTGATTTCTGTAATTGCATCGTGTTTTGCAATTTGTTTCGGGGTGTCATTAATTTAACATTGACACCCGCACCAGATCGCATGAACACCATGCGATTGCAATGCGGTGCGGGAAACGCACCTCATTAATGTGAACCCAGGCTCAAGCTCTTGAAGTGTGTGTAAACTCTAACAATGAACTTCTCTTACTTGCTCACTTTGGGTCTGCAAATTATGCCATTCAAATTATTTCTATTTGATAACAGCAAAAAATGCCCCTTGATTTTGCCAGAAATGTTGTGAGCTTATAGCTTCCTGTTCTCTCAGTCTGTGGACAAGGAGGGGTTTGGAGATGGGGGATATAAGGAGATGCCTATTTATTTTTAACTTTGTAATCGACAGAAATGAAGACGGCAGTGCTAACAACCCATGCTTTGTAATTCAGTGCCAAAAATAACTTTCATTTCAAAGAGGAGGTAGGGGCATATTATATTCCTGACACATCAACAGGTATTTTTCTGTACTTTTGTGTGTCTAAAGGGATAAAACATAGGGGAACGTACACAAACAATTTAAAACCTTGAAAAACAATTTAAAAGCTTAACTCTAGTTCTCACTTGCTCCATCACCTATTATCCCTGAAGCGCCCCCCCTTTTGCCATTTTTTTAAATACCCTTACAAATACCTTAAATTCTGCAGTCTTACAGCTGGTCTGGTAAAAACATGTGTTTTCCCAGCGGTTGTCCAACCTCCTGGACTGAACAGCACTTACATGCTGACGTGTGAATGCTGCTCTGTCCAGAAGTATTGTGGTACACAGGTTATGTCCTGGGCCAACATGGATGATGCTTGCCATCATTCAACCTAGACGGCAAGTGACACGGGACCTTTAAGATTTGGAGTTACATTTTAAAACATTAATTTGGAGTTTAATGTGATCTATTATTGGATGGGACTGACCTTTCAATGTGTTTCATTCATGGAAGCTGTAGTACTGCTTTTATAAATGGGGGAGGTAGGTGGAAAGGATAGGCATAGTCAGGCTCTCTTGATGAGTGCCTGTCACAGCTCCCTTAGTTCTGTTAACCCCTGCTGCACCGGAAGATTGCGGTGGCAGATATGTGAGTGGGGTATCATAGGAAGAATGCTGCTAAATGAATTTTAAGTAAACTTAGGGCTTTAAGTCATTGCTGGATGTTGTTTCACAAGGTTACATATCTATGTCAGGAGATGAGCATAGTCTGCATATATTAAAAAAAAAAAAGCAGTCATAAAGAATGTGGTCTTATTTACTAAGCTTAATGACTGACAGTATTGAGTCTCTGATAGAACTAGAACAGGCTGGGGGCGTGTCCAAGATGGCGACCGGAGCGGCCGCATAATCCGGAGCTCCGGTGCCAAGCTTCTAAATCCGCTGCCATCCGTGCGGCAGCGGATCACGGAGTGACGGCGGAGGACCCGGGTAGTATCCCCGATCCCGGGGAGTCGGAACCCGGGTGATATTTCCGCCCCTCGTGGCGGCTGACGTTCGCGGCCTGGTGCGGCCGCGTGGGCCGGGGCTCCGACGCCACCCATCAGCTCTCCCATCCGCACCTGCTGCCATCCGGGCTGTGGGAGATTGCCTGGGGACATCCGCGGCGCCCTCTGCATTGCTGGGACTGGGGGAGAGACGCCGCTGAGCCTTGCTGCTTCCCGCGGTGGCGGCGGCATCTGCGGCCTACATCATCTGTCTGGAGCCTCCATCTGGTCACAGTGAGTGGGGGATGCGGGTGCCCCCTTATCATTAGCTCCCCCCACAGTGACTTGGGGAGTGGGCCTCACGTTGCTGACCCCGGAGCCTGCCATCTCCCGTAACCACGGCCCCTGTTGGGCTCAGAGGCCTACTGGGGCCTTAATATTGCCCCGTGGAGTGTCTCCCTGGAGGGCCCTGTGCTTGGTGTTGGAGGTCCTCTGCTTCCCACTTGTCCCTCTTGTGTCCTAGGTTGGGATCTGGTGCCATCATCCTGCTCCGGTGTGCTATATCTGCGTGTTACTGTGATCTATGTCCTCTCTACCCTTCCATGGCTTGATAACTATCTTTACAATATAATGTTCTCGCAGATGGATCTAACCGCATTCATGTAACTACAATCCTAAACCTATTTTGGGCGTTATAGGTCCCCTGGGGTTATAATCTCCATTCATTATCCTATTTTCAATTGATCACCCCCAGGAGACTCCCTGTATGCCGTCCACAAAGAAAAAAAAGGGACAAGCCCAGAAGTCCCTCACGACATACCTACTTAAGGCACACGAGCTTTGTAACATGTCTCCAGTCAATACAGAGCGAGCATCCCTGTCCGATCCCACACAGGATACCACCGCTCCCTTATCGGCCTTGGTCAGTGAAAATACACAGCAACCTACAAAAGGAGACTTGGAGTCCTGCTTGGAATCTATGTACGCCAAACTAGCCGCCAAATTTCAATCAGAATTGCATAAAAGCACTAATGTTCTCTCTCAGGAAATAGCCACATTGGGCTCCAGGACAGACCGCTTAGAAACCAAACACGATGAACTTAGCCTGGCCTATGGTGAACTTTCCAGAGAGCATGATCATTTACAAACGGCCTTTTTTCAACTACAGGCGCAGGTGGAGGACCTTGATAATCGCAATCGCAGGAATAATCTGCGAATCAGGGGAATCCCGGAGTCTATGTCTGACTTCTCCTTAATCGTGACCAAATTATTTCAATCACTCCTCCCGGATCGTGACCCTGGGTCTTTTGCCTGTGACCGCATCCATAGAGCCCTGCTCCCTAAACCTCCTACTGACAAGCCACCTAGGGATATTGTCCTGTGCATGAGGGACTTTTTGACCAAAGAGGAAATACTCAGAGCTGCTCGCAATACCCCTACGATCTCCTTTGAAGGCTCGGTCTTACAAATCTTTCCGGATGTTTCCCCGGCCACGTTGGAGAAGCGTAGAAAAATGAAAGAAGTCACAACGGTCCTGTTCTCAGCTCGTATCCGCTACAAATGGGGCTTTCCCTTTAAGTTGATTGTTCCACATAATGGGAGCACATATATAGCTACATCCCCTTCTGAAGGTAGAGCAATCTTGGCCAAACTGGGCCTAGCGGATGCCCCATCACCTCAACATCCACCCTCCACCCCTCGTGTCTCTCCCATTTGGCATACCCCATCTCCACGGAGAGATAGAAGGAGAGTCAGACAGGATCCGGGTTGACAGATCCATTCTCACTTGCCTATTACCTATTGTTTGACAGTCCTTGGTCTTGCCTATTGTCTTTTATGACTTTACCGAGAATTGAGACACAGGGATTTTGTTTCTTACATCTTACGCTGTCAGGATGTGTATTTCTATGGTTACTGCTATGTTAATTTTATAATCCTGAGTAATGTGTGTGCCTTGCATTGATAGCTGGACGAGTCAAGGTATAACAAGGGTCTTTGGTCCCTCTTAATTGCGCCCATTGGTTTATGGTTTCACAACTCTTTGACACATTACCCCACCCTGCCTCCTGACATGGCCGGAAGTGTCGCCGCCCGATTGAGGGGTGGCAGTTCCGTTTTCCATGTTTTAGGGAGACAGGGTTTGGGCCCATTTGGCCCCTTAATATTTGAACTTTTTGTTTTATCAGGTATGACAAATTTTCAGCCTGATCCATGTTCTTCAGTTACCTTATTTGTAGGAGCTCTTCAAATCTCCCCTCTATTGTTTTTTGTCTTCTTTTTTTTCAACACTTTAGTGCATGGGGATGGTGTTGTGTCGGTCTGTGGACATCATGGCCCCCATGTTGGGGCCGGAAGGTCCCCTGGGCTGGTTCTGCCACCTGTACGTCTGTCTGCTATAGACCTGCGGATTTCTATGTCTAGCCAATTAATTTTAGGGGATATCCTTGTAATGTGTACTTTTATGATGATAGTAATAAGCTCTGTTTACTATGGTAATTCAATGTATTTCGCATAATGTCCAGGGCTTCAATTCGCCAAACAAGCGCAAAACGGCCTTTCTTCAATATAAACGACTGGGAGCCAAGATTATCTTATTACAGGAAACACATTTTGCAGCTGCAAAACACCCGACATATTTTCATAGATCTTATAGGCAGGGGTATTATACCCTGCATTCCTCCAAAAGTAGGGGCGTAGCCATCTTTCTACATAACTCATTCCCCTTTGAGGTTCAACATGTGTATCGTGATCCGGACAGTAGGTTTATCATTCTTAAAGGCACCCTTTCAGGTCGAGAACTTACTATTGCTAATGTATATGCACCGAATTCAGCACAAGCTACCTTTTTTTCAAAATTTTTTGATACTCTGGATAGGTTTTTGTCTCCTCATCTCTTGGTGGGTGGGGATTTTAATCTGGTGGCAAATCCTCTTTTGGACCGTAGTTCCCCCTCGCATTCTTCCCAGGCTTTCCCAAAATCCCTTACTAAGAAATTAGATACCCTCCAGTTGGTGGATGCCTGGAGAGCGCACAACACCGGAGCCAGGGATTACACATTTTATTCCCACCCACATGACTCTTATGCTAGATTAGACTATATATATTGTACCCCAATTTTACTAGCTAATTCTAGGGTAGCTTGCATTCATTTGAGCCCCTGGTCGGATCACAGTATTGTGGCCTTATCTATCACATTTGTGGGATTGGCACCTACTCCCTTCTCTTGGAGACTTAATGACTCTATGCTAACCGATATTGACTCTCGCCAGGAAGTGGTTACATCTATTCAGGAATATTTTCAATCTAACTTAACCCCTGATATTTCCCCAGCCACACTCTGGGTAGCCCACAAGGCGGTCCTACGAGGCCGACTTATCTCCATGGCCTCATCCAGAAATAGAAAACGTTGGCAGCAAATACTACTTCTAACCCGAGAATTAGAAGCACACTATAGAAGCCATGTCGCTAATCCATCTCTACTTAATAAACAGCTACTGTCCCAAAAGCGCTTGGAACTGAATGCCCTGCTTTCCCAAAAAACTGAAAAGGCCCTTCGCTGGTCGAAGGCCTCATTCCTATTACATAGTAACTCGGCATCTACCATGTTCGCAAGGAAGTTGAACCACTCTCTACGCCCCCCACACGTGTATAAATTACGCACAAATTCGGGTGCTATCTCATCTCTACCTCAGGAAGTCTTGGGTATTTTCGAACATTTTTATTCTAAACTACTAGCTCCTCCGCAGTCGGATTCTGTCCCTCTGTCGGACTCTTGGCTGGACTCTATACCCCTCCCTGCCCTTACACCCTCTCAGATTGTCACTCTTAATGCCCCCTGTACTTTAGAGGAAATAACATGTGCGATAGGCGCGCTCAAGCGCTCTACTGCGCCGGGTCCTGACGGATTTACCGCTAGCTATTATAAACATTTTGCCTCTACATTGGCTCCATACTTGATAACTTTATTTAATGATGTTTTGCAGGGGGGTAAGCTCCCTGAGGAGATGTTATTGGCTAACATGTCTCTAATACCCAAGCCACAGAAGGACCACTGTTTGCCACAAAACTATAGACCAATCTCAGTCATGAATAATGATCTAAAGATATTTAGCCGTATTTTGGCGGACCGGTTGGCCCCTATCATCTCCTCTTTGGTTTCTCCAGACCAGTCGGGTTTTATTCCCGACAGATTTATTACTGATAACATTCGTCTCACTCTAAATGTTATTCAAGACGCCAATTTACATTCCAAAGAGGTTCTGTTGATGAGTTTGGATATAAACAAGGCCTTTGATAGTGTTCTTTGGCCCTACTTGTTCTCCTTGCTACAGAAAATGGGCTTCAGTGAGGGGTTTTTGGCAGGCATACATGCCATGTATGACTCTCCTAAAACGAGAATTAGGCTTCCTGGCTGTAACTCTGACTTCTTTACATTGGGTAGAGGTACCCGCCAGGGCTGTCCTCTTTCACCCCTTTTATTTGCGCTGGTGTTGGAACCTTTGGCATTGGCGATTAAATCACATTCGGATATTTCTGGCTATTCATTATTAGTTTCACATTTTAAGCTGAGCATGTATGCTGATGATGTTATGCTTTTTATTACTAACCCGTTGACTTCTTTACCTAACTTGTGTGCTGTATTGAACGATTTTGCCAAAGTGTCAGGTCTCACCGTTAATTTTACCAAATCTGTGGTCATGCCTGTTAATGTTCCTGACTCCCTAAGTGCATCTCTCCGTAGTTCTTTCCCATTTCGCTGGGTCAAGGACAGGATATCCTATCTGAGGATTAACCTCACTCCCAGATACTCGGATATATTTGCGGCTAATTATCCACCATGTGTATCGCGTCTCTCTACTCTACTGAAGATCTGGCACGGTTATCATATCTCCTTTCTGGGTAGAGTCACGGCGGTTAAAATGAATATTTTGCCCAAATTGCTTTATCTTTTTAGAGCACTTCCAGTTCCGGTCTCAAAAACGTTTTTGGATCATTTTCAGCGGACTATTAATAATTTTATTTGGGGAAATAAGCATCCACGTTTTGCCTCATCCATTTTGTATCGCTCACAACGGTCGGGAGGTCTCGGTCTTCCTAACTTTTGGCTATATTATCTCTCGGCTCGTTTTACGCAATTGTCACAATGGGCTACTATTAACTCTCAAATCCCGTGGATCAAGTTTGAGTCTCAGTCGATACGTCCTTTTTATTTACCGGGAATTTTATGGTCTAACATCTCCCCCCGATCGACTGTTTTTCATAACTCCATAGTGACTCACTCACTGACGCTTTGGTCCAAACACAAATCTAAGTTGGGTTTAGTCTCTCCTATTCCCCCAGGTGTGTCATTTTTTGGGGATCCTACTTTTGTTGTAGCCTTTTCTTCCCCTCATATGTTTCGTTGGTGGTATGATCGATCTTTTATCAGATTATCTGATTTCCAAAGAGGAGGATCTTATATTACCTTTGATATGCTGCGCGTGTTATTTGATGTTCCTCTTCGTGAGTACCTTCGTTATAGACAGATTAGGCACTTTTTTAAGGCGCACTTTGGCCTTACCCCATCCTCTCCGATTTCCTTTTTTGAACGTATCAGCCGTGACTCTCCCAGGGGTAGGGGTCTTATCTCAAATCTTTATCACCAATTTTTGATCTGTCTTTTTCATGCTCCCCCTTTGTACAGACGAAAATGGGAGGAGGATTGTGGCGTCACTTTTTCGGATGAGGATTGGGATTCCATGGTGGATAATATATGCAAGAGCTCTAGATCTCTTTCGTTTCGTGAGACGGCCCTTAAAGTTCTAACCAGATGGTATTATACCCCGTCAAGACTACATGTACTGTTTCCACAAACGTCCCCTCTATGTTTTCGGGGCTGTGACTGCACGGGTACTTTGGTTCATATATTTTGGGATTGCCCGACCATATCTTTGATCTGGCGTAGGATTTCTGAGGTCGCTGCCTTATTGTCGGGTGTCCCGATACGATTGTCCATGCAGACCTGTTTATTGGGGGCCCATATCCCAGGGGTCTCTGATGCCAATCTGAGATTGATACACACATTATGTATTGCCACTTTATGGTCTATTGCCCTACATTGGAGGTCCAATGTTGTACCCTTGGACTCCGTTTTACACAGAATTGACACTGTAATGCTTATGGAACGCATTCATTATACCCTACTGGATAAGATGGACTTATACGATAAAAAATGGGAGTCATGGAGAGATTGCAGACACTTATTACATGCTTAATAACATCCCCAGTAAAAGTTGGCTGGCATGTACTATTGACAGGTGTATCACCTAACCTACTTTGTCGTTTACGTACTTCATGCACTTGTAACTTCCTCTTTTTTTCTTATCTTCTTTGTTATGTTAATATACTTTTATGTATTGTACTTTTCAAAAGTGCCTTGTTTTTGCTGACAATATCACTTTTAAAGTGTGCTGTTGTTTTACTGTCTACTCATGTACAATAAAATCGTTTGTAAACAAAAAAAGAACTAGAACAGGCTATATAAAAAAAATGTAGGTATGGAGTTTTTAGGGTTCATTTCCACTGTGCTGGTTTTTTGTGGTTTGAAAAGTAACCAAATCTGCACAGAAACAGCAAGGAAAAGTACCAAAATGCAACATTTACAGGTTTCTAAAAATTGAGTAAACTAAATTTTTCAGTGGCCAGCATACACAACTATAAAGGTTGTGTGTACCACATAGGACAGAGCAACAGTGTGAGTGACACTACATGAAGCCCAGTGGTGTTTCTAGGACAGACAGGAGAATTTGGAGACTATAATGTGCAGGCAGGAAGTTCTTCAGCAGATGGGACAGAAACAGTTGAGGCTGGTGTCCTGCTTCAAACTCAGCTATTTCTTAACTCTGATGTTTAACAGTTCACCTAAACCCTACATTAAAATGATTTTTTTTACTCTAATCTTAAAACATAACCACAGCCTTCCCATAAACATTTCTAGCTCCCTAAGCTAATGTGAGCTAGAAACCTTTTTCCTCAGTCCTGGTGCATACCTGCCTCTCTCTGAGTGGGGCTCTGTGAGGAATTAGCTCAGTAGCCAGTTGTGCATGACTCCCTGGATGTGACAGCACAGTGAAAAAGGCACAGCAAGACAACTGGATCTTGGTGAAACACAAGTTTGGTTTATTTACGACATCTGAGTTTACAAAGTGCAGGTATCAAAATGGCAAAATAAAACACACAGAAAATAAACCTTTACCATATTGGGCGTATAACTACAAACACAGGAACCTAACTACAGTTGTGACCAAAATTATTCAACCCCCACTGAAATTGAGTGTTTTGGCCAGTTTGACATTGCTTTTGATCATTCAGTCATCTTGCTTACATTTACATTAAAGAGGCACTTGTAGGTCAGACAAATATAACATAACAGTTATAATGAAATAACCACAAATGTCTTTTCTGTGCTCACAGCATTATCAGTTTTATTCAACCCCCAAGTGACATTCAATCTTAGTACTTAGTACAGCATCCTTTTACAGTTATAACAGCTTTTAAACGTGAAGCATAGCTTGACACAAGTGTCTTGCAGCGATCTACGGGTATCTTCGCCCATTCTTCATGGGCAAAGGCCTCCAGTTCAGTCACATTCTTAGGCTTGCGCACTGCAACTGCTTTCTTTAAGTCCCACCAGAGGTTCTCAATCGGATTTAAGTCTGGTGACTGCGATGGCCACTCCAAAATGTTCCAGCCTTTCCTCTGCAACCATGCTCTAGTGGACTTGGAGGTATGCTTGGGATCATTGTCCTGTTGAAAGGTCCAACGTCTCCCAAGCCTCAGGTGTGTGACGGACTGCATCACGTTTCCATCCAATATCTCCTGGTACTGAAGAGAATTCATGGTACCTTGCACACGCTGAAGCTTCCCTGTACCTGCAGAAGCAAAACAGCCCCAAAGCATGATTGACCCTCCACCATGCTTCACAGTAGGCAAGGTGTTCTTTTCATCATAGGCCTTGTTCTTCCTCCTCCAAACATAGCGTTGATCCATGGGCCCAAACAGTTCTAATTTTGTTTCATCAGTCCACAGAACACTATCCCACAACTTTTGTGGTTTGTCCACATGGCTTTTGGCATACTGCAGTCGACTCTTCTTATTCTTTGGAGACAGCAAGGGGGTACGCCTGGGAGTTCTGGCACGGAGGCCTTCATTACGCAGTGTGCGTCTTATTGTCTGGGCTGAAACTTCTGTACCCACATCTGACAAATCTTTTCTCAGTTCCTCAGCAGTCACACGGGGACTTCTCTCCACTCTACGCTTCAGGTAGCGCACAGCAGTCGAAGTCAGCATCTTCTTTCTGCCACGACCAGGTAGCGTTTCAACAGTGCCCTTTGCCTTGAATTTGCGAATGATGCTTCCTAAGGTGTCTCTTGGTATGTTTAACATCTTTGCAATCTTCTTATAGCCATTGCCCTTCCTGTGAAGAGAAATCACCTCTTCTCTTGTCTTCCTGGACCATTCTCTTGCCTTCACCATGTTTGTAACCACACCAGTAAATGTCTAGAAGGAGCTGAGTATCACAGTCATTTTAAAGCTGCCTAATTGGTGCTTATTATGCTTGATTGCTGCTCGGTGACATCCACAGGTGTTTTCAATACCTGATGGAAAGCACCTGTATGAACCTCTGTTCTTCAGAGTGGTAGTCTTTAAGGGGTTGAATAATTGTGGCAATGAAGAAACCACATAAGAACCATTTACTACTGTATTACATAAACAATTGATGTCATTTTAGTTGCATTTGGGTAGTTACAACGTCCTTGTAGGATTTGATTCTGAATACAATTCCAAATGTACACTATAGTCCCTAAACCCCTTTACAGCATTGGGGGTTGAATAATTTTGGTCACAACTGTACCTGTCTTGGAACAGCCTATTGCTGCCCAGACACTTTCACACAGAATAAATCAGAGTCCTTAGTCACACAGACTTAATCTCACCACGCAAGCAAATGGCTGCTCCCCGATCTGTCCTGCATAGAGAAACCGGTTCCAGGTAGGAGCATACTCTTTAAGCAGCCTCAGAGTTTTATAGAGCCCAGAATACTCAATTTGTTTCAGATGAGATTGTTAACCCCTCAGTGAACCTGAACCAAGCAAGCCCACTACACAGCACAAAAAAGAAAATAGGTTGTATACTGCATGAACCAAGGACAAATATATCTCCCATCCTGGACACAACCAATAGTTTTTCCTGTCTTCCTGCCACATGCCTCCCTTCTTGTTTCAACCCTAGGCATGTGTGAACTCGGGACAAGGCATCTGCATTCCCCATCCTAACACTGGGGAAGTGTTTCAGTGTAAAGCTAAATTCTTGAAGTGCCAAGAACCACCTATTCACCCTCCTATTGGTCTTTGTTTTGTGCCATCCACTATAACGGAGCATGATCCATTACTAGTTCAAACTGTCTACCCAAGATATAATACTGGAGAGAATCTTATTGCTAAACATTATTTTTCAATGGTGGCATTGGTTTCTTCATGGACCTTTAGATTCCAGCTGAGGTAAATGTCGATTTGCACCCTCCAACCCCCCCTGAAAACCTGAGACAATACAGTTCCCAACCCAACATCTGACGCATGGACCGTCTGGTCCACAAAGTCCCTTGAAAAGTCAGGAGAGTATACAAAAGCTGATTCTGCTTCAGGGGTCCACGTAATCATGACAGTTTCCTTCCCTTTTATCAAATTGGTCAGGGGAGTATCCTGTGGGGCAAAATGGGGAATAAATCCCTGGTAATAGCCATTGATTCCTAAAAATGCTTGAACCTGCTCCATGTTTGCAGGGCATGGCCAAATTTGAATAGCCTCAACTTTACTTGGGGCTTTATTATACCCCCCCCCCCAATGGTATATCCCAGATACTCCTCTAGCCCAAAGGTACATTTTCTTGGATTGGCTGTAAACCTGGATTTCCAGATCTTAGGGTCTTAGACATCACCCATTGAGATGTTGCTGGACCATTCTGTATCTCAAATGACATCCTCCGATACTGGAAAGACCCATCTGCGGTTACAAAATCGCATCCAGGTAACTGGTGGCATAGTTCATTATCACCAAGATGTGTTGGTGCCCTCTAACAAACTTCAGCAAGGGTCCAACGAAGTCCATGGCGATCCTCTCAAAAGGGACCTCAGTGATGGGCAGGGGAACCAAAGGACTATGGAAATATGGCATTGGTGCAGAAATCTGACACACCGGACAGAAAGAACAGTACATTTACACTTTCTTTGTGATCCCAGGCCAATAGAATCTTTGTATATTTGTCTCTTGGGTTTTTTCAGCTCCTAAATGTCCCCCCAAGAAAGTGCCTACGGGCCATTTCTAAGACCAACTTGCAGTAAGGGTTGGGCACCATCTGTTGCTCAGTGGTTTCCTCCGCCCTCTGTGACACCCGGTGTAATAGGTCCCTTTCCTTGGTGAAGTACAGAAAATCAATCCTCTTGTCAGGTTCACTAATTCCCCATCTATTTTTACTACATTCTTCCGGGCCCTTAGTAATGTGGGTTCCTTCAATTGTATACTGGCAGAATGTTCTCTGTGTACTTCTACATCATCCAACATTAAGGGTTGCTATTCCTCTCCTGAGGTTGTAGGCTTTTCCCTAGGCCCTGTTGTTTCCCCTGCCAACACTGCTAAGGATTCCCTAGGAGAAACATCAGGCGCTGAAGAAGCATTTAAAGGGAAATCTGGGCAATCCCAGAGCTCCCAGAATTTTGAAAAATTCCTTCTCACATGGGTATCGTGGTAGTTGGGGAACCAGTCCCACCTGATGACAAAGGTTACCGAGGGAGGTGTCAAAGGACACTGTTGCCACTGGATACTCTCGAGTGTCCCCATGTACACAAATGACTGCCATTTTTTTGAGTCCAGGGCTTTTTCCACCACTAGTTCAATTTTTACCAAAGTATCCAGGCTACCTGAATCCAACCACACGAATATAATTTTTACCATCTATACACATTTTGCAGAAAGGTTTCTCTTTTCCCCTTACTGTAGTGCATACAACAGTTGCAAATAGGGACTGCTGTCTCTCTGTATGAAAGTCACAGTGCACTGGTTCATCAATAACTGGGAAATTTGTGGCTTTATGTCCCTCTTCCCGGCAGCGGTAGCAGATAACCTTCTAGTCACCTCCTGCGGGTTTGGCCTTACAGGCCCCTCTCGCCATGCATTAGAAGCAGTCCCTGGAATACCATTTAGTTCCCCTTTTTTCAGTCGCTCCACCACATCCCTTGGTGCTGTCTTACCCTTAGCTGGAGAGGGTCTGGTCTTGGGGTGGAAAGTCTGTGAGTCTTTGTGGGAAGACGTAAGATTCTCTGACGCTAGGTACCTTTCCACGAGGTCCACAAGTTTTGGCTGCTGTTTCCAGATCTCCAAGGTTCACCCATTTTTGGCAGTAGGAAGAGAAATGTGTCCATCACCACCCATTCTACAATTTTTGGTCTAGACAGAGTTTTTGGCTGCAGCCATTTCCTGGTCAAATGAATCAGGTCATATATTTGTGACTAGGGTGGTTTTCCCATCCAGTAACTGTAATTGTGTACTTGAATTTGTCTGCTGTTGATTTGCATTCGCCAGAGCAAGCTGTCTCAGTAACTCCTCCATGCTGTCCTTACTTCACCTGCCCGCACCCTCCACCATATGTGAGGAATTAGCTCAGTAGCAGGTTGTGCGTGACTCCCTGGATGAGTCACAGCGCAGGGAAAAAGGCACAGCAAGACAGCATGATCTTGGTGAAACTCATTTGTGGTTTATTTGTAACGACTGTGTTTACACAGTACAGGTATCAAAATGGAAAATGAAAAAAAAAAACAGAAAATGAACCCTTGCCACATTGGGCGTCCAAATACAAACACAGGAACCTAACTACCTGTCCTGGGACAGCCTATAGCTTCCCAGACAATTGAATTTCCCACAGACTTAATCTCACTATACAAGCAAATGTCTGCTCCCCAGTCTGTCCTTCACAAAGAAACTGGTTCCAAGTAGGAGCATCCTGGGAGGTTTATAGATCCTAGAGTACTCAACCTGTTCCAGATGAGCTTGTTAACCCCTTAAGTTGTTTTCTGCGTGAACCTGGGACAAATAACAGTATACCTCCCATCCTGGACACAATCAATAGTTTTTCCTGGCTTCCTGTCACAGGTGCCCTCCTCCCATATTTGCCCATGGGTATGAATGGGGTTATGCCCCTATAATCTCTACTATAGGAATATAACCCCATTTAAGTCTATGGAAAGTTGCTGTCCAGGCACCAGCAGCAATTGGAGAAATCCCTGCCCTGATGATGTAAACATCCCGGTGGGGTCACCACTGTCATGGTGAAAGGGTGAAAGGCATGTAGTCATTGGAAGGGGGTCAGGTTTTAGTTTAGATTAGGTTAGGGAGCTAGACTGAAGGGAGAAGGTGAGGTTTTTTTTTAAACAATATTTATTGAATTTTATGTGCTTGGTACAAAAATACCTTGACATACAACTCCGTAAACCATTTTTTTTTACATAACAGTGGTGAGTACAGAACTCAATACAACTTCTGTAATGGAAACAAAAGATAGCATCCAACTAGACATCAATGTCACATCAAATCAGTACAGTACAGTACTCAGTAGGCCGAGTTCCAAGAAAGAAAAAACAAAATTCTTCAGCAATCCCCTAGGAACGGACGTTTGGTTATGCAGGCCTGAGCTATTACATCTCTATCAAATGACAATTGGGAGAGAGTGTCATATGTGTCAACGACCTTCTAACCGCCAAAACTAATGGCCACTATTCAGTGCTCCTACTCCTTGACCTCTCTGCGGCCTACTGAGCGACATATCGGGCTGGATGTCGCTCCACTTCCTTAAACTGAACCTCTCCAAAACCGAGTTTCTTGTCTTCCCCCCAGCCCGGACACCACCCCCCATTGACTTCTCCATCACATCCAACAACGCCACCATCAAACCCGCCCCGCAGGCCAGAGTACTTGGTGTCATTCTGGACTCCAACCTATCCTTCCAGCCCCAAGTCCAATCTTTAACAAACTCATGCAGACTCCACCTCCGCAACATCGCCAAAATACGCACGTTCCTAACCCCAGAAAACACTAAACAGCTCATCCACTCCCTCATCATATCACGACTCGACTACTGCAACTCCCTCCTCACTGGCCTGCCTCGCCGCTGGCTATCCCCTCTTCAGTCGATCCTGAATACGGCTGCCAGACTCATTCACCTTTCCAACCGCTCCGTTTCCGCCACCCCCCTATGCCAATCCCTCCACTGGCTTCCGATTGCGCAACGGATCAAATTCAAAATCCTAACACTGACGTACAAAGCTGTCCACCATACTGCCCCGAACTACATCACCGACCTAATATCCAAGTACCGCCCAGCATGCACACTCCGCTCCTCACAAGACCTCCTTCTCTCTAGTTCCCTAGTCTCCTCCTCCCATGCCCTCCTCCAGGACTTCTCCAGGGTGTCACCCATCCTCTGGAACTCCCTTCCCCAACCCATCAGATTATCACCTACTCTCCTCTCCTTTAGGCGCACCCTAAAAACCCATCTCTTCAGGGAAGCCTACCCCACCCCCTGCTAACTTACCCGACCTCCTCCACTCTTCCTACCACTCCATCCCCCACAGCTATCTCCTCCTGTACCACTATCCCCTCCCTCCTATATTGTAAGCTCGAAAGAGCAGGGCCCTCGATCCCCTCATGTTTTGCATTGTATTGGTATTGTTCTGTCACATGTTCTGTCCCCCTTTGTAATGTACAGCGCTGAGCGAACTATTGGCGCTTTATAAATACTGTATAATAATATGGGCTTAGAAACATGGAGGAGCATGGGCTCCATTACGTGACTGGGAAACATAAAGCTGTGGAGTGGGGCTACGAGAGGAGATAGGCAATTGAAGTTTACCCAGTGTATTGGTTAGTTGAGCTTTGAGTTACCAAACCGAATATTGAAAAGGTTCCATATGGGTGGCCAGTTCCTCAGGAGTAAAGCAGTGTTCCATGAAGCGCCACCATCTAGAGAAGAAGCGATGTGAAGATTTAAAATTCTGGGTAATGGTGTCCAACTTCCCCAGATTAAATAGGGTAGTCAGTGCCTGTATTATCATTTTAAGCTGTGGAGGGTTTGGCTATATCCATGCTTGCATGAGTTCTCTGCGAGTCACCAACAAACAAATATGAATCCACTGAGGAAGAGCATTTGGACTTGCTGACATTGCGGGATCTTGATAATTGAAGAGACAGAGCATAGGGTATTTGGTGAGAGTGATGTTATACAGATGATTAATGTAACGAAGAACTCAGTCCCAGAAGGTGGAGACTCGGGCGCATTCCCAAAGGTGATGAAACAAAGTAGGTCGGGTGTGGTTGCACCAAGGACATGTAGGGCGGGGAGTGACCGCTGGGGTCACTGAGAAAGATAGTAAGCTCTGTGGATGATTTTAAATTGAGTTTCCCGCCATGTTTTGCAGAGGATGAGTGAAGAGAATTTCCCGTATCCCGACAATATTTTGTCCGGAGCATCATCAGTAGACAGTATGGGAGTCCATGGCTTAAAAAAGAGTAAGATGGTACTTTACAGACTGGTGTGAGATTAGATGAGAGTAAATTGCCGAGATGGAATAATTATCCTGACGTAGTAGAGTTTCTACAGAGGTGCGCTGGAAGGGATATTGTTTTGGAGAATAACACATCCTGAGGAAGGTCACCAGCTGATGGTAGTGAAAGATATGCGATCCCGGTAGGGGATGGAGGTAAGGCCTTGAGGTTAGAATGTAGAATGGCTGGAAGGTGGCTGGAGACCAGGGCCTCTACTAGGGAGTAGTTTGAATAATGGGATCTCCCAGTAATCCAATCAAGACTCTGACAGAGGAGGCAGGACAATTTGTAAAATCTAATATTCAGCAGGCCTGCAACCCCCTTACTCTTTTGGGAGACTAAGCTTTTGTAATGCAATACGCGTTTTTTTACGCTGCCACAGAAATATCTGTAGAGCCCTATGGATCTTCTAAACATCAGAATGTTTTAACAGAAGAGGGAGTGTTTGCAATGGATAGAGCAGTCTTGTGAAAGAAAGTGGAAGAGTTGTCCAGACTTTCAGTTCCTGTACAATCTTGTTGATTAAAAGAGGGTAATTTAGGTAATAGAGAGACGATGGTTCTCTGCCTATGTGGATGCCCCAAATATGTGATGGATTGAGTAGCTATACCAAAGGGAGAGGAATGAATCCACCGCTTTGACATAGTAGCATTCAAAGGGAGTACTTTGCTCTTATCAAAATTGATTCTAAGGCCGGAACACCTACGGAAACAGGTCCTGAAGTAGTAGGAAGACTTTAGGTGGATCTGAAGAAAATAGTAGTATATCATCCGCAAAGAGAGCTGAGCGGTGAATAAGGTCGCCAATCGTGACAACAGTAACCCCGAATTGAACTGTCTGGACAAAAGTTCAAGGGCGATATTAAAGAGGAGGGGGGGGAGTGGGCAGCCCTGCCTAGTGCCTGTGGTCAAGGGAATGCTTGAAGAAATAAAGTCAGGTGTGACTAGTCTAGCCGTGGGCGAGGAGTACATGCGTCGTAAAAATGGGGCCCGAAAAACCAATCCTCTTCATAACCAAGAAGAGCCAAGTAAAGCTGATGCTATCGAAGGCTTTTTCAGCAACTAAAGACATAAGTGCTAGGTCCATCTGTGGGTTTGTTTTAGCATGTTCCTAGGCTAATAATACTTTGCGGATTTTAAGTATTGCCGAGCGACCCGACACAAACCCGGATTGGGCCGGGTGAGGGTTTTTACAGGAAAAGTGCAGCTATCCTTTAAAACATAAGATTTTTCTTCACTGCCCCTTTACTCTTGAATGGGAAATAAGGGGCTTGGTTATCAGTGGCACAGGAAGGCATAGATCACAATAAAACATTTTCAGTAGTTATGGGTCTTCCTCAGTCCCTTAATGATGTTCAACTGTTTTTTTTTTTTTACTGCAACTCCATTTTTTCTATCACTCCCTGACCTGATGTTACCATGCGTTACTAAAACAGTTTCAGGTGTGAACGAGCCATAGATCTGAATCTAACTTTACAGCTAACTTTAGCTTTAGCAACATGTTACATCCATGTAACATAACATGGGTGTAACATGTTGCTAAGCAACCCCCCCCCCCCCC
The DNA here is from genome assembly GCF_062004578.1 of Staurois parvus. Taxonomy (NCBI): domain Eukaryota; kingdom Metazoa; phylum Chordata; class Amphibia; order Anura; family Ranidae; genus Staurois; species Staurois parvus. The sequence continues at coordinate 4,120,903 of NW_028318295.1, forward strand.
CCCATATGACCACACACAAGGGTTTTCTTCTCCAGCAGCTGCTGGAGATCTGTGAATGAACTACACTTCCTATCTGCCGCCATGGCTAGAGGATTTGTAGTTGTCAGTGGAACCTGAGCGTGGCAATCAGCTCACTTCTAGTTCATTCATACTCCCTCCAGCTCTCCAACTGAAAGCACATAGATAGGTAACTGCAAAAAGCTTGAGGAAACGTTTGCAAGAGCCTGACATTGCACCTGCAGTCTATTGAACCTGGGTGCAATACTGTGCAGGCTCCTGTGAAAAAAAAGAAAGGAAATGCATTTCTTTCCACAAAAATATGTGCAATTATTTTTTTTTAAGTGAACTTAGCCTTGAACCCCTAACATTCCTTCCCCCCACACCTAGCACCACATTGCTGTTTACGGAATGTAAATGGAAAGAACGTTGAAAGAAGCAACTGTTTTACTGTGCCTGAAGATTCATGGGGAGCTGAATTGTGTTTTGATACTATATATGGTATTGCATCTGGCTGACAACATCTGTTTTGCAAAGTCCATAGATAAATATAAATCCTTATTTGCACAATATAAAGAATTACATTTTTCCCTTCTGTAGTGCTTTCACTGTGAGCAACAGTCAAGAGCAACAACGAAAGTTAAGAGAGCAGCAGTTAAAACTTCAGATTGCTCAGCTTGAAGCTGCTCTAAAGTCTGACCTTGCGGACAAAAATGAGATTCTTGAAAGAATGCAAAGAGAGAGAGGTAGGTTTTACATGCTGTTATAAATGTACTTCTGTCCAGACGCTAATTTGGCTTTCACTGATCTTTTATGCTTAAAACCTAGTACACATGATGAGAAAATCAGACAAATGATCGTACTTTTTTCTTTTCTTTTTTTTTTTTGCATGATAGTCTCATATCGAAAATGAATAGATTACTAAAGTTACAAAAATTCTCATAAGACAGAATGCAACTTCAGAAGTGATGTATTGTATTGTAATGTCTTCTTTTGTTTCCGTGTATGCGCGGTCTTGGTCACTCTATTTTTTACAGGTGATTACTGTACTGGTTAAACAAAAATACTGCTTGTCCCTTCTGGTATCTTAGCATTAATTTTGATTGGCTCTCGAATTCTGTGTACTATCGATGTACTGTCAGATTATCGGGAGACTGCTCCGAAAGAGGTATTTTTCATCCAATTTTCTCATTGTGTTTACTGGGCTTTGTAAGGAGACTAATATGAGTTAGTGATAGGGTTTTCATCTGACTTTTTACCTTAGGCAACCATCAATGTTACCTTAATACCGTGTCCCCTGTAGACAGTAGGAAAGTGGAACCATAATCTGCAGTATGGCATTCCAGCCTGTTCCCAGTGCTGGCCACTAGAAAATCATAAAAGTGTAATCCTTCTTTATCAATCCACACTGGAACCCCCAAAAAGTATCCTGAGAATGTATGATCAAAAATATTTAGATTTTATTTTCAAATGATTTTTATTAGGAATTTTTAGGTTTCTGAACAAAACATGTTATGTCATTATATAGAAACATTTGAGTACAAGGTTCACATAAATGAAACAACAACATATAGAATGAAAAAATGAGGTAATAAACCCCCACCATCTGGCTGGGAGTTCAAATTATCATAATCATACTTACAAGAGAGGTATTCTCATTGGATTGTGAACCTTACCGATGAATATGAAAACATAAAAGAACTAAACGGGATGAAAAGGGGTATAGGAAAGTGTGAGAGGGTGAGATGAGATGAGGGCACCAATGAACAACAAATGTAGCATCTTATAAGGTTTAGGATTCGTAATCAGACAATTGAGCATTTGGGATGTTTTAGCCATCGAGACCAGTGTAATGTGAATTTATGGTAGGAGGAATTTCGGAGGGTCGTTCTTCGCTCCATCTCACATTGCAAGTTGAGATCAGCTAGTAGGCGGGCTAATAAGGGGGGTGAGGTAGAACGCCATAGTCTCGTAATGTTAGTCTTTGAGCTGCCAGAATGTGTATGATAATGATGCGTGAGCAAACGGGAAATTGATCTATTGTTAGATGAAGAAGGGCTAGCCCTGGATTAGGGGGTGTTGGGGAATCTGTGAATGAAGAGATTAATTGGAACACTTTATTCCAATAGGACTTGAGGGATTTGCATGACCATAGTAAGTGGAAGAGCGAACCAGTGTCACCACAACGCCTCCAGCAAGTTTGCAATTGCTGTGGGTAATAGATGGATAATTTGGCAGGGGTTAAGTAGCATTGGTGGAGAATTTTTAAATAAGATTCCCAGTGGGAGCTACATTTCGAGGCTTTGTACAGTTGCAAGAAAAAGTATGTGAACCCTTTGGGATTACGTGGAGTTTTGCATGAATTGGGCATAAAATGTGCTCTGAACGTCATCTAAGTCACAACAATAGAAGAACACAGTCTGCTGAACATAATACTACACAAACATTAGATGTTGCCATGGTTTAATTGCACATAACATGTAAACATTCACAGTGCAGGGAGGAAAAAGTATGTGAGGCCCTAGCTTAATGACTTCTCCGAGAGCTAATTGGAGCCAGGAGTGAGCCAACCTTGACTCCAATCAGTGTGATGATACTGGATGTGTTGCTGACAGCTGTCCTGCCCTTAAAAAACACACACCTGTTTTGGGTTTACTGGTCTCAAGAAGCACTGTCTGATGTGAACCATGCCTCGCAGAAAAGAGCTCTCAGAAGACCTACGATCAAGAATTGTTGACTTGCATGAAGCTGGAAAGGGTTACAAAAATATCTCCAAAAGCCTTGATGTTCATGTGTCCACGGTAAGACAGACTGTCTACAAATGGAGAAAGTTTAGCACTGTTGCTACTCTCCCTAGGCGTGGTCGTCCTGTAAAAATGACTGCAAGAGCACAGCGCAGAATGCTGCATGAGATAAAGAAGAATCCCAGAGTGTCAGCTAAAGACCTACAGAAATCTCTGGCACATGCTAACATTTTTGTTGACACATCTACAATAAGGAGAACATTAAACAAGAATGGAGTACATGGGAGGAAACCACGGAGGAAGCCATTGCTGTCCAAAAAGAATATTGCAGCACGTTTGAAGTTTGCAAAAGAGCACCTGGCTGTTCCACAGCACTACTGGCAAAATATACTGTGGACAGATGAAACCAAGATTGAGTTGTTTGGGAAGAACACACAACACTATGCGTGGAGAAAAAAAGGCACAGCACACCAACATCAAAACCTCATCCCCACTGTAAAACATGGCGGAGGGAGCATCATGGTTTGGGGCTGCTTTGCTGCCTCAGGGCCTGGACGGATTGTTGTCATTGATGGAAAAATGAATTCCAGAGTTTATCAAGACATTTTGCAGGAAAACGTACGACCATCTGTCCGCCAACTGAAGCTCCACAGAGGATGGGTGATGCAACAGGACAATGACCCAAAGCATACAAGTAATTCAACAAAACAATGGCTGCAACAGCACAGAATACGCCTTCTGGAGTGGCCCAGTCAGAGTCCTGACCTCAACCCGATTGAAATGCTGTGGCAGGACCTTAAGAGAGCGATTCACACCAGACATCCCAAGAATATTGCTACACTGAAACAGTTTTGTGAAGAGGAGTGGTCCAAAATTACTCCCGATCGTTGTGCAGGTCTGATCTGCAACTACAGGAAACGTTTGGTTGAGGTTATTGCTGCCAAAGGAGGGTCAACCAGTTATTAAGTCCAAAGGTTCACATACTTTTTCCTCCCTACGCTGTGAATGTTTACATGTTATGTGCAATTAAACCATGGCAACATCTAATGTTTGTGTAGTATTATGTTCAGCAGACTGTGTTCTTCTATTGTTGTGACTTAGATGACGTTCAGAGCACATTTTATGCCCAATTCATGCAAAACTCCACGTAATCCCAATGGGTTCACATACTTTTTCTTACCACTGTATGTGATGGAGAACGTCACTTGCCATGGTTGCGGGGTTGTTGGGAGGAGGAGATTTGTCACCCAATTGGTAAGGGATGATGTATGAGTTATAAATTGTGCTTCAGTAAGTAATGTATAAAAGGTAGAGATTCCTTTCTTTGGATAAAAGTTTTGTGGTAGAAATGGTGTGCAGTAGCAGGGAAGTCTAACTCAAGTGGAATATGCGTGTTATGGAGCAAATGGGAAATTCGCATAAAAGTGAATTGTTCCGTATTGGGAAGACAGAATCTTTTTTGAAGGGTCTGGAACGACTCGGGTTTATGATTGTTGTGAATATCTTGGATATAGCGTATATCCAACGCTTTCCAAGATGTTAGGTTCAAGTGGGGGGATAAGAAGTACAGGGAGGATATAGGAGTCGGGATTCGTAAATTAGTCTTATGTGAATGAGTGTAAGTCAGGAAATCATGCCAAGCTATCAGAGAGTCTTGGATGCATGGGTGAGCCTGTGAAGGTCTAATCTGTGTCGTACGAGGCGTAAATAATAAGTCTGTTAAGGTATTTGGCGAATACATGGCGGTTTCCATAATAGTCCATGTTTTGTCTTGGGTCGGGTGCCACCAGTAGTATAGCTGGTCCAATATGGCTGCCTGATAATAGGATTTCAAATGTGGGAGGCCGGCTCCGCCTCTGGAGGGCGGGCGTATCAGAAGGTTTGTAGAGCATCTAGGCCGTTTAGAATTCCATAAGAATTTATTTAAAATTTTTTGAATTGTAGAGAAGAACGAGGAGGGTATAGGAACAGGCAATGTACGAAATATATATAAAATTTTAGGCAATATACACATTTTAATAGTAGCTATTCTGCCCAGCATTGATAACGTGGTTGTACGTAGGTTCCTAAGCTCCTGTGGGATTGTGTCAAGAAGTGCTTGAAAATTAGCTGCATAGAATTGATTGGTTTTGGGAGTAAGTTTAATCCCCAGGTATGGGATATTATGTTTTTCCCATTTGAAAGGGAATTGTTTTGTAAGGAGGTTTTGGGTCAGGGCAGGGGTATGAAGGTTTAAAATTAAAGATTTGGGTTCGTTGAGCTTATAATAAGATACATCTGCATAGTTTTGTATGTGCGTACGTATTGAAGTGAGTGATTTGTAGGGGTTTGTAATCATTAGAATAATGTCGTCTGCAAAAAGGCTGATTTTGTGTTCGTGCTGGAGAAATTTAATTCCCGAGAAATTGGGGTCATTTCTAAGGTTGGATGCCAGTGGTTCAATGAGTAAAGCGAAGATTATGGGGGAAAGAGGGCAGCCTTGTCTAGTACCGTTAGATATTTGAAATGGCTGCGAGAGCGTACCATTAGTAAGGACTCTAGCTGTGGGTTTGGAGTAGAGGGATAAAATCGCTGACAGCATCCAGTCTGTAATTCCCAGTTTTTGTAGAGTAAGTGTCATGAATTGCCAGTGAATGCGGTCAAATGCTTTTTCTGCGTCAAGAGATAGGAGAAGTGAAGGTTGTTTGTTCGATTCAAGGTGGTGTATCAATGATATAAGTCGTCGAGTTGCGTCAGGGGCCTGCCTACCCGGTACGAATCCCACTTGATCAGAGTTGATCAACGTGGGAAGGTACGGGAGGAGTCGTTGAGCTATTATCTTGGCATAAATTTTTAGGTCCGTGTTTAGTAGTGAAATTGGTCTATAGTTCTGGACTAGTTGGGGGTCCTTACCCGGTTTTGGGATGGTAGAGATTATTGATTGCAACATGTTAGGGGGGAATTCTCCTTTAGGGGCAACGTAGTTATAGAGATCAGATAGGTGTGATTTGAGATGGGGCGCGAACATTTTATAAAATTCATTGGTAAAGCCGTCATTTCCCAGTGATTTATTCATGGGGAGTTTGTTTATGGTTTTCTCGATCTCTAAAGGTGAGATCGGGACAGAAAGGGAGGCTAGTTGGGAAGGTGTAAGATGAGGAAGCTCAGTATGACGTAGGAAATTCTCGATCGACGGGTTCGTTGGTTGAGTTGTGTTTGGGTCGTCTTTTATGTTGTATAGGGATTGATAATAACACGCAAATGCATTAGCTATATCTTGTGGGTTAGTCAATGGAGCATTAGAAATTGGGTGTTGAATCGTGACAATTTTGTTTTTAAGCCGTTTTTGTTTGATGGTTTTGGCAAGAAGAGAGTTAGTTTTATTGCCCAGCGCATAAAATTGGGATTTTGTTTTTTGGAGGTTAAAATCATAGGCGTGTAATAGAGTAGTGCGTAGTTTGTCCCTATCTCGGCTTATCGCCGCAGTTGTGGTAGCGTTTGGATTCTGTTTATTAATATCTTCATTTGTGCGTATAGAGTCAAGGAGTTGTTCAATTTGCTGAGACCGTTGTTTTTTAATACAAGAATTCAATTGGATGAGGATACCTCTCATATAAGCCTTATATGTCAACCAAAGAGTGGTAACAGAGATCTCCGGGGTAGAGTTAGTGTCAAAAAAGAGGTCATGCGCATCTAATATAAATTTCTGGTTTTCCGGGATATTTAAAAGTGCAGAGTTAAGTCTCCAAATAGGTGGAATCGCCGACCTTCGGTTGTCATCCAAGGCTATGGTGATCGGTGCGTGGTCAGACCAGGTGATAGTACCGATGCTGGAGGAAGTCACGTGTTGCAGAGTCCATTTATCGGTGATAAACATGTCAATTCTAGAATATGAGAGATGAGGGGGTGAAAAGTAGGTGTAGTCTCTTTCCGTACCATGTTCACATCTCCATATGTCGTATAGGTCATGGTCGTGCAGGAAGGGGTTGAAGTTAAGGTTACAGGATTTCTTACTAGAGGAAGAGTCTAGTAGTGAGTCACTGAGAACATTAAAGTCTCCGCCAATAATAAGTCTACCTTGTTGATGTTGGGAGATGAGAGTATAGAGTTTCCGATAGAATTTAAGTTGCTTACTGTTAGGGCCATATACGTTCACCAGGGTGTAAGAGATCTCAATAATTTGGCACGTCAAGATGATATAGCGGCCTTGCGGGTTGATTAGTGTGGAGGTAAGTTTGAAAGAAAGAGCGTCGTTAACAGCGATAATAACACCATTCTTCTTTTTGATGTTTGTTGCCATGAATAGTTGAGAGAAGCGATGTAGATAGAGTTTAGGGACTTTTTCTGTGGTGAAGTGCGATTCCTGTATGAAGAGTAGGTCCGTTTGAGATTTCCGGATTTCTCTTGATAGCATCGATCTCTTGAAAGGGGAGTTGAGGCCCCGCACATTAAGAGATGTGATGGTAATCATTCGTAAATGAGTTCTCGAAGTACAAATATACTTGGAGTGTTTTTTTTTTGCTAGTGTTAGTTACGGTCACGAGGGTGAAGGTTTGTGTCAGAAATATATAGTCAGTGGTGCCATTGGAAGGGATGGGTGGAGAGGGAAAAATAACAATAAAAAAACACTTGCACATAAAGCAAGTAAACAGTGTAGCCAGAATTGCTACATCAAAAAAGGGGGGGTCAAGCAGGATATGACCCTCGGATGGGTCATATCTAATCAAAACCTTGAATTTCAGAGCCATAGGGTTTAGGCCGATCGCCAGAATTAGGAGTATTCAGATATCGCCTCCAGAGAAAAATACAAACAGAGAGATGTAGACGCGGCTGGTGCCGCTAAGCCCTTCAGGTTGCTTCCATGTTTTGAACGGAACCAGGGTTGTTCTTCTGTGGATCAGCAGGTAAAATGCTCCAGGCCTTAAGGAAGTCCAAACCAGCCTCTAGGTTTTTAATAGTATAAATTCTGCCTTGGTGACGTACAATTAATTTAATGGGGAATCCCCATTGATAGGCCATATTGTGATTTCTAAGCGCTTTCGTGATTGGTATCATTTTTTTCCTGTTGGAAAGCGTGGCCTTAGATAGATTAGCATAAAGACGTAGAGTCGCATGTGAGGATGGGAGTGGAGGTGGATTTCTAGCCGCCATCATAATTCTCTCCTTAATATGGTAGAAGTGTATTCGGACGAGCACGTCCCTAGGAATGGTTGCTGACAAGAATGAAGGCTTAGGTAGTCGATGTGCTCGATCGATTATGGCCTCTACGTCAGAGAGTGTTGGGATTAACAGCTTGAGGAAGTGATGTAGATATGGTAATAATGCTTCGTTAGATACCGTTTCTGGGATCCCTCTGAATTTAATATTATTGCGGCGTGATCGATCCTCTATATCGGCCAATTTTAGGTTGATTTGTTCGATATCTGACGTGTGGTCAGAATGAGCATCAATCAAATCATTGTGCGCTTCCACTATATCCGCTATGTTGGTTTCAATATGGCGGATCCTGCGTTCCTGCCTTTGCACCAGATTAGTAATTTGGGTCATTGGTGCAGAAATATCGTTATGTAGAGTTTGGCGCAGTAGTGTTAGCATGTTCTCCATGGAGATTTCAGTTAGAGGTTGGTCAGATGCTGGAAATGTGTCTATGTCAGGCAGTGTGGGATATGGTGGCTGAGGCGGAAGGTTTAGGGCCTGGCAGGTGTCGGCAGGGTCACTATCAAGTTGTGGCCTTGATTTAACTGGGCTGCAGGACGTGGGTGACAGTGGGGGTGACAACTCACCCGGGTCCCCTGGATAGAGCTGTTGCTGCAGCCTGGGATCCACAGGCTGGGATCTGTAGTCCTCCTCCTGGTTACTGCAGTGTCCCTGCATGTCCGCATGGCGGCCGCCATCTTGGATTCCCGGCTGGACGACCGGGAAGAAGTGGGTTAATTTCCCTGGTTGCCCCGGGCTTTTTTTCCTGCGGGGCATGTCCAGTGGCCTGCAGGCACCTTCCGGGAAGTGCCGTGAGTAGTTTGTTTTCCCTGGGGTCGTAGTGGCGGGTGGACGGAGCTGTGCTTATAGCGCGTCCATCCCCGAGCCGGCCGCGCATGCGCCCCCTCAATATTTAGATTTTAAATAACTAGTGCTATATATACAACAAATGTAAATGTAATACATCATGTGCAACCTGCAGAAAGTGCTTTGTCTTCTGGATCTACCAAAAGCTTTAAAACTAGTTGTTTTATTAATGGAATTTAATGCACAACATGGGAGACATAATTTTTTTTGGTCACTGCTGCTGTTCATTAAATGCTGATAAATGAGTAGTACTAGTTACAAACCCTAATTCCCAGTGACACCCGCAACCTTTCATTTCTTGTCCTGGTGTCACCAGGGAAAGTTTACTCAGTAAGGACACAAACAGCAATTCAGTCTTGATGTGGGCTGCAAAGCATGCCACTTTTTTTTTTAATCGCAATACACAGATTGTTCTATGCGCTGTGATGCATTGCAACACACATTTTTTTTGTCTTTTATCTTGTTCTGTAGCAAGAAATGGCTTTTACTAGTCTGGCATCCTTAGCTTGTAGAATATTTGCAGGGGCAGCTACAGGGAAGTCAGTTCTTACTGACATATAGACATGCCCATCAGAACTACATCTCCCAAGATCCCTTTCTCTACACACAGTATGTGGGCAGGTTCTTGGGTAGCACCCTTGTTTCCAATTTACGAGATCGTATCTAAACATTTCAAGATTCGTTTTGTAACATGCCAACAGATGGCAGCACAAGGCTGCACACACAGTCGCAGGGAGCACCAATCTTCATAAGTCAGTGTGCCAAACGACATTGTCCTGTTTACAATGGGAGCTGCACAACTAGTGCTATTCTGACCACGTGCGTTACCACGTCTGCTATTTCCTCATGGACAGCAAGTTAGAACAAAGAGCAAACATGAAATTCTGCATGGCCAAATCTACCACAGAGATGTCTGAGAATGAGTCATTCGAGGAGTTTTGAGTGGCACATGCGCTTCAAGAGCAGAAGAACTTCACTGGAAGACAAAGAGAGATCAGGAAGACCTTCAATGAGCTCAACCCCCAAAAATGTCTAAACCATTTGGCAACTTGTGAATGATGATCGGTGGAGAAGAATCCACAATATCGTTGCCATTGTCCGTGTGTCATGTGGAACAGTCCAGGTAATCCTCCGTGATTTGAACATGCACCTTGTTGCTGCCAAGTTCATCCCCAGGCTGCTGACCCAGGAGCAGAAAGAACACCATGTCTTAGTCTGCCAAGAACTCCATCAGCGTGCCGTGGATGACCCGTCCTTTATGCCGAGGATCATTACCAGTGACGGAATTTGGGTGTACGGGTGTCACGCAGAACTTCACGTTTGTTCTAACTTGTTGTCCATGTTGAACGCATGGTGGTAACGTACGTGGTCAGAATAACATCAGTTGCACAGCTCCCGATGTACACAAGAAGATGACTTTTGGCACACTGACTTATGAAGGTTTGTGCTCGCTGGGACTGCATGTGCATCCCTATGCTGCCATCTGTTGGCGTGTTACAAAACTAGTCTCGAAAAATGTTGATACCACCTCCTATCTATGCAAAAAAGAACAGAGAAGTGGAGTTCTGTAGTCTAGCAGGCAGGGCTTACCATGAGTATTTCAGTACAGCAAAAGTACTGTTTTATCAACTCAAGCAGAAAGTAAGCAGCGCAGCATTTTTTCCACACCTGTAATTTTTTTTTTTGTGTTTACAAATGTTTTTATTGAGGGATAGACTGCAAAAACAGCACAACTTCATGAGGTATACTATACATCAAGAAAAAGGCACATAAGTAATACACAGTATCGTAAAACACAATCATAGAAAAATAAAGTTCAAGTACATGAATGAGGTAGGCAGTAAGATATGCAGAACAACCAACAAAGATTCAATACCAATCAATCTATGATCGTCCATCAGTCAAACAATAAATGCCAATGTGTTTTCCAACCATCCCTTTTTCTGTTGAATATGTGCATCCTATCCAGCAATGTATATTGAATATGTTTCATGAGCATCACCATAACGATTCTCCGCAAAACAAAGGTACCATTGGTGACTTCCAATGGAGCGCAATGGCCCATAAGGTACAGACACAGTGTGAATCGGCCTCATTACATTGGCTTGGATCCCTGAAACGGGAGCACCCAGTAAGCAAACTTGCATAGACAACTTCACCGGAGTATCCGCTAAGGTAGAGGCCACTACAGAAACTTTACACCAGTCAAAGAAAGACCAGGACAAGCCCAAATATATGCACAAGGGTACCAGCAAGGCCACAACCCCGAAAACAGAGGTGCGACGTTCCTGGAAACATGATATGTAGTCTAGAGGGGGTATAATACCGAGTTAAAACTTTAAGGGCCGTCTCATGGACCGAGAGAGATCTAGAGCCCCTACGTATATTACCCACCATGGATTCCCAGTCCTCTTCTGAAAACGTAATACCGCAATCAACCTCCCATTTCTGTCTATACAGAGGGGGTAAGGGAAATATAGTATTTGAATAATGTATGGTAATGAAGCGAGCGCTCTAAAAACAGGTAGCAGCTAGAACACTAAAGGAAATCACAACAACCTTAAAAATTCAAATGGATAAATAAAGTGCAGCGCTAAAAAGAAATGAATAGAAAAAACTCAGATATTTTAAATATAATAAAAGTTTGTTCAAATTATATATAATCGACCACTTGACTGAATGTAGTAAATGGAACCAATGATATTTTCCACAACAGCAGATATCTTCAAAGCCAGTGACGGGAAACAAATGGCAAAAATGTGCACTCACCGACTGCACATAGGAAATGCATATATATATATATATATATATATATACAGTTGCAAGAAAAAGTATGTGAACCCCTTGGGATTACGTGGAGTTTTGCATGAATTGGGCATAAAATGTGCTCTGAACGTCATCTAAGTCACAACAATAGAAAAACACAGTCTGCTGAACATAATACTACACAAACATTAGATATTGCCATGGTTTAATTGCACATAACATGTAAACATTCACAGTGCAGGGAGGAAAAAGTATGTGAGGTCCTAGCTTAATGACATCTCCCAGAGCTAATTGGAGCCAGGAGTGAGCCAACCTTGACTCCAATCAGTGTGATGATATTGGATGTGTTGCTGACAGCTGTCCTGCCCTTAAAAAGCACACACCTCTTTTGGGTTTACTGGTTTCAAGAAGCACTGTCTGATGTGAACCATGCCTCGCAGAAAAGAGCTCTCAGAAGACCTACGATCAAGAATTGTTGACTTGCATGAAGCTGGAAAGGGTTACAAAAGTATCTCCAAAAGCCTTGATGTTCATGTGTCCACGTTAAGACAGACTGTCTACAAATGGAGAAAGTTTAGCACTGTTGCTACTCTCCCTAGGCGTGGTCGTCCTGTAAAAATGACTGCAAGAGCACAGCGCAGAATGCTACATGAGGTAAAGAAGAATCCCAGAGTGTCAGCTAAAGACCTACAGAAATCTCTGGCACATGCTAACATTTTTGTTGACACATCTACAATAAGGAAAACATTAAACAAGAATGGAGTACATGGGAGGACACCACGGAGGAAGCCATTGCTGTCCAAAAAGAATATTGCAGCACGTTTGAAGTTTGAAAAAGAGCACCTGGATGTTCCACAGCACTACTGGCAAAATATACTGTGGACAGATGAAACCAAGATTGAGTTGTTTGGAAAGAACACACAACACTATGTGTGGAGAAAAAAAGGCACAGCGCACCAACATCAAAACCTCATCCCCACTGTGAAACATGGCGGAGGGAGCATCATGGTTTGGGGCTGCTTTGCTGCCTCAGGGCCTGGACGGATTGTTGTCATTGATGGGAAAATGAATTCCAGAGTTTATCAAGACATTTTTCAGGAAAACGTACGACCATCTGTCCGCCAACTGAAGCTCCGCAGAGGATGGGTGATGCAACAGGACAATGACCCAAAGCATACAAGTAATTCAACAAAACAATGGCTGCAACAGCACAGAATACGCCTTCTGGAGTGGCCCAGTCAGAGTCCTGACCTCAACCCGATTGAAATGCTGTGGCATGACCTTAAGAGAGCGATTCACACCAGACATCCCAAGAATATTGCTACACTGAAACAGTTTTGTGAAGAGGAGTGGTCCAAAATTACTCCAGATCGTTGTGCAGGTCTGATCTGCAACTACAGGAAACATTTGGTTGAGGTTATTGCTGCCACAGGAGGGTCAACCAGCTATTAAGTCCAAAGGTTCACATACTTTTTCCTCCCTGCGCTGTGAATGTTTACATGTTATGTGCAATTAAACCATGGCAACATCTAATGTTTGTGTAGTATTATGTTCAGCAGACTGTGTTCTTCTATTGTTGTGACTTAGATGACGTTCAGAGCACATTTTATGCCCAATTCATGCAAAACTCCACGTAATCCCAAGGGGTTCACATACTTTTTCTTGCAACTGTATATATATATATATATATACAGTGGGGCAAAAAAGTATTTAGTCAGCCACCAATTGTGCAAGTTCTCCCACTTAAAAAGATGAGAGAGGCCTGTAATTGGCATCATAGGTAGACCTCAACTATAAGAGACAAAATGAGAAAAAAAATCCAGACAATCACATTGACTGATTTGGAAAAAATTTATTTGCAAATTATGGTGGAAAATAAGTATTTGGTCACCTACAAACAAGCAAGATTTCTGGCTCTCACAGACCTGTAGCTTCTTCTTTAAGAGGCTCCTCTGTCCTGCACTCATTACCTGTATCAATGGCACCTGTTTGAACTTGTTATCAGTATAAAAGACACCTGTCCACAACCTCAAACAGTCACACTCCAAACTCCACTATGGAGAAGACCAAAGAGCTGTCGAAGGACACCAGAAACAAAATTGTAGACCTGCACCAGGGTGGGAAGACTGAATCTGCAATAGGCAAGCAGCTTGGTGTGAACAAATCAACTATGGGAGCAATAATTAGAAAATGGAAGACATACAAGACCACTGATAATCTCCCTCGATCTGGGGCTCCACGCAAGATCTCACCCCGTGTGTCAAAATGATCACAAGAACGGTGAGCAAAAATCCCAGGACCACACGGGGGGACCTAGTGAATGACCTGCAGAGAGCTGGGACCAACGTAACAAAGGCTACCATCAGTAACACACTACGCCGCCAGGGACTCAGATCCTGCAGTGCCAGACGTGTCCCCCTGCTTAAGCCAGTACATGTCCGGGCCCATCTGAAGTTTGCTAGAGAGCATTTGGATGATCAAGAAGAGGATTGAGAGAATGTCATATGGTCAGATGAAACCAAAATAGAACTGTTTGGTAGAAACACAACTCGTCGTGTTTGGCAGACAGAGAATGCTGAGTTGCATCCAAAGAACACCATACCTACTGTGAAGCATGGGGGTGGCAACATCATGCTTTGGGGCTGTTTCTCTGCAAAGGGACCAGGACGACTGATCCATGTACAGGACAGAATGAATGGGGCCATGTATCGTGAGATTTTGAGTGCAAACATCCTTCCATCAGCAAGGGCATTGAAGATGAAACGTGGCTGGGTCTTCCAACATGACAATGATCTCAAACATACCGCCGGGCAATGAAGGAGTGGCTTCGTAAGAAGCATTTCAAGGTCCTGGAGTGGCCTAGCCAGTCTCCAGATCTCAACCCCATAGAAAACCTTTGGAGGGAGTTGAAAGTCTGTGTTGCCCAGTGACAGCCCCAAAACATCACTGCTCTAGAGGAGATCTGCATGGAGGAATGGGCCAACATACCAGCAACAGTGTGTGCCAACCTTGTGAAGACTTACAGGAAACGTTTGACCTCTGTCATTGCCAACAACGGATATATAACAAAGTATTGAGATGAACTTTTGATATTGACCAAATACTTATTTTCCACCATAATTTGCAAAAAAATTCTTTCCAAATCAGCCAATGTGATTGTCTGTATTTTATTTTGCTCATTTGTCTCTCATAGTTGAGGTCTACCTATGATGCCAATTACAGGCCTCTCTCATCTTTTTAAGTAGAAGAACTTGCACAATTGGTGGCTGACTAAATACTTTTTTGCCCCACTGTATATATGTATATAATATATATCCACCAGATGGGGTATTGTCAGAGCCTGGGATCGAACTTGGTCCTTCTGCAGTGGGAGGCAATGTCTCTTCTCACTGAGCTATCTGGAATGCTGGACAGCTCCCTTGACAATTCTTGGATAATCCTGCCTTGTACCTTGATTTCTCTTGAACCTTGAACTCCTTGCTCCTCCCATGAACTTCCTTATAAAAGCCATGTCCATGCACTTCCTCCTTACCAGATTATTGTGCCTTACCAGCCAATATCCCGCTTACTGTTCCTGCTGCTGTCTTCATCTACGTTACCGACCTTTGGCTTGCTACTGACTACGATTCTGCCTCATCCTATCTACTACCATTGGTGACCGACCCTTGGCTTGTGACTGACTCCGCTTCTGTTTGATCCCTGAACTGTTTGATCCGCTTTTGGTTTCCAGCCTACTCATTCCCTGGTGGGGTGATCCTGAGATCTGCGACCTGGCATTCACACGCAGCCAAATCCATCTCCACCATTAGGAGCTCTGGGGAAGACCGGTGGATGCTTAGACCCCGCACCTCAGGTGAGCCTGTGTCATTCCCAGGGTGGGCCGCTGGTGTACCAATCCTGCTGGTTTCAGGTAAGCCTTACAACTGCTGTAGCAACTGGTCTCTGAACCTGACCTTATATCGTGACAGGTATGTACAGCATGCAGATGGTGGGCTTCCTCCAGGAGAAAAAAGGTCATCAGGCTTGGGTGTAGTAATAATCTGCTGGATCCAGATGTCTCCTTTAGGATATGTGGGTATTCAGCCTGGATACAGGGCTCCCTCCTCTGGATATTGGATGGTATAGGGGATTGCTTTGTGGGTTTAACAACTCCTCCAATAAGGAACCAAAGAAGAAGGGGTGCCAATAGTGTAGTAACTTCAGTAAATTTATTGGATGTACATGATTAAAATCATAACAGGCTAGTGTTAGCCTCCCCCTCTGATGATGTGCATTAGCACGAAAGTCCTCAGGAGTAACTGACAGCGTGTGACATCATCGCCGCCGAGACCACAATGAGGTCCGGTGGCCATCTTGCTTAAGGGTCAGTGCTGCAGTACTCTGCATTTCTCAATAGTTTCACATATTGTACTGTACCCTTAGATATCAGGGTGTTACCTTATGGCAATGGCCAACGGTTCCAAAATCAATGCAAACCATAAGGGCGAAAGTGGGCAACCCTGTCGGGTGCCTCTTCCCAGGGTAAAAAAAAAGTCAGAATTGCAGCCGGGAAGTCTAATCCTTGTTTGGGGGGAGTTGTATAAAACCAGTATACCAGAAAGAAATGTGTTACTAAAGCCCAATCTTTGCAATAGTGAAAACAAATAGGACCAAAGGACACTATCAAAGGCAATATTAATTTCTAGGCTCATCAATAACACCTTTAGAGTGCAAATTAGCATCTTGGATAACATTTAAAGTGAGACATAGATTATCTGTAATAAGCCTGTTATGGATAAATCCTGATTGGTCAGGTGACTCTAAGGAGGAGATAATGGGGGCCAATCTATCTGCTAAGATATGCACCTATAGTTTTGTGGTAAAAGGTGATCTTTTAAAGGTTTGGGCAACAATGACATGTTGGCCAAAAGCATCTTGTCAGGAAACCTGCCCCCCTGCAAAACCTCATTAAACATAGACACCAAAGATGGGGCTAAAAGGGGGGTAAAATGTTTGTAATAACTGGCCGAGAACCCATCAGGGCCCGGGGCTGTGGAGCTTTTCAATGTGCTAATTACTCGTGTCATTTCCTCCAGAGTACAAGGGGCATTAAGATATTAAATCTGAGAGGGCATAAGAGCAGGAAGAGATAAGGAATCAAGCCAAGAGACAGCAGGGGGAGGGGGATCTGCATGTGGAGAAGCTAACAGGGAGGAGTAAAACGCTTTAAAAATTTCCAAAACTGCATGGTGCAGAGAGGAAATATTACCGTACTTGTTACGTAATTTATATATATATATATATACAGTGGAGATCGAAAGTTTGGGCACCCCAGCTAAAAATTTGTATTAATGTGCATAAAGAAGCCAAGGAAAGATGGAAAAATCTCCAAAAGGCATCAAATTACAGATTAGACATTCTTATAATATGTCAACAAAAGTTAGATTTTATTTCCATCATTTACACTTTCAAAATAACAGAAAACAAAAAAATGGCGTCTGCAAAAGTTTGGGCACCCTGCAGAATTTATAGCATGCACTGCCCCCTTTGCCAAGCTGAGACCTGCCAGTGTCATGGATTGTTCTCAATCATCGTCTGGGAAGACCAGGTGATGTCAATCTCAAATGCCCAGACTCATCTGACCTTGCCCCAACAATCAGCACCATGGGTTCTTCTAAGCAGTTGTCTAGAAAACTGAAACTGAAAATAGTTGACGCTCACAAAGCTGGAGAAGGCTATAAGAAGATAGCAAAGTGTTTTCAGATGTCAATATCCTCTGTTTGGAACGTAATTAAGAAATGGCAGTCATCAGGAACAGTGGAAGTTAAAGCAAGATCTGGAAGACCAAGAAAAATATCAGACAGAACAGCTCGCAGGATTGTGAGAAAAACAATTCAAAACCCACGTTTGACTGCACGATCCCTCCAGAAAGATCTGGCAGACACTGGAGTTGTGGTACACTATTCTACTATAAAGAGATACTTGTACAAATATGGTCTTCATGGAAGAGTCATCAAAAGAAAACCTCTTTTACGTCCTCACCACAAAAATCATCGTTTGAACTTTGCAAATGAACATATAGACAAGCCTGATGCATTTTGGAAACAAGTTCTGTGGACCGATGAGGTTAAAATTGAACTTTTTGGCCGGAATGAGCAAAGGTACGTTTGGAGAAGAAGGGGCACAGAATTGAATGAAAAGAACCTCTGTCCAACTGTTAAGCATGGGGTTGGATCAATCATGCTTTGGGGTTGTGTTGCAGCCAGTGGCACAGGGAACATCTCACGAGTAGAAGAAAAAATGGATTCAATAAAATTTCAGCAAATTTTGGATGGTAACGTGATGCCATCTGTGAAAAAGCTGAAGTTAAAGAGAGGATGGCTTCTACAAAGGGATAACGATCCTAAACACACCTCGAAATCCACGGGGGATTACATCAAGAGGCGTAAACTGAAGGTTTTGCCACGGCCTTCACAATCTCCTGACCTCGACATAATTGAAAATCTGTGGATAGACCTTAAAAGAGCAGTGCGTGACAGACAGCCCAGAAATCTCAAAGAACTGGAAGACTTTTTGTAAGGAAGAATGGGCAAAGATACCTCAAACAAGAATTGAAAGACTCTTGGCTGGCTACAAAAAGTGTTTACAAGCTGTGATACTTGCCAAAGGGGGCAGTACAAGATATTAACTCTGCAGGGTGCCCAAACTTTTGCAGACGCCATTTTTTTGTTTTCTGTTATTTTGAAAGTGTAAATGATGGAAATAAATTCTAACTTTTGTTGACATATTATAAGAATGTCTAATCTGTAATTTGATGCCTTTTGGAGATTTTTCCATCTTTCCTTGGCTTCTTTATGCACATTAATACAAATTTTTAGCTGGGGTGCCCAAACTTTCGATCCCCACTGTATATGTGAGGGACGAATTGAATAATTAAGTGTTCAAGCAAACATGGTCGACGCTGAATTGCTATGTAATAAATAGGATGCCTTCGACCAACATAAAGCTTTTTCAGTTTCTTGAGATAGCAGGGTATTGAGTTCTAAGCGCTTTTTTTTATATCATGCCCCTATTCAATAGGGATGGGTTACCCACGTGAGCTCTATAATGAATTTCCAGTTCCCAGGTGAGCGTCTGAATTTGCTTCCAATGATCCCTATTTCTAGCTGCCGCCATAGAAATAAGGTGGCCATGGAGACTTGCCTTGTGAGCTACCCACAGCATAGTCAGGGAGGTGTCAGGAGTATTATTCAGTTGAAAATACTCTTGGATTGAGGTAGCTACTTCTTGACGGGAGGTGGTATCTGTAAGTATAGAGTCATTCAAACGCCAAGAGTAGGGAGTAGATGCTAGGCCTATAAAAGTGATAGACAACGCCATAATATTATGATCCAACCAAGACCACAAGTGTATCCTTGCATTTGTGGAGTTGACCAGAAGGATCAGAGAGCAATATATGTAATCCAACCTAGCATAGGAGTCGTGCGGATGGGAATAAAATGTATAATCCTTAGCTCTCACATTGTGAGCCCTCCAAGAGTCAACCAGCCGGGGAAGAAGGTGAAAAGGAACTTCTATCCAATAAAGGGTTGGCCACCAAATTAAAGTCACTGCCTACCAATAAATGGGGGGACAGGAACTTATCAATTTCAAAAAAATTCTAAAAAAGGTTGCCTGAGCTGAATTTGGTGTATCAACATTGCCTGTCGTAAGTTCACGACCTGAAAGGGTGCCCTTGATAATAATAAACCTGCTCTCTGGGTCACGATAGACCTGTTGCACCTCTAAGGGAAACGAGTTATGGAGAAAGATCACCAACCCTCTACTTTTTGTGGAATATAACGTATAAAATGCTTGCTTATATGATTTGTGGAAAAAGGTAGGATGTTTATCCGTTGCAAAATGGGTCTCTTGTAATAAAATGATCTTCGCCCCTAGCCACCTATAATGGAGGAAGGCTGTTTTACTCTTATGTGGAGAATTAAAACCCTGGACATTATGGGAAAGGCAATGAATCATCATTTTTCAACACGTAGCAAAGAGCACTTAATAACATTATCGTACCAATAAGTTCAGCATTAGGAGAGGTTGATCTAACGGGGATTACCCAATTCTACAGCCAGAAGAGTGAAGTCTGACCTTATCATTTTATGCAATATCCAAGCCAAATACATAGCAAGGAGACCTACAAAATTGTGTATGACAACAATCATATACCAAAAGAAAAAAACAAAAATATAAAATGATAGAAACAGGGTCGGAGCAGCCGCTAGAACTATAGAGATTAAAACAAACCATGAATCAGGTAGGCGAACTGCCGCACCTAAAAAGACAGAAAACCATCATTTTATAGGGAAAACACAGAGATCAGAGCAGCCACTTTGCAACAGGGCAGCAGCACCTCTGACCATCCCTGGTAACAGGGTGTGGTAGCACATCGACAGTACCTGTAGACTCAGCCTGCAAGCCAAAAATAAGGGCCTAAGAACCCATATAAAACATGTAGCACGTCAAGGTACATAGGGAGTAAACCCCAAATTTAACAGACACAACTAATGATAAAACATCAGTGACATGTCCCAATAAGTGATCAAAGGTGGGGGAGATCAGCCAATAAGGATCACTATCATCCCGTATCTTGTCTGACTCTCCTCTTAACACACCAGGGAGATGGAGTGTTCCAAATGGGAGCTTTCCTGGGGGTTGAAGGTAGGCGTTGAGGTGTGGAAGCATCTGCTAGACTGAATTTCTTGACCTTCACGAGGAGTAGTAGTGTCAGGGCTCCCAGTAAGACCAGAGATGCGTGAACTGACACAGGGTAACGCAGGCTCAAGTATGGTGTAACTATATAATTTATTAAGGGTTAAACACAAATATAACGCACAATATAACAAAACAAAACCTCCAACTGATAACGGAATGTACAAAAATAAGAGCAGTCAGGGCTGGTGAGGTGGAGTGGTGAGGCGGGCCGGGTCAGGAATCATCAGGCAGACAAGACACAAAGGAGTAAGCAGAGCGTAGTCAGACGGGCCAGGTCAGGAACAATCAGGCTGACAAGGTACCAAAGGAGCAGGCTGGAGAGTGGTCAGGAATAGCCGAGGTCAGGACAGGCGGAGTTCATTCAGGGTCAGGATCAAGCAGAATCAGGAATCAGGCAGGAAGCAGACAGGATGCAGGTACAGGGGCTCATGGGAAACATACACCAAGGCACTGACTGCAGGTCTGGCCATTCCCTAAATACACCTCCTGCAATCAGCCTCAGGTGATGGCCGACTGCAGGAGTGAGCTTCTGGTTGCTGAGAGCACCCGCTGGCCAGCCCTGGTACTGCAGCCCACAAGGCAGGTGAGTCCCGCCACCATTGGCAAGTCCATTCCTGACAAGTAGCTGTATATGTGCTTCCATTGTGTGGAATAATCAACTTAAAGGCTGTCAGGGCTCCCGGGTATGACCAGAGGTGTGTGACTGACGCAGGGAAACGCAGACTTCAGATATGTTATAAACAATGTAATTTATTAACACTAACCATACAAACATAAACGCAGTGCAATACTAAAACATAACACAGTGCAAACAAACCAACCAACCACCCACAGATAACAGTACATACAATGCAAGCGTCGTCAGGCAGGCCGGGTCAATATCAGTCGGGCAGGTAGGTACAGGGGGAGCAAGCGGAGAATGGTCGGGGTCACAGGCCAGGTTCAGCAGGTAGCGGGCAGCGTGGTACAGAGGGTCAGGCAGAGGAGAATGGTCAGACAAGCCAGGGATCAGAGCAGGGTCAGCAGAGAATCAGACAGGAACAGAGAGCAGGAACAGGATACAGGGCCCAAGAGAAACACAACACCAAGGCAGAGTCTGCAGGTCTGAATGTCCCTTAAATACACCAGTATAATTAGTTCCAGGTGTTTGACTGGCTGCAAGGTTGAGTCTCTGATTGCTGGGAGCACCCGCTGGCCAGCCCTGATACTGCAGCTCATAAGGCAGCTGAGTCCCACTATTGCTGGCCAGTCCATTCCTGACAAAGGGAAAGCCCCATTTGTAGCAAATTCGAGCTGAGGATAAGACCGACGTGACCTCCCTCATTTTACGTCACTTCTCCAGTGTGGCGTGAGAGACATCTGGAAAAATTTGCAAGGTCAAACACAGGTGTTGCAAACAGCTCTAAGGATGTCCTCTTTAAACTGGAAATCTTTCATGCAGAGAACAATGAACAAGGAAGTTTCTCAATCGGAGGCTTTGGACTCAGCGCTCTATGTATTCGGTCACAAGTAAAGGCCTTAGCGTCTTGGTCTGGAAGAAGGGACTTAACCATTAGCTGCCCGGCCAATGGCCGTTTGGCGGCTTCAGATGTGTCTCTGCATTCCGGGTGCACGCCATTTGGCGTGCTCCCGCACATGCGCCGTTTGCGCTAATGTAGAGCGGCGCAGCAGTGCGATCTGTCACCGGCCGTGCACCTCGGACACGGCCGATGACAGATCCGAGTACCGGCTCTTGTTGCTGGTACCATGTGACCTGCTGTGACCAATCACAGCAGGTCACATGACAGTTGTATACAATGGATGGCTTCATTCATGATGCCATCCATTGTATACTAGTGCCTAGCTGTGAATGGTCACAGCTAATCACATGCACATGTCATGTGATTAGCTGTGACCAAATCACAGCTAAGCACAACAAAAAAAAAAAAAAAAAAGCTGAATGAATCGATTTCATTCAGGTAAATGCTTGCTTATAGCAAAGTAATTCTTTGCTATAAGCAAATTGTGTAAAAAATAAAAAATACTGATCACTTCCCCAAAGTAGTACAATGTTACTATGGTAACATTGTACTACTTTGGTCATAGTAAAATATGAAAAAAAAATCTTAAAAAAAATAAAAAAAATGTAATAAAAAATTAAATAATAAAAAACTAAAAAAAATATATATATATTTTTTTTTTCATACTGTCACCAGTCAGTGTCCCTGTTCACCGCCATGCCCGTTATATGATGACGCTGTACTGCACTGGTGACAGTATGTAAAAAAAAATAGTGAAAATAATTTTTTTCATTTTTTCATTTTCCGAAAAATTATGACAAAAAAATACAACTTCAAAAAACTCGCCATACCTCTTATGAAGTACGTCGGACTGTCTACTCTGCAAAAAGGGGTCATTTGGGGATATCTGTACTATTCTGACATTCTTGGACCTCAAGAAATTAGATTGGCTGTCAGTACTTCAGGATTGATCAATATTCAGATCTATACCATAGTTTGTGAACTCTATAACTTTCCTACAAACTAAAAAATACATCCTAATTTGGGTTATTTTCACCAAAGACATGTAGCAGAATACATCTCGGCCTAAATTTATGAAGAACAATTATTTATTTGTAAACTTTTATAACAGAAACAAAGAAAAATTTTTTTTTTTCAAAATTTTTGGTCTTTTTTTGTTAATTTAGCAAAAAATAAAAACCCCAGCGGTGATTAAATACCACCAAAAGAAAGCTCTAGTTGTGTGAAGAAAATGATAAAATTTTAGTTTGGGTACAGTGTTGTATGACCGCGCAATTGTCATTCAAAGTGTGAGAGCTCTGAAACCTGAAAAATGGCCTGGGCAGGAAGGTGTAAAATTGCACGGTATTGAAACGGTTAACTTAGTTATAGTATGGGAAAGATCAGTCCCTGTCTCAGGGACCCCTCGGATGCGATTACAGTTCTCAAGATCTTCCACCTGCGCCTGCAACTGTGTAAAGGCAGTCTGTAAAATGTTGTGATCCTTGGAGAGCTTTCCAAAGGCCAAGCTGAGCTCATCATGCTTTGTTTCAAAGCGATCTGTTCTGGACCCAAGTGCAGTTATTTCTTGAGAAAGAACGTTTGTACGTTTATGCAGTTCTGATTGAAATTTAGTGGCTAATAGTATAGTATAGTATTCTAGTATACATAGTCTCCAGACACGATTCTAAGTCCTCCTTTGTAAGCTGCTGTGAATACTCACTATCCTGTGCAGATGGATGAGCTGCTGTGTCCTGTGTGAAATGGGATGGGAATGCTCCATCGGTGCCATCTTGTGACATGCTGCAGAGCTCCTGTGCCCTCAGCAGATATGTTGTAAGGGATTTCTGAGCAGAACCCTTACACTTTTTTTTTATTTGACGGCATGCAGGAAGGTCTCCTGGAGGTGATCAGCTGATAGTGGTTGGTAACGATGGAGAGAATAGCCACAAGGAGCTGGTAAAGCTCGAAGCAGGGACGGAGCTCCTGCTACAAGCAGCCGTCCTCCGTGGTGCCGCGCATGCCCCCCCCACCTGTAGTGTTTTTAAAAGGATAAATAATGGGGAAATGTGCATATATTTTATGGAAAACATCACAGAAAACATTATAGATTATGCATTACCCTCCCAAATAATATTTATGTGTGATACAAAATATACTGTAGCTTTTTTTAGTCTTTTTTTTGTTTAAATATGCAGTGGATTTTGTTTTTGGGAGGAGTTCTTACTTATGACAGATTTTTTTTTTTAGCTAAATCCTTCAACCTGATAAGTTCATCAATAGAATGCCATAATACACTGATCAAAAAATTAAAGGAACACTTTTTAATCAGAGTATAGCATCAAGTCAATTAAACTCCTGGGATATTGATCTGGCCAGTTAAGTAGCAGAGGGGGTTATTAATCAGTTTCAGGTGCTTTGGTGTTAATGAAATTAGCAACAGGTACACTAGATTGGCAACAATGAGACAACCCTCAAAACAGGAATAGTTTTATTGGTCGAGGCCAAGGACATTTTTTTTCCCTGCTCATCTGTTGTGACTGTTTTTCACTAGTTTTGCATTTGGCTTAGGTCAGTGTCACTACTGGTAGCATGAGGCGCTACCTGGATCCTACAGAGATTGCACAGGCAGTCCAACTCTTCCAGAATGGAGCATCAATACGTGCCATTGCCAGAAGGTTTGCTGTGTCTCCCAGCACAGTCTTAAGAGCATGGAGGAGATTCCAGGAGACAGGCAGTTACTTTAGGAGAGCTGGACAGGGCCGTATAAGGTCCTTTACCCATCAGCAGGACCAGTATCTGCTCCTTTGTGCAAGGAGGAACAGGATGAGCACTGCCAGAGCCCTACAAAATGACCTCCAGCAGGCCACTGGTTTGAATGTCTCTGACCAAAACAATCAGAAACAGACTTCATGAGGGTGACCTGAGGGCCCGACATCCTCTAGTAGGCCCTCTGCTTACTGCCTGGCACCATAGAGCTCGATTGGCATTTGCCATTGAACACCAGAATTTGCAGGTCCGCCACTGGCACCCTGTGCTTTTCACAGATGAGAGCAGGTTCACCTTGAGTACATGTGACAGACGTGAAAGGGTCTTGAGAAGCCATGGAGAACGTTATGCAGTCTGTAACATCATTCAGCATGACTATTTTGGTGGTGGGTCAGTGATGGTTTGGGGAGCATATCCATGGAGGGAGGCACAGACCTGTACAGGCTAGACAATAGCACCCTGACTGCCATTGGTTATCGGGATGAAATCCGTGGATCCATAGTTAGACCCTACGCTGGTGCAGTGGGTCCTGGGTTCCTCCTGATACATGCCAATGTCTGGCCTCATGTGGCAAGAATATGCAGGCAGTTCCTTGAGGATGAAGGAATTGATACCATTGAATGGCCCCCATGCTCGCCTGACCTAAATTCAATAGAACTCCTCTGGGATATCATATTTCGATCCATCCGACGCCACCAGGCTGCACCTCGGAATGTCAAGGAGCTCAGTGATGCCCTGGTCCAGACCTGAGAGGAAATACCCCAGGACACCATCATTAAGAGCATGCCCCAACGTTGTCAGGCATTCATACAAGAACGTGGTGGCCATACAATCTACTTAGTACCATTTTGAGTTGCTGCAATGACATTTCAGCAAAATGGACTAGCCTGCTGCATCATTTTTTCACTTTGATTTTTGGGGTGTCTTTTAATTCAGTCCTCTGTAAGTTGATAATTTTCATTTCCAACAAAGGGGCATCTTTTCCTTTTCTGTTCCTAACACATTACCCAGTCCATATCAGTATAGATACCCAGCATGATATTTTTCCTCATTGAGATCTGATGTGTTTTCAAAGTGTTCCTTTAATTTTTTTGGAGCAGTGTGTATATATATATATATATATATATATTTTTTTTTTTTAACATAGTGAAATGCATTGCCCCAAAGACTGCCTTCAAGTGATGTTCAGAGCAGAAAAGGATATTTTGTAGGTAATTAAATACAAAATAATCTTCTACATTTCCTTTAATTTCATTGCATACTTCAGGAATATGTAAAAGCTGTCTTTGATCCTTCAGGTTTTTTTTTTTCCTTCACATAAAGACAACTGTTAAATCTCATTTGTAACACTGAGTGATCTGACCAAGCTCTATTATTTCGGCCGATTGCCCATAAGGGAAAAGGGATGTAAAATCTGTCAAGCCTAGTTTAATTCTTATATGATATTGAATAGGAGGTGAATTACTTTACCATGTGCAGTGGTTATATCCAGATGTCTATCAAAGGACTCATCAAATGTGTGACTGTGGCACAAACTAAGTAAGGTGAGCGGAGGCAGTCCACATCTGCTATATTATTCCAATCTATAAATATTATAATCAAGCCTTAACCTCTTCCGAACCGCCTTTAGCAGAAATACTGCTACAGGTGTGCAAAATCACGTATATATGTGATTTTGCTTTTCTGTGGTAGGGGGGCGTGTGCGTGCCCTACCTGCGCCACCATTCGCGGCCACAACTGTCAGTCACTGGGTGATTACTCGGCGGTGCACAGTGATTGCCGAGGATCTCCAACAAAACAGTTCTCCTCCTTGTCAGCTCGTTCACACTGCTTTGGATGGTTGTTATAGTGAAGCACACGGACACAGCTCCCTAGTAAAACACACACAGCACACACACAGTTAACCCTTTAATCGCCTCTCATGTTAACCCCTTCCTGCCCAGTGCCATTAGTACAGTGGCAGTACTTTTTATTAGCACTGATCACTGTATTGGTGTCACTGGGGATGTCAGTTCCCCCTAGTGTCAGAATGCCTGCCTCAGTCCCGCTATAAGTCGCTGATCGCCGCCATTACTAGTAAAAATAAAATCCCAGTATATGTACCGCCATTTGTAAACGCTATAACCTTCATGTAAACCAATTAATTTACACGTATTGGGATTTTTTTTTTTTTAGCAAAGACATAGCAGAATACATTTTGGCCTAAGTGTATGACATTTTATTTTTACATTTTTTTACTGGACATGTTTAATAGCAAAAAGTAAAAAATATAGTTTTTATCTCAAAATTGTTGGCCTTTTTTTGTTTTTTTTGCTATAGCGCAAAAAATTTAAAACATAACACAAAAAAAGGCCAAGTCAGGAAGGGGGGTAAATCCTCTGGAAGGCAAGTGGTTAAAGAGACTCACTTTCCTAAGAGGGGGAAAGTCTGTTGCCTTTGCAGACACCTAGTCAGAAAGCATCTCACATGCCTAGGAGACATGTTTTTCTAGGGCTTCAAACTAGATTTACGCTCTCTGTCCCCTCTCCCCTTCATGTTATCCAAACTGCGCAGTGTCCGAGTCTCCTCACTGACTAGCATATCTCCATGCTGCTTTTGTAGAGCTTATGTTGTTATCTTTTAGTCGCAGAAGGGTTTCAGGGTTTTCACTCCAAACTTTTTACAGTTCCCAAACCAAAAGGGGGTATTCACCCCATTTTTGGATCTGAAGGCCTAAATGTTTGCATTGGAATCCATCATTTCCACATCAAATCCACCAGATTGGTAATGTCCTCAGTTTATCAAGACTTTCTAGCCTCTGTGGACATCAAGGATGCAAATTTGCATGTCCCTACCTTTACAGCACATCAGCGCTACCTGCACTTTGCTGTGCATTCTCAACACTATCAGTCTGTGTCCCCACCATTTGTTCTGCCTTCTGCACCTTGAGTGTTCTCCAGGGTTCTGTCCCAGTGCAAGCTTTGCTGCGATCCCAGGGCATTTCCATCATGTGATATCTCGATGACCTCATATTGAGGAAACAGTTGGCATTATCTAGGCATGGCCTAACAATGGTAGACATAGGATAGGACAACCAATGCTTTGCCACAAAGTTTGCAGTTTGTGTACCATCACAAAAAGCCATCAAGGATTTTCTCTAACATTGAATTATATTCAATGATTTTGCAATAATGTCAAGTAATCCTGCTTATGCGTTTCAGCAGGAAAGGCGAGTAATTTACTCTTCGTGTTATCAAAGCACAGTATCCCATCTCTCTCAGTAGTTTGTGGTCTGCAGAAAGTCTCCCGGATTCTTCAATGACATATATTTTTAGCTTTTACACTTGTATAGTGATGAAAAGTTGAAACAAGGTTATCATGTATATTTTTAAACGCACCAATGTAATTTCCAGTAGCTAATCTCAACTGAAGTTTCTCACATGAAGTTCTAAATGAGTATCAAAACCATTAGGTATTTCTTATTGCATGGGGTATAGTAATGAAGGACTGAAGACCTTCAGGTAAATCTCTGCTTTAGAAATTGTAATTACAACTTTGTAATTTTCAAACTTTTAGACTAAACCACTTTTCCTTGATGATAAGTACTCTGCTAAGTCCTTCTTCTACTGAGAAGATGCAGATGCTTGGGAAGCTTTAATGGGCTTCATAGTGTAAGAGTACAAGGGTTCCACTAGGATGCTGCTTTGAACCCAGCGGAGGCAGCGTTAATCACATGTTGAGCCCAGAACATTTCTCTCACACTGCCATCTGCTGCTGTACTGCATATCCACCTCCAACTGTCTCTTAGATGTAGCAGGTATTGTTTCATGTTTGACAGTGAAAAGTAAGGCACATCAAAAGAGGAAAAAGGTGTTTCATTTAGTCAGGGTAGAGGAGTGTAGAATTGTAATATTCTTTGTATTGAGCATAGCATGCTACACACCAAATCTATTACTATATATTGGAAACTTGCTTTGTTGGTTTATAATGTGGCTAAACATATTTGGTTCACTCTTCTTGGGGAGGTTTGTATGCTAATTTATTTGATAGTGAAAAAGCTAACAGGGAGAGAAAATAAAACAGATTCCATGTATATGTAAAAGTAAAGTATATTGTCTTCATTGTTTGGTGTTGGTTTCTACCCCTAGAGCAAGCTGAGAAACTTGATGAAGAAAATAAGAAACTCCAGCTGCGTTGTCTGGAACAGAAGCATCAGCTTGATGAATTTCAGAACAGACTCAAATTTTTCACAAAGGTAACTTTATTCATTTGACACATTTACTTTATTGCACATTAAAGTGACTGCCATATCGTTCAGAATATGTACCTATCTAAATTTGTTTGCAATGCATTGGTTAAAAGTTTGTAAAGACATAATGCACTTAGATGTATGTGTCATCTAAATTTAACAACTTGTTTAGAAAGTTCAAAAAGATGCACGAGAAAGACTACTTTGATTTCCTATTCTAAGCCTGTAAAGTTAAATAATAGAAAACATTTTCTTTTTGCATGCTGACAGCCCTGAAACATGTGAAAACAACACAAAGTAATTGGTGAAAATTCAGTATGAAAATAGGAAACAAAACTAAGTTACATTAAATTTTAATATTAATCTGGCTCAGTCAATGCAGAAGGGAATACTTAGTTTTATTTTTATTTTATTTTTTTGTTGTGTTGTGGCATGACTTGTAGCTTTTGTAGCTTGAGATGTAAATCAGATTTACTTCTGCTCATCTGATTGCCCTTCTTTCTGTTTCTGCTTCAGGAAAGTGATGTTGATGTCACTGAACTCAGTGAAGCTCTGATGCTCATAAAGGTAATGTCTCTCTCCTACCTATGTCTTGAATTGACCTGTCAAATTTACACAAATGACATATGTAAAGTCACTTAGAAAAAGGAAAAATCTCAATTCCACTAGTCTACACTTACACGTCTTGCATTTTTTAGCATTACATCAAAAGTAACTTAGCAGCAAGGCTCACCTCTAGTTCTAGAGCTTCCACCTCACCTAACATATTATAGAACTTTTGAGAAATGTAATATTTAGTAACATGGCCTACTTCTTTCCTAGAATAGTGTAGACATATATTGTGTCCAAAAAATCAACTAAGCATTCATTGTATTTAAAATTATAACATAGTGTTCTTGTTTTCATTTAGAACAGTTAAAACTGTATAACCAATGTTTACATTATTCATGTGCCTCTAACTGCTAGACACATGTAGAAATGTATTATTTTTCTTCTGTGGCTTGCCTTTTCCTCAGTACATCACAGCTAACTAGTTGACCTATGACCTACAAGCCTAAACCCTAGTGCACACGATGAGAACATCGGACGAATGATCGTCCATTTTTTTTTTTATAACTTTTGCCTGCTAGTCTCATAATGAAAACGAATAGGTTACTAAAGTTATGAAAACTCTCGTAAGACAGAATACAACTTTGGAAGTGATGTAATGTATTTTAATGTATTCTTTAATTTTTGAGCATGGGTGGTCCTGGTCACATGATTTGTTTCTTACAAATACTATACTAATTACATGAAAATCATTTGTTCTGTGTTATTTTAAGAAAAAATGTTCCATGCTTCTTCCTTCGGATATTTTAGCATGAACTGTTGTGATCGGCTCTTGACAGCAGTGCACTAATGAATAGACTATTGGATGATTGTTCCAAATGCATTTTTATTCCATCTGATATTCTCATCATGTGTACCGGTCTTAAGCCTTTTTTAGTTTTTCTTTTTTTTTCATGCAGTGGGATAATTCCTTGTTCTGCAGCTCTGTGACCTGACATCTTAATAGGCTTGGTGTAATGGAAGGGCTGGGTACTTCTTGGTTCAGCAGGAATCTGCAGAGGTTTGTGGCAAAGGCAAGGGATCCCTTGGCTTGCTCAACAGACACTTTGGCACCGTGGAGCCAGTATCAGCTAATTTATGCATACTGCACAGGATAGAGGTAGAAGGGGTTCTGGTCATTCTGGTGACTCTGTATACCGACCGTGGTATGTCGACGTGGTGCTGTTGGTCACAGACCCCTGGCTGCTGTCTCGGGGGCCGAACTTCCGCTATGCTTTACTATCGCTGGCTTTGATAGCTTACCTTTTGAAAGCCAGGTTCTGAAGGACAGGGGATTGTCAGAGTTGATCATCCCTATTATGCTGAAAGTAAGTAATCTTTCCTTTAGGAAGGTATACTATCATACTTGGAAGGCACATGTATTATGGTTTGAGGCTGCGGGTGTCCATCCATTTTTTTTCTCAGTAGCTCTGATGTTGACCTTTTATTACCAGGCTGTTGAGCAAAATATTCAAGGACCAGGAGTCTGCTCCTGGGATTTTCTTTAAATGCCCCCTGGCCACGCACTGTTTGATTTATACCTTCTGTGACGACCGTGGCGGCAGACCCCATCCCTTCTCACCAAACTCATGACCGAAGGACTAGCCAATCTAAAACTACGCTGTCACGTGCGTAACAATGACACGTCCAGCTGCACCCTGCACAAAGATTTTCCAGCTAATGGACCACAACCTGTGTGCCGGCAGCCTGGGAGCGATTGTTACTGCGTCAGGTTAATTACATAATTATCCCTTCACACTGCCACCACCTCCTTTTTGTACAGAGAAAGAGGAAACTGGCCAATATCAGCAATAACACTATGATGTTTAAATAATCGTCGGTATACCACTGTGACCGCAGGCAGAGATATACCGCAGTTTAAAACACACACAGTAGCACTTTTCCGAGGCAGGGATTCTTAGTTTGCATTAAAGAGCTTTAGAAACAGTTCAACACTTTCAGAAAGTAAGATTTATTACTAAAAGGTCAAAAGGGTGCAATAAAAATATTTACAGAAAAAGATGTAGCCAATATATATAAATATACAGAGAACAATAGCACAGCAAAGAGATAGCAGAAAGGAATTTAGATAAAGTACTTGCCGTCAGCCAGGGTGCCAGGGATCCCTGCGGCGCTGGTCCTGGCGCAGGCGCAGTGCGCCGCCTGGTGCAGGGACGCGAGCACTAGGTCAAGGCCGACCGTGGCGTCCGAGCTCGCGCATGCGCACTGGGAGCCGCGGGCACTCGCCTGGCACCAATGACAGCGCAGGGCGCTATATTTAAATGGCCCTGAGCTGTCATTCAGTGCCTTCTGGTCTTACCTGCTCCCTGAATCTGCGAACCTGTACCCTGTAAGTTGCTGACCCGGATTGTACCTGACCACTCTGTATTCTCCTACTCTGACCCTTGGCTTGCCTGACCTCTCTCCCGGATGCCCCTATTGGATCTGATACTCTGTTGCTGACCTGGCGTGTGACCCGACTATTCTCTGCCCTCCGCTTTGTACCGCACCATCCCCACGGCTACCGACCCGGCTTGTCTGACCTCGCACTTGCTCAGCCATCCATCCCATCGGGGTCACCCGACCTCCTCATATCAGGCTCTCCCCTGTTGGAGACCCTGGCGAACACCCCTACCACTGACGGGTGTACTTAGTAGTCGCGACCTGGTCTCGGGGTACTCCAAGTCCATCCCCACCATCAGGAGCCCTGGTGAACAAGTACTCTGGGGCTTAGATTCCGCGCTCTGGGGACACCTGACCAGTGGAGTGCTAGTTGTGCCGTCAGGCGGTCCGTTACACTGGGTTAAGCAGATCAGGTTTCAGAGCAAAAGGGCCGTCCCCCAAGTGGGTTCCGATGTTAAAAAGGGAGAATTGTTCAACTTTCCTCAACTCAGCTTAGCTTTTTATAGGAACTCCACAGGGTGTCTCCCTGAAAGCAGAATATTTTGTATATCCTCCTGCGCTGCTATGCCTACTATGGATAAAGGACAGCCGCTAACATCCAATACTCCCCTTAAGCTGGATGAATAGATAAATTAGTATGATAGTGATGTAGCGCTATAAATAAACTAATACCTTTTATACACAATATATGGTAGTAATGCACAATTATATACAGATCTATTCAGGTGATATTTGTAGGTGATTAGTGCAATATATATCAAAACAAATATTCAAGTGATAATTCCAGATTAATAAGTGGCGCACAATTACAATCTCTGTATATTGTCCGTCTCTATCCCCACCGTAAGTAGATGGTATTTTGATATGTTTTTCTATAATTATTGTTCAGTGCTCGTTTTTAAAAAATACCTGCTTTATATATGCTAATTCTGAGTTGAAAAATTAATTATGTATCTTCAAATGTAATGTTTAAAATTCAAACAAAATGTTATTAAATATATTAAAAAAACCCTTAAATAGCCCCATTACAGATTAATAATAATGTAAAATCTAATTATCTGATGACTGATGAAAAATGGAAATTGATATAAAATATAAATTATTATTAAAAAACTTAATAAAATTAAAAATGGGCCTTGGTATATTGGAACCCGAGGTAACCAGATTGGTACAATATAGAGAGACAGGACAATCAATATACAGAGATTGTAATTTTATAGGGACAACATAGTGTAGAAGTCGGTATACCCAGAACCGCAAGAAAATGACAGCTGTCTTTTATATTACACACTTATTCTCAAGATACAATAAAACTATAAGAAAATGGCTGCAGAAATGTCTCCAAAATAAACGGGACTCCAACAAAATGGCCGCAATGATTGACAATGATAACTAACCAATCACGAGCAGGATCCCCTTATAAATACCAGAGACAATCACCATGACACTATCCTGATGAAGCTACGAGGGGCGTTACGTAACGCGTAGAAGCGACGTGGTGACGCACTTCCGGTCCAGTGCCATCTTGGTACACCAGAGTGCTCTCAGTACACCCTAGAGAGGTGATACAAACTGCGAATTGTCTTCCCTGCTAAATGTGAGTTTGTACTTGGCGATTTTATCCACGTTAAACCTGTTATACAGTTTTGCACTATGGAAGATCTTTGTGTTTTTGTTGTATGATCCCAAAACATCACGAGTTTACAAGGGTATATACCAAGTTACTGAAGGTGGACCAAAGGCTATTGAGATTTGTGGAGCTATTTGTACCCTGGAGAGGAGCATGCAGGATCCTGAGTGATCCATAAGGCGTTGTGGCCCCTATGGGTAGCAGGGGGAAGGTGAGCGGGCATGCCTGCCATTTAGGATTATTTCTCACAACCTGCAGCAACACAGGAGCATGTTTTTGAAGAACTGTGGGTGCTATCTCATATGTGAAATCACTGGTTGCTGTGGACATTTTCAACTATACCACCTATATATAATGACTTATATCCCTGTATAGGGAATCACTGTGTGCCACTTATTAATTTGGAATTATCACTTGAATATTTTGTTTTGATATATATTGCACTAATCACCTACAAATATCACCTGAATAGATCTGTATATATTGTGCATTACTACCATATATTGTGTATAAAAGGTATTAGTTTATTTATAGTGCTACATCACTATCATACTAATTTCCCTGAAAGCAGAGAACCAATCGCCTCATTTGGGGAGGGAGTTGTGTAGGCGCGTAGCTCAGGCTATGACCAAAGCCTTCACAAATTATACTATAGCCACTAACTTTTCCTAGGAACATATAACATTTTATCCACGAGTAGGTTAATACGCAGAATCTTCTGCTGAACATCTACATATGAAATATGAGATACCTGCTTGGATGGTTAAGGAGATATAATTTTTTGCTCTCCTGTATATGCCAGCTAGGGGGTGTAATAAACCAGGCGACTTGTCTTAAAGTGAGCCATCCGAATATGTGCTCCCTGTTTATGTAATTATGTCGTATTTGAAGATATGAAATTATATGGAAAAGTGAGTTTTTAAATGTAAGTCTGTTTTTACGACTAGCTGGAATGCCTTTGAGCTCAGTGAAGGACTTGGTTTATGGCTTTACGATATCCCAGATTGAGAAGTTAACAGACATCTAGACCCCAGCTCGGTTGGAATTTTATAGCCCTGGAGCTCTCCCACTGGGGCCTGTTGCCTTTTTAACACAGACCTCATTCCTGAGGGAGGGGGGAAATTGGAGGAGGAAGCCTGATTTGGGAGAGAGAGATACAAGATGGAGGGGTTTGGAGCAAAATGGATGACCGTGTCCATCTCTGTGTGCATGATTGCTACACCTTCGTCCAAGGGGTTTAGCATGTGGCACCTCCTGTGCACTCCCCGTAGCCACTGTGGGACTTTAACTTGGTTCTCCTGCTTTCCAGAAGCCTCAATTTGAGAATGTTAGGGAGATTCCTTTGCTTACTTTGCTTACAACCGTCTGTCTAACCCTCTGCCACCAATTCTAGGTAGATTAGCACCTGCTTGGCATAACTGGTTTTGTACACCTGACTCTAATTCTACAAAATCCCTGACTGTGCAAGTGTACAAAGTGTGCAAGTGTAATAATTGATGCAGGCTTGAAACCAAAGGGTAGTCACACCAAATATTGATTTGATTTAGATTTTTCTTCTGTTTGCTCACTTTGCATTTTGTAAATTGATAAAAAAATAAAAATGCATTAGTCACCCCCATACTTAAAAAGCCTTCCTTGGACCCTACCAATCTTAACCTATGACCCCATCCCCTTTTCCTCCAAACTCTTTGAACACCTGGTCTACAACCAACTGAGTGACCACCTCATTAAGAATAACCTTCTTGATCCCCTTCAGTCTGGATTTTGCCCTCAACACTCCACAGAAACTGTTCTCCTAAAAGTCACAAATGATTTATTAACAGCAAAAACAAGTGGATACTATTCTGTACTCCTACTTTTGGACCTTTTGGCTGCCTTTGATAGGGTTGACCACCTTCTCCTCCTCAAAAACGTTATTCTCTTGAAAAAATAAAGAGAAACAGCGCAAACATAGACCTCTAAATAAAATCAATATACAAAGTGCAAACATAAATGAAAAATTGATCAATAGTGAAGTCCATCAAGATAAACCAAAGTTCAAAAAATATCAAAAAATATTTGTGCAAAAATAAATATTTTCAAATTCTTCTTCTATTATAAAGGAACTTCCACCTTCCACCCGTGAAAACCAATATCAAATGCACTCACCAGATATAGGTGAATAAAACGCCTCTTAGGAATTTTATGGGATCCTAAACCCTCTTTCGTATCCACTCTATAGGAATCCTCCTCTCCAGCATAGGCTCCACCATCCGACCAGGGAGAAAAAAATCTCAGATAGTGTAATATTGTAAGACACCATTCATAAGTGAAATCAAGGATTAAGGCCACTCACATTAAATTCACTTTAAAAAGGCATATTTATTAGGACCAGCTTCTTTCAGATGAACAGTAGATGCAAGGCAACCTCCCACGGAATCTCACATCACAGCTCCAGGTTACAGCAGAAGCTCTACAGAGACACCGCATATACAGATCCCAAAAGATGGCCGCTGGAACGCACCGCTCAGCGTGCGCTCCACTCACCGGAAGTGACGTCAGACGTACGGAATAGAAACCGGAAATGCGTCAACGCGTTTCGCCCCTCCCATCGGGCGTTCTCAAGACGTTCATTTCCTGTCTGAAGCTCCCTTATATACCCAGCAGGGACCCACCCCTCCGTTCCAATTGGTCAAAACCCTCCCCGGGATTATCAAAAAAACCACTCCTCCTGTAATGTGACGTGAGAGTCCTTTACAGATGAGGTATATGCCTACACAATTAGAAATCCTTTTTCAAGTTATTCCCGACACTGTTGAATTATCTCCCAGAAGCGACATGTATATTACCACATGTCCCCAGTGGGAAAATACGAACAAAGTATTAAACAAACTATTAAACTAAACTATTAAACAAAGTTATTCTCTTGGTATCTGTGACTGTGCTCTTCGTTGGTTCTCATCCTACCTATCCCACTGCACCTTCAGTATCACAATTCTACTTCCTCCCCTCCTCTTTCTTTCTCCGTTGAGGTCCCCCAAGGTTCTGTTCTTGGACCTCTCCTATTCTCGATCTACACCTCCTCCCTGGGTCAGCTGATAGCCTCTCATGGCTTTCAATATCATTTCTGCGCTGATGACACCCAAATCTGTCTCTCTACCCCTCATCTCACAACATCAGTCTCCTTGCACATCACTAATTCAGTGACCGACATATCAGTCTGGATGTCGCACCACTTCCTCAAACTCAATCTATCCAAAACCGAGCTCCTAATATTTCCTCCCCCATGTGCCCCTTCGCCTGACGTCTCTGTCAAGATCAGTGGCACAACAATCAACTTGTCCCCGCATGCCAAGGTGCTAGGTGTAATGCTGGACTCTGAACTCTCCTTTCGGCCCCACATCCAATCACTTTCCAAAGCTTGTAGTCTCATCCTCCGCAACATCTCCAAAATACACCCCTTCCTAACCAATGACACCACAAAACACCTAGTTCACTCCCAGGTTATCTCTCGCCTTGACTACTGCAACTCCCTCCTCATTGGCGCACCTTTTACATAGGCTATTCCCCCTTCAGTCTATCGTGAATGCTGCTGCCATGGTGATCCACCTTACCAACTGTTCAGTGTCTGCCACCCCTCTCTACCAATCCCTGCACTGGCTGCCCCTCATCCAGTGAATTAAATTAAAAATACTAACGACTTTCAAAGCCATCCACAACTTGTCCCCCAGGTACATCTGCAACCTAGTCTCAAAATACCTAGCAAATTGCTCTCTTTGTTCCTCCCTAGACCTCCTGCTCTCTAGTTCCCTTGTCATCTTCCATGCTCACCTACAGGACTTCTCCCAAGCCTTTCCCATTCTATGGGATTCCCTACGCCAATCTGTCCGTCTATATCCTACTCTGTCCACTTTAAGGCAATTTCTGTAAACCTTTCTCTTCAGAGAAGCCTATCCTGCCTCCACCTAACAACTGTGCATGCATTTTCTCCATCTGCTCGTCCCCCACAGTTATTACCTTTTGTATCACTTGACCCTCCCCTTTTAGATTGTAAGCATTAACAAGCAGGGCCCTCTGATTCCTCTTCTATTGAATTTTAGTGTAACTGCTCTGTCTGCCCTTATGTTGTAAAGTGCTGTGCAAACTGTTTGCGCTATATAAATCCTGTATAATAATAATAATAATAATAATAATAAACAATTAAAATATGTTTTTTTGAAAGAATTCTTACTTTACAGCATTTCTATGTACCTTCCTAAAACTTTTGCACAGTACTGTAGGTCACTGTGTGCCTTGCCCTTTAACAGGGCTTTCACCATCTCCGGATTATACCAGATGTACCAAAAACACACCTTGTTCCTCCTCCAGCACAAAGTACAATATTCCAGGTGAAGTCTTTCCTCATTGCTCAGTGATCTTCCTACAATCCTGTACCAGAATTTGGCTTTAACTACTCTAATGTTTTTTCCTGAGTAAATGGTCCACCTCCTCCATTCATAGATCACATTTCATTTCTAAAAGCTAATACGGCTTTTATGAATGGAGGAGATGGGCGGTAAAGACGGATATAATCAGGCATCTTGATCAGTGCCTGTCACAATTCAGCTTTATTAACCCGTGCTATATTGGAAAATCTACGGACTTGGGGGGATGGATGGGGGTTTTAGCTATTACAGGAGTCAGCAGCACAAGGGACACATCCTACTGACTGTAAATAATGTCTCTTGTGCTGATTTGTTTTTCTTTTGTGACTACAATTAGGCTTTAAGGATTGGTGTGCTTGTCAGGGGGAGGGTGCAAAAGCATAACACTGTGCTGAATGGAGACATATTTGGCTCATTTATGGCTGTGGTGCACAGTGTGCACCTTTACATTGTGGTTTTATAGAGATAGGCCTGCAGTGGATTAAATGATGTAGTCATATGGTCTCCTTTTATTTCTAGAATCTCCACTACATTTTGCACTCCTCCCCTTACCTCTAAGCTCTCCACAGACCTTGCAAAGCACTTTCTGCGGACACCATCTTCATTCAGCTTTCTGTTGCCCTAGAAAACTTTAATGTGATGCTTTGTGTTCAGATATGTGTTGTGTCAGGAGCTCTTCTTTCAGGAGTCATACACTGGAAACCTGTCAGAAGTTGCAGCAGATTGCCTCCCAGGTTCCCTACACTGGTCTGGAGGAATGTCCTGGTGTTTTGCCTCCTCTCCACTACTAGCTTGCAGCTTCAGGCTGTTAGCCAACAGTAATAATAGTGATGCTGCAGACACCACTCCTGTCAGCCCAAAGCAGCAGAGAGGAGGAAACTTACGGCT
The DNA here is from genome assembly GCF_062004578.1 of Staurois parvus. Classification (NCBI taxonomy): domain Eukaryota; kingdom Metazoa; phylum Chordata; class Amphibia; order Anura; family Ranidae; genus Staurois; species Staurois parvus. The sequence goes on from NW_028318295.1 coordinate 4,159,602, forward strand.
GCCTGAAGACCTGGCAGACTGATTAGCTGAATTTTTGCAGGCAAGATCCAGAGACTACCAAATATTGTCAATAGAGCCAGTTAGAACCTTCAGCTATCAAAATTATATTGCTACAAAATACATAATACATTCTGTTTATGAAACAGTTTATGTTAACAGCACTTAGTTATTATTTTGAATTAGCCAGAAGGTCAGAGTTAAATTTAAAGGAGAAGTACAGCCAAAGCTATTTTGGCTGTACAGTGCCTTGAAAAAGTATTCATACCCCTTGAAATTTTCCACATTTTGTCATGCTACAACCTAAAACGTAAATGTATTTTATTGGGATTTTATGTGATAGACCAACACAACGTGGCACACAATTGTGAAGTGGAAGGAAAATGATAAATGGTTTTCAAAATGTTTTACAAATAAATATCTGATAAGTGTGGCGTGCATTTGTATTCCGCCCCCGAGTCGATACTTAGTAGAACCACCTTTCGCTGCAATTACAGCTACAAGTCTTTTTGGGTAAGTCTCTACCAGCTTTGCACATCTAGTGAGTAAAATTTTTTTCCATTCCTCTGTGCAAAATAACTGTCAGATCGGATGGAGAGCGTCTGTGAACAGCAATTTTCAAGTCTTGCCACAGATTCTCAATTGAATTTAGGTCTGGACTTTGACTGGACTATTTCAACACATGAATATGCTTTGATCTAAACCATTCCATTTTAGCTCTGGCTGTGTGTTTAGGGTTATTGTCCTGCTGGAATGTGAATCTGTGCCCCAGTCTCAAGTCTTTTGAAGATTCTTAACAGGTTATTTTTCTAAGATTGCCCTGTATTTGTCTCCATCCATCTTCCAAACAACTTTGACCAGCTTTCCTGTCCTTGCTGAAGAAAAGCATCCCCACAACATGATGCTGCCACTACCATGTTTCACGGTAGGGATGGTGTGTTCAGGGTGATGTGCATTGTTAGTTTTCCACCACTCATAGCATTTTGCTTTTAGGCCAAAAAGTTAAATTTTGGTCTCATCTGACCAGAGCACCTTCTTTCACATATTTACTGGGTCCCCTATATGGCGTCTCACAAACTGCACTTCTTATGGCTTTCTTTCAACAATGGCTTTCTTCTTGCCACTCTTCCATAAAGGCCAGATTTGTGGAGTGCACAACTAATAGTTGTCCTGTGGACAGATTCTCCCACCTGAGCTGTAGATCTCTGCAGCTTCTCCAGACTTATCATGGGCCTTTTGGCTGCTTCTCTGAATAATGCTTTCCTTGCCTAGTCTGTAAGTTTAGGTTGACAGCCATGTCTTGGTAGATTTGCAGTTGTGCAATACTCTTTCCATTTTCGGATGATGTATTGAACAGTGCTCCGTGAGATGTTCAGAGCTTGTTTATAACCTAACCCTGCTTTAAGCTTCTCCTTAATTTTATCCCTGACCTGTCTGGTGTTCCTTGGCCTTCATGATGCTGTTTGTTCACTGATGTTCTCTAACAAACCTATGAGGGCTTCACAGAACAGCTGTATTTATAATGAAATTAAATTACACACAGGTGGACTCTGTTTACTAATTAGGTGACTTTTGAAGGCAATTGGTTCCACTGGATTTTAGTTAGGGGTATCAAAGTAAAGTGGGCTGAATAAAAATGTATGCCACACTTTTCAGATATTTATTTGTAAAAAATTTTGAAAACCATTTATCATTTTCCTTCCACTTCACAATTATGTGCCACTTTGTGTTGGTTTATCAATAAAATACGTTTACGTTTTTGGTTGTAACATGACAAAATGTGAAAAATTTCAAGGAGTAGGAATACTTTTTCAAGGCACTGTATTTCTCCTGTGGATCACAGGAGTGCAGTTCGTTCTGCACTCCTATAGCCTGTTTTCAGCTGACAGCGCCTGAGGTCTGCTGTCGGCTGACCTCACTCAGCCTGTTCAGACTTGGGAAAGATCCTGACTTTAAAGTCAGGATCCACCCCAGAGCCACGAGCAACACCTGGCTCAGCCTCTCAGCAGTCTGCTGAGAGCCTGAGCCAGCCACTCCCTCCCCCTCCATAGCCCAGTGCTCCAGTGAGCACAGGGGGAACAAAGCAGATAGTTGATTGACAGTCACTGTTCTCTGCTCAGAGCGGCGGCGAGGTCATGTGATCGCTGAGTTGTTACCCTTAGAGCCAGCGGGGGACAGGTGCAGCATTGGTGCGATGCTGCATCCACCTAGGTAAGAATGATTTGGGAAAAAAGGGAATTCCCATGCTTCTTTATTAAAGATGCTATGATTTAGCTGCACCTTGATGGCCGTGATTATCTCTTTTTCCATAACTGCCTAGGCAGCCATGTGTGCCCTTAGAGTCACATGCCTTATTCCACTTGGTTGAAAATTTATAAAGCAAGTTTGAGGTAATATGGGCTTGTTTTTTTTCTTCTACTGATAAGTAAGTTGTTACAGATGCTGCCTTTGAGAGCACTTTATTTTATCAATATGAATGTGTTGTGTCCCTAAAAACTATTCCACGTCATATAAGGGGAAGACCGCACAAAATCTGTTGTCTGCTACTCAGATTCAGTATCTGTTCCATATCTTTGCGATGCTTTCAGTATGCAGGTTCACTGTCTCCTGCTGAGATTTGCTCATCAGCCATAGAACTCCCTGTAATTGGCATGTGCAGTTTGTCAATATAATTGGTTGTGGCTTGAAAAAAGCCTTATGAAACATGTGGCTCAGACTTAAATTTGGCACTATAACAATTACAAACAGATTGGGACAATAGCACAGCCCTGAATATACTCGTAATAAAGTCATAATTAGTTGGCATTAGAAATGAGTTTGTTAATCATCAACATTTTTGCTGCTTTGTGAATTATTAAGTGCTACATTTTCCAGAATCCAAAGTTGACCTTGTTACTTTTTTAACCCTTGCACAACAGATATAGAAGAAAATACCTTAAAAGCATTGTCCCATTTTAAATTAACTTAAAACCTTTCTGTAGACACGGAAGCAACAGAAGAATGGAGAGGTCAAATTTTTGGAGAAAGTGGAGGATGACATGGGGAAGGACCTTGAAAAGTCTTTAAGAGAATTACAGGCAAACCATGTGGAAACTGTGCAGGAACTTGAGAAAACTAGAAACATGCTGATAATGCAGCATAAAATCAACAAAGATTACCAGGTAACTAAACAAATGTCTGCGTAATTTGTACAAGACAGCGTTATTTGTATACTCAAGGAAACAAGATTTGTAAACCTAGCCACACTACATTTCTTCTGCTTGATCCAACACTTTAGAGATGACTACAGCAATTCTTTCTTAATCTAACAGATCTTTTATTCACAGGATGAAGTGGAGGCTGTTACACAGAAGATGGAGGGTGTGCGTCGTGATTATGAAATAAAGTTGGAGCAATATGCCCACTTGCTTGATGTCAGGGCAGCTCGTATTCGCAAACTTGAAGGTATTTTTTTTTTTGTTTAAGGGAAATATATACACTTTTTAGATTGTATTGTAACTTGTTAATATTGCTATTTTATATTTATTTTACATTCACACATCTGAATGGTAAAATGGCCTTAAACCTAGGCAATTCAAATTGAGCATTTGATGAAAAATGCATACAAACAGGTAATTTCAGAATAATCAGTAGATCCAGGGATAAAAGAAGCAATTTTATATTGAAATTCTGTAGAACCTCCTCATTCCTTTAATATGGTGGGTTGCAGAGCTCCCTGACCATTAGGGAGGCTTAATTGATAGGAGGGTGAGCTTCTGTTTATCTCTCCTGATAGAGGTGAAAAGCTTTGATGTAGTACAAATACTGCCTTTTGCATTGCTACAGGATATTCCTTAAGAAGAACAAAGTAGTGAATAGATAGGATCATCCAAGGGTTGGATCATTATGTTCAAACAGGTTCTCTGCCATATAGTCACTTTAAAGGCTTTAAAGTCCAACTTTTGGAACATGTTACATGTTCCACATGTACTTAGGATGGAACATGTAACATGTTCCAGCTGTTGTCGCCAGTCCCCCCGATCTAGCCTCCCTGTGACAGCGGGCAGATCTTTCTGCACCTTCTGTAAATTTTTTAAAAGAGCTATGCAGTGCGGGGCTAGGCCAAAACAGCAGCGTCATTCATTCACATTTTCCTGTGAATAAATGCCGTACAACTTCTGGCAGCCACCATGGCTGACGGCTTGTAGTTCTGAAAGAACAGTTAGAGCACTGATGAGCGTTCCCATAGTTCATTCATAAGGCCTGCAGCTTAACAGTAGGCCTGTATTGGAGGTATGGCCTGTAAGCTGCAGGGCTTGTCTGCAGAAGCCTGACATTTAACCACTGATTCACTGATCACAGGTGTAATGTTTTCCAGGCTCCTGCAAGAAAAAAGTAATAAATGCACTTTAAAAAATACAGTTAGGTCCATATATATTTGGACACAGGCACAATTTTAGTTTTTGTCAGGTATTTATATAATGGATATGGGCTGAAAGTGCTCACTCTCAGGTTTAATTTGAAGGTATGTACATCCAAATTGGAGAAGAGATGAGACAAGAAGGATCTTCTGAGTGCAGTAACCCCAAAATAGCTTTAATAAGAAAGGTTAAAAACACTTACAAGGTGAAAGAAATAACAGGACCTTAATAATCCGTCAGAGTGCGGGGGTCTATCCACTGTGTGGCATCCCGTTGTGCCGGCCAGTAGCTGCTCCGGGGAGCTCTGGATGAGGTGTCACTATGGCTGCTGCTCTTCTGGGAAAGCTGGAACATGCGCTGTCCAGGTGGAACGCAAACCAGAAGTGACGTGAGCGTGGGGCGGTGACTCATTTTGGAGCATGTGCAGAGTTCCTTCTTCAAGACCAATCCCAAGGAGATAAACGAGTCTAATAAATAGGGAAGAGGGGTGGCACCGCAAATCACTCGAAGAACCCACATGCACAGCAATGCATAAACCTGATATCTCTTATGCCCCTACATTACAACTACAATCAGCCATAGAAGAGTTTCCTGCTTCTGACCAACCTGTCTCTGAACTAGCCATGAAAAACATGCTTCTTTCACCAAGACAGACCCTTCATAGTGATATTGCTAATGTGATAGCTCTCTAACACTATTCTTGAACATGCTAAACGCTTGCACCATATTGAAAACAAGATGACCGACCTGTTCTCGACCCATAACAGCATGGTAGATGCACTTGCAGACCATGACACTGAGCTCCAACAACTATATCTCAAGATAGCAGACCTAGAAGACCACTCTAGAAGGAATAACATTAAATTCCACGGCATCCCAGAGTCAGTCAACTGTGATACACTGATGCCATACATACAACAACTGATGAAGCATCTTATCCCATCACTCAGTAATATTGAAGCAGCAATTGACAGAGCTCACAGAATCCCAAAACCATCCTTTTTACCCGCACCAGTCCCTAGAGATGTATTGGTAAATTTTTACCATATCAAAGAGAAGCTTATGGCAGTAGCGAGGAACTCTGTCTCGTACCTGATAGGAGACTTAATTGACGAGGTCGGCCTCACTTGTGTCACTAGCCCTGACCCCGCTGAGGTTGGAACAGAGGGAGTCTAGGAACCAGGGGGACAAGAGTGCCTGAGGTGGTTGCTTGTGGCTGTTGCAGATGATGGCCTGAGAAGGCAGTGTATCCTCTAATTTGAGTATTGTAATAGCAGACAGAGCAGATTCTGGATAATGCCTGATGTGCAGCAGAGCAGGTAGGTAGCCAGGACACAGGACAGGAACAGGGTCAAAGGAAGCCAAGGTCATCAACAGTCGGGCAACAAGGTACAGAATCAGTAGGAGAAGCCAAAGTCAGGAGCAGAGCCGAAGTCAGGAACCAGGAGCAGGAGAGCAATCAGAGTCGGGTCAGGAACAAGCCGGGTCACCACCAAAGGAATCGCACAGGAATTGCAGGACACAGGGGGAGGCTGAAGACCAGTCAGCAGTAAATCATCATTGAGGTGCTCCTTAAATAGCCCGCCCAGCGCCGACAGGCGCGCCTGGGTCCTAGTGCCTGCCAGTTCCATCATTGGTGACAGACGCGCCTGGGTCCTAGTGCCCGCCTGCCTGTATGCCTTGTCGGAATCCTGCGCCTGTGCAGATTCATGTGCTGCAGCGATTTTCTTGTTCCCTGACATTGCCCCCCCCTTATGGGCAGCCTCCGGATGCCCACTAGGGCTCGTTTCTCAGGATGACGACAGAGGTAGGCTTGAACTATCCGTGAGGCATGGACATTTGTGGACGGTTCCCAGGAGTTATCCTCTGGTCCGTATCCCTTCCATTTGATGAGGAACTGGGTCTGTCCGCCCCTTTTCCTACAGTTCAGAATAGCCTCAACCTCATACTTTTCGTTCCCTTCGACCAACACTGGCGCAGGCGACTCCGGATTCCGGTTGGGAAACCCACTTGGGATGTGTGGTTTCAACAAGGAGCAATGGAATACTGGGGGAATCCTCAAATTTTTTGGTAATTCAAGTTCAAACACTACAGGGTTCACCTTTCTCTTGATGGGAAATGGTCCCAGAAACCTTGGACCAAGCTTCCTTGATCGACAACTTAGTTTCAGGTTGGCCGTGGATAGCCAGACTTTTTCCCCTTGTTTCAGTTCCAGGTTACCCCTTCTTTTCCTATCAAAAAATTTTGTGTTGCTCGCCTGAGCTTCCGAAATTGTTTTTTCTATGACTTTGCCGTTCGTCCTGAGGAACTCCATCCTTTCTTGTACTGCTTGCACAGCGGCCTCTACTGGTATTTCTGGAAGAAAGGTGGGGTGGTATCCGTAGTTAGCGAAAAACGGAGATTGCTTGGTAGCAACATGGATGGAATTGTTATAGGAGTATTCCGCTAATGAAAGAAGCGAAGCCCAGTCGTCTTGCGAATACGAGGAGAAGCATCGGAGGTATTGCTCCAGAGTTGGATTTGTTCTCTCCGTCTGTCCATTTGTTTGGGGATGGTAAGCAGATGAGAAGCGTAACCTGATCTCTAATGCCTCACACAGAGCTTTCCAGAATTTAGATGTGAACTGCACTCCCCGGTCAGATACAATATTCAGGGGGACACCATGTAATCTTACGATTTCTTTGATGAAAACGGAGGCAGTTTCTGTGGCCTATGGAGTCCCTTTCAAAGGGATGAAATGAGCCATCTTAGACAGGCGATCAGTCACTACGAAGATAGTGGTAAATCCTTCAGATGGTGGCAGTTCAACAATAAAGTCCATTGAGATCATGCTCCATGGTTTTTCTGGTACGGGCAAGGACTCCAACAGGCTCCAAGTCTTGGCTTTATCGGATTTATTTCTCAGGCAGACTGTGCAAGATCTCACGTAGTCTTGGCAATCCTTCACTGTGTTTGGCCACCAGAAGGAACGGGAAACCTACTCAGAGGTTTTGTGAATCCCAAAATGACCTGCTAGTGGATGGTCATGACATCTCTGGAGAACAAGAGTCCGGAATTCTTCAGGCACAAAGATCTGCTCCTTGTGGAAATACAAGGCATCCTTTAATTGCAAATGCATATTCATGGGAGGTGGGTGACTACTCATGGCTTCCTTTATCTGCGTAACAAGGTCCGTCTGAAGGAGTAAGACGTTTTTTGCAGGCAGGATTTTGTCGGGTTCAGACTGTGCAACTGGGTCGGGGAACATACTGGAGAGCGCATCAGGCTTGCCATTCTTGGATCCAGGATGGTATATCAGATGGAAGGTGAAATGAGAGAAAAATAGTGCCCATCTAGCTTGTTGTGGCCTGAGGCATTTCGCCGTTTTCAGGTACTCAAGATTTTTATGGTCTGTGAAGATGAGAATGGGATGAACTGCACCTTCCAGTAAATAGCAACATTCTTCCAATGCTGCCTTAATGGCGAGTAATTCTCTGTCTCCCACGTCATAGTTCCTTTCGGAAACACTCAATTTTCAGGAGAAAAATGCAACAGGGTGCAGAAGGGATTTGAGTCCCTGTCTTTGGGATAATATGGCTCCATGTCAAGGTCCTACCTTTTCCCTGAGGTTATGTTACTCCATGTGCTGGCGTCCATCTTGGATTCTGCTGTGCATTATGGGAATCCTTTTATGCCTTCAGGTTTCTGTGGTCCATCCCCCAGAGGGGTGTGGCTGATGACATATAAGCCTGTGGCCCGCACATGCTTCTTGCACTTGTGTCTTGTGTCTTTTATGTTGCTATTACTCTGTTCTGACTCTCGTGACTCTCCTGGTATCTGATTCGGCTTGTGACTTGACTATTCTTTGTATTCTCCTTTGATCTGACCCTCTGTTGCTGAACCCGGCTCGTGACCTGTGATTCTCGTCTGCTGTACTGTACTGTTTTGTCCTGTTGTTGTTGACCCCGGCTTGTCTGACTACTCTTTTGTCTCTTCCACCAGCTACACGCCATTGGCGGCGGCCATTACCGCAGCTGAGGTGTCTCGGGGGCCGCGACCTGGTTCCTGGCTGCGTCAAGTCCATCCCCACCATCAGGGGCCCTGGTGAAGGGCAGCCTGGGACTTAGACTCCGCGCCCTGAGGGACTTCGGTCTGTGGGTGGTGGTTGTCGTCAGCCAGTGCGTTACATTGTTAGGCCTGCCTGTCCGTTCCTCAGCTCCTGCCCTGACCTTACACAAGTGCCATGAACCCTGACGGTGCAGGCACGCCTTCGCTCCCAATGCTAGTCGCCAGACTCGATCAACAGGATCACCTGTTGGATCAGTTCGCTCAGGCGTTGCAAACTCTGCTCGCACGCACTGCACACCTTGCTCCTGGTGCTATTAGGCCGGTAGTCGCTCCGGTGGTCTCTCCCGCTGCTTCTCCGCCTATTGCGTCCACCACCTCGACGGCTGCATCAGCGGCGCCCAGAGGTATGACTGGTTCTGCCCCTCTTCCACAGCGCTTTGGGGGTGAGCCGAGTCAGTGTCGTGGGTTCCTCAACCAGGTGGGTATTTATTTTGAATTAATACCCCACGCCTTTCCGTCTGAGAGGTCAAAGGTGGGGTTCCTAATTTCACTACTCTCAGACAAGGCCTTGGCCTGGGCAAATCCCTTATGGGAGAGGAAGGACCCAGTGATTCAAGATTTTTCCGGTTTTGTCGATGCCTTCCGTAGGGTATTCGACGTACCGGCTCGTTCCGCCTCGGCGGCCAAGCTGCTCATGACCATGCATCAGGGTTCACGGACCGTGGCCGAGTACGCTATAGAGTTTCGTACCCTGGTGGCAGAGGTCGGTTGGAACAATGAGGCTCTGGTGGCTGCGTTTTCCCATGGTCTTTCTGACACATTGAAGGACGAGATTGCAGCTAAGGAACTGCCTGTGGTGTTGGAGGAGCTCATCTCTTTCCTGATCCTGATTGACACCATGCTCAGGGAGAGGCCTTCACTCAAGGAACGCCTGCGGAGGCCTTCCAATCGACTGGCACCTGCGTTTTCTGTCCCACCCGTTCCTCCCTCTCCTCCCACGCCTCCTGGGGATAGCTTGTCTGGTGGGGAACCCATGCAGCTGGGGTTTGCTCGCCTTTCCGAGGGGGAGCGGGCCGCTCGGCGTCGGGAGGGTCGCTGCCTGTACTGTGGCCTCGGTGGGCACTTTCGGCAGTCTTGTCCGGTCCGTCCGGGAAACGCTCGCACCTGAGATCATGTCGGGGACAGATCTTGGGTGGAGTTTCCTCGTCCCTGGCGTTCCGCAAGGATAAGCCACTGATCACCGTGGTCCTTTCTTGGACGGGGGGCTCAGTGACGGCCCAGGCGTTGGTAGACTCTGGGGCCGGTGGGTTGTTCTTGGACAGCTCGTTTGCTGCGCAGCACTCCATTCCCCTGCAGGCTCGTGCTGCCCCATTGGTTCTCGAAGCAATAGATGGCAGGCCCCTGCAACCGCCGCAGGTTACCCACGAGACTCTGCCAATAGAGGTAGCCATTGGGGCTGTTCACAGGGAGTTGGCTTGTTTTCAAGTGATTTCTTCCCCACACTATTTGGTGGTTTTGGGGTATCCCTGGCTCCAGAGGCACAATCCAACTTTTAATTGGCAAACAGCCGAGATTCTCTCATGGTCTCCACAGTGTGGGGCCGGGTGCATCCGGGGGCCGGTTAAGGTATTGTGTGCCTCCTCGGACTCTGCGTTGCCCACCGACTATGGGGAGTACCGGGACGTGTTCGATAAGGTACGCGCTGGTACCTTACCACCGCATCGTCCTTACGACTGCGCCATATCCTTGCAACCCGGGGCCACTCCTCCACGTGGCAGGGTGTACCCTCTCTCGATTGCAGAGAATAAGGCCATGGAGGAGTACGTTGTGGATGCGCTTTCCCGGGGGCACATTCGTAAGTCTACTTCCCCAGCAGGAGCAGGTTTTTTTTTCGTAAAGAAGAAAGGTGGGGAATTGAGGCCCTGCATCGATTATAGGGGTCTCAATCGGATTACCATTAAAAATGCATATCCTATTCCTTTGATTTCTGAGTTGTTCGACCGCCTTAAGGGAGCAACAGTCTTTACCAAACTCAACCTTAGGGCGGCGTACAACCTCGTACGGATCAGACAGGGTATGAGTGGAAGACTGCGTTTAACACCAGAACTGGGCACTACGAATACCTGGTGATGCCCTTCGGATTGTGTAACGCGCCCGCGGTTTTTCAGGAATTCATAAACGATGTCCTTCGTGATTTGTTGCAGCAGTGCGTAGTGGTTTACCTGGATGACATCTTGGTTTACTCTACCTCCATGGAGTCCCATGTCCAGGATGTCAAGCAGGTGCTGCAACGATTGCGTGAGAACGGACTCTTTTGTAAACTCGAGAAGTGCGAGTTCCATCGATCCCAGGTTGCCTTTTTGGGCTACATAATTTCCGCGGAGGGATTTTCCATGGACCCTCAGAAGGTTGCGGCGGTTCTGCAGTGGCCTCGTCCCAATGGTCTTCGGCCCATTCAGCGCTTTCTGGGTTTTGCCAACTACTATCGGAAGTTCATCAGGAACTTCTCCACATTGGCAAAGCCTCTCTCTGACCTAACCAAGAAGGGGAGTAACCCTCACGAGTGGCCATCCGAGGCCATCATAGCTTTCGAGGCTCTGAAAGCTGCCTTTGCTTCGGCTCCGATTCTTTCGCATCCCAATCCTGGGTTGCCCTTCATCCTCGAAGTTGATGCTTCCGAGACGGGAGTAGGGGCTCTCCTGTCTCAGTGTCGGTCGCCCGATGGACCCCTACTTCCCTGCGGGTTCTACTCCAGGAAGCTTTCCTAGGCTGAGTGCAACTACCAGATTGGAGATCGGGAGTTGTTGGTCATCATTCTGGCTCTCAAGGAATGGAGGCACCTGCTCGAGGGTTCCGCGGTTCCGGTCCTCATTCTTACCGATCACAAGAACCTGACTTATCTTTCGGAGGCCAAGAGATTGACACCCCGCCAGGCCAGATGGGCTCTGTGCTTGTCACGCTTCAACTATGTGGTTTCATATTTGCCTGGTTCCAAGAATGTCAGAGCTGATGCGTTATCACGGCAATACTCTGAGTTGTCCAGGGAGGACTCTGAGCCAATCTCACTTATACCTCCAGATCAGATCCTGGCTGCCATTCGCACCAGTCTGACCTCTCCCCTTGGGGAGCAGATTTTGGCGGCTCAAACTGATGCTCCTCCCGGGAAGCCGGAGGGTAGATGTTTCGTACCTGAGGGATTGCGCACCCGCCTGCTGCGTACCTACCATAACGCCAAAACTGCCGGGCATCCGGGGAAGAACCAGCTGTGTTGGGTCGTCTCTCGCTTATTCTGGTGGCCAACCCTCTGTGCCGACATTGCCTCTTATGTAGCGGCATGTTCGATCTGTGCCCAGAATAAGTCTCCACGGCATCTCCCTTTGGGTCTTCTGCAACCCATTCCCAATGGGGAGCGTCCTTGGTCACATCTAGGGATGGACTTTATTGTAGACCTCCCGGTGTCTCGGGGTCATACGGTCATCCTCATGATCGTCGATCGGTTTTCCAAGATGTGCCATTGCATTCCACTCAGGAAATTACCCCCAGCGCAAGAACTGGCCACGGTCTTTTCCAGGGAGATTTTTCGCCTGCATGGGTTACCTAAGGTGATTGTCTCGGACCGCGGGAGTCAGTTCGTGTCCAGATTCTGGCGCGCCTTCTGCTCCCAGTTGGGTATTAGTCTCTCCTTTTCTTCAGCCTACCACCCGCAGTTCAATGGGGCTGCGGAGCGTTCCAATCAGGCCTTAGAACAATTCCTTCGGTGTTATATTTCAGACCATCAGGACGATTGGGCCGATCTCCTGCCGTGGGCAGAGTTTGCCCGGAACTCGGCGGTCAACTCCTCCACCGGGATGTCTCCCTTCATGGCCAACTATGGGTTCCAACCCGCGGTATTACCTGAGAGGTTCTCACCACAGGACATTCCGGCTGTGGAGAACCATCTTGCTGCCCTGCGTTCTTCATGGGGGCAGATCCAGAGGGCCTTGAGGGACTCAGCTCAGCGCCAGAAGTTCCAGGCTGATCGCAGACGGTTGCCCGCTCCTTCATACCAGGTCGGCGATCGGGTGTGGTTGTCCATTCGCAACCTCAATCTTCGGGTGCCCACACCCAAACTAGCTCCCCGTTTTGTCGGTCCTTTCCGCATTCTCCGCAAAGTGAATCTGGTGGCCTATGCCCTTGCCCTTCCGTCTGGGATGCGGATCTCCAATATCTTTCATGTTTCCCTGTTGAAACCTCTGATCTGCAATCGCTTCACTACCTCTCTTCCTCGGCCCCGTCCTGTCCGGGTTAACGGTCATGAGGAGTATGAGGTGAGCCGGATCCTGGACTCTCGATTGGTGCGTGGTCGATTACAGTTCCTGGTTCATTGGCGCGGTTATGGTCCCGAGGAGCGTTCCTGGGTTCCTTCCGCGGATGTCCATGCTCCTGCCCTCCTCCACGCTTTTCATTCCGCTTTCCTCAGAAACCTTTTGTTGAGCCGCAGAGGGGGAGGGGCCCTTGAGGAGGAGGTACTGTCAAGGTCCTACCTTTTCCCTGAGGTTATGTTACTCCATGTGCTGGCGTCCATCTTGGATTCTGCTGTGCATTATGGGAATCCTTTTATGCCTTCAGGTTTCTGTGGTCCATCCCCCAGAGGGGTGTGGCTGATGACATATAAGCCTGTGGCCCGCACATGCTCCTTGCACTTGTGTCTTGTGTCTTTTATGTTGCTATTACTCTGTTCTGACTCTCGTGACTCTCCTGGTATCTGATTCGGCTTGTGACTTGACTATTCTTTGTATTCTCCTTTGATCTGACCCTCTGTTGCTGAACCCGGCTCGTGACCTGTGATTCTCGTCTGCTGTACTGTACTGTTTTGTCCTGTTGTTGTTGACCCCGGCTTGTCTGACTACTCTTTTGTCTCTTCCACCAGCTACACGCCATTGGCGGCGGCCATTACCGCAGCTGAGGTGTCTCGGGGGCCGCGACCTGGTTCCTGGCTGCGTCAAGTCCATCCCCACCATCAGGGGCCCTGGTGAAGGGCAGCCTGGGACTTAGACTCCGCGCCCTGAGGGACTTCGGTCTGTGGGTGGTGGTTGTCGTCAGCCAGTGCGTTACATTGTTAGGCCTGCCTGTCCGTTCCTCAGCTCCTGCCCTGACACTCCAACTGCGTTCTCCAAAGCGTCAACTTCAAGGACAAAAGCGAGAGCAGGGTCCAGATGCTTCAGAATAGGTGCGGATGTGAACATAGTCTTTAATTGCTCGAAGGCTGTTTGAGCTTTGGGAGTCCATTTAAAGGGAATATGCTGCCTGGTAAGCTGTGTTACTGGTGCGATAATTCCAGAGAAATTCTTGATAAATTTTCTATAAAAGTTAGCAAAATCAATAAAGCGCTGCACTGCTTTCCTGTCTCCTGGGATGGGCCATTCTAAGACGGCGGACACCTTTTGGGGGTCCATAGAGATGCCCTCAGAAGAGATCACTAGCCCAAGGAACTGTATGGATTGCCTCTCAAAATCGCATTTCTCAGCTTTTGCGTACAAACGATGCTGGCGCAATCTATCCAGAGTCTTCTTTATGTGCTCCCGGTGGCTTTCTATGGTACTGGAAAAAAACAGAATGTCACCCAGATAGACAATGAGGAAGAGATCCAGGTAGTCTCGAAAGATATCATTCACCAGGTGTTGGAAAGTTGCCGGGGCATTACAGAGGCCAAAGGGCATCACAAGATATTCAAAGTGTCCAAACCTAGTTCAGAAAGCCATCTTCCACTCGTCACCCTCCCGAATTCTCACCAGATTGTAAGCGCCCCTGAGGCCCCGAGCATGCTCCTCGCAACCTTTGAAATAGTTTGGGGATCAACGGAAGGGGGTAACGATTCTTTACCGTTATCTTGTTTAAGTCTCGGTAATCGATACAGGGTCTGAGAGTATATTTTTCTTCTCCACGAAAAAGATACCGGCTCCTGCTGGTGATGTAGAAGGTCGAATAAAGCCTTTTTCCAAGCTCTCATTGATATATTCCCAGAGGACCTCTAATTCAGCTTCGGATAGGGGATAGATTCTGCCGAAAGGAATTTGAGCACCGGGTAGGAATTCAATAGGACAATCGTATGAGCGATAGGGAGGAAGGCAGTTGGCACTTTTCTTATTGAAGACGTCCAGATATTCATGGTATGCTGCAGGAACAAGTTTCATGGTCTCAGGGTCAGAGTGAATGCTGAGAAGAGGAGTTGCCTCAGTAGTCCCTTTGGGAGTACAGTGATTCAAACAATATTCTGAGGTGAAAGAGATTTCTCTGGACAACCAATTGATGGTTGGGTTGTGGGCTTTTAGCCAGGGCATGCCGAGAATGACTGGAAAAATCAGAGAGGTAATCATGTCTAAGCATAGGAATTCCTGGTGTCCCACAGTAGAGTAGCAGAATATTGGCACGGTTTCCTGTGTCACAGGGCCAGAACTGATACCAGATCCGTCAGCCAGGTGAACTGCAAGTCTCTGTGCTTTGGTACGGAGTGGAATCTGGTTTTGCATAGCGAATTGTGCATCCATAAAGCAGCTACAGGCACCTGAGTCTATAATGGCTGATTTTCAGAAAGACCGGGATGGAACTGGTGGTGGAGAGCAGACTCGTTCCACTGGGTACCAGGACACCAGATACGGAAATTAGTGACATAGTCTTCCACAGGTCTCTGGCCTTGTTGTAGCTTACTGAGCATGACTTCAGCAGTTTGGCGCCGGAAAGGATCATCATAGATTTGTGCCATCGCTGTAAAGGAGTCCACAGAAGCTAAGGCTGGGTCATGCAACTCACGTAGGTGGTAGGCCCAGGACTGGGGTTCATTTCTAAAGAGTGTGATAATGAATCCCACCTTAGTGTTAGCTGCCAAGAAGGTCCTGAGGAGCAGGGAAAAATATAACTCACAGGAGTTACGAAAAGTCCTGAACTTCCCGCGATCCCCTGTAAAGAACTCGGGTGTAGGCACCCGGGGTTCCGGCAGAGCAGAAGTTTCAAAGGTTATACTGGTCTCCGTTTGCATGATCGCATCAAGGGTAGTATTGAGGTCTGTGTCTAAGAGGACATTAGAGTCGGTTCGCAGTTTGCTCTCCAAGTGTTCAAAGTCTTTCTGTAACTCATGCATTAAGTTGAACAAGGTAGTTACTTTTTGGCGAATGTCGCCCAGTTGTGAGGCCTCCCTTTCAGACTCCATCATGGCTGACTGGTACTGTCACATACCTGATAGGAGACTGCATTGACGAGGTCGGCCTCACTTGTGTCACTAGCCCTGACCCCGCTGAGGTTGGAACAGAGGGAGTCTAGGGACCAGGGGGACAAGAGTGCCTGAGGTGGTTGCTTGTGGCTGTTGCAGATGATGGCCTGAGAAGGCAGTGTATCCTCTAATTTGAGTATTGTAATAGCAGACAGAGCAGATTCTGGATAATGCCTGATGTGCAGAAGAGCAGGTAGGTAGCCAGGACACAGGACAGGAGCAGGGTCAAAGGAAGCCAAGGTCATCAACATTCGGGCAGCAAGGTACAGAATCAGTAGGAGAAGCCAAAGTCAGGAGCAGAGCCGAAGTCAGGAACCAGGAGCAGGAGAGCAATCAGAGTCGGGTCAGGAACAAGCCGGGTCAGCACCAAAGAAATCACACAGGAACAGCAGAACACAGGGGGAGGCTGAAGACCAGTCAGCAGTGAATCATCATTGAGGTGCTCCTTAAATAGCCCGCCCAGCGCCGACAGGCGCGCCTGGGTCCTAGTGCCCGCCTGCCTGTATGCCTTGTCGGGATCCTGCGCCTGTGCAGATTCATGTGCTAAAGCGATCTTTTTATTACCTGACAAACTCATCCAAGCTCCCCGCTTCTCATTCGGGTGTCAAATTGTATGCAGATCTATCCAAAGCGACATTACTTAACAGAAAAAAGCTGATATCAGACACTAAAGTCCGACGTAATAGTGGCATAGGATACCAATGGGGTTTCCTTACTAAACTCCTTATAAAAAGACAGGGCAAATCTTTTACAATCAGGAATCTGGGGGAAGGCATTGACCTCTTCAAAGAATGGAATATCCTACCTGTAGATGACCACCAACGCACACCATTACATTACATTGAGTTTATATAGCGCCAAAGGGTTTGCTCAGCGCTGTACAATAGAGGGGGGGACAATACATGAAACATTACAGCAACAACAAACAGCGCACGAGGGGTTATAGGGCCCTACTCTTTCGAGCTTACAATCTAGGAGGGAGGGGGTAGAGGTACAGGAGGAAGTGGCTGTGGGGGATGGAGTGGTAGGAGGAATGAAGGAGAGCAGCAGTTAGGTGAGGGTGGGGTAGGCTTCCCTGAAGAGGTGGGTTTTCAGGGAGCGCCTGAAGGTGAGGAGGGAAGGTGACAGTCTGATGGATTGGGGTAGTGAGTTCCAGAGGATGGGGGAGGACCTGGAGAAGTCTTGCAGACGTGCGTGTGAGGAGGAGACCAGGGAGCAAGATAGAAGGAGGTCCTGTGAAGAGCGAAGGGTACGGGTAGGGTGGTACTTGGGAATCAGGTTGGTGAGGTAGTTAGGGGCAGTGTTGTGAATGGCTTTGTAGGTCAGAGTGAGTAGTTTGAATTTGATGCGTTGGGCGATAGGGAGCCAGTGGAGGGAGAGGCAGAGGGGGGTGGCAGAGGTGGAGCGGGTGGTGAGGTGGATGAGTCTAGCCGCTGAGTTGAGGATGGTCTGAAGCGGGGAGAGCCTGCACTGGGGTAGGCCGGTGAGGAGGGAGTTGCAGTAGTCAAGGCGTGAGATAATCAGGGAGTGCACAAGTAGTTTAGTGGTGTCTGGGGTAAGGAAGGAGCGTATTTTGGCGATATTGCGGAGGTGGAGTCTGCACGTGTTTGTGAGTGATTTGACATGAGGTTGGAAGGAGAGGTTAGAGTCCAGAATGACTCCAAGGACTTTGGCTTGCGGGGCGGGATTGATGGTGGTGATGTTAGTAGTGATGGATAGGATGGGGGGGGGGGCGCGGGCAGGAGGGAAAACGAGAAGCTCGGTTTTGGAGAGGTTGAGTTTGAGGAAATGGAGCGACATCCAGTCAGAGATGTCGTTTAGGAGGTGAGTGATGCGGGCGGAGAAAGTGGAGGTGAGGTGAGGGGTGGAGAGGTAAATTTGAGTGTCATCACTCTCTACACCAAACCATCTCTACACCAAACCAACCTCACCATATGGAGGGGGATTGGACCTGATTCCGGCCCATCGCCTGGTTGGTATGACCATGTGAAATCTACCTTTTACCTGTTGCCGAATGGCCTCACCTAACTCTCATAATCTCAAAGGTGATAGTCACATTGTCATGGCAGCCTGTAGCTGCCATGGTTCCTACACTTACCCCCGTTTGACAGTAGCCATTAATGCTACTCATGCTTCTTGTATTTTCAACAAGATTTTTTTAATTTTTTTTCGTTGTTTGTCTGTTCTTTATTGGTTGTACCAGTCTAACTTACTCCTGTTATCTCTGCTGTGTTTCTGGCAATCCATACCACAACTCTCAAATATGCGTGACCATACCTTGAATCCCTCAACTGTCCATCTTCGCACAAAATGAATGCCACCTTCAAAACTGCAACAACTCTTTTATACAGAATAAAAGCTTTAACCTCTCCTTAAGTGACCTATCCGAACCAGCCCCTCCGCATCAATACAATTCCCCTTATAAAAGATTGTCAAATACCAAAGAAGCTCAAATGGGGACATCGTCTTCATCCAAGAGACACATTTCCCTATCTCAAAGACAATATGAGGCACTTTTCTACAAAATATTTAGTCTCTACTGCCAAAAAGAATAGCTGAGTCATGACGGCAATCAAAGACTCAGTAAAATTGCATCTAACTTCTGAATATGCTGACCCCAAGGGCCACTTCCATATTTTAGTTTGCCTTACCAACGATACCCAATATACGCTAGCCAATGTATATGGACCAAACTCCAACCAAATCCAATTTTGCAACAATCTGTATACTCGGATTTCCTCACAAAAAAGGCCACCTAATTATAGGAGGAGACATTCACTTGGATACGTCGTCTGGCAAGCGGCCCGCCAATCACAGCCTGAACCAATTTCTTCACACTAATGACCTCTACGACATTTGGAGATGCCAGCATGGATCAGAAAGAGATTACTCCTATTATTCTCCCTCCCAACTCTCATACTCCAGAATAGATTTCTTCCTCTCGGATAAGTGGACATTACAGCATATCTCTTTGTCAAAAATAGGAACAATAACGTGGTCGGACCATGCACCAATTAGCATCACAATTAGCATACCTCCCAGACCCTCTTTTTCTTGCCCCTGGAGACTGAACTCCACATTGCTGACTGATCCTGTTCACTGGAAGTCCATTATGGAAGCCCACTCTCTCTTTTTTGCAACAAATAGTACACCTGATGTTTCTATAAATGTACTATGAGCTACAAAGCTTATAAGAGAGGGATTATTCTAAAGTTAAATTCCAGGTGATCAACCAGAGGAGGTGCCAGATTTAGGAGGTTTTAGAATCTATAAAAATTAAGGAGGAAACAAAAACAATCCGAATGAGTCCAACTCAGCTTCCTTACTTGCAGAGAGGAATAAACTCTATTCCCTCCTGCTATTTAAATATGACCTCAACCTAAAGAGAATGAAAGCTAAATACTACTCTTTAGGAAACAAAGCCGCATCCCTTCTAGCCAGATCGGTGAAACATCAACAAATTAAAACCAAAATACAACCCGTTTACCAACCAATTGCAAATTCACCTGTGGCAAACTCTTTAGACATAGCAAACGCCTTTGCCAACTTTTACCAATCCCTGTATAACCTTAAAGACGACAAGGAGACTTCTCAACTGTCTCCTACTGCCATACAACTGTTTCCTACAATCAGTCAAACTCCCAGCTCTCTCTCCACCTCAACTCCAAACCATCTCAGAACCATTCTACCCCGCAGAAATTGAATCAGTAATTAATACTCTGCCACTTAACAAATCTCTGGGAGGTGACGGTTACACTAATGAATACTATAAATACTTTGCCCATATTCTTTCCCCACATTTATCAAACCTCTTCAACTGTGCTGCTTCCTCTGGTTCTTTACCAAAAGAGGTGCTACAGTCTATTATAACGACAATTCATAAACCGGGCAAAGACCCCCATCTTGTACAAAACTATAGACCTATATCCCTTATAAACATGGATGTGAAACTATATGCCAGATTAATAGCCTGTAGACTGCTTCTCTACATTCTGTCCTTGATCCATCCAGATCAAGTAGGATTTATACAGGGCTTCTAGGCCCCGGATGCCACTAGGTACATACTCTTGTTGATTTAGAGTTTACAAGACCAACGAACGCCCTCTCTGCTCCTCTCCTTGAACACAGAAAAGGCGTTCGACCGCATTCACTGTGGTTTTATGCAAGCAGTTCTACAACAATTTGGTATCACAGGTTGGATACAAACAGCTATTATGTCATTATACTCCTCCCCCTCAGTCAGTCCTTACTGATGGTATGTTTTCCAAAACATTTGACATTACAAATGGTACCCGGCAAGGCTGCCCCCTATCTCCTATTATATTTGCACTACTTATTGAGCCCCTTGCCTCTAGACTTCGAGAGGAAGTGCTATTCACTGGTATTAAATACCAAGATGTCAAGCATAAAATCAGTCTATTTGCAGATGACATCATCTTAATGATCACTAACCCCTCCCAATCACTCCCCATAGTTCGGGGGATTCTTGCCTCCTATGCAGAAGTCTCTTACTATAAATTAAACAAAAATAAATCCTTGATACTGAACTTACCCACATCCTTGAAAACTCCAACAACTTCTCAGTAAAGAATTCACATTTATATGGGATAACCAATCAATCCCTTATTTCGAAATTTATCTGACCGCTTCAACCACTCAACTTTTTAATTTCAATCATAAACCATTCCTCCATTCCCTACCAAAAGGAGCTCCACTCTCTCAGATCTTACGGACTATCTAACTTGGGTCGTATCCCAGCTCTGAAAATGTTCCTCCTACCCAAATTGCTTTACATTTTTAGGACCCTTCCTATACCAGTCCCCTCCAACTGCTTCCAAAATATATAGAGACAATTTCTCTGGGCATCTAAACGTACTAGATGTGCCACTGATCTACTAATTTGCCTGTATCACAGAGGAGGGTCAGGCCTCCAGCATCTACATTTATACTATTTAGCCGCACTTCTTGACCAGATCTATTGCTGGTGGCACCCAACAATGGAAAAAATTTGGTCCACTATGGAATACCAAATATTCCACCCTATCCTACCACAGAACCACCTTATCTTACGCTCTATAGATAGCAAATGCCCATCCATCAACGATCCGTGTATCAAGGCTTCTTTGGAGGCCTGGGCTACTCTTTTATAACTCCCATTTCCAACCTCCAGGTCGATACCGACTCCCATTAATGTCATATATTCTCTAACTCCCTACATTAATCTAACCATGTGGGAAACCTGTGGTATCCATTCACTACTAGACCTATATATAGACAACAAACTAGCCCCTTTCCAATACCTCCAAAGCAAATTTTCATTACCCCCTTCCAAACGCTTTAATCATCTAAGGATTATCCATTGCATAAAATCTAAAAACATTCCCCCTACAACTACTCTTCCGACCCCAGTGTTCCAGTACTATAACAAATCTAGATATTCTGGCAGAGGAATTTCCGTGTTCTACTCCCACATTATTGAGTTAAAATTTACCCTGAGAACGACATCTCTAAGAAACTGGGAATTGATAATGTCCCAAACACTCCCAGACCAGTCTTGGTGCTAGGCCTTCACACTAACTTGCAAATCCTCCCACTGCGCCTCACATTGGGAATCATACCTAAAATTATTGCATCAATGTTACTTAACCCCGGTCAGATTGTCAAAAATATATCCCACCTGCTCTCCACAATGCTAGCGGCAATGTGGAGAAATAGGTTCCCTTTTACACATAATATGGTCTTGTAAGTCCATCAGATCCTTCTGGAATGGTGTTTTTAACATGATTTCCAAAGTAACAGGAAGCATAGTAAGTCCTGACCCCGCATTAGCACTGTTCCATATTGGTCTAGAAAAATTTCCCCCCAGCTTGCGCACTGTCATCATTCATATTCTAAATGCAGCTAAAAATAACATCATTAGATGTGGAAATCGCTATCATCACCATCTATAGCTAGAGTGATTAGCGATTTAAACATCTAATGTGATATGGAGAAGATGTTTGCCCTCAACTACCTCTCCTATACAAAATTCACCAGATCGTGGTCCCTATGGTCACACAATCCTAAATGTATGGTTCAAATTTGATAGGTCATACAATATGGAGTATATAAATTTACTTTGACTGGTATATGGTTTAATCTGTTAGTTTATATGATTGTTCCTACCTCTTTTTTCCTTCCCCCTTCCTTGTCTTTGTCCTTCCCCCTACTCTCCTTAGGGTTCTCGGTTGTACATTGTTCTGTAAGTATTGCCGCCCACATATCTTAACCTACTTTTTATGGTCGTTATTTTCCATTGTAAGCGGGAATTGATATACAAATATAATAACCGCCTGTATGACTGTGTACTTATCAAGGTCTCATGTTCTTTTTCCTGTAACTATAATTGATAACATTTCAATAAAAAGTATTTGAATATAAAGACAAAAGAGTGTGGACAGAAAAGACTTTAATGAAAAATGTGAAAAAACGGGGTAAAAATTGGCTATAACCCATATAAGAGGATAAAAAACTGTAAAAGGAGATGAAGAAGGGGGAGGGATAAGTCTATACGCAGGATGTTGATACACAGCAACAGAGTACCCCATGTACATGGATAAGAAATGGTGCTCATGTGTCATGCACAAATAACGCCTGAGCAACCCTGATGCAATAAGAAAAATGCAAAATAAAAAAAAATTGTAAAACTACAAAAGTGGATGTATGATGGACAAGCATAAAAGTGGAAATGTATAAATGATGGTAAATAAAATGGATAAATAAATTGTTGCACAACAAATAAAAGCTATAGTGTGCTACAGGTAAGCATCATCTAGAAACAAGTATATATGAAAATAGAAGGGGAAAATCAATGAACACGTTGAAAATGTTTTGGGGAGCACCACCGCCTCATTGAGGACAGCATAGATAAACATAGAGTCCCTAGACATTTGCTAGAATGACATGGCAAATCCACTGAAGGTGTCTATAACCCTTCTTATTAACGCTATTTTGGAGTTACTGCACTTAGAAGCACCTTCTTGTCTCATCTCTTCTCCACTCAGAATTTGATTCATACTCTCAGAAGTGCTGCCCAGTGCATGTTTTCATTCAGCAACCCACTACTGGCTGTCATATCCTCCTCCACAGATGCGCCCTGTGAATATTTCCTTTTACATCCAAATTGTAGGAATGGTTTAGGAATTTACAGCTCTTAAGGGTAGCCATCCCCTCTTTTTCAAGGGACCAAAAGCAATTGGACAATTGATTCAAAAGCTGTTTCCTGGCAAGGTGTGGGCTGCTCCTTCATTATTTCTTCATCAATTAAGCAGGTAAAAGGTCTGGAGTTGATTCTAAGTGTGGTATTTACATTTGGGATCTATTGCTGTGAACCTATGTCATGAGTTCAAAGAAGCTCTCCATGCAAGTAAAAAAGGCCATTGTAAGGCTTCAAAAATAAAACAAATCCTTTAGAGATAATAGCAACATTAGGAGTGGCCAAATCAACAGTTTGGTACATTCTGAGGAAAGAAAAAAGCACTGGTAAGCTCTGCAACATAAAAAGACATGGACGACCATGGAAGACAAGACAAGATGATCACAGGATCCTCTCTATGGTAAAGAAAACCCCAATCACAACATCCAGACAAGTGAAGGACTCTCTCCAGGAGGTGGGTGTATCATTGTCAAAGTCTACAATCAAGAGAAGACTTCATGAGAGCAAATACAGAGGGTTCACAACAAGGTGCAAACAATTCATAAGCCTGAAGAATAGAAAAGCCAGATTAGACTTTGCCAAAAAAACATCTAAAAAAGCCAGACCAGTTCTGGAAAAGCATTCTTTGCATGGATGAAACTAAGATTAATCTACCAGAATGAAGGAAAGAAAAAAGTGTGGAGCAGCCTTGAAACAGCTCATTAGCCAAAGCAAACAACGTAATCTGTAAAACATGGTGAAGGCAGTGTGATGGCATGGGCATGCATGTCTTCCAGTGGCACTGGGCCATTGGTGTTTATTGATGATGTGACAGAAGCAGCCGGATGAATTCTGCAGTGTTTAGAAATATACTGTCAGCCCAGATTCAGCCAAATGAAGCAAAGTTGATTGGACGGCGCTTCACAGTACAGATGGACAGTGATCCAAAACACACTGCAAAAGCAACCCAGGAGCGTTTGAAGGAAAAGAAGTGGAATATTCTGCAATGGCCAAATCAATCACCTGATCTCAACCCAATTGAGCATTCATTTCACTTGTTGAAGGCAAACCTAAAGGCAGAAAGGCCCACAAACAAAGAACAACTGAAGACAGCTGTAGCTAGAGCTTGGCAAAGCATCAGAAAGGAGGAAACCCAGTCTTTGATAATGTCCATGGGTTCCAGACTTCAGGCAGTCATTGCCAGTAAAGGATTCTCAACCAGATATTAAAAATGAACATTTTATTTATGATTACATTAATTTGTCCAATTACATTTGAGCCCCTGAAAATGGAGGGACTGTGTATAAAAACGGTTGCAGTTCCTAAAATTTGTACTTGATATTTATGTTCAACCCCTTGAATTAACACTGAAAATCTGCACTTCAAATTCATTTGGATTGTTTTGTTTTAATTTATTCTGGGGGTATACAGAGCCAAAAGTATGGAAATTGTGCCTGTGTCCAAATATATATGGACTTAACTGTATGTGCATTTATTTTCTTTTTACAAAAGTGAATTATCATTTATCCTGTAGGCTGTGTAGGATATACCAGCACGTATATAAGAAGATATATTTAGAAATATATGTTTGTTTCTTGGAAAACAGATTTAAAGTTTATTGCATAATTAAATACATTTTAAGCAGCTGATTAATTTAATCATGTTGTCTCTGTATGTTTTTTGCTCTGAAGCCCAGTTAAAAGACATTGCATATGGCACAAAGCAGTTCAAATTCACACCAGAAATAACTAAAGAAGATGATGTGGAAGAATTTGATGAATCTGTACATCTAGAAAGGGGCTACAATCTTCTTGAGATCCACATATCCAAGGTAGCGTTCTCTCCAGTTGTTGTCAACATCTTCGGAGATCAGGAACCTGCCACCTTCTGCACATATGCTTTCTACGACTTTGAGCTTCAAACTACACCCATTATGCGTGGCTTACAGCCATCATATGAGTTCACTTCTCAGTATGTAGTACAAGTAGATGAATTTTTCCTACAGTATATACAAAAGAATACTGTAAGACTGGAAGTTCATTTGGCAATTGGCACCGATTTTAAAACAATAGCTGTGTGTCAGCTAAAGTTGCAGGACATTCTTGAAAAAAACGGACAAATCTTTTCTAGTTCTACATTGATTGGTGAGTACCAATGAGGCCTTTTATTGTAGAAATTGTAGTTTGCTGAGCTTTGGAGAATAATATCTTGTTTTTTATTGTAGGGATTGACAATGACATCAGTAATTATGGCACATTAGAATATTGGTGCAAGCTCAAAGTGCCTATGGAGCAAGCTATTCGACTTTACAAAGAGCGAGCAAAGGCTTTGGGTTATATTTCCTCAAACCTAAGGGATCCATATCAGGTAATCATTCCCTCTTTAAAAATCAGTGATAATGTCTTACAAAAATTGCAAGCGGTGATTGTAGCCGTATTAGTGCACTTGCGACAGAAACAATTGAGTACTGACGTGATACTTTTTTTATTTGCACTAACATACAATTTTGAGGACAAGCTCTCGGGGTATGTCCCCTTCTACAAGGTCCAAGCAGTACTATTACAAAGTTTTAGCAGAATGTTAGAAGAGATGTGGGGGATGAAAAAAAAAACAGAAAGAAACACACACAGATGTACACATCAATGGTTAAAAGACCAGGATTAGACTAGAGATAAGACACAGCTAAAGCAAAGACTGGGGGGGGGGGGGACAACACTCACAGAGGGAGTCATAAAACTGTTTGATAATGATTGAGGAATCCCATGTCCAAATTAAGTCCGTTATCTCTTGTGTCAAAAAGAATTATCATTTTTAGTTCAAAAGTTTTTCTTTCCTGAATGGATTTGAAATTTCCTTTAAGAACTAATATATTGCGGTCTTCCATATTGTGGTTTGGTTGTGCGAAATGGTGTCCCACAGGTGTGCAAAGGTCATCTTCTTTATGTTCCTTGATGGTATGTCTGTGCAAATTCATCCTTGTTCGCAACTTCTGTGCTTTTTTGCCAACATAAGATCCTTTGCTACATTTTCTGCACTGGATAAGGTACACAACATTACTAGAGGTGCAGCTGTATGATCCGGAGATATTGAAGATCCCTTTTGAGTGTCTGACACTTTTTGATGGATTGATTTGGTTGCACAGTTTGCAGCGTTTTTTTTTGCAGGGTTTGCTTCCATTATTTGTGACATCTTGATCAGAAGGAAGTTTCCTACTGATTAGTTTATTTCTGAGGTTGGGGGGTTGTCTGAAAGCTAGTATTGGGGTTTGCTGGACAATTTCTTTCAGAGTTCCATCCTCTGTTATGATGGGTTGTAAATCTTTGATTATTTTTCTTATTCCTTCTAGTGCTGGGTTGTATGTGGTTACTAGAGGTACATGGTTGTTTGTTTTTTTCTCTTTGTACTGAAGTAGATTTTCTCTTTGGGTTCTCAAGGCTGTGTTTATGCTGGTGTTGATAGTTTTGTCCTTGTAACCTTTCTTATGGAAGGAGTCTGCTAGTGTCCCGAGGTGTTTATCTCTGTCTCTTGGGTCAGAACATATTCGGTGGTATCTTATGGCCTGATTGTGTATGATGGCACGTTTCGTGTGTTGGGGGTGGAAGCTAGAACTGTGGAGGTAGTTGCATCTGTCAGTGGGTTTCCTGCATATTGAGGTGTGAAGCATATCATCCCTGATGCATACTGTGGTGTCTAGGAAGTTGACGTGTGTGTTTGAGTATTCCATCTTTAGTTTGATTGATGGATGAAAAGTAACTAAAAAAAATCCCAGCGTCAATCAAAGAAAGTATACAATTACGCAGCTGTGCACCAGTGAAAACCACCAATAATAAATAACACAAAAAAACAGCGCAAAAATCAAATACATAAAAATAATCACAAATAAATAAATGTCCGTGCAAAAATATATATATAATATTTCAAACATAAGTCCTTATTTTCCCAAAAGGATTTTCAAAACAATATTTCAAAATGTACTTCCACCTAATCACCACGTGAAAAATAATATTGACCGCACTCACCAGATGGAGGTGAGTAATAAGCCTCTTAGGATATAAGGGATCCTATAGCCCCTCAGGAGGAACTCAAATCGCCTTCACCCTACTTAGATACAGCAATCGACTCCACTCTACTTCTCCATGGAATCCTCAATAGTGTGCAAGGAAAGAAAGGCTACATAGTGTAATACTGCCACTCAATACCATATAAATCAATAGAATAAGGACACTCACATGTTTCAATAAAATAACAGGCCTTGTTTAATAGCCTCAAAGGCTTCAAAGGAACAAGTTTCCAAATTGTAAATATAGGGATCTCACGCTTTAAGGATCACTGTAGAGGATGACCAGCTTTCCACGTCAAAAATGGCTGCTTTAACCGCAAAAGTCGGCGTGCGTTCCAAATACCGGAAGTGACGTAGGCCAAGAAGACAGCAGACCAGAAGTGCATCAATGCATTTCGCGGTGGGAGGAAGTGTTAAGCAATATGAATGGAAGTATTAGTTAGGCCAAAACCACTAGAACCATTCAGAGGACAACATAAGCATAAAGAAAAGGCTTTGCAGGAAAAAATATTTCACAGGTGGGCAGTGGGATACTTTAACTGCTTGGAGGATACTTTCTTTTTCTTTTTTGGATTTTTTCTTAAAAAATGAATTAGTGTGGTTTATATTTGCATATTTTTAAAGCTACATGCTAGTGAATTATAACCATATGTCATTTACGCAAGGCTTTTTTTCTCCCTTAAACCTCTTGAGTCCCAGAGTTTTTTTTTGTTTTTGTTTTTTTTTTTAATGTT
Organism: Staurois parvus; assembly: GCF_062004578.1. Lineage (NCBI taxonomy): Eukaryota > Metazoa > Chordata > Amphibia > Anura > Ranidae > Staurois > Staurois parvus. The sequence continues at coordinate 4,187,260 of NW_028318295.1, forward strand.
TTTAATCTGCACATTTTTTTTCCTTTAGGTTTTGTAGACAAACCTAGTATATTCTACATAGTTTGTGTTGTTTTATTGACAGGACTGTAATTAGCAGAAAATTTGGATACATATATTTTTATTTTCGTGGTTCTTATTGAGATTAAATATTTACAAATTTAGAAAAAAAATGCATTTTCCTATAATTTTTTTCCCAACATAATGCTTATGTAATGTGTGCACCCCCAAATATTTACCACAAAATGTAATCCGCACAATCTGAGGAATAAAGTGTTACCACATGTTATCTAATAAACTTAGGGAAATATCATGCTGGATATCTATACTGATATGGACTGGGTAATGTGTTTGGAACATAAGGATGCCCCATCGTTTGATGGAAATGCAAATTATCAACCTACAGAGGACTGAATTCAAAGACAGTAGTTTGTATGGCTCATTCGTGCTTGTATGCATGCCTGACAACGTCGCTGCATGCTCCTAATGAGACGACGGATGGTGTCCTAAGGTATTTCCTCCCAGATCTGGACCAGGGCTTCACTGAGCTCCTGGACAGTCTGAGGTGCAACCTGGCGGCGTCGGATGGACTGAAACATGATATCTCAGAGGTGTTCTATTGGATTTAGGTCAGGCGAGCATGGGGGCCATTCATTGGTATCAATTCCTTCATCCTCCAGGAACTACCTGCATACTCTCGCCACATGAGGCCGGGCATTGTCGTGCACCAGGAGGAACCCAGGACCCACTTCACCAGCGTAGGGTCTGATAATGGATCCAAGGATTTCATCCCGATACCTAATGGCAGTCATGGTGCCATTGTATAGCCTGTAGAGGTCTGTGCGTCCCTCCATAGATATGCCTCCCCAGACCATCACTGGCCCACCACCAAAACGGTCATGCTGAACAATGTTACAGGCAGCACAACGTTCTCCACGGCTTCTCCAGACCCTTTCACATCTGTCACATGTGCTCAGGGTGAGCCTGCTCTCATCTGTGAAAAGCACACGGTGCCAATGGTGGACTGGCCAATTCTGGTGTTCAGTGGCAAATGCCAATCGTGCTCTATGGTGTCGGGCAGTGAGCAGAGGGCCTACTAGAGGACGTCGGGCCCTCAGGCCACCCTCATGAAGTCTGTTTCCGATTGTTTGGTCAAAGACATTCACACCAGTAGCCTGCTGGAGGACATTTTGTAGGGCTCTGGCAGTGCTCATCCTGTTCTTCCTTGCACAAAGGAGCAGACACCGGTCCTGCTGATGGGTTAAGGATCTTCTACAGCCCTGTCCAGCTCTCCTAGAGTAACTGCCTGTCTTCTGGATTCTCCTCCATGCCCTTGAGACTCTGCTGGGAGACACAGTAAACCTGGCAATGGCACATATTGATGTGCCATCCTGGAGGAGTTGGACTACCTGTGCAACCTCTGTAGGGTTCAGGTATCGCCTCATGCTACCAGTAGAGACACTGACCCTAGCCAAATGCAAAACTATTGGAAAACAGTCAGAACAGATGAGTAGGGGAAAAAATTTCAGTGGCCTCCACCTGTAAAACTATTCCTGTTTTGGGGGTTGTCTCATTGTTGCTCATCTAGTGCACCTGTTGTTAATTTCATTAACACCAACGCAGCTGAAACTGATTAACAACCCCTTCTGCTACTTAACTAACCACATCAATATCCCAGGAGTTTAATTGACTTGATGCTATACTTTGATTAAAAAGTGTTCCTTAAATTTTTTTGAGCAGTGTGTGTGTGTGTGTGTTTGTATATATATACTGTATATATATACTGGGCTATTGGTGTTTATTGATGATGTGACAGAAGACAGAAGCAGCCGGATGAATACTGCAGTGTTTAGAGATATACTGTCAGCCCAGATTCAGCCAAATGCAGCAAAGTTGATTGGACGGCGCTTCACAGTACAGATGGACAGTGATCCAAAACACACTGCAAAAGCAACCCAGGAGCTTTTGAAGGAAAAGAAGTGGAATATTCTGCAATGGCCAAGTTAGTCGCGTGATCTCAACCCAACTGAGCATGCATTTCACTTGCTGAAGGCAATACTTTGGAAAGGAAGAAAGACCCACAAATAAAGAACAACTGAAGACAGATGCAGTTAGTGCCTGGCAAAGCATCAGAAAGGAGGAAACCCAGTCTTTAATAATGTCCATGGGTTTCAGACTTCAGGCATTCATTGCCAGTAAAGGATTCTCAACAAAATATTACAAATTTACATTTTATTTATGATTATATTCATTTGTCCAATTACATTTGAGCCCTTGAAAATTGTGGAACTGTGAATAAAAACGGTTGCAGTTCCTAAAATTTGTACTTGACATACATTTACAGACAGGTCCATAAATATTAGGACATCGACACAATTCTAACTTTTTTGGCTCTATACAACACCACAATAGATTTGAAATGAAACGAACTAGATGTGCTTTAACTGCAGACTGTTAGCTTTAATTTGAGGGTATTTACATCCAAATCAGGTGAACAGTGTAGGAATTACAACAGTTTGCATATGTGCCTCCCACTTGTTAAGGGACCAAAAGTAATGGGACAGAATAATAATCATAAAGCAAACTTTCACTTTTTAATACTTGGTTGCAAATCCTTTGCAGTCAATTACAGCCTGAAGTCTGGAACGCATAGACATCACCAGACGCTGGGTTTCATCCCTGGTGATGCTCTGCCAGGCCTCTACTGCAACTGTCTTCAGTTCCTGCTTGTTCTTGGGGCATTTTCCCTTCAGTTTTGTCTTCAGCAAGTGAAATGCATGCTCAATCGGATTCAGGTCAGGTGATTGACTTGGCCGTTGCATAACATTCCACTTCTTTCCTTTAAAAAACTTTTTGGTTGCTTTTGCAGTATGCTTTGGGTCATTGTCCATCTGCACTGTGAAGCAGCGTCCAATGAGTTCTGAAGCATTTGGCTGAATATGAGCAGATAATATTGCCCGAAACACTTCAGAATTCATCCTGCTGCTTTTGTCAGCAGTCTCATCATCATTAAATACAAGAACCAGTTCCATTGGCAGCCATACATGCCCACGCCATGACACTACTACCAACATGCTTCACTGATGAGGTGGTATGCTTAGGATCATGAGCAGTTCCTTTCCTTCTCCATACTCTTCTCTTCCCATCACTCTGGTACAAGTTGATCTTGGTCTCATCTGTCCATAGGATGTTGTTCCAGAACTGTGAAGGCTTTTTTAGATGTCGTTTGGCAAACTCTAATCTGGCCTTCCTGTATTTGAGGCTCACCAATGGTTTACATCTTGTGGTGAACCCTCTGTATTCACTCTGGCTGCTTGAGTCTGCTGGTGCCAGGCAGCTGCATTTCAATAATGGTATCATGAATGCACAGATGTATTGTTCTATATTGAAAGAGAAGATGCTACCATCACTCCATGCCCTTGGTCGTCGTGCACTTTTCCAACATGACAGTGATCCAAAACGCACATCTAAGTGATTCAGTGGCCAAGTATGTCTCCTGATCTGAAACCAATCAAACACCTATGGGGAATTCTGAAGAGACAAGTTGAGGAGCATCATTCTCCATCCAACATCCAGGCTCTAGAAGAGGTAGTTCTTGAAGAACGGACAAAGATCGATGTTGCAATATGTCGCCAACTTGTTCCTTCCATGCCTAGAAGACTTGGTGCTGTCCTTACAAATCATGGAGGTCATACAAGATACTAAATGTAGTAGTTTTTGTTGTTGGGTGTATTCATTTTTGCATCAATTAAATTGAGTAAAATGTAATATTTTGTAATCTAAGTTACATTATTAACCTTACTTTCATATAATGAGATAAACAAATATTATATAAAACCCAGAAACCCAGTTTTGTCAAGATTTCGGAAATTGATCTTATGTTCATTAAGATACTGATTTAAAGCTTAATTTTCAAAAGGGGTGCACTCATTTATGCAGAGCACTGTATATATATATGTGTGTGTATATATATATATATATATATATATATATATAAATTTTAATAGCACATTATAGGACTGATTTTCTAATTCTGCTGAAAGCCTATTCCAAGCATCAACTACTCTTTCAGTAAAATAATACATTCTGGGATTAGTGTTGAACTTCTCTCCTGCTAGTTTGAGGTCATGTTCCGTGTTCTTGATCTTGGCTTCATCTTGAAAATACTGCTCGCCCAAACCTTATTCACCCCCTTGATGTATTTAAAGGTTACCGTCATGTCTCCCCTTTGACTTCTTTCCTCCGGTCTGTGCATATTAAAGGGTAATTCCAGTTTTAAGATTTTCATTCTAGTTTAATATACTTACTGTGTTCTTTGTCATTTATATATCTTACGTGTACATATTTTGGGTCTGCAAAGTCTTTCAGTGGCAGCTTTGCCCCTATTTCTAATCCTGTCATTTCTAGAGGCCTGTCTTTAGATACCAAACACCAGGCTCCTTGTGCAGCCCAGCTCCTCTTCATTTCCAGACTCTCAGGTCAAATCATTGGGGCCACCCATTATGGCATAATGTGTGCAGGAGCTTCCATATAAAATATATGCGTGTTTGCAGCTTGTACTCTCCTTGATAGTTATGTGTATTTGTGCAAAAGCATCCTCCCTTACTGGTAATCAGATTGTATTATCTGTATCTGTGCCCTCTTCTATTTGATTTGTTTCTCTGGTGCGAGAGCACACACACAGACACGTGTACTGATTACTCTGGCAGCACAGCAACAGAAGGTGCAATCTACTTATGAGTTTGCATGCCACACAGCCCAGAACACACACACAGAGCAGACCCACCCAGCCAGGAATGTCACAACAGGAATTTGAAAAATGCAGAGAACCCCTTTCCAATGCACTGCGGTATTTGTAGGAGGGAACAAGATTAGGTGAATTACTTTTTTTTTTAGGTGGAGTTCATTATACATTACTAACCTGACAGATTGCAACAATGTTTCCGCCCACGGAGTGCATGGGAAGATTTCCATAAATCAGCATCATATAAGGCAATCAGAAACTAAGATGAAAAGATTTTTACTTCTCACATGTATACTACACTCTGGACCTACATTTACACACACAAAAACCTGGCAGTTTTCTTTTCTTTTCTACCTAATGTACCCCATCTTTCTGCCATTCTTTCCTTCCCTCCACCCGCTACCCCACAGGGCAGTCACTCCTGGCTCAATCTTTGCTTCACAAGACATGGAATGTGGTAATAACAAATGCAAGTCTAACAGGCTGGGACAGGTTATACAACTCTCTGACCATTCAGGGCATATGGTCCCAATGGGAGTCACAACTACTTATCAACATTCTAGAACTAATATCCATCAGATTTTCTCTACAACATTGGACCTCCTTTGTGCAAGGTCATCCAGGCAGAGCACAATTGGACAATGTCACAGCAATGTCCTTCATAAATCAGTAAAGGGGTATCAGAAGCATAGAAGCCCTGAAAGAAACAAGCGTAATACTCCCATGGGCAGAAACCTGCATTCCAGCTCTCTCCAGCATCCAAATTTTGGAAGTGGACAGTTGGCAGGCAGATGTTCTAAGCCGTCAATACCTAGACCCAGGGGAATGGTTTCTGCACCAAGACATCTTTCAAAAAATTTTCAAAAGTGAGGAAAACCAGATGTGGGCATCTTGGTCTCCAGGTTGAACAACAAGCTGAACAAACTTGTGACCAAGCCCAAGGATCCTCTGGCCTTCACAGTAGATACTCTGGTGATTCTCTATTACAACTGGCTTATGTATTCCCACCAATGAAGATCCTCCCTTGACAGCTGTGTAAGATAGAGGTGGAAATGGTCCTGCTGATTCTCATTGCAACAAATTGGTCCAGAAGAACATTGTATACTGACATACTCGGACTTCTGTCCGACAAGTCTTGGTCTATTCCAAGCAGACCAGATTTCTGCCTCTTTCATCCTCTTTCAGAAACTCTTTAGTTCTCATTCCCTTATCAGGAATTTACTATAGGTAGTTGCTCATACAGTCATGGCCGAAATTGTTGGCACCCTTGATATTTTTCCTGAAAATCAAGTATTTCACACAAAAAAGGTATTGCATTAACACATGTTTTGCTATACACATGTTTATTCCCTTTGTATGTATTGGAACAAATATAAAACAGAGGCAGAAAAGCAAATATGACATAATGTCACACAAAACCCCAAAAATGGGCTGGACAAAAGTATTGGCACCCTTAACTTAATATTTGGTTGCACACCCTTTGGAAAACATAACTGAAATCAGTCGCTTCCTATAACCATCAATAAGCTTCTGACACCTCTCACCCGGAATTTTGGACCACTCTTCCTTTGCAAACAGCTCCAGGTCTCTCTTATTGGAAGGACACCTTTTCCCAACAGCAATTTTAAGATCTCTCCACAGGTGTTCAATGGGATTTAGATCTGGGCTCATTGCTGGCCACTTCAGAACTCTCCAGCGCTTCTTTGCCATCCATTTCTGAGTGCTTTTTGACGTATGTTTGGGGTCATTGTCCTGCTGGAAGACCCAGGATCTTGGACGCAAACCCAGCTTTCTGACACTGGGCCCTACAGTGCGACCCAAAATCCTTTGGTAATCCTCAGATTTCATGATGCCTTGCACACAGTCAAGGCACCCAGTGCCAGAGGCAGCAAAACAACCCCAAAACATCATTGAACCTCCACCATATTTTACCGTAGGTACTGTGTTTTGTTCTTTGTAGGCCTCATTCCGTTTTCGGTAAACAGTAGAATGATGTGCTTTACCGAAAAGCTCTATCTTGGTCTCATCTGTCCACAAGACGTTTTCCCAGAAGGTTTTTGGCTTACTCAAGTACATTTTGGCAAACTGTAGTCTTGCTTTTTTATGTCTCTGTGTCAGCAGTGGGGTCCTCCTGGGTCTCCTGCCATAGCGTTTCATTTCATTTAAATGTCGACGGATAGTTCGCGCTGACACTGATGCTCCCTGAGCCTGCAGGACAGCTTGAATGTCTTTGGAACATGTTTGGGGCTGCTTATCCACCATCCGGACTATTCTGCGTTGCAATCTTTCATCAATTTTCCTCATCCGTCCACGACCAGGGAGATTAGCTACAGTGCCATGGGTTGCAAACTTCTTGATAATGTTGCGCACTGTGGACAAAGGCAAATCTAGTTCTCTGGAGATGGACTTGTAACCTTGAGATTGTTGATATTTTGCCACAATTTTGGTTCTCAGGTCCTCAGACAGTTCTCGTCTCCTCTTTCTGTTGTCCATGCTTAGTGTGGCACAGACAGACACACAATGCAAAGGTTAAGTGAACGTCTCTCCTTTTTATCTGCTTTCAGGTGTGATTTCTATATTGCCCACACCTGTTACTTGCCCCAGGTGAGTTTACAGGAGCATCACATGCTTGTAACATTCTTATTTATCCGCAGTTGTGAAAGGGTGCCAATACTTTTGTCCAGCCCATTTTTGGAGGTTTGTGTGACATTATGTCGAATTTGCTTTCTTTCCTCCCTTTTTTTGTTTTGTCCCAATACACACAAAGGGAATAAACATGTGTATAGCAAAACATGTGTTAATGCAATACGTTTCGTGAGAAATACATGATTTCCTGGAGAAATATCAAGGGTGCCAACAATTTCGGCCATGACTGTATAATTCCCCTAATTTGACCTCCTGTGTCACCTTGAGATTTCAACCTGGTGCTCTCTTTTTATCAGTGACCCTCTTAAAACAAATTAGAGACAACATTTTAAAAAACCTCACCTTCTTGGTCACCATGTTGTCTGTTAGGCATGTTTCTGAGTTATCAGCTCTCTCTTTTATTTCAATAATTTTTATTGCGTTTCAAGAGAGTGTACATAAAGAAGTAAACACAAAGCGGTATTAGAATGTAACAGTTAAACTTGCAAATACAATTCAATCGTATTGTGCAGTAGAAGGCAGATAAAAAAATGTGCATCATTATATGGCAAACAGCAATAGTTCTGTGAATCTTGTGTATTTGAAAGGGTATGGGCCGGATATTTAGCTTAATATTTAGTGCTAAATTGTGTGGAGTACCATTTAAACCAGAATGACCATTTGTTTTTGGCTTTTTGTAAGTGTCCTTCATGCATTCATATGTGCCATGGGTGTGCACCAATGTGATAACGTTCTCCTCTGAGGAGGGAGTCAGATGTTTTCCAGTGGTATGTGATTACTAGGTGGACAGCCAGTAATAAATGTGTTATTATACAGTGGTAATGTGTCGGAAAGGTCTCTATTCCAATATTAACCCCTTGACGCCGACGTAACACAAATATGCGGCCTCACGGACCTGGGCTTTTTTCCGTGGGGCCGCATATTTGCATACCTGTCTTTGTGCTGGGAGCGCGCCGCTCGGCGCGCTCCCAGCACCAAGACCGCGGTGTCACTGAGAGCCCCGGGTCCCGTTCTAACGATCGGGACCCGGGACTCCCGATTCCGGGTCACGTGATCGCTGCGATAGCCTCTGATTGGCTATCACAGTGATCAATCACTGTGCAGCCCGGCCCCCTTGTTTTCTCTCTCTCTATGAATGGAGAAGAGAGATACATTGTATCTCTCGAACTCCTGACACAGAGAGAGAAAAAAAAGTTTGTAAAAAAAAAAAAAAAGATAAATAAATATTAAAAAAGAAAAGAAAAAATAAAGAAAAATACCTAGATCAAGGTTTGATCTAGTTCAGTACCAGGGTTAGTGTTTGGGTCAAGGTCAGGGTCAAAGGTCAGGGTCAAGGGCAAAGGTCAGGGTCAAAGGTCAGGATTTAAAAAAAAATTGGTATCAGTGTCAGTTAGTGTTAATGTCAATGTCAGTGACAGTGTGTTTTATATAAAAAAAAAAGACAAAAACAAAATGCGCACTGTTGTTTCTGGACTGTACTACGGGTACAAACAACAAATAACATACACATATATGGAATCGCTGCGATCGTCAAGAACTGGAGAATGTATTTTGAGTTGTTCTTTGGTGGTAGGTTATGGTCGTAACAAGAAACACACAGTTAAATTTAAAAAAATTATTTTTTTTACTATTTTGGCCCAGTTTTCCTTTAATAATAAAAAAACAATTAGGAGCTATCCATGACCATTTACCACCAAATGAAAGCCCAATTTGTCCTGAAAAAAACAAGGTATAATCCACCTGGATGTACAAAGTAGTTGTGACGATATGTACGGTTTTACTAACACGTCAACGTTGCAGAATTGTGCTTAGGCATTTAGATTTGTTTTACCCTTAGGCGTGAAGGGGTTAAATAGTGTGAGTTCAGGGCAGAGTGTAAAGGGAATTTCAATAATATCTTTGAGTAGGGGGGAGATGTCCTTCCAAAACGCTCTCACATTGAAGCATTCCCATAAGATATGGAATAAGCTGCCTTTGGTTCCACAGTTCCTCCAGCATAGTGTCGATATTGTTGCATTCATTTTGTGGATAGTGGCTGTTGTCCATTGAGAGATATTAACAGTCTGTCCTAGATTTAGTTCCCATTTTACAAATGGAGGGGATTTAGTAAAAATTGTTTTGTTTTGTAACAAATTATAAAATAGTGTGATACCCTTTAATAAGGTGTGTGGGTTGTTTAAGTATTTCCATGCTGCTCTGTTTATATGTTACTGGAGATATATTTTGTGTTGTAGACAATTAACAATTTGTAGGTACTTACAGTATAATGTTCAGACGAGGGTAATGCATATATTGATTGTAGTGTAGAGAAAGGTTTCATTACCCCTTGGTAGTATAGATATGCGACCGGAGTGATACCTTTAGACAACCAGGATTGAAGATACATGTTTGGTATTAGAAGTTGAAATACCGCAATAGGGATGGGCATGTGCACTGGGTCCGTGCCTAAAGGTACTTTCTGGAGAAAGCATCTAAAAGGCTAAGACCAAGGCAATTAGTGTGATTGTTCTTTCTTTACTTTGGACACGGTTTACACTTATGAGCCAGTTGTAGAGATTATGTCCTAATAATTGAGAGGATTCAATGTCTTTCCATAGGGAAGTACCTTTAGAAGAAAACCATGTTGAAAGTTGTGCCAGAATGGTTGCTTTGTAGTAATCTTTGATATCAATGTATCCTGCACCTCTTGCAGTCCTGTGTTTTATCAGTTTGGAGTGAGAGCATCTAGCTTTTTTGTTGTGCCATATAAAATGGTTTAAAAGTGATTGTATATTCCTAAAATACGTTTTGGGTATTGGGCTAGGTAAAGATCTAAATAAGTATAATATCTGGGGAAGTTTCAGCATTTTAAAGGTTGCTAGTCTTCCTGACCAGGAAATGATGTGTTTGGAGATCTGCTCAAGGTCTTTTGTAGGATTGTGTAAGATAGGGAGATAATTTGTGTGAAAGAGGGATTAGGTTGTTTTAGTCAGTTGAATCCCTAGATAAGTGATGTGTTCTTCGGACCATTCATAAGGAAATTTTTTCGTCAACAGGTGTTTTTGTTGGGGTAAAAGTCCCAGATCTAACACAGAGGATTTAGTTTTGTTTACTCTGTAATTGGATGCATCACTAAATTCTGACAATATATTTTATACCGAAGCCAGGGAAGAAGTGGGGTTTGTTAATAGGAGGATAACGTTGTCTGCAAACAAATGTATTTTATGAATTTTTTATCCTATGTTGAAGTCTGAAACCTCCTTATGAGATCTAATTCTCTCACCTAAGGACTCTATGAGAAAATTGAAGATAAGTGGTGAAAGGGGGCACCCCTGTCTGATTCCATTGGAAATGTTAAATGATTTGGAAAGCATGGCAGAGCAGTATACTTGGACAGAAGGACATGTATATAATACCATAACAGCTGAGAGGATAGGGCTTTGAAAGCCAAATTTTGTAGGGTCATAGCTAGGTATGTCCAATGGACTCTATCAAAAGCCTTCTCTGCATCTAAAGATAGTATTGTGGGATCATTATTGTGTGATAGATTTGAGTGGGAGTCTCATAAGGCATATATAAGAGGAATGTTGATTGCGATTGGGGCAAAAATGAAAGAAGAGAGAAAGTTAGTGGGCTTTTAAAAGAAATATGTGACCTGGAACAGATACACAAAAATAGAATAACAAAAGAAATAAGGCAGAAGGTAATAAAAAAGAAAGAAGAACTAGAGACTTTGATGGAGGAGGAGAGGAGAAGAGTCTATAATAAAGTGTTAAGTGAGAGGTATAGATGGGGTGATAGACCAGGAAAATATTTAATGAGAGCCTTGAGGAAAAAGAAAAATAGGAACTACATAGAAGAAATAAAAAGCACCAAGGGTGAACTGGTCCATTCAACTAAAGAAATTGCTAAAGTATTTATGGAATATTATAGAAAGTTGTATAATATTAGTCCCCATGACTCTTTAAAAAATACTGAAACTGAGAGGATACAAAAAAGAAAGATATATCTGGAGAATGCGGGCCTATCAAAATTAAGCGAAATACAACTGAATTCCCTAGATGCAGAAATTACACAGGAAGAAATAAAAGCAGCATTAAAAAGCACAGTGTCGGGAGAAGTCCAGGACCAGATGGTTACACTGTGAGGTACTATAAAAAATACAGAAAACTATTAATACCTAAGCTCAGAAGATATATGAATGCTTTGGGAGGAGGGATGGAAGTAAGAGGAGAATCTCTACAGGCCCATGTGGTGCTTATCCACAAGGAAAGAAAAGATGCTTCTCAATGTTCGAGTTATAGACCTATTTCATTACTGAACACGGACACTAAGTTATATGCAAAGGTCTTAGCAAATAGATTGAAGGAACTGTTGCCCGAATGGATACATGGTGATCAGGTTGGCTTTGTTCCAGGGAGAGAGGGCAAAGATAATGGGTTGAGATCTTTGATGCTCATTCAGAAAAGTAGAAAAGGAAAAACTCCGGTGGTGGTGCTCCCAATTGATGCCGAAAAGGCATTTGACAGAGTGGATTGGGGCTTCATGATGGACACCCTGGAAGCCCTAGGGATCGGAGTCAGAATGACAGAGTGGATAGGAAAATTGTATAGGGAACCCTCCGCAATTATTATGGTAAATGGTGAGAGTTTGTAACCCATTCAGATGTCAAATGGAACAAGACAGGGCTGCCCATTATCCCCACTGTTATACAGTATGTTCTGTCATTGGAACCCTTGCTGTCAACAATAAGGAATAATAGAGATGTAAAGGGAATTCAGATAGAAGATATAGAATACAAAGTGGCTGCCTTTGCGGATGACTTGTTATTCTATGTTGGGAATCCCAGGATAACACTCCCAAATTTAATGAAGCTGTTGAAGGAATATGGGAATTATCAAATTTAAAAATTAGTCCAACAAAAACAGATTTTAAATATAAATATTTTAAAGAGTGAAAAAGAAAAGATACAAAAGGAATTCCCTTTTATATGGAAAGAAAGAGAGATAAAATACTTGGGAGTAAAATTGCTTCATATAAATATCTGTATAAATTAAATTATATTATATTTCACTGTTAAACAAGATCAGGGAGGATTTAAAAACATTAGAAGGAGGAAACCCGACATGGATAGGACATATAAATCTGGTAAAAATGGTAATTGTACCCAAAATCCTATATAGATTTCAAATGATTCCAATTAAACTCCCAGAAGCCTTCTTTAAAGCAATTAACTACATGCCGCCCAGCCACTGTACATATACGGCGACAGGGCGGCACTCGCAGGCAAAACCACGTTTTAAAACGTGTGTTTTGTAAACAAATAGGGGGCGCGCGCGAGGCGCGCCGCCGCCCTATTTGTCCCGCCGATCACCGCCGCAGATGTCAGCTCCTTACGGCTATCTCCCGGCGATCGGCGGCAAACAGTGACAGAGAGCACAACTGCAGTAGCTGTGCTGTCTGTCACTTCCCTGTCAGCTCGAGGATGAGATGATCGAGAAAGAACAGTTTCTCTTTCTCGATCAGCCTTGTCCCGTGCAGTACACACCCCCGCCCCCTAGTAAAACACTCCCCTCACTCCTATAACCCTTCCCTGCAAAATAAAGTTAACCCCTTCATCCCCATTGCCATTAGTACAGTGTCAGTGTTTTTTTTTTTTTGCACTGATCACTGTATTAGTGTTTTTGGGGATGTCAGTGACCCCAAGTCAGTACCCCCCAATGTCAGAATGTCCGCTGCAGTCCAGCCATAAGTCGCTGGTCGCTGCCATAAGTCCCTGATCGCCGCCATAATTCGCTGATCGCCACCATTATTAGTATAAAAAAAACTAAAAATCCCAGTATCTTTCCCGCCATTTGTAAACGCTATAACTTTCACGTAAACCAATTAATTTACACGTATTGGGTTTTTTTTTTAGCAAAGACATGTCGCAGAATGCATTTTAGCAGAAATTTATGACTAAATTTTATTTTTGCATTTTTTTTTTACTGGACATGTTTTATAGCAAAAAGCGCAATACATTTTGGCCTAAATTTATAACCAACTTTGAGTTTACTATATATTTTTTATAGCTGAAAGTAAAAAATATTGTTTTTCTTCAAAATTTTTGGCCTTTTTTTGTTTATAGCGTGTAAAATAAAAAGCGCACAGGTGATCAAATTACACCGAAAGAAAGCTCTATTTGTGTGAAAAAAAGGACGTAAATTTCGTTTGGGTGCAGCATTGCATGACCGCGCAATTATCAGTTGAATTAGTGCAGCGCCGATTAGCAAAAAGAGGCCTGGTCATTAAGGGGGGTAAATCCTCTGGAGCTCAAGTGGTTAAAAAAATAAGATATATATGGAGGAACAAAAAACCAAGAATATCCCATGAATTGCTAAGTAGAAACAAAGAGAAGGGTGGATTGGGGGTACCAGATTTTAGAAGATACTACAAAGCAGTAATATTGGCGAGAATTTTAGATTGGACGTATAATTATGAGAAAAGTTGGGTTAAAATTGAAAATAAACTCAGAGGAACCAATCTAAGTAAAGTTATATGGGTACCAGCACAATATAGAGGATTAAGAGATAATGTAAGTATATACACTTTAAATGTTTTAAGGGTTTTGGATAATTTGCACAAAAATATGAAGTGGGATTTCAATTCTATATTGATGCCACTAAGAAACACAGAGTTCTTTCCCCCCAGGTAGAGAAGAGATAGCAAGTAAATGGTTCAAAAAGGAGGATGTTCAATTGAGGGATGTTATGGTGGAGGGTAGATTGGGATCATTTAAGGATTTGGAAAAGAAAAAGGGAGAGATATTCACTAAGATAGATGAGTGGCGTTACTTTCAGTTAAAATGTTTTTTATTGCGAATCTTTCGAAACCTTTGAGAACTAGCAAGGACTGGAATTTGTTTGAAAAGTTTTTGGGGTCACGAGGTGATGGGAAACATGGTATTGCTAAAGTCTATACAATCCTCACTGAATTAGACACAAACACAAAGCCAATATATATAGCAAAATGGGAAAGAGATATGGGGGTTGTGATAGATGAGGAAAAATAGAAGAAAATATATAGATTAACTCACGAGAATGTAAGTATGAGGGAGGTAGAAATAAATTATAAGTGTTTGAGAAGATGGCACATTACACCGAATGTTGAACATAAGATGTGTGGGGAGAATTCACCATGGTGTTGGCGGGGATGCGGAGAGATAGGCACAGTGTACCATATATGGTGGGAGTGCCCAAAAATCCAAGAATTCTGGAAGATAATTTATTTAATTGGAAGGATAACTGAAATCGATGTAGGGTTGGACCCAGAAATATGTCTCCTGCATAGTACAGACCTAACAGTGAATAAATATAAGGAATCAGGCATATGGTACTATCTTAATGCTGCAAAAGGTTTGATACCCAAGTTTTGGCGGAAAACAGAGGTGCCGAGAGAGGAAGACTGGGTAGATAGAGTGAACCAGATTAGAAAGATGGAAAAACTGTATCACATGCAGGAAGATAAGATGGAGGTTTACTATATGAAATGGGAAAAATGGGAAAAAGCTGGATTGAATGCGAAATATAAGAAATTATAAGGAGAAATGAAGGATAAACTCCACTTGCTTTAGTATGAAGATCTGGAGAGAATGCAGAGAAGGTTGACGGGGGTGGGGGGGGAGGGAGGGGGAGGGATTGGGAAATAGTTCTAGAAAATGTAAACAAGGAACGATTTTGTATTTTTAATGCAATAATGATGGAAATATGTATTTAATTGAAAAATCAATAAATATTTAAATTATAAAAAAAAAAATTATTGTGTGATTGATTTAATCCCACATTCAGGGATTCACGGATCTATTTTCACTACCTTTCACTGTTTTTTGGCTAATTTATAGCCTTTGTGGTCACTATTATTATCAGTGTGATAATTGATCCCACATTTCAGAGATTCACCTTTTATGTTGATTATTATAGTTCATAATTTTTGGAATCCCATTAGGACTTTGTGACTTATATTCTTGTTTATTTCTTTCACTGGCATTTCTTAATCAATTCACTATTTTTGTCTCACTATGGATTCCCTAGTGGATCAGTTCACTTTATGATCTGTGAGTGATTGGTTTGTTGTATTCACTGAGTTGTACTGGTGGCATACATTAGTCACTTATAAGTTTGGTACGAGCCATTTTGAATGATTCAAACTGTTTTTATGTGCATTCTATTCAGAGTTGGAAAGATACTGTGTCTCTGAGTGCTATTAATGCACCTTTTTTCTTTTACTGGAGCATTTGCCAAAACGATATGAGGAAAGCTTTTTTTTGGTGCAAGCCGGTTGATGCATAGCGTGAAAATGTGTTTCCTGTGCTCATAAAATGTTGCAGTAAGAGTCTTTAACCAATTTCCTTAAAGATGATCTTTTTACTGGATAGTTGAGACCTTTAGTATTTATGGATAGGATTTTTATGGTCATGCTATAAGGTAGTAATTCAACGCTGTGAGTAGGGTGTGGTGTTTGCTGAGTTCAGCACTGGGTGTGCTCTTGCTTCGAAAAACCCACTGTTGGGGGGGGGGGGGGAGTGCTTTATAGATTGGGCAACTCTTATCTGCACAACATAAGCTTAATGTTAGGAGAGCTGAGAAACGGTGCAATAACTGTATTTAATGGAAAGTTTGCCAGTAGCAAATTGACAATGGTAGAATTAGAGACAGCGGAAAAAAAAAAGAAACAAGAATCAAAGCAACAGCAGTAGGGATTATGTCCCCTTTATAACTTCCTGAGTGGTAGGCACTCCTTGTGCCTTGGAAGAATAGCGGTGGGGAAAGAGTTCAATAGGCTGGAAGCAGGTAGACACCAGAATTAGGCTGTATGAATGGCCCTGACGCACATTCAGTGAGGTTTGGCTCTGTGCGCGCGTTGTAGTAGGTGTTTGACGGGAAGAGCACTGCTGGTTGGCTGCATTGTTGTAGGTGGGGGTTAGGTACACCAAGATTGCAGTAGGCGTAAGCCTTCATTTAGGGAGAAAATTGTATACATTGTACCATTGTGTGTGACTAGCAATTTAGCGGGTGCAGACCATTGGTATGGTATTTTGTTACTTCGCATAGCTTTCGTTAGTGCGTTAAGCTGTCTGCGACGTTGAAGCGTGTGTTGTGATAGATCCGCAAAAATCTGCAAGTGTGCAAACAGATCAGGAAGGGGTCCCAGACATCTTTCTACATTAATTGCTCTTTTCCGTGATAGAAGTGGATTCTTAATATCACATTACGTGGTATTGAATCAGCTAGTTGTGAGGGCTTGGGTAATCTGTGCATGCGGTCAATAGTGAGCTCCATATTTTGTAGCTCAGGTAATAGGGTTTTGAACAGCTTGCGCACATGTCGGGAGCTCAGGCGGTAATATCAATTCAGATGTTCCACTAATTTTTACATTGTTGCGTTTTTATCTGTCTTCCAGATCTGCTTTCTTGTCTTTAATCTATCTGTGCTTTTCTATATGTTCATCATGTGCATCTACTAGACCATTTACTGTAGAAGCAATATCTTCCATTTTTGGGACGCTCTTTTCTTAAGTGACGTGATATCATATTTAAATTGCTGCATTAAAGAGAGCATATCGCTTTGTAGGGAGCTTCTAAGAGACAGTAACATGTCTTTCAGGATGGTAGCCATAACTGGTTGGTTAGATGTAGGAAATGCTGTGCTCCTATAGTAGGATATACATTGCTCACGTCCTGGATGTCATGTGAGGAAAAATCCATCCTCATCCCCGCTTTGGCTGGGCTGGGCCGCTGGAGGCTGGAGTACCTGGAGGGGGAGAAGAATGACCGGTGGCTGCCTCTGATGTCTCCATTGAGACGTTTTGTTGTGAGTCCTACTCTGTGGGCTGGATGGCTGTAATCTGTAGAGGCTGTGTGATGCTCTGTGTCTTGATCATTCCTTATTGCTTGCTAAAACAAGTGGAGTCTCATGGAGTGGGCAGGGCTATATGCATACATTTTTTAAAAGGCGCTTGGACTAATAGCTGTTGTCTCTGCGTCATTTTAAAACCACACCCAGGACCTAATTGATGTGCCAGATACAGGTCTGGAGCATGGTGACTCCTATTTTCACAACAATTCTGTGTTCTTGCTCTTCAGATTGTTATGGTTCTGATAACCTGTGGACCTATTGCTACATGTAAAAAAAAACCAGGAACAAAATTGTTCCCACATCAACCTGTCAAATTTCTTGTTAAATAGAGATACAGTAACTGCATTAACATTCCTGAGCTGCGGAATATGCAGGTTAGGGTTCCCATTTGCAAAATTCTGCTCTTTTGAAAACATAAGATTGGCATATACAATCACGTGAAAAGATACGTAAACATGGACATTTTTAACTTTTTCAACATACAGTATTTCATAAGGCAAACATTAGATCTCTTATTCAAACTGTGCCTATAAATAAAGGTATAACAATATACAGTGTAGCATAAATTCTCAAGGAAAATGTGTCTTTTCAAATATTTATTCAACAAAATATCAATAGATGTAAAAGTGTACTGTGGAACAAATAATATACCCTTGGTCATTTCTTTTTGAGTAATTCTTTGGTGAATTTCATAATGTGCTTTAGATCATGGAAAGATATATTTCTGGTTCAAACAGATGGCCTTGCATGTCACATTATGCACACTTTGATATGATGCAGAGCTCATAGTTGACTCTATGGGGGGGTTACTAAACTGGAGCACTTAGAATATGGTGCAGCTGTGCATGGTAGCCAATCAGCTTCTAACTTCAGCTTGTTCAAATAAACTTTGACAGTAAAATCTGGAAGCTGATTAATCTCTATGCAGAGCTGCACCACATTTTGCACACTCTAGTTTTAGTAAATATCCCTCGATGACTACAAGCTGCCCAGGCCCTCAAGCAGCAAAGCAACCCTAAACCTAAACATTTCCACCAGCATGCTTCATAGTTGGTAAAAGAGGTTGTTTTCCAGAAATGCTGTTTGTACCAAATGTTTACTTTCACAAGGTTTTCTTACACTTTGGCCCATACCCTCCTTAGAGGATGTAGTCCAGTCCCATAAAAGTCCAAGGGGCCAAACTGTGCACACGTGGACACGAGGTGAAGTAGCTGTCAGAGCAATGTAACCAATGGCGTGGGCCTCATTGTGAGATCTAGTTAAGTATAAAGCATTGAGGGGAGTAGGGCTACATCTTTTTTTGGGGTGATAGGTACAAAAGGCCAAGGAAACTTTGAGTTAAAGTTCCCCTACCCTTAAGTCCAATTCCAGTCAAAACATTTTATTTTGCAGAAAATAGTTAGGACTTCCATCTGTTTTTTTATTGCGTCTTTGCCTTTGTGTTTCTGTGACAACGACTCTCCATTTCTTGCACGGATGTTTCCCAGAAGCCCTGAAACCCAGTGTGCTTTGTCATGCAAATTTTGACATTAACTAGGTACTGTAGTTGTTGAGGTAACCCTTCCTCCCCAGTGCTTTCCTATTAGTCATTGTGGCAAACCAACCCAAGGGAGAAGAATAGTGAGACGTTGGCGCTTGCTAGACGAAATCATTATTCACTTAATAGATGAAAGATAAGTGAGTTAATATTCTGAATTTGATTTGCATTGTTTAAAAGAGAAGTATGGGATTTAGTTTTTTTAATTTGCACTTATCTAGGTGTATGAAGCATCGATCTGATGCTGCATCTGTCTCCCACCGGCTCTAAGGGTGAGAACTGAGTGATCAGACATCACTCAGTTTTCCCTTCCGCTCTGAGCAAATAGCGGTGACTATCAAATAAATAAATAAAGTATAGTGCAGCGCTAAGTAATAGCAATGAATGTGAGAAGTATAAATGAATGATAAATGAATAATAAATGTCCCATAGAATATCTCAAAGCACAAATGAACCGTTCATAAAATATATAAGATGATCCACTTGTTGTAGCAGTATACCAAGGCAAGTTGTGACAGGAACAAATTATAAAAGTGCGCACTCACCGGATGCGCATAAATATTGCGCATGTAATCAATATCCACCCGGATCACTTAGGAAGGCGGAGTACGTGAGCTTTCATCTAAAGGTAGGTAATCTCGTCTTGGTGAAATCAAACTGCTAGGTCCACAGGTCCCCTTAATGTTGGACGGGTGCACAGCCTGGGTACAGGGCTCCCTCCCTCTGGTGGTAGTGGATTGCAATCAGATGTCCTGGAATTCAATTAGCTACAATGGGAGCCAAAAAGGTGCCCATAGTGTAGTATTTATAAAAAGACTTTATTCATAGGGTGCACATATAAAACAGGGTAGTATCCCCTCTAAAAATGTCTGTATTAGTGAAGAGTAGTACTGGCCCCTTAGTAAAGATGGCTGCCGGGCCTCCTCGTGGCTGTGGGCGGCTGTGATGTCACGCTCTGTTGGCTCCTCCTTAGGCCTTTCGTGCAGAGCACATCATCAGAGGGGAGGCCAGAGCGGTGACTGTCAGTCTGCCCCCCCTCAGCACTCACTGGAGTGCTGCCCTTGATGGGAGGCGGGAGCTGCTGGCTTAGGCTGTCAGTGGATTGCTGATGGGCTGAGCCAGGTGCCGGTCCAGGCTTCTGTGTGGATCACAACCATATGGTCGTAATCCTTCCCCAGCTTGGACCCGCTGTGTGATGTCAGCCGAAAGTGGAATTTACCCCGCTGGTGCCTGAAAACGGGTGGACGAACGAGCTTTGGCTGTACTTCTCCTTTAAAAACCTGTATATTTTCACTTTAAATAATCTTGTTTCACATTTCAATATTTTTAATTGACACAGTCCACCTAGCTTCTATATTAGAAGTGCAGCTGGAGACACTGGCACGGGCTTTTAGTTTTTGTAAGGACTTTTAGAACAGTGGTCTCTAACCTGTGGCTTTTAGGCTCCTTAAAGCTAGTACAAAAAAAACACTCAAAATTAGCTTTTTTTTTGTTAAAAGCACGGAGGGGGAGTTAAGCCTCAAACATGTAGCTGAGCTACTTTTAGACGTTACCTCCAGTGTTTCTGTTTCTTTTTTGTTTTTATCTGACTCAAAAAAGCCACATCATACACTTTCAATAAGCAGGAAGCCAAACCAAGGTTTGCTTTGTGTACATGATGTAACAAAACTATAAAATGTGTGTATATATATTTCCTTTTATTGTTCCACTTGTAATTTAAAATGGTTTGCAATGTAATATTGGTTGGCCGTCTTTGTGGCCAAATAGTTAATCGTTTATATTAACACTTTTTTTTTTTCTTTTTTAGCCAGTAGGCATTGACAAGGGCAAAAACATTGGTTTAACAGAAGATAATCTGAACGTGCTGTTCATCACCATAAATGGCTGCAGCAATATGAAGTCTGGAACTAGTACAAGTCAGCCCAGTCCTTATGTGGCCTACACCTTTTTTCACTTTCCTGACCACTATACTAACACCATAGCAAGCAGCAATAATCCGCAATTTGAAGACCTCAAGTGCTTTCCCTTATCCATGAATGCTGACCTTGACAAATACCTGAAATCTCAATCTCTTGTTCTGTATGTTTTTGATGACAGAGAAATGGGTGATACTTATACTTGTAAAGCCATGGTGCCTTTAATCCCTCTTGCTCATGATAAATGCATTTCAGGTTTGTTTACAACAAATAACAAAAATATAATTTTATTTTTATATTTTTAGGTGGGGTTTAGATGTAAAAGGAGAAACATTGCTAACTATTCACTTATGGATGTATAAATAACCATGTACAGTATATACAAAACTCAAAATATGTGCAGTGTACTGAGTTCTGCTTGCAAATTTTGTTCTGTTTTGCTATTTATTTTATGGTAAAGGAGGCATAGCTGTGCCATATGACAGTTCTTCTTATAGATTCTGGAACTTTGAGATTATCTATAGTCTCTATTTATTATTATTTATTTAAATTATTTTTCAGACAAAAATACCTCTTAATGCTGCTGTCCGGTTTGGAAACGTGTATACTTTTTTCTGATCAAACTCCATTTTGAAAGTACTACACATTTTGGAAATTGCTCTCCGATTTGGCACTAAAAGCATTCAATTTCACACTTTACCAGTGCAGTACTAGCATAAGCTTTTGTCAGTTTCCTGACAAATGAAACAATATGAATCATGCAGTTATTAAAGTGGTATATATAGAAACACTCAACAGTGAACATAAGCATGTATCATAAAAAAAAGTTTCCAACAGCCCCACTGCATCCCAAGAAGATTGTGGGCTGACGAGAAGAAACAACTTTCCTACTCTTTTTTAATAGACTCCTGTCCAGTACACAGAAGCCAGACATAGGGCATGCAAAGAAACAGCTACTCGTCTGCGTTTTTTTTTTTTAAAATGCACTGATGAAATGTTGTAAAGTAGCAAGTAGCACAGAACAAAGTTTCTACACACAGCCAGTTATAAAAATTGCAATTCATAGTTTATGGCTACTGTTGTTTTTTGACATCAGAGACACAAGTGTTTATTGTAGGGTCATGTATATTTGGCTTTTATCCTATCTTCAGTGGTGTATACAGTATATTTAAATCTGCATTTGATATGTTTGATTTTTCAGCATATGTGAACACTGCTGAAAAGCTGTTTGAGTGAGATTGGTTATAATCTAAAGGACAGATGTGCTAGCTTATGTTGATTATTAACTGCTCAAAAAAATTAAAGGAACACTTTTTAATCAGAGTATAGCATCAAGTGAATTAAATTCCTGGGATATTGATCTGATCAGTTAAGTAGCAGAGAGGGATGTTAATCAGTTTCAACTGCTTTGGTGTTAATGAAATTAACAACAGATGCACTAGATGGGCAACAATGAGACGACCACCAAAACAGGAATAGTTTTACAGGTGGAAGCTACTGACATGTTTTTCCCTACTCATATTTTCTGACTGTTTTTCTCTAGTTTTGCATTTGGCTAGGGTCAGTGTCACTAGCATGAGGCGATACCTGGACCCTACAGAGGTTGCACAGGCAGTCCAACTCATGGCACATCAATACGTCCCATTGCCAGAAGGTTTGCTGTGTCTCCCAGCACAGTCTCAAGAGCATTGAAGAGATTCCAGGAGACAGGCAGTTACTTTAGGAGAGACTTCATGAGAGCCTGAGGGCCCAACATCCACTAGTGGACCCCATGTTCACTGCCCGGCACCATAGCGCTTAATTGGCATTTGCCATTGAACACCAAAATTGGCAGGTCCACCACTGGCGCCCTGTGCTTTTCACAGGTGAGAGCAGGTTCACCCTGAGCACATGTAACAGATGTGGAAGGGTCTGGAGAAGCCGTGAAGAACATTAAGCTGCCTGTAACATCATTCAGCATGACGGTTTTGGTAGTGTGTCATTAATGGTCTGGGGAGGAGGGATGCACAGACCTCTGCAGGCTAGACAATGGCATCCTGACTGCCATTAGGTATCGGGATGAAATCCTTGGACCCATTGTCAGGTCCTACGCTGGTGCAGTGGGTCCTGGGTTCCTCCTGGTTCATGACAATGCCCGGCCTCATGTGGCGAGAGTATGCAGGCAGTTCCTGGAGGATGAAGGAATTGATACCATTGAATGCCCCCCACTCTTGTCTGACCTAAATCCAAAAGAATACCTCTGGGATATTATGTTTCAGTCCATCTGACAGTGCCAGGTTGAGCCTCAGACTGTCCAGGAGCTCAGTGATGCACTGGTCCATATCTGGGACGAAATACCCCAAGACACCATCTGTCCTCTCATTAGACATTGTCAGGCATGCCTACAAGCATGTGGGGGCCATACAAATCACTGAGTACCTTTTTGAGTTGCTATAATTTCATCAAAATGGACTAGCCTGCTGCATCATTTTTTCACTTTGATTTTCGGGGTGTCTTTGAATTCAGTCCACTGTAGGTTGATAATTTTCATTTCCATCAAATGATGGGGCATCCTTACGTTCCTAACACATTACCCAGTCCATATCAGTATAGATATCAAGCATGGTATTTTTCCCCATTGAGATCTGATGTGTTTTCAAAGTATTTCTTTAATTTTTTTGAGCAGTGTAGTTTAAAACTATATATGTTTTGATCACTGGCCCCATGCCTTTGTCTTATCATCTGGCATATTGCTAACATGTGATCTACCTAATAGCTAGCTCTGCCAGAAAGGCAATATTTGAGGGCTGCAGAGAGTAGCAATTAAGACGCTTTACCTTGTTGAGATCCACGGTCATCAGTGACAGAATAAGTTAGGTTGTGTAAAGAGTACCCTCATGTTGTCTTTCTTATTGAGGGATATGAAGCATTGTCAGCAAGTACCCTCTAACAGAAAAAGCAAGCATTTTTTTTGAACAGCTAGTTACAGACAGCAGATATCTTATCTGTATGTTGCCAAATCTATGGGTCGTAATTATTGACATCTTTGATTTCTGCTTTATTAGTAATTTGTTTTGTAAGATATGAAACTCTATTTAATCCTGACAGCAGGATATTGCATGCTTAGGCAGTTTTATTTATTTATTTAAAAATAATGGTAATAAACGCAAAAGCAAAAATGTATTATTTTGCAGATTAACCGATTTAGAGGTTAGGGCTGCATTACTTTTTTTTAGACTATTTTTACTTTATTTTCACAATGTGATCCTGCCAGTAAGTCTGTTGTTTAAAAAAAAAACAAGCTCTCTTGCAAAATTTTATCAGTTAATCAGTTACAGGGATGAGACAAACCATTTACCACTGGTAGGGATGCTTATCTATTTATTTATGTAAAACCTTTATCTAAAAAGGAAAATAAAACTGTTGTTGCAACTGCTTATAAAGTGTTAGACGCTGGAGTGTTGCTTCAATTTTTAATGTATCTAAATCTGCTAGTACATCTAACACTCCCCTCCCCCCAGATTAACAATGCTATTATCAAAAGGTGCCCCTGTGCGCCTTCATCCAGAATGGGGGTACTCTAATACAGGAGATGTGTTACAGGCCAGATCACCAGGTGAAAACAGAGGGAAAAAAGCCTAAAAAAGAAAACGAATGCAGTCACCATATCTAGTGATTGGTAAGCTGCAATTTATTACACTTTTGGTTTTGGGTTTAATAATGCTTTAAATGAACTTCCTATTTTGTTTTATGTATTTTGTTGTTTTGTCTTAAAAGGAACATTTCAACTCACTGATCTCCAAGGCAATGAAAGGGGTACTATTAAGGTCACCTTAAAGTGGAAGTCCACATATTTGCCCCCAGGAGACTCTATTTTAACAGAACGATTGAAGGATGAACTACAGAAAGAAACACCACTGCCTGGCAGTTTACTCAAAGACCCTGTCCCTGTTGTAAGTAGTATTTCTCCAAATGAAACCATAAAATGTCTTTTACAAAATAGTTGACTCATGAATTTCTACAATGAGCCAAAATATCATACATCCAAGGCCATATATGGCTGACATGGAGGCTAAAAAAAACACAATTTTATTATTTTTTGAATACACCTAGCAGATCAAAAAATTGTTTTGTTCTTTTATTCCTCAGAAATGCATTACTATATTCTAGATCAATGAGAGTCCCTAACATTTCAAGAGGGCCCTACAATAACAGTGAATTTTTGTGCATTGAGGTGCAGTGCTTCAAGTTAGGCTGGCCACTCGAAAATTAATGGGCTGTAACACACCTCAAAACGTTTGATACTACTGTATTTTTGCAGCATATTGCAGTGCACACTAAAGAGGAAGTTGGGAGCAAAATCTATCCCATGCCGCATTGGTAGCCAGTGTCAGTGTTTTCTGTTTGCACCGCCTCACCCCATTGATGGTCAGTGGCAATAAGATTTAACCACCCAACACTAGTCATCGCTTACCTGATCACACTCTTCTGCTGCGTTCTCTCTACCCAAGGCCAGGACATTACTTGTTTTGTAGGCAGAGATCACCCTTCTCACAAAGGAGTCTTTCTCTTGGTGCTAGGTGCTGAAATGCCGAGAGTGTTCCAATGTCTGACACTGGTGCCGAATAGGTGTCAGGCCACACGCAGATGACCTGCAGGTCACTTGTTTGGCACCACTGGACATCACTAGAAATACAGTTCGGCTTTGGTGTTGCATAAGGGTGGACAGCTGAAGCTGAAATTTCCATTTTATTCCCCCTAACTCTCATAACTATGATGCCTCCTTTTACCTACAGTGGATATAAAAAGTCTACTCACCAATGTTAAAATGTTTGGTTTCTGTGATTTAAAAAAATGAAAACTGGACGTCCAAAATTGATGAAAAGACAAGAAGAAAACTGGTCTGGGAGGCTGCCAAGAGGCCTACAGCAACATTAAATGAGCTGTTTTTCTTCAGCTGGAAATGGGACCTTAGTCAGGGTAGAGGGAATTATGAGCAGTTCCAAATACCAGTCAATATTGGCACAAAACCTTCAGGCTTCTGCTAGATAGCTGAACATGAAGAGCAACTTCATCTTTCAGCATGACAACGACCCAAAGCATACATCCAAATCAACAAAGGAATGGCTTTACCAGAAGAAGATTACAGTTTTAGAATTGCCCAGCCAGAGCCCAGATTTGAATCTGATTGAAAATCTGTGGGGTGATCTGAAGAGGGCTGTGCACAGAAGATTCCCTCGCAGTGTGACAGATTTGGAGTGTTTTTGCAAGAAAGAGTGGTCAAATATTGCAAAGTCAAGATGTACCATGCTGATAGACTCATACCCAAAAGACTGAGTGTTGTAATAAAATCAAAAGATGCTTCAGCAAAGTATTAGTTTAAGGATGTGCACACTTATGCAACCATATTATTTATTTTTTTTACTTTTATTCCCTCCACCTAAAAGATTTCAGTTTGTTGTTCAACTGAGTTGTACAGTTCATAGGTTACATTAAAGATGGGGAAAAAAATTCTGAAATTATTTAATTTTTTTTGTCTCATTGTTTACATCACAGAAACTTGACATTTTAACAGGGGTGTGTAGACTTTTTATATCCACTGTATCTGCTTCTTAACTGAACTGAGTCATCCAGACTTTATCTGCAACATGCTCAATGATATCCACTAAAATTAAAATTAATCATTTGCAGCAGAGGGGGTTTTCATGTGTTTTCAGTGTATTTAAATCTGTAGGCATGCAAGCTTTTCTTGCCCAAAGGATTGCTTCTTGGATCACCTTTTCAACACATAGCATCAGAACTTGCATTTGAAAAGCATCTTATGAGTAAATCATTTTCGTGGTGCTCCTTGCAGTATTTGTCTGTATTGGCGATAGAACTCCCATGTCCAAACATTACCCAAATCTCCTTTTTACCCTCTAAATTTTCCACTTTTTTCTTTGACCTTGCTGTATTGAGTAACAGCCTTCATTGCTGCTTGTGACATAATCACAATCTTAAATAAAAAAATGCTGGAAGACATAACCATGTCCCACAGAACCACGACTCCCAAAAGCCTTTTTTTTACATATTGTGTGTGGACAGGCTCCTGCTGTTAAGACAGCAGCTTGGTTTTACTGGGTGGAAATCAAAGTATGCACTTGTAGCGGGCCAGAAAGATGGGGATAAGATGAGTTCTGAGTTTGTAGCTCAGCAGTCAAGGTTGACATTGCTGGTTGGCATTTTAGTGCCACAGAGGCAGTGTTGTCAGCCCAGACAGGAAGTTAGGAGCACACTGGATTTCTGCTTCATCAAGTATTTTTCTTTACTTTGTGGTTTAAAGGGATGAATCATGGGCAAAAGGTACATGTATTGCAAAGATGCACTACATTTTTTTCCCCTGACATACATTTTAAGCAGCAATGTAATTCTGCAGTACAAAAAGCTTTGGTGTTGAAACAGTTATTATTTACAAATAGTGCTCATGAAATATTTGGTTAAAGAAGCTTGTCACATCTGTCCCACACATTTTGCTGACTGTAAAAACTCTCGCTTCCAAAGTATTTTTAAGCCAACACATTTTTAGGTGGCAATTGCAGTCGCACCCAGAATAGAACAGACTGATCAAGAACATCACTTATGCTCAAAAGCCAGTTGCATTTTTTTATATTTCTTTGTGGTATAAGTCAACCACCAGAGGATAACTGTATTCAGGACAATTGAAGATGTGTTTGTGTTTTTATAATACCATGTTATATGTATACGTTATAGCTTAGAACAGGTTTGCTTATACTGTGCAATATCACATAACATGATCTCATATGATTATACATGTTACAAATCAACAAATACTTCAGTTTAGCATAGTCCGAAAAAGTAATTTCCAAAAAGCTGTTAAAATTCTTAAGCAGCATACAGTACATATTCCCTTAAATTTAAACAGAAGTCTTATGCTGGCCATATACATGGCAATTTTCCAAGGATTTTGAGCATCTTATCAATAAAAAAAAAATCAAACAGATCAAGGCAACCTACCGCCAACAGTAGGTGTATGTATGTATACTGTATATGTATGTACTCTATGTATCTGTGTGTATGTATGTATATATATATATATATATATATATACAGTTGTGCTCGAAAGATTGCATACCCTGGCAGATATTGTGAAATTTTGGCATTAATGTTGCAAATATGACTGATCATGTCAAAAAATGCTCTTTTATTGAAGGATGATGGTCATGTGAAGCCATTTATTATAAAATAGTTGTTTGGCTCCGTTTTAAATCATAATGATAACAGAAATCACCCAAATGACCATGATCAAACGTTTACATACCCTAGCCTTGGTACAGACACACAAGGTGACACACACAGGTTAAAATGCCAATTAGAGGTTAATGTTCCACATCTGTGGCTTTTTAAATTGCAATTAGTGTCAGTGTATAAATAGTCAATGAGTTTGTTAGCTCTTACGTGGAAGCACAAGTACTGTGTAACAAGTTAATGGAACTTTATAAAGATGGAAAAGGACATAAAAAGATGTCCTGAAAATATATATGGAAAATAATAATTTTATCCCCTGCAGAAATGAAGAATCTATAATTGGCATTATGGTCGACTGTTCTTAACAGATCTTCTCTAAATACTTAAGGTTTCTTGTCGCTGTCGCTTGGCCCCTTAATGGGGCAAAGTCGGTCTGTACCTTTAGCAGAGAAACAGCCCCAAAGCATAATGTTTCCTCCTCTGTGCTTAACTGTAGGTATGGTGTTATTAAGGTCTTAGTCAGCATTTTTCTTCCTCCAAACAGGGCGAGTCGAGATAATGCCAAAGAGCTCAATTTTGGTCTCATCTGACCACAGAACTTTCTCCCAATCCTTCTCTGAATCATTTATATGTTCATTGGCAAACTTCAGACAGGCCTGTACATGTGCCTTTTTGAGGGGGACCTTGCTGGTGCTACAGAATTTTACCATGTTACCAATGGTTTGTTTAGTGACTGTGGTCCCAACTGCCTTGAGATCATTCACAAGCTCACCCCATGTAGTTCCGGGCTGATCCCTCACTTTTCTCATGATCATCCTTACCCCATGAGGTGAAATCTTGCATGGAGCTCCAGACCGAGGGCAATTGATGGTTATTTTGTATTTCTTCCATTTGCGAGTAATCACTTCAACAATTGTCTCCTTCTCACCAAGCTTCTTGCTGATGGTCTTGTAGCCAATTTCAGCCTTGTGCAGGTCTTCTACCTTGTCCCTGATGTCCTTTGACAGCCATACCCTTCATTTCTTTGTAAGTAGATAATCTTACAAAAATCTGCAGGAGATCAAATATTTTTTCCCCCACTCTTTGTGTGTGTGTGTGTGTGTGTGTGTATATATATATATATAAATATGTATATTTGTTGGTATCCTAACAGCTTATTGAAACAGCACTTCATTCCACCTGAAATGTGATGGCATTAACAGCAATTGTCTCATGTATACTTGCATGCCTTTGGTATGCCAAAGAGTAAAGCAAAGAAAGTATGTGAATACATAAATTATTGCTTATTGTTCAAAGATATTCTAAAATGGTCCGGATAATTGGATCATGGTCTGGTTCCATTTGTTAATCTGAAGCTCTTTGAAAGTAGACCCGAGGTGAATACTTTTGCTGTGGGGTCAGTGTGTAGAGACATAACTGATATTTCAGGGCTGTTTCACACCAAGTACATTGGAATGCAAAAGAAGGCAAAAGAACGCTTTGTTTCATATGGCGTCCGTTCACACCACTGCATTGCAGTGGTGTGCACTGAGAATGGTACTGCATATCTCGTTGACATTTCATCAAAGTTTGGACAGAAAGCTGTCTGCTGTGAATGAGCCCTTAAACTAAATGTTTTCTGTAGTTATCGTCTTGTAATCTATCAGTCAGCCTATTTTTTTTTTAACTTTAGATTTTTATTAAATAATATATAGCATCATAACCATAGTATACAGTATGTTCAATTTGTAGACATCAGGTTACAAAAGTATTATAGATGGAGCACATATGTAACGGACAAAAAAATAAAACAGTCAAAAACAACCATTCGGTATTATGATATGGAAACCCCTTTTTGGGATTCAGCCTGTCAACCCATATGGGTTCACACTGTTAACAGACTGCTGACATTTCTTAATAATAAAGGAACAACTATTTCATCCCTTGGGGGATCATATATAGCATAATTAAAGTTGTATGTACATTACAATGACATTAAACCACTATAACAAACAAAATTTGTATCCGTTCCAGTTTCCCTATAAGTGGTGCGGGGGTAGCTCAGGTGGGGGATCTCCTTCCCTGGGAAAAAGGTAGACTGCACAGCAGGCTTTCTTAAAAATCTGACTGGTTGTCAGTTTTTATTTAAAAGGTTTGCAAGAT
This sequence comes from Staurois parvus, assembly GCF_062004578.1. Taxonomy (NCBI): domain Eukaryota; kingdom Metazoa; phylum Chordata; class Amphibia; order Anura; family Ranidae; genus Staurois; species Staurois parvus. The sequence goes on from NW_028318295.1 coordinate 4,217,338, forward strand.
ATCAAAATAAACAAAACATCAAAATAAACCCTTGCCATCCAGGCACTAACTAAACATAGAATTTTTTCCTCTCTCACTGGTGAAGGGCTTCTCCCTATCACCAACCAAAACAAAATCATAGGCAAACCTTTTTCTCTTGTTTGTATAACAATCACTTTCATGCACAGCTCTCTCAGAATGGCTCCCTGAATCCCAGGCCACAAGCCACTTCTTGCTCCAGCCCTGTCTTATTTATACCACCTGTGGTGGTCATCAGTGGAGCACAAAATCCAGTCCAGAACCACCCCTGCCATTGTGGCCCCAAAAATCCGGAGTGGACTCCAACTAAACTTCAAAGAATGAGCGTATGCGAGGTGACGCATAGGGGTTTATTTACTAAAGCTGGAGAGTCCAAAATCAGACTCACTTCTGCATAGAAACCAATCAGCTTCCAGGTTTCATTGCCAAAGCTTCATTGAACAAGCTGAGGTTAGAAGCTGATTGGTTTCTATGCAGAAGGGAGTCTGATTTTGGACTCTCCAGCTTTAGTAAATAAACCCCATAGCGTCCATCTATCACCTCGCCGTTCATACTGTCACATATCCCCCCCTCTGCTCAAGCCCCTGCGGCTGAACAACTGTCCCAACCAGGCAATGGACCCAGGAAAGGGCGTCGACATTACTCTGCAGTTTCCCCGCTCTGTGCTCCACTGTAAATTTGAACGCTTGTAGCGTAAGAAACCACCTTGTCACTCGGCTATTTTTCTCCTGGTTATCGAACATCCATTTGAGCGGGGCATGATCAGTGATCAACTTGAACTGTCTTCCTAACAGGTAATATTTCAGGGCCTCCAAGGCCCATTTGATGGCCAAACATTCCTTCTCAACAAATGCATAATTTCTCTCATGTTTGTTGAGCTTTCTACTTAGGAAGACCACGGGGTGCTCCTCTCCTTCTCTGATTTGGGACAGTACAGCACCTAGTCCCACATCAGAGGCATCAGTCTGTACCACAAAGTCTATTGTGAAATCTGGGGTCACCAGCACAGGTTGGGCACAGAGCGCTTGTTTCAACCTTTGAAACGCAGTCTCCGCCTCAGGATTCCACTTAATCATGACTCACCCCCTACCTTTTGTCAGATCTGTCAGTGGGGCTGCAATGGTGGCAAAATTGGGAATAAACCGCCTGTAGTATCCTGTGATCCCAAGAAAGGCCCGGACTTGTTTCTTATTTACAGGTTGGGGCCACCTTTGAATTGCCTTAATTTTATTTATCTGAGGCCTAATGAGACCTCGACCAATGATGTAGCCAAGATATTTGGCCTCCTCCAAGCCTATGGCACACTTTTTGGGGTTGGCGGTAAGACCTGCTTTCCTAAGCAAATCTACTACCGATTGCAAGCGAGACAAATGAGACTCCCAGTCTGGACTGTGGATGATGACATCGTCCAAATAGGCAGCTGCGTATTGGCGATGTGGTCTTAGCGTTTTGTCCATCATTCTTTGGAATGATGCAGGAGCCCCATGCAAACCAAACGGCATCCGCTTACAGTGGGGATCGAAAGTTTGGGCACCCCAGCTAAAAATTTGTATTAATGTGCATAAAGAAGCCAAGGAAAGATGGAAAAATCTCCAAAAGGCATCAGATTACAGATTAGACATTCTTATAATATGTCAACAAAAGTTAGATTTTATTTCCATCATTTACACTTTCAAAATAACAGAAAACAAAAAAATGGCGTCTGCAAAAGTTTGGGCACCCTGCAGAGTTAATATCTTGTACTGCCCACTTTGGCAAGTATCACAGCTTGTAAACGCTTTTTGTAGCCAGCCAAGAGTCTTTCAATTCTTGTTTGAGGTATCTTTGCCCATTCTTCCTTACAAAAGTCTTCCAGTTCTTTGAGATTTCTGGACTGTCTGTCACGCACTGCTCTTTTAAGGTCTATCCATAGATTTTCAATTATGTTGAGGTCAGGAGATTGTGAAGGCCATGGCAAAACCTTCAGTTTACGCCTCTTGATGTAATCCCCCGTGGATTTCGAGGTGTGTTTAGGATCATTATCCATTTGTAGAAGCCATCCTCTCTTTAACTTCAGCTTTTTCACAGATGGCATCAAGTTACCATCCAAAATTTGCTGAAATTTTATTGAATCCATTTTTCCTTCTACTCGTGAGATGTTCCCTGTGCCACTGGCTGCAACACAACCCCAAAGCATGATTGATCCAACCCCATGCTTAACAGTTGAACAGAGGTTCTTTTCATTAAATTCTGTGCCCCTTCTTCTCCAATCGTACCTTTGCTCATTCCGGCCAAAAAGTTCAATTTTAACCTCCTCGGTCCACAGAACCTGTTTCCAAAATGCATCAGGCTTGTCTATATGTTCATTTGCAAAGTTCAAACAATGATTTTTGTGGTGGGGACGTGGAAGAGGTTTTCTTCTGATGACTCTTCCATGAAGACCATATTTGTACAAGTATCTCTTTATAGTGGAATAGTGTACCACAACTCCAGTGTCTGCCAGATCTTTCTGGAGGGATCGTGCAGTCAAACGTGGGTTTTGAATTGTTTTTCTCACAATCCTGCGAGCTGTTCTGTCTGATATTTTTCTTGGTCTTCCAGATCTTGCTTTAACTTCCACTGTTCCTGATGACTGCCATTTCTTAATTACATTCCGAACAGAGGATATTGACATCTGAAAACGCTTTGCTATCTTCTTATAGCCTTCTCCAGCTTTGTGAGCGTCAACTATTTTCAGTTTCAGTTTTCTAGACAACTGCTTAGAAGAACCCATGGTGCTGATAGTTGGGGCAAGGTCAGATGAATCTGGGCATTTAAAACCTTTGAGATTGACATAACCTGGTCTTCCCAGACGATGATTGAGAACAATCCATGACACTGGCAGGTCTCAGCTTTGCAAAGGGGGCAGTGCATGCTATAAATTCTGCAGGGTGCCCAAACTTTTGCAGACGCCATTTTTTTGTTTTCTGTTATTTTGAAAGTGTAAATGATGGAAATAAAATCTAACTTTTGTTGACATATTATAAGAATGTCTAATCTGTAATTTGATGCCTTTTGGAGATTTTTCCATCTTTCCTTGGCTTCTTTATGCACATTAATACAGATTTTTAGCTGGGGTGCCCAAACTTTCGATCCCCACTGTATACTGAAAGGACCCCTTGGGGGTAAAGAATGCCGTCTTTTCTTTTGCAGATTCCGTTAAAGAAATCTGCCAATAGCATTTCGTCAAATCTAAGGTGGTTATGTACCGAGCCGTTCCCAACCTGTCAATGAGCTCATCCACCCGAGGCATCGGGTACGCATCGAATTTAGACACACTGTTCAGTTTCCTGAAATCATTACAGAATCGAATGGTTCCATCTGGTTTTGGGACCAATGCTATTGGACTTGACCACTCACTGTGAGATTCCTCGATCACTCCCAACTCTAACATGTCCTTTATTTCCTTTGCCACCGCTTCCCGCCTGGCCTCGGGTATTCTTTAGGGCTTTACATTTACGCGGACCCCTGGCTGGGTAACTATGTCATGCTGTATGACCGTGGTCAGTCCAGGTAGGTGAGAGAAGAAATCTCCATTCTTTCTCACAAACTCCTTAACGTCATTCTGTTAAACTACGGACAAGGTGTCCGTTATAGGTACCTGAGGGGCTATGGGGGACCCACCCTTTTGGGGGCTTGGTACTGCCAACAAACTTTCCCTGTCTTTCCAAGGTTTTAAGAGATTAACATGATAGCTTTACATAAAAATGGGGTGTGCAGCGCTATACAAATAAACCACACTGTCACAAGTATGACAAAATATGACAAAAAAATCCTATAAACTGAATAATATACAGTCCAAGGTGATGTGATATGAGTCTAAAAAGGTATATTCCAGTGATGGAGTATGAATGACTTCAATCCAAATGGGTATATTTCAACATCCTAAAATGAAGGTGTAGAAAAATTGCCCACTCACCGGAAGTGCAATTTAATGTGCACATAGAAATTCCATGAAGCCGGAAGTCCCGTGAAGGTACAGCCTGATGATGAAGGTGCCCTCTGATGGTAAATGGGGTGACGGCTGCCAGAGATGATGGTCTGGACCTATATCCCAAATTCTCCTGCCTGGATGGACTCCTAAAATGCTGGGCTGAGATGTGAAGGCTCAGTGCCAGGTGATAGAGATGGAAATACTCATGGTGTAGTATTATGAAATGTATTTATTGGGTAAAGATCCTTATAATAAAATAATACACGTACAGGGTTAGAGTACCTATACAGATATGAAATGAGCTCTTAGAATACTCTGACCAGTGGATAAAAAATGGTGGCCACCGGACCTCCTGATCCGGTGGCGTAACGTCAAGGCGTGCAGAGGCTCCTCCTAGACGCGCTTCGTGTAATAACACGTCTCCTGTAGGGGTGATGCCATGCATGCCTGACGTCTCCTTGCTCCTATTTATAGGAAAAAATTGCGCCAAAAAGTGTCCTGGCGCCGTTTTGCCGTTTTTCGGCCTATTGCGCATGCGCGGGCGCCATTTTGCCGGCTATTCGGCCTAATGCGCATGCGCGGGTGCCATGTTGTCAGTGATACTAAAATCATCTGAAAATGGTCGGCGCGCGGCACACTGCGCATGCGCGAGAGTTCTGGCGGCCATTTTATTGGTTTGAGAACATGCCGCAGACCGTCAAACTGCGCATGCGCGAGCCAGAAGATCGTGGCTAATGCCTTCAGATCAGTCTAGGTGGTGTCATACTGAGCAGATGGCCAGTATATACCCAACCTAGCAATGGGAAATCATGATTATCAATACAAGTCTACTGCTGGTGTACTAATATTTAGAAATATGCATAGGAAAACCGCAAAAATGCATATATAAAAATGCATATATAAAAGCTGTATATACAAAAAGGTGCATATAAAAAAAGGTGCATATAAAAAAAGGAAGCATATAAAAAAGGAAGAAAGAGGAGGGGAGGAAGCTAAGTAAGTAATCGCCATTTAATTGGAGATCTGAGCTGAGCCCGGATAATTAGCAGGCATACGGTCTCCCCTCACGTAAATCCCTCACGTAAATCCCCCATAGTAATTCATCACCCATATAGTAATTCATCCCCCATATAGTAATTCATCCCCCATATAGTAATTCATCCCCCATATAGTAATTCATCCCCCATAGTAATTCATCCCCATAGTAATTCATCCCCCATAGTAATTCATTCCCCATATAGTAATTCATCCCCCATAGTAATTCATTCCCCATATAGTAATTCATTCCCCATAGTAATTCATCCCCCATATTAAGTCCCCCCTGTGTCAATTCACTTACCTTTGCTCCGCGCGTTCCTCTCGCCATGTTCCCGCGCCGTTCCGGTGTAGCATGAAAATCTGTCTCCTATGAGGATCTGTCCCCCTCGACGTATCTGCGCATGTGCCAGTTTCAGGCATTAGCAGCCGATCGGCGATCTCCGGCACATGCGCAGATACGTCGAGGGGGACAGATTCTCATAGGAGCCAGATTTTCATGCTACACCGGTCTTCAGGGCGGACTGTGAGAGGAGCCTAGCTCCCCTCGCGTTCGTCACGCTGCCCCGCCTACACACATCCTGACAGCCATCCTGACAGTATCACGCTCCGCGGGCCGGATTAAAAGGTCCGCCGGGCCGTATACGGCCCACGGGCCGTAGTTTGCCCATTGCTGCTCTAGAAGATACTTCCTCGGGCACTGCTTCTATGCCATATCGCACTCTTAAACAGCTTAAAACCCAACTCTATGGTCTCCAGTTACATGACACCTTGCGCATTTTACACCCAGTGGAGAAAGACTTTACTTTCTGCTCCCCACCTCACAATCTCTACTCAAGAATAGATTGTGTCACAAAGAGATCTCCCTCTTTTGTCCAACGCAATGATTGAATCTATGTCTATCGGATCATCACCCAGTCACAATAACCTTATGAAGACACTTACACCAGCTACAATGTGGAGACTGGATCCCACCCTTTTATTGGACCCCATCCTTGCTGGCCAAATATGCAAACATATACAGAATTTCTTCATTGACATCTCCAGAAGTAAGCCCCCTCATTTAATGAGAAGAGCACAAATGTGTTGTAAGGGGATGTTTATTGGTGATGTCCGCAGCTCGTAAGGAAGCAGCTGTTGATTCAATCTTACAAAAAGTGCAAGCTTTGGAATCAGCCCACAAACATACCCAGGCACCACAAACCTACTCAGATCTACTTTTGGCTCACACCCAGCTCTTAGATGAACTTGGTCTTAAAGTAAAATGCAAATTTATTCTGTCACAAAAGCTGTTCTGTGAACAGAGTAACAAAAGCAGAAAACTCCTAGCCAGGGCCTTACAAGCCAAGAAAGCAGCCAACACTGTTCGCCACATCCGCACACACCAAGGACAATCCCTGGTAGTAATGAGATAGCAGCTCAGTTTGCACATTACTACTCTGATCTCTACTATCTTCCCCATGAAAAGCGCCCAGCTGATGATATAAGACCTTGCTCAGCAATTCTTAATGATTTCCTCGATACAGTCCCACACCAATCTTCTGCCATGTTGCTCAGGAGATGGATATTCTGCTAACACAAGAGGAACTTAACCTGTCCCTTAAGCAAATTGAACTAGGTAAAAGACCAGGCTCTGATAGGTTCAACGCAGCATATTATAAGACGTACCCTGATATTTTAGCACAGCCTTTCCTGCACACGTTCAATTCACTTTTGGCACCATACCCATCGCAAGATACCCTGTTAGAGAATCACATATCAGTAATACCAAAACCAGGTAAAGACCCTCCCTCATTTACCAGGTATCAGTTATCACTGCTAAACATTGATCTAAGAATTATAGCAAACACTCCCAGTGGTCAACTCCCTTATTGCCAAAGACCAGGTAGGGTTTGTCCCAGGCAGAGAAGCTAGAGACAACACCCTAAAAGCATTAAATATCCATCACTGGTTCACAAAACTCCAAACAACAAGGCCTTTTTTTCTCACTAGACGCGTATAAGGCGTTTGACCGGATGGTCTGAGATTACCTAAAGGCCGTTCTACAGGCAATAGGCTCAGGAAGCTGCTTGATTCACTTTATTATGGCCCTATATGCAAACCCTACAGAGAAAGTCTGGGTCGATGGTCACTTGTCAGATGCCTTCTCCATCAGTAGTGGCACTCGGCAGTGCTGCCCCTTGTATCCATTACTCTTCATACTCACATTTTTCTGCGTCATTTGCGTTCAAACGAGGATATTAGGGGCATTAAAGTTGCTGGTCGTCAATATAAATTGGCAGTATTTGCAGACAACATCCTGCTTTTTCTTTAAGAACTGCTCATAACAATCCTCAATCTTCTGAAAGCCTTTCAGTTTTTTCAGTATGTTTCTAACTTCAAAATCAATTTTAAAAAATCACATGTCCTTAACATAACACTTCCTACTCAGCAAGTCACTTGATGCCAGAAAAATTTTCTGGAATTCAGGAGCCATCACTTATTTGGGCATTCAGTTGCCTGCACCCCTCTTGGATCTATACACAAGAAACTACTTGCCTATTATATGCACTATCACAGATGACCTGCAAAAATGGAACAGGCCCAATTTCTCATGGTTCAGTAGGACAGCTATTCTGAAAATGAACGAGCTATCACGACTCTTCTGGCGGTACCGATCCAATTACCTCCCAGATTCCTGCGTATCTACAAGAAACTCTGTACTAACTTTATGGCACCACAGACGTCCAAGAATTGGTTAGGAGCAACTAACTTTACTTAAACTGCAGGGAGGGATAAGACTTCCAGATATAAGTTCCTATTACTGGGCGTGCAACGTGTACAGTGCATCCAGGAAGTATTCACAGCGCTTAATTTTTACCACATTTTTTATGTTACAGCCTTATTCCAAAATGGATTAAATTATCTTTTTTCCTTAACATTCTACAAACAATACACCATAATGACAACATGAAAAAAGTTAGTTTTGAAATCTTTGCAATTTATTAAAAAAAACAAAACACACATATACTTAAGTATTCACAGCCTTTGCCATGGCACTCAAAATTAAGCTCTGGTGCATCCTGTTCCCACTGATCATTCTTGGGCTGTTTCCACAACTTGATTGGAGTCCACCTGTGGGAAATTCAGTTAATTGGTCATGATTAGGAAAGGCATAAACCTGTCTTTATAAGGTCCCACAGTTAACAGTGCATGTCAGAGCACAAATCAAGCCATGAAGTCCAAGGAATTTCCGTAGACCTTCGAGACAGGATTGTATCGAAGCACAGATATGAGGGAGGGTACAGAAAAATGTCTACGGCATAGAAGGTCCCAATGAGCACAGTGGCCTCCATCATCCGTAAATGGAAGAAGTTTGGAACCACCAGGAATCTTCCTAGAGCGGGCCGCCCAGCCAAAGTGAGTGATCAAAGGAGAAGGGCCTTAGTGAGGGAGGTAACCAAGCACCCGATAGTCACTCTGAAAGAGTTCCAGTGTTTCTCTGTGGAGAGAGAAGATCCTTCCAGAAAAACAACCAACTTTGCAGCACTCCGCCAATCAGGCCTGCATGGTAGAGTGGCCAGAAGGAAGCCACTCCTCAGTAACAGGCAAATGGCAGCCCACCTGGAGTTTGCCAAAAGGTACCTGAGGGACTCTCCAATCATGAGACACAAAACTTTCTGGTCTGATGAAACAAAGATTGAACTCTTTGGCCTGAATGCCAAGCATCATGTCTGGAGGAAACCAGGCACAGCTCACCACCTGGCCAATTCCATCCCTACAGTGAAGCATGGTGGTGGCAGCATCATGCGGTGGGGATGTTTTTCAGTTTCAAGAACTGGAAAACTAGTCAGGATCAAAGGAAAGATGAATGCAGAATGTACAGAGACATCCTTGATGAAAACCTGTTCCAGAGTGCTCTGGACCTTATACTGGGGCACCGATTCATCTTTCAACAGGACAATGATCCTAAACACAAAGCCCACATAACAAAGGAGTGGCTACGGGCCACCTCTGTGAATGTCCTGGAGTAGCCCAGCCAGAGCTCAGACTTGAACCCGATTGAACATCTCTGGAGAGATCTGAAAATGGCTGTGCACTGATGCTCCCCATCCAACCTGATGGAGCTTTACAGATACTGCAAAGAAGAATGGGAGAAATTGCCCAAAAATGTGTGTGCCAAGCTTGTAGCATCATACTCAAAACAACCTGAGGCTGTAATTGGTGCTAAAGGTGCTTCTACAAAGTATTAAACAAAGGCTGTGAATACTTTTTCTATTTTTAATAAATTGCAAAGATTTCAAAATGAACTTCTTTCACATTTGTCATTATGGGGTATTGTTTGTAGAATGTTGAGGAAAAAAATTAATTTAATCCATTTTGAAATAAGGCTGCAACATAACAAAATGTGGCAAAAGTTAAGAGCTGTGAATACTTTCTGGATGCACTGTATAGTAGACTGGAACCTCACCACCGTACAAAAGACTGTGTACTCCTAGAAGCCTCATTTTCAGAAACACCTCTAAGTACTATTCCTTTGCTGTCAAGGCGTTACTTCCCCAAACCCATGCAAGATCATCCGCTTATTGGGCCAACGTTATCATGCTTTCAAGACATATGCAAACACCTTAACGTGTCCCTGATGTCTGGTCCCATGACACCCATCTAAATGAACCCAAATTTCAAACCAGGGATGGCCGACACTTTTTTGGCAGGAGTTAACATCAGGGGTGAGCTACGTGCCCACTGTTTCTTCGATAACAGGAAACTACATGACTATACTCAAAATGGCCTGAGGGTCATTCGTCCCTTTTGAGAAAATCTTCAATTGCACCATTTTCTTCACTCTTCTATTCAATCTATCACAATATGAAGATCCCTCACCCCTTTTGAGAGTCTCTGCTCCAAATCTTCTTCCCAAACACATGTAATCTCCACGATTAACAGCCTCTTCTGGATGAACAAGTCCCTAGATTTCAAAAAAGCCTATAATGCCTAGATGCGTAACCTCCAATTAGACCTTTCTTAAGATGACTGGAAGCACATTTTATCGTAACATTCATAAGGGATCAGGTAATGTCTTCATCCAGGAAAACAACTACAAACTGTTGTCACGCTGTTACCGGACGCCTCCTATATTACACAAATTTGAACCCTCAATCCCCAACCGCTGATGGTGTTGCAATCGTGCAGTTGGCACAATCTTGCATATTTGGTGGGAATGCTAACCACTCCAACTCTCTTGGGATGCAGTACATAGCACAATTGCAAGAGTGACAATGTGCACTCTTGAATTTACTCCAGCTCAGTTCCTACTTCATCAATCCCCACTCCCCTCTGGGGAAAACTTTAAATCACTTACAATTCAAATGGTAAATGCTGCCAAAATGTGAATTCACATAGATCGGGGTACATCAGAGATAACCTCCCTTCAAGAATGGTTCAGGGGAATCACCAAGATGGCAAAAATGGTAGAACTTATCTCCACGGCACACAATTCCCCTTCTAAATTCACATCTGTATGGACATGCTGGCTTCACTTTCAAACAACTGCTGACTTTCTTCTATTGTCTAGTGTTTCCTAAAGTCCTTGTTACTCCCATGCTAACTGTCATTGCACGTGATTCTTTCTATTGCTGCTAAACTTTATCACAACTTGACATCCTTCCATATTTGCTGGGCAAGTTTAGTGAAGCTCCTGATGGAGGATCTTTCAGGACATTCTATACCCTTGCTCTTTTTTTAGTGTATCTTCCCTTCCACTATGTCCTCACATCCTTACTTTTTCTTACCCACTCCTTGTAGGCCCCTCCAATTCATTTCATTTTTGAGTTTTTTTGTGTTATACTTTGTTCCCCCGTTCCCCCCCTCTTTTTTTTTCCTTTCAAATACTCCTACTTCTCTCTTTATTACCCTCTCCTTTTATTCTATTTCTTTGCCTTTTTCATAACTCTCCTTCTTATTTAGACCGATATTACCCCAGTACCGCACAGGTACAGTTTGCCTCCTGGATTAGCACATAAGCTGGAGGAACCCATTGGCCATTGTGTTGGACTCCCGTTTTGATACCTTTTTTAAATTTTGCACATTCCTATAATATACAGAGCCTACCCTTCCCCTTTCTGGAGTGAGCTACTGTCAGCATTTCTCACCTCACACATTATATATGCCTTCTTAGTACACCAGTCCCCAACACACTTGATCGATAGTGTATATATTGGTGACTGACATACCCAAATGGGTATTGGTACTGCTCGGAACATAGCTGCTATATACTTTTATAATAATTTTTTTCTCAAAATGTTAGTAAATAACCATAGGATGTATAGCTCATGTGGCATAGGTTTAAAGGTTTGAAGAAAATTCTTACCTAATTTGTTCTGACTCACATGATGTTACTACAGTCATGGCCGAAATTGTTGGCACCCTTGATATTTTTCCTGAAAATCAAGTATTTCACACAAAAAAGGTATTGCATTAACACATGTTTTGCTATACACATGTTTATTCCCTTTGTATGTATTGGAACAAATATAAAACAGAGGCAGAAAAGCAAATATGACATAATGTCACACAAAACCCCAAAAATGGGCTGGACAAAAGTATTGGCACCCTTAACTTAATATTTGGTTGCACACCCTTTGGAAAACATAACTGAAATCAGTCGCTTCCTATAACCATCAATAAGCTTCTGACACCTCTCACCCGGAATTTTGGACCACTCTTCCTTTGCAAACAGCTCCAGGTCTCTCTTATTGGAAGGACACCTTTTCCCAACAGCAATTTTAAGATCTCTCCACAGGTGTTCAATGGGATTTAGATCTGGGCTCATTGCTGGCCACTTCAGAACTCTCCAGCGCTTCTTTGCCATCCATTTCTGAGTGCTTTTTGACGTATGTTTGGGGTCATTGTCCTGCTGGAAGACCCAGGATCTTGGACGCAAACCCAGCTTTCTGACACTGGGCCCTACAGTGCGACCCAAAATCCTTTGGTAATCCTCAGATTTCATGATGCCTTGCACACAGTCAAGGCACCCAGTGCCAGAGGCAGCAAAACAACCCCAAAACATCATTGAACCTCCACCATATTTTACCGTAGGTACTGTGTTTTGTTCTTTGTAGGCCTCATTCCGTTTTCGGTAAACAGTAGAATGATGTGCTTTACCGAAAAGCTCTATCTTGGTCTCATCTGTCCACAAGACGTTTTCCCAGAAGGCTTTTGGCTTACTCAAGTACATTTTGGCAAACTGTAGTCTTGCTTTTTTATGTCTCTGTGTCAGCAGTGGGGTCCCCCTGGGTCTCCTGCCATAGCGTTTCGTTTCATTTAAATGTCGACGGATAGTTCGCGCTGACACTGATGCTCCCTGAGCCTGCAGGACAGCTTGAATGTCTTTGGAACATGTTTGGGGCTGCTTATCCACCATCCGGACTATTCTGCGTTGCAATCTTTCATCAATTTTCCTCATCCGTCCACGACCAGGGAGATTAGCTACAGTGCCATGGGTTGCAAACTTCTTGATAATGTTGCGCACTGTGGACAAAGGCAAATCTAGTTCTCTGGAGATGGACTTGTAACCTTGAGATTGTTGATATTTTGCCACAATTTTGGTTCTCAGGTCCTCAGACAGTTCTCGTCTCCTCTTTCTGTTGTCCATGCTTAGTGTGGCACAGACAGACACACAATGCAAAGGTTAAGTGAACGTCTCTCCTTTTTATCTGCTTTCAGGTGTGATTTCTATATTGCCCACACCTGTTACTTGCCCCAGGTGAGTTTACAGGAGCATCACATGCTTGTAACATTCTTATTTATCCGCAGTTGTGAAAGGGTGCCAATACTTTTGTCCAGCCCATTTTTGGAGGTTTGTGTGACATTATGTCGAATTTGCTTTCTTTCCTCCCTTTTTTTGTTTTGTCCCAATACACACAAAGGGAATAAACATGTGTATAGCAAAACATGTGTTAATGCAATACGTTTCGTGAGAAATACATGATTTCCTGGAGAAATATCAAGGGTGCCAACAATTTCGGCCATGACTGTATGTATGCATACTCTGTATACAGTACTCTTGTTTTTTTTTTTTGCTCCTTTGTAAACCATTTTAACCTCCTAAATGGCACATATTGTCTACCATTGTTTTTGTTGTTACTACCATAATGCAAATCAGATACAGTTGCAAGAAAAAGTATGTGAACCCCTTGGGATTACCTGGAGTTTTGCATGAATTGGGCATAAAATGTGCTCTGAACATCATCTAAGTCACAACAATAGAAGAACACAGTTTGCTGAACATAATACTACACAAACATTAGATGTTGTCATGGTTTAATTGCACATAACATGTAAACATTCACAGTGCAAGGAGGAAAAAGTATGTGAGGCCCTAGCTTAATGACTTCTCCCAGAGCTGATTGGAGCCAGGAGTAAGCCAACCTTGACTCCAATCAGTGTGATGATATTGGATGTGTTGCTGACAGCTGTCGTGCCCTTAAAAAACACACACCTGTTTTGGGTTTACTGGTTTCAAGAAGCACTGTCTGATGTGAACCATGCCTCGCAGAAAAAAGCTCTCAGAAGACCTGCGATCAAGAATTGTTGACTTGCATGAAGCTGGAAAGGGTTACAAAAGTATCTCCAAAAGCCTTGATGTTCATGTGTCCACGGTAAGACAGACTGTCTCCAAATGGAGAAAGTTTAGCACTGTTGCTACTCTCCCTAGGCGTGGTCGTCCTGTAAAAATGACTGCAAGAGCACAGCGCAGAATGCTGCATAAGGTAAAGAAGAATCCCAGAGTGTCAGCTAAAGACCTACAGAAATCTCTGGCACATGCTAACATTTTTGTTGACACATCTACAATAAGGAAAACATTAAACAAGAATGGAGTACATGGGAGGACACCACGGAGGAAGCCATTGCTGTCCAAAATAATATTGCAGCACGTTTGAAGTTTGCAAAAGAGCACCTGGATGTTCCACAGCGCTACTGGCAAAATATACTGTGGACAGATGAAACCAAGATTGAGTTGTTTGGGAAGAACACACAACACTATGTGTGGAGAAAAAAAGGCACAGCACACCAACATCAAAACCTCATCCCCACTGTAAAACATGGCGGAGGGAGCATCATGGTTTGGGGCTGCTTTGCTGCCTCAGGGCCTGGACGGATTGTTGTCATTGATCGGAAAATGAATTCCAGAGTTTATCAAGACATTTTGCAGGAAAATGTACGACCATCTGTCTGCCAACTGAAGCTCCGCAAAGGATGGGTGATGCAACAGGACAATGACCCAAAGCATACAAGTAATTCAACAAAACAATGGCTGCAACAGCACAGAATATGCCTTCTGGAGAGTCCTGACCTCAACCCGATTGAAATGCTGTGGCATGACCTTAAGAGAGCGATTCACACCAGACATCCCAAGAATATTGCTACATTGAAACAGTTTTGGGAAGAGGAGTGGTCCAAAATTACTCCAGATTGTTGTGCAGGTCTGATCTGCAACTACAGGAAACGTTTGGTTGAGGTTATTGCTGCCAAAGGAGGGTCAACCAGTTATTAAGTCCAAAGGTTCACATACTTTTTCCTCCCTGCACTGTGAATGTTTACATGTTATGTGCAATTAAACCATGGCAACATCTAATGTTTGTGTAGTATTATGTTCAGCAGACTGTGTTCTTCTATTGTTGTGACTTAGATGACGTTCAGAGCACATTTTATGCCCAATTCATGCAAAACTCCACGTAATCCCAAGGGGTCCACATACTTTTTCTTGCAACTGTAAAGGTGTATAAAGAGATAGTAATAAACTCTGTACCATATATTTTTCAGATGTCTATGCCAAAGCCTGTGGTACGAAAACCAAAAGTCTCCTTTATTGATGTCAATACAGAAAGTTTAGTAAGTACTGTACATATATATTTTTATTATGCTTGGAAATTTTATGATCTCCCAGGGTTTGCTTGGGTTTGCACAAGGTGATACTACGCTTTCCACCAACAAGCCAATACCTTTCTGGTAGCATAATTGCATTCCCAGAATTGGACCCTATACAGTATATAGTACATTCTGTGAATGGATCTATGTATGTAATCTATAAACAGCTGCATAATGGAGGGTTTTTTGTGAAACCAGGCTGTGTTTGCCAACAAAAGCTGTTCTACAAGCTCCTCCATTTTATTTCAGTAATAGGTGTCTGTCTTTTTAAGCTGCTGTCAGCATTCTAAATCAGATTTTAAGGAAGAAAGGCTCCACTGGTATTGGCAACAGTAGGTCATGCACAAGTCAGGCATACCGACAAACAGTCCAAGCAGGGTTTTTCAGCACTTTATTCAGGAATGCAGTAAACAAAAATAACATTAAAGCAAGACCTTAGCATAAAATAAAGCCACTTACTAAATTCATATATGTTTCTAACAGTGTGCCTCTTGATGGGGTTCTCCAAAACAAATGGACAGCTCTTATACTTTTTTTTAGAAGTCGGTTAGCGGTCATCCTTTTCACCCAGTAGCAGACTCTCATAGAAGAGAGAATAACAGAGAGCCCTGAGCATGTGTCAGTTCACTTATATACTGTAAAGGTCAGTTCAAATATGAGAATAATTAATCAGGTCCGATTAATAGGTAAGACTGTGGGGGCTCACAGAAAAGAAAGGCTAGTCCTGTGTTTGAGTGCCAAAACAAATTTGCCAAGTTGAGCGAAGCTGGGGAGGTAGCAAACACAGGGGTGACAGCTCTGGATGTCACTGTTACTCCTAACATCCAGGAGAGCAGCCCATCTAGTATGGGTGGTGAGAGTAGTGCAGGAAGGCCTAGACAGTTGGTGGTAATAGGGGATTCTATAGTCAAAAGGACTGATAGAATAATTTGTCGCCAGGATTGTCTCAACCAAATGGATTTGCTGTCTCCCTTGTGCCAGGGTTCGGCATGTGGTGGACCGGGTTGATAAATTACTGAGAAGGGCTGGGCATGGCCCAGCTGTCTTGGTCTCTGTTGGAGCCAATGGCAGAATACAATGAAGGTGGAGTAATAAAAATAAATAAAATAAAATAAATGTATTTTATTTTTATTACTACAAACACATTGTAGAATAGTAGGAGCATGGCACATTATTTATATTCGTTTTATGCACATTAATATATGGGATTGCGTTTGGTGTTAGCAGCTTTCAAACTAGAAATAATTGTATAGCAGCTCACAAGGTTTTGACATAAACACTGAAGGTGGAGGTTCCTTAAAAATCAATTTAAAGAACTAAGCACCATTTGTCCCTGTGCACATGTCAACATCTGTCACAGTGTCCCACAAACATCTGTCAACATCTGTCACAGTGTACAGTGCACAAAAACATCTGTCAGTGTACAGTGCAAAAAAAAATCTGCCACAGTGCACAAAACATATGTCAGTGTACAGTGCACAAAACAAATATTAATAAAAAAAATTTAACTCACTCTTGTCCCCCCTTGTGCACGTGCAAAGGCAAACGTACACAGTGGTCTCATGCACATATGTAAACAGCAATCGCACCACACATGTGAGGTAACGCCACGAACGGCAGAGCGAGAGAAATAATTCTAGCACCAGACCTCCTCTGTAACTCTAAACTGGTAACCTGTAAAGGTTTATAAGAGTGTATTTTTTCCCAAAAAATTGCGTTCGAAAAACTGCTGCGCAAATACTGTGTGACATAAAAAATTACAAAATCCACCATTTTATTCTATAGGGCCTTTGCTAAAAAAAAATATGATTGGGGGTTCTAAGTAAATTTTTTAGTAAAAAAGTGTCAGAAGAAGGCCTGGTCTTAAAGTGGATAATGCCTGAATGTGCCTGAAAGAGAAAAAGTCTCACATGTGGTATCCCCATACTCAGGAGAAGTAGCAACATGTGTTTTTGGGTGTAGTTGCAAGTATGCCTATGTCGTGTGTGAGAAATAACTTGTTAATATGACTTTTTTGTGAAAAAAAAAAAGATTTACTTTATTTTCCAAAGCATTGTGGGAAAAGATTACAACTTAAAAAAACTCACCATGCCTGTTACTAAATACCTTGGTATGTCTACTTTCCAAAAAGAGGTCATTTGGGGGAGGGTACTTGTACTGTCCTGACTTGTTAGTGTCTCAAGAAATGAGAGTCAGTATATCAGTTGTGATCAGGTGTGATCAGTTTTCAGTGATGGGTACCATAGCTTGTAGACTCTATAACTTTCACACAGACCAAATAAAATACACTGATTTGGGTTATTTTTACCAAAACAATGCAGTACTATAAAGTATGGTCAAAATTTATGAAGAAAAATAACTTTTTTGCAAAATTTTATAACAGAAACCAAGAAAAACTTTTTTTCAAATGTTTCAGTATTTTTTCCTTTATTATGCAAAAAATAAAAAACCCAGCGGTGATTAAATACCACCAAAAGAAAGCTCTATTTGTGTGAAAAAAATAAAATAAAAATATCAAAGTGTGAGAGTGTTCAAAGCTAAACATTAGCCTGGGCAGGAAGGGGGTGAAAGTGCCCAGTATTGAGGTGGCTAAATACCTTCTTCAGCTCTGTGTATACAAAGGAGCATGGGGAGCTTATTTCCATAATGAGGACGATATTGACACAGCCCCAGATGATCCACATTGGCTCACAATTGATATGATCCAGAAATATTTAGACAGAATAAATATGAATAAATCACCTGGACCAGATGACATACACTCACAGAGCCAAAAATAACTGAGCTCTGTCATTTCAAAGCCATTGTACCACTGGATTGGCGTAAGGCCAATGTGGTGCCAATATTTCAAAAGGGGTCAAAGTCTTTACCAAGTAATTATAGACCTGTTAGTTTAACTTCTATAGTCAGGAAGATACTGGAGAGTTTAATCACTTGCCTACTGGACACTTTTACCCCCTTCCTGACCTTGCCAATTTTCAGCTTTCAGTGCTGTTGTACTTTGAATGACAATTGTTTGGTCATGCAACACTGTACCCATATGACATTTTTTATGGGATTTTATGTTTTGCACCATAAATGAAAAAATACTACAAATTTTGAAAAAAAAAGTTTTTTGTTATAACATTTTGCAAACAGGTAATTTTTCTCCTTCACTGATGTTTGTAGATGAGCCTGCACTGATAGGCAGCACTGATAGTCTGCACTGATGAGGCGGCACTGGTGGGCATTGATGAGAAGACACTGATGAGACTGCAATAATATGTGGCACTTATGGGCACTGACAGGCGGCAATGATAGGCACTGATAGCGAGCACTGAAGGGCACTGACTGGTGGCACTGTCAGTCACAGATTGGCAGCACTGCTTGGCGCTGATGGGCAGCACTGTTCGGCACTTTTGGGGCTGCAATGATAATCCGGGCACTGATAATTAATACCCTGATTATCAGTGTAGTTGAATCCTTGCACAGTTGCCAAACAGTTGTCACAGTTCATTTGCAACAACGTGAGGAAAGTACTGCCTATAACTGGCAAGTTTATTTACATGGTAATCAGCTGTGATTGGACACAGCTGATCACGTGGTAAAAGGCCGCTGGCCCTTTAACTTGTCATGTGATCAGCTGTGTCCAAAGGACACAGAGAGCTCAGGAGGCGCGTTCTGCGACAACGTCATATGATGTCTTCCCATAACTGGACAACCACGCTGTAGCCATTAAAAAAGACCACACAGATGAGTCCTTCCTAGTAAAAAAAATATTTTAGGTAGCAAACAGCTTGGATTCATGAAAGACAGATGTTGTCAAACAAATCTGATTTCTTTTTGTGAGGAGGTAAGCAAAACGTTAGACAAAGGAGTGGCTGTGGATATAATATACTTGATATTTGCAAAACCGTTTGACACAGTTCCCCACACACAGCTAATGTGTAAGGTAAAGTCTACAGGCTTGGAAAAATCAGTTTGTAAATAGATAGAAAATTGGCTAAAAGACCGAATTCAGAGAGTAGTTGTTAATGATTCATACCCTGAATGGTCTAGGGTTGTTAATGATGTACCCCAAAGTTCAGTGTTGGGACCCTTACTTTTTAATATATTTATAAATGATATAGGGTGTGGAATTAAAATAACTATTTCAGTGTTTGCAGATGACACCAAGCTATGTAGTGGAATGACGTCCTTACAGGTTGTCTTCAACTTACAAGCTGGCCTCTTACAAGCTGCACTGTTTAATTGGACAACTATGTGGTAAATGAGGTTTAATGTTGATAAATGTACACTTTTGTACTTGGGGGCTAAGAATATGCACACATCCTACATATTAGGGGCAGTACTATTGGGGGAATCAATGGTGGAGAAGGATCTTGGAGTTCTGGTAAATCATAAGCTTAATATTGGCATACAATACCAAGCTGCGGTTTCCAAAGCGAGCAAAAATGTTCTTGTATTTAGAGAGGTATAGACTTCAGGGAGAGAGATATCATTTTGTCCCTGTACAAATCATTAGTAATACCTCATCTGGAATATGCAGTTCAGATACAAGACAAATACTAGATCAGTGTTCGTCCTCGGAGAGATGGTTAGGGAAATGACAGACAGAAGCAGTCAGCAGGCAGATGTACAGGTCAGCGGCAAACAGTCCAGGTTCCAGACAGGTAAACAGAAGAATGATCCAGACTGTGTGCCGCTGGTCCTCAGTTCTTTTGCCTGAGGGCAGTCGGATCATATATGCATATTTAACTATCATTGGATATCTGATAGTAGCTTTAAAGTACTTTTATATCTGAAAGACCAGACTTCAGCCTGATGAGCTGTTCCATAGTTGCATACACAGTCAAGTCAAAGTTAAGACTTGAAACATGCGAGCATTAGTTAAGCCTTTATTTGTGTCAGAAAACATTTAAAATGTGTAATATAATCTATACTTATTTCCTGCTGTCATACCTAACGGAAACCTTGTTCATTCTTCATACCTCTGACTTCCTCTATGGGTCTATGAATGTTATAGTACCTGGAGGGCAAGGAGCCATATGCAGGTAAATACCAGAAATGGTATCTTGCTAACCTCTAGGAAACAGAAGCTTGACTATTGTACATAATGTACACAATTTAAAATAAGGAGCATTATGTTTTTTCTTTGACAGAATATTAAGGAAAATTGAAGTAGAATAGTTTTGCAGGAAAAAAACAAATCTTGAATGTGGCTGCCTTTAATCATATAGTTTTATAATGGTTCTTTACTGAGAGGCTTGATATTGACAAAATGCATCAACGTCTTAACCAGTTTAGGCAATAGACTTTACAGGAAAATGCTCGTATTCATTTACTAAATGTGACAATCATCAAACAGCCTGGATTATTCAGTAATACCAACTTGCTGCAAGCATTTTATTTGAACATTATCAAGAAAATGAATAATCCAGTTTTACTGAGCGCAGATTGCAGGTAAACCTCTCAGTGTCAAGTATCTTATTTTTCCCTGTCTCTTTATCCAGTAAGGTACTGCTGTACGTTGTTAAACTGCAAACTGTGGGGATACTTATTTCTGCAGTGCAGATTAACCACTTGCCAACTGCGCTATAGCCAAATGACAGCTACAGAGCGGTTGTCCAGTTCTGGGAGGGCATCATATGATGTCCTCGCAGAACGTGCCCCCGGTGATCTCCATGATCGCTGTGTCCTATAGACACAGCTAATCACATGATGTGGTAAAAGGCCAATCACAGTAGCCCTTTACAACGTGATCAGCTGTGTCCAATGATACAGCCGATCACTGGTAAATGCAGTTGCCGGTTATCTGCTGCACTTTCTTCACGCTGTCACAGCGTGAGGAAAGTACTGCTGATAACTGGCAATTGTCAGAGGACGGATCGGCACCGATCATCAGGGCTGCCCACCTGTGCTCAGCAGTGCCTATTAGTGCCACTCACCAGTGCCCAGCAGTGCCACCCATCAGTGGTACCCAGCAGTGCCACCAGTCAGTGCCTTTCAGTGCCCATCATTGTTTCATATCAGTGCATGCCAGCTCTTCAGTGCCACCTACCAGTGCTGCCTATCTGTGCCTGCCCATCAGTGCTGCCTATCAGTGCAGCCTCCTCAACGCACATCAGTGAAGGAGAAAAATTACGTTTGCAAAATTTTATAATAAAAATAAAGAAAACCTCTTTGTTTTTTTTAAATGTTTTGCTCTTTCTGTTTATAGTGCACAAAATAAAATACCCAGCGGCGAATAAATACCACCAAAAGAAAGCTCTATTTTTGGGAAAAAAATGATAAAATTGTTATATGGGTACAGTGTTGCATGACTGCACAATTGTCATTCAAAGTGCGACAGCCCTGAAAGCTGAAAATTGGCCTGGGCACGAAGGGGGTATAAGTGCCCAGTAGGCAAGTGGTTAACAACAACAATGCAGAAATCACTCTTGGGTGGCCAGTGCACTCATTAATGGCTGTGAACTGAGCCATCATCGAACTCAGTTCACTGACACAATGTATAGAGCTGATCCAAACTCCTCTGTACCAAGTATTTGCTGTGATGATCAATCACAAATGTAAATTGTGTATTGTTTACATTGGGGAGTCTGTACCTTCATCTTACATTGGAAGAAGGGAGAGATGGAGGGACTAATGAATTAATTAATAAATCATTAATTTGTTAGTTCCAGATCAACAGAGGTTGTGAAATTGTTTTTAACCCATTCACTCTACCCTTCCCTCCTGTATATCTCAGGTCCATTATGTCTCTGCAGTGACCTGTATATTAACCCATTTCTCTCCTATATCCTGCACATCTGTTCAATAATCCATTCATCTCCATGCTCACACTGTATGCGACCTGTAAATTAACCCCTTCGCCTTATCTTCCCTTGAGTGTGCAGGTCACATTTAACATACCTAGTGCACCATTGGCAAGCTCCATGTTTTAAACCATTCAATAACAGCCATATTTCTTCACCTACAAAAAAAAAAGAAGGGGGGGGGGGCAACAATTAGATCGCCCTAGGTTGTCTACTAGGGATTATCTGGGGAGGTTTTTTATTGCCCTGCAATTTTTTAATATGTGTTATAACAGATAGTAAAGGAAACAGTTTTTTATGTCTTTTGTTTCCTTTATATAGTAAAAAATTATTGAAAAACCGTATGGCCTTTAAATACCACCAAAAAAAGCTCTACCTGTCTCAATAAAATTATATAAAATGAATTTGGGTGAAGTGTTGTGAAGTCTCACTTTGTTTGACAAGGTCCATAGATTAATGCTATATTGTGAAAGTGTTTTGGGTATTAAAATGCTGGAAATGTAAACATAATATATTCTCTTTATTCAAAAGGAAAACGATAAACCTGCAACAGAGGAAAGTCCGAAAAAAGCATTGAAGGACCATCCAAACAACAATGAAGAAAGCTCACAACTTTCAGATGGGCAATATGAACTCCAAAGTTATGACACATCAGGCGATGAAACAGAAGTATCTGAAAATTTGGAAGCAGAAGGTACTAAAGGCATTCCATTCAATTATTCCCATCCAAAATTATTAATTAAAACTAAACATTGCAGTCTGTGACAGTGATTTATCAAGGCAGGTGCACAGAGAGGAAGTGCCTAAAAGATTACAAGGGGCATCTTGATATTTGTCAAGACAACCTAAAAAAATGCAGAGCATCCTTGCAATACATGCACATTTTCCCATGTGTTATCCTTTGAAATGCTGTGCAAGTATAGAGAGATACCTGTTCACCTTCCAAAAATGTTAAAGAGCTCATAATTTCCTTTGACAGAATGACACCACATGCCTTATTTGTAGGCCTAAATTTTAAGATCTGGTGTCAGCCTAACCCAATTGTCTATTAAACTACTAATAAACTACTAAATCCCTTCAATTCTACTTATTTACACAGCATAGGAACTAATTGTTCTTTAGTGTAAGAAATAAGATGGACTCCATGACATATTATACTGTGCACCGGACAACACTGAATTTCTGACATGCTTGATGGCTTTTTTTTTTTTTGCATTTCCAGATAAAACAACCAGCTTTTAATTATATATCTAACAGATCAAAAGGGAGGAGATTAGAAAATTTCAAAGTTGGGGTTTACTTACATTTTAATGATCTCAGTTCAGCGGTCATGCTATGATGCAGCACAGACTAGAAGTGACTTTGCACAGATATTTAAGTTATTTTGCTTTTAGAGGTGTTCTCCATAGAGCTATACAGTATATCACAGAAGTGAGTACACCCCTCACATTTTTGTAAATATTTTATTATATCTTTTCATGTGCCAACACTGAGCCTGTGGAATTTGCAGTGTTTTCTGTGCGAATTCCGCACCGCATCAGAATTGCACCCCATTCATGCAAACCGCAGCGGGTGTGTATGTTAAGTTAACAACACCCCGAAAGCGGTCCGCAAAACGCGGTGCGATGTGCAGAATTGGATCGCATAGGTGTGAATACCCATGCGATCTGATTCTAGTGCAGACCCAAAAAAGGGTCCTGCACCTTTTTGGTGCAGGTGCGGTGCAATTAGAATGTGGTGCTGTTCCTGTGCTAATCACATGTGATATACCGCACCACATAAATGTGAACCCAGGCTAAAGAAATTACAATTTGCTACAATGTAAAGTAGTGAGTGTACAGCTTGTATAACAGTGTAAATTTGCTATCCCCTCAAAATAACTCAACACACAGCCATTAATGTCTAAACCGCTGGCAACAAAAGTGAGTACACTCCTAAGTAAAAATGTCCAATTTGGGCCCAATTAGCCATTTTCCCTCCCCAGTACCATGTGACTCATTAGTGTTACAAGGTCTCAGGTGCGAGTGGGGAGCAGGTGTGTTAAATTTAGTGTTATCGCTCTCTCTCTCTCATACTGGTCACTGGAAGTTCAGCATGGCACCTCATGGCAAAGAACTCGCTAAGGATCTGAAAAAAATTATTTTTGCTGTACATAAAGATGGCCTAGGCTATAAGAAGATTGCCAAGACCTTGAAACTGAGCTGCTGCATGGTGGCCAAGACCATACAGCGATTTAACAGGACAGGTTCCACTCAGAACAGGCCTCGCCATGGTCGACCAAACTGGTTGAGTGCATGTGCTCAGTGTCATATCCAGAGGTTGCCTTTGGGAAATAGACATATGAGTGTTGTCAGCATTGCTGCATAGGATGAAGGGGTGGGGGGTCAGCCTGTCAGTGCTCAGACCATACGCCGCACACTGCATCAAATTGGTCTGCATGGCTGTCGTCCCAGAAGGAAGCCTCTTCTAAAGATGATGCATAAGAAAGCCCGCAAACAGTTTGCTGAAGACCAGAAGACTAAGGACATGGATTACTGGAACCATGTCCTGTGGTCTGATGAGACCAAGATAAACTTATTTGGTTGAGATGGTGTCAAGCGTGTGTGGCGACAACCAGATGAGGAGTACAAAGACAAGTGTGTCTTGCCTACAGTCAAGCATGGTGGTGGGAGTGTCATGGTCTAGGACTGCATGAGTGCTGCCAGCACTGGGGAGCTACAGTTCACTGGGGGAACCATGAATGCCAACATGCACTGTGACATAATGAAGCAGAGCATGATCCCCTCCCTTCGGAGAATGGGCCGCAAGGCAGTATTCCAACATGATAATGACCCCAAACACACCTCCAAGAAGACCACTGCCTTGCTAAAGAAGCTTAGGTTAAAGGTGATGGACTGCCCAAGCATGCCTCCAGACCTAAACCTTATTGAGCATCTGTGGGGAATCCTCAAACGGAAAGGTGAAGGAGCGCAAGGTCTCCAACATCCACTAGCTCCGTGATGTCATCATGGATGAGTGGAAGAGGACTCCAGTGGCAACCTGTGAAGCTCTGGTGAACTCCATGCCTAAGAGGGTTAAGGCAGTGCTGGAAAATAATGGTGGCCACACAAAATATTGACACTATGGGCCCAATTTGGATATTTTCACTTAGGGGTGTACTCCCTTTTTGTTGCCAGTGGTGTAGACATTATTAGCTGCAAATGGCCAGCAAATTTAAAAGATATAATAAAATATTTACAAAAATGTGAGGGTTGTACTCACTTCTGTGAGATACTGTATTTCATAATTGAGGATATAGCTGGGATGGGAGGTGTGGGGTTGTGCCTGGAGTTAAATGTGTCACCAAGCAATAAATTGATATAGGCATTTGAAACTTTATACAGATCTCAACTATTTGGACTATTGTTCATTGGATCAGATGACAAATGTATGTATATTGCAGCATATTCCCTCTAGCTTTCAATTTTTGGGCAACTGATGAAGAATAGAATGTACAAGTCTGAAAACCTTGTCCAATTGCTATTGTCTCCCTTCTCCATCCAAAATGAAAGTGATCACAAGTCACAAAGACCTGTTTTCTCAGTATCATAGATATATAATACTTTAATTAGGGAAAGATTTTCTTTTTTTTTTGTATTTTATTTTCAGTAATGTTTCCTTATTCAGTTATATAAAAAATTCCAATTTTAAATGTTCTTTCCTATAGATCATGATGGAAAACAAACAACTCATGGAAATGAATCTACAGCATCTGACAGTGATGACTGCATCATACCTGAAGATAAAGGGATGAAACCAGTAAGTACAATGTTATCATTTTACTTTATGGTTAGTAGTTTATTGGGCATTGTAGTAGAATGTATTTTGCAGAACATATTATGTACTGTATATATTATATAAGTAGATATGAATTCTGCATTGTCAAATTATAATTGCAATTACATACCCATATGAATATATTGGGATGTTAGTTTATAAGACTCCTGATAACAGCACGCGGCCATGACGCACTTTTAGACTCTGTTATAGAGTACATTGCTTTTGCTTTAAATAATGTTTAACACATTCTTTGTAAATCTGGGTTTTAATTGAATCCATCATGCTTCTGCATACTTGCCA
The DNA here is from genome assembly GCF_062004578.1 of Staurois parvus. Taxonomy (NCBI): domain Eukaryota; kingdom Metazoa; phylum Chordata; class Amphibia; order Anura; family Ranidae; genus Staurois; species Staurois parvus. The sequence goes on from NW_028318295.1 coordinate 4,243,165, forward strand.
CTATTGCCATGTTGTCATGCCAGTCCCAGAAAGGCCTTCAAAGTGCTGTGGGTAACATTGATACCTAAACTAACATTTCTGAGCATGGACACAGTTCCTTGGGATAGTCAAAGAGTGAATGTAGCAACATTATTCCTTGTAATTCTGTGGTCAAGGTGGCATGTTGGTGGTCTTGCTTTCTGTGCGTTGTAGACTTGCAGGAGTGCTTTTCAAGCTGCAGCCTAGAAGGCTAAGGAACCTACATTGATATTAAAGGTAATGCAATAGTGCTGCAAATAGTCACAGTTTCATCTTATTCATCGTTTAACAGTAATCTTGGGGAATAACTTTTCAGCTTTAGTAGTGGAAAAGTAATGTGTTTTATTATTACTCATGCAACATTTGACCAGTGCAGTGCATAAATGGCCCCCCGCTTTTACAGCCTGTGCGGGCTCCCTGGGACACGCGGCACTGCCATCCGGTGCCCGTTGTGTCCAGATCGCTGTACGGGACTACTGTGTGAGGTCCCGATCATGTGATCACTGATTGGCTAATCAGTGATCACATGAATAGTAGTAAACAAGATGTCACTTCCTGACATCATTGCTTACTGCTTGTGAAATCTGTGAATGATCACAGAGGTCACATGCTACAAGGCTATTCACAACAGCCTTGTACCATGTGACAAGCTGTGACCAATCACAGCTCTCACAGTATTTCTCAATGGCTGCAAGAATGCAGTCGGAGAGGAGAAATGATTGCTTTTACAGCCTTTATGGGTGTAAAAGCAATCAGTATATAAAAAAAAACCTTATCACCCCCCACAAGTAGTACAGTGTCACTATTGTGACACTATACTGCTAGGGTGACAGTATGTTAAAAAAAAATAAATAAATAATAATATAAAATAAAAATGTAAAAAAAAAATGTAAAAATTATACTTTTTACTAAAAAGATAACTGAATACATTTTGGCCAAGATTTATGAAGAAAGATTATTTCCAAAATGTTTGGACTTTTTCATTTATATAGCAATAACAAAAAAAAACTCAATGGTGAATAAATACCACCAAAATAAAGTTTTATCGGTCTCAAAAAAAAGTCTCTAAAAAATATATATTCATATGGGCACAGTGTTGCATGACTTCGCAATTGCCATTCAAAGTGTGATAGCACTGAAAGTTGAAAATTGGCCTGGACAGGAAGGGGGTAAAAGTGTCCGGACTTGAAGTGGTTAAGAAAAGTGGATAGTATCCTTTCTAAATCGGGAAGGATCATTGGATTGATAAAACCCTACAATTCCATTAAGTCACATATATACTTCAGTTATTTAGCTCAGTGTCTGTTTAACTAATTTATTACTACATAATTTGCAATACTTTACATAGGACAAAAAAATAAAATTGTTCACATTACATCATTCTTTCCCTTTTAACCACTTCCTGTCTGGACACTTTTACCCCTTCCTGTCCAGGGCAATTTTTAGCTTTCAGCGCTATCACACTTTGAATGACAATTGCGCGGTCATGCAATACTGTACCCATATGAATTTTTTACCATTTTTTTGAGACAGATAAAGCTTTATTTTGGTGGTATTTATTCACCGCTGGGATTTTAATTTTTTTTACTATGTAAATGAAAAAGTTCAAAAATTTTGAAAAAAAGTGTTTTTTTAAATAAAATTTTGCAAATAAATAATATTTCATCATAAATCTTAGCCAAAATTTATTCCGTTATTTTTTTTGCATTCTTGCAGTCATTGATAATTACTGAGTGAGCTGTGAGTGGTCACAGCTTGTCACATGGTACAAGGCTGTTGTGAATAGCCTTGTACCATGTGACCTCTGTGATCATTCACAGATTTCACACATAGTAAGCAATGATGTCACAAGTGACATCTTGCTTACTACTTTGCATGTGATCACTGATTCGCCAATCAGTGATCACATGATCGGGACCTCGTACAGAGGTCCCGTCCGACGATCGGTGTTTCACTGTGTCCGGAGGACACTGCGGGCACCGGATCGCGGTGGTGCGCGCTCCCAGAGAGCGCGCACAGCTAGAAAAGGCGGGTGCCGTTTATGGACGGCAACCCGACCCTGGACTGCCACCGCCCTGCCGTTTATAAACAGCAGGCGGACGGCAAGAGGTTAAGAAACTTACATTCTGCTGTTTGTCACAGTTAGACAAACATATATATACACTTGCACACTTTTAAGGACAGTTTTTAAGTGAAAGCCAATTAGTCTAGGTAAAGTCTATGTTCTTGGAAAAATCTGTATGTAAATGGATAGAAAACTGGCTAAAAGATCGTATTCAAAGAGTAGTGGTTAATGATTTGTACTCTGCATGGTCTAGGGTTGTCAGTGGTGTACCCCAAGGTTCAGTGTTGGGACCCTTACTTTTTAATATATTTACAAACAATATAGGGTCTGGGATTAAAAATCCCATTTCAGTCTTTGCAGATGACACCAAGCTGTGCAGTGGAATAACGGATTTACAGGATGTCTCCAACTTACAAGCTGACCTCAATGCACTGTTTAATTGGGCAACTATATGAAAAATGAGGTTTAATGTTGATAAATGTAAGGCTATGCACTTGGGGGCTAAGACTATGCATGCATCATACATACTAGGGGGAGTACAAATGAAGGAGTCAGTGGTGGAGAAGGATCTGGGAGTTCTGGTAGATCACAAGCTCAATAATGGCATGCAATGCCAAGCTGCGGTTTCTAAAGCGAGCAAAATCCTCTCTTATATTAAGAGGTATAGACTCCAGAGAGAGATATATCATATTACCCCTGTAAAAATCATTAGTAAGACCTCATCTGGAATATGCAGTTCAGTTTTGGGCACCAATTCACAAAAAGAACATTGGGGAACTGGAGAAAGTACAGAGAAGGGCAACCAAACTGATAAGAGGCATGGAGGAGCTCAGCTATGAGGAAAGATTAGAGGAACGGAATTTATTCTCTCTTGAGAAGAGGAGATAAAGGGGGATATGATCAACATGCATAAATACATCTGTGGTTCATATATTGAACTTTGTGTAGAGTTATTCACCATTTTGTCATCAGAGAGGACAAGGGGACACACTTTATGTCTGCAGGAAAAGAGATTTAATCTCCAAATATAGAAAGGTTTCTTCACAGTAAGAGCTGTGAAAATGTGGAATAGACTCCCTCAAGAGTTGGTTCTGGCCAGCTTTAAGAAAGGCCTGGATTCTTTCTTAGATACACAGAATATAACTGGATACTAACATTTATAGGTAAAGTTGATCCAGGGAATATCCAATTGCCTCTCGGGGGATCAGGAAGGAATTTTTTTCCCTGCAGGAGCAAATTTGATCATGCTTTGCTGGGTTTTTTTGCCTTCCTCTAGATCAACTATGGGTATAGGATTATAACTTTTATTTATATATATAAAAAAAACTACATAGAGGCGTTTTTGCATTGAAGTCATTGAGGTCAAAGGGACGAAGTCAATAGGGGGTGTTTTTGCATTAAAGTCAATGGGACGTAATTTTGCATTGAAGTCAATGGGATTCGATCTTGCATTGATTATCTGCACTTTTTTTTTTCTATCGACAAACAACAGACAACCCTGTTTTTTGGAGGCCGCTATATCGATACATCATTTGTATGTATATATATATATATATATATATATATATATATACACACACACCGACACACACACACTCACCACATTGTTTGGTACACCTGTTCAATTGCGTGGTAACACAAATAGCTAATCAGTCAATCACATGGCAGCAGCTCAATGTATTTAGGCATCTAGAAGTGATGAAGATGGCTTTCTGAGGTTCAAACCAAGCATCAGAATGGGGAAGAAAGGGGATTCAAGTGACTTGACTTTGAACGTGGCATGGTTGTTCATGCCAGACAGGCTGGCTTGAGTATTTCAAAAACTGCTGATCTACTAGGATTTTCATGCACGACCATCTCTACGGTTTACAAAGAATAGTCCAAAAAAGAGAAAATATCCAGTGAGCGGCAGTTGTGTGGATGACAATGCCTTGTTGATGTCAGAGGTCTGAGGAGAATGGGCAGACTGGTTCAAGATCATAGAAAGGCAACAGTAACTCAAATAACCACTTGTTACAACTAAGGTATGCAGAATACCATCGCTGAATGCACAAAACAGGAAACCTTGAAGCTGGGCTACAGAAGAAGAAGACCACACCGGGTGCCACTCCTGTCAGCTAAGAACAGGAAACGTAGGCTACAGTTTGCATGGGCTCACCAAAATTGAACAATAGAAGATTGGAAAAACATTGCGTGGTCGATTGAGTCTCGATTTCAGCTGCAACATTCAGATGGTAGAGTCAGAATTTGGGGTAAACATGAAAGCATGGATCCATCCTGCCTTCTATATTTACTTTGGGCTTGTAGTGGTGGTGTAATGGTGTATGGGGATATTGTCTTGGCATGCTTTTGGACCTCTTAGTACCAATTGAGCATCGTCTAAACGCCATGGCCTACCTGAGTATTGTTGCTGACCATGTCCATCCCTTTATGACTACAGTGTACCCGTCTTCTGATGGCTACTTCTAGCAGGATAATGCACCATGTCACAAAGCTCAAATCATCTCAAACTAGTTTCTTGAACATTACATATCTGCAGCAACTGCATGATGCTATCATTTCAATATGGACCAAAATCTCTGAGGAATGTTTCCAAAACCTTATTGAATCTATGCCACAAAGAACTAAGGCAGTTCTGAAGGCAAAAGGGGGTCCAACCCAGTGTTGGCAAGGTGTACCTAATAAAGTGGCCAGTGAGTGTATATACAGTGTGTGTGTATGTGTGTGTGTGTATATATCCCTCATTTGTGTATATATATATATATATATATATATATATATATATATATATATATATATATTATACATACATACATACACACACCGTTCATCCATAACTTTATGACCACCTACCTAATATTGAGTAGGTCTCCCTTTTGCAGACAAAGCAGCCCCGGCCCACTGAGGCATAAACTCCACTAGACCTCAGAAGGTATGCTGTCGTATCTGACACCAAGCCATCAATAGCAGATCTTTTGATCAAGTCCTGTAAGTTGGGAGATGGGGCTTCCTGCTTAATTGGATTGAGATCTGAAGAATTTGAAGGCAAAGTCAACACCTTAACCACTTTGAAACCAGGCACATTTACCCCTTTCCTGCCCAGCCTAAAGTTTTTCTTTGTTCCTGTTATAAAATGTTGTAAATAAATAATCTTTCTTCATAAATTTAGGACAAAATGTATTCTGCTACATTTCTTTGGTGAAAATAATTAAAATCAGTGTATATGTTTTAGTATTTAGGAAAGTTATAGAGTCCAAAAACTATGGTATATATCTGAAAATTGAAAAATCCTGATGTACTTACGGCTCTCATTTCTTGAGGTCCAAAATGTCAGGACAGTACAAATATCCCCCAAATTACAGTTGCAAGAAAAAGTATGTGAACCCCTTGGGATTACGTGGAGTTTTGCATGAATTGGGCATAAAATGTGCTCTGAACGTCATCTAAGTCACAACAATAGAAGAACACAGTCTGCTGAACATAATACTACACAAACATTAGATGTTGCCATGGTTTAATTGCACATAACATGTAAACATTCACAGTGCAGGGAGGAAAAAGTATGTGAGGCCCTAGCTTAATGACTTCTCCCAGAGCTAATTGGAGCCAGGAGTGAGCCAACCTTGACTCCAACCAGTGTGATGATATTGGATGTGTTGCTGACAGCTGTACTGCCCTTAAAAAACACACACCTGTTTTTTTGTTTACTGGTTTCAAGAAGCACTGTCTGATGTGAACCTAGCCTCGAAGAAAAGAGCTCTCAGAAGACCTACGATCAAGAATTGTTGACTGCATGAAGCTGGAAAGGGTTACAAAAGTATCTCCAAAAGCTTTGATGTTCATGTGTCCACGGTAAGACAGACTGTCTACAAATGGAGAAAGTTTAGCACTGTTGCTACTCTCCCTAGGCGTGGTCGTCCTGTAAAAACGACTGCAAGAGCACAGCGCAGAATGCTGCATAAGGTAAAGAAGAATCCCAGAGTGTCAGCTAAAGACCTACAGAAATCTCTGGCACATGCTAACATTTTTGTTGACACATCTACAATAAGGAAAACATTAAACAAGAATGGAGTACATGGGAGGACACCACGGAGGAAGCCATTGCTGTCCAAAAAGAATATTGCAGCACGTTTGAAGTTTGCAAAAGAGCACCTGGATGTTCCACAGCACTACTGGCAAAATATACTGTAGACAGATAAAACCAAGATTGAGTTGTTTGGGAAGAACACACAACACTATGTGTGGAGAAAAAAAGGCACAGCACACCAACATCAAAACCTCATCCCCACTGTAAAACATGGCGGAGGGAGCATCATGGTTTGGGGCTGCTTTGCTGCCTCAAGGCCTGGACGGATTGTCGTCATTGATGGGAAAATGAATTCCAGAGTTTATCAAGACATTTTGCAGGAAAACGTACGACCATCTGTCCGCCAACTGAAGCTCCGCAGAGGATGGGTGATGCAACAGGACAATGACCCAAAGCATACAAGTAATTCAACAAAACAATGGCTGCAACAGCACAGAATACGCCTTCTGGAGTGGCCCAGTCAGAGTCCTGACCTCAACCCGATTGAAATGCTGTGGCATGACCTTAAGAGAGCGATTCACACCAGACATTCCAAGAATATTGCTACACTGAAACAGTTTTGTGAAGAGGAGTGGTCCAAAATTACTCCAGATCGTTGTGCAGGTCTGATCTGCAACTACAGGAAACGTTTGGTTGAGGTTATTGCTGCCAAAGGAGGGTCAACCAATTATGAAGTCCAAAGGTTCACATACTTTTTCCTCCCTGCACTGTGAATGTTTAAATGTTATGTGTAATTACACCATGGCAACATCTAATGTTTGTGTAGTATTATGTTCAGCAGACTGTGTTCTTCTATTGTTGTGACTTAGATGACGTTCAGAGCACATTTTATACCCAATTCATACAAAATTCCACATAATCCCAAGGGGTTCACATACTTTTTCTTGCAAATGTACCTCTTTTTGGAAAGTAGACAGTCTGAGGTATTTGTTAAGAGGCATGGCGAGTTTTTTGAAGTTGTAACTTTTTTGTCATAAGTTTTTTGGAAAATAAAAATAAATAAAATCACTTTCACCAGGGCAGTACAGCGTCATCATATAACTGGCGTGGCGGTGATCAGGGACACTGACTGGTAACAGTATGGAAAAAAAATTTTTTTTTTTTTTTTTTCATTTTTTATTACATTTATTGTTCCCAATTTTTTTTATAGCACACTGTGACCAGAGTAATATAGTGTTACCATAGTAACATTGTACTACTCATTTTACTGAATGAAATCAATTAATTCAGTTTGTTTTGTTGTGATTAGCTGTGCTTTGCCACAACTAATCAGATGACACTGATGGGCTGTGATTGGCCCAGTCTGTACCATGTGATAACGGTGACCAACCTCAGCTAGCAACACAATTGTATACAATGGATGGCATGAAAGGAAGCCATCCATTGTTTACAATTGTCATGTGACCTGCTGTGCGTGGTCACATGGTACCGGCAAAGTTCCGGTACGCAGATCAGTCATCGGCTGTGTCCGATGGACACAGTCGGTGACAGATCTTGCAGCAGTGCAGGCACGTGCCAGGCAGTGATCCGGGAGGATGTCATATGTCCACCTGGATCGACGAAAGTCCCACTCGGCTGTCACTTTACTATAGGCCGGACGGGAACTGGTTAAACTCGTTGCATTTCTCAAGCCATTCTTGAACCATTTTTGCAGTGTGGCAGGGTGCATTAACCCATTCTCTGAGGCCACTGCCATCAGAGAATACCAAATATATGAAGGGGTGTACTTGGTCAGCAAGAATGTTTAGGTAGTTATGTTTCTCAGAAGAACATTGCCCAAAGCATCGCACTGCCTCCCCATAGTGCCATCACTTCCCCAGGAAATTGACTCACACGCACCCAGCCAACCACATGATCTAAATAAAAATGTGATTCCTCTGACCAGGCCACCTTCTTCCATTGCTTTGTGGTCCAATTCTGATGCTCACATGTCCATTGTGGGTGCTCTTGACTGGACACAGGGCAGCATAGGCACTCACTCAGGATCATTCTGCGGCTACACAGCCCCATACACAACAAACTGAGTTGCCCATTTTTTCTGCTTTCAACACATAGACTTCAGGGATAACATGTTTACTTACTGCCTAATATATTGCACTGACTTTCAGATGCCATTGTAACAAGGAAATCAATGTTATTCACTTAACCTGTCAGTGGTCATAAAGTTATGGCTGATCAGAGTGTTTATTTACTTGAAATCTAAAAGAGTGTTTTAGCTTGCTTATAGGAGAGCTGTGTTGCTTATGGTATTTCCAATTTGCCTTGTATGATGTCATGTTGATAAAAGTACAGTAAGTATTCCTTAGACCAGATTGAAACTATCAATGGTTTTATATTTGATAGGATTACGTTCTTATCTGTCACATTGAGTGTGTCCTACCAGCCTATTGCCACCTTCATTGTACCATATTTCTAAAGTCAAATGGCCATTGTTGAGGAAACCAGTGAACAGCATTGCTAAAGAATGATCCTTAATCTGTTCAAACACAACATACTGTATGATATGATGTAAAAAAAAATACCATATTTAAGAAAGTGACCCTACTTTATAATACACTGCTAAAAAAAATTAAAGGAACACTTTGAAAACACATCAGATCTCAATGGAGAAAAATATCATGCTGGATATCTATAATGCTAAGGACTGGGTAATGTGTTAGGAACGTAAGGATGCCCCATTGTTTGATGGAAATGAAAGTTATCAACCTACAGAGGACTGAATTCAAAGACGCCCCAAAAATCAAAATGAAAAAATGATGCAGCAGGCTAGTCCATTTTGCATTTTTTCTGCAAATTTAATTGCAGAAACTCAAAATGGTACTCAGTAGTTTGTATGGCCCCCACGTGTTTGTATGCATGCCTGACAACATCAGGGTGTCCTGGGCTATTTCCTCCCAAATCTGGACCAGGGCATCACTGAGCTCCTGGACAGTCTGAGGTGCACTCTGGTGGTGTCGGATGGACCAATACATGATATCCCAGAGGTGTTCTATTGGATTTAGGTCAGGCGAGCGTGGGGGCCATTCAGTGTTATCATTTCCTTCATTCTCCAGGAATTGCCTGCATACTCTCGCCACATGAGGTCACTCATTGTCGTGCACCAGGAGGAACCCAGAACCCACTGCACCAACATAGGGTCTGACAATGAGTCCAAGGATTTCATCCCGATACCTAATGGCAGTCAGGGTGCCATTTTCTATCCTGTAGAGGTATGTGTGTCCCTCCATGGATATGCTTCCCCAGACCATTACTGACCCACCACCAAAACGGTCATGCTGAACGATGTTACAGGCAGCATACGGTTCTCCGCATTTTCTCCAGTCCCTTTAACATCTGTCACGTGCTCAGGGTGAACCTGCTCTTATCCGTGAAAAGCACAGGGTGCCAGTGGCGGAACTGCCAATTCTGGTGTTCAATGGCAAATGCCAATTGAGCTCTATGGTGCCGGGCAGTGAGCACAGGGCCCACTAGAGGATGTTGGGCCCTCAGGCCACCTTCATGAAGTCTGTTTCTGATTGTTTGGTCAGAGACATTCACACCAGTGGCCTGCTGGAGGTCATTTTTTAGGGCTCTGGCAGTGCTTATCCTGTTACTCCTTGCACAAAGGAGCAGATACCAGTCCTGCTGATGGGTTAAGGACCTTATACGGCCCTGTCCAGCTCTCCTAGAGCAACTGCCTGTCTCCTGGAAACCTTCTGGTATTGGCACATATTGATGTGCCATCCTGAAGGAGTTGGACTGCCTATGCAACCTCTGTAGGGTCCAGGTATCGCCTCATGCTACCAGTAGTGACACTGACCCTAGCCAAATGCAAAACTAGTGAAAAATCAGAAAAGATGAGTAGGGAAAAAATGTCAGTGGCCTCCACCTGTAAAACCATTTTTGTTTTGGGGGTTGTCTCATTGTTACCCATCTATTGCGCCTGTTATTAATTTCATTAACACCAAAGCAGCTGAAACTGATTAACAACCCCCTCTGCTACTTAACTGACTAGATCAATATCCCAGTAGTTTAATTGACTTGATGCTATACTCTGATTAAAAAGTGTTCCTTTAATTTTTTTGAGCAGTGTATTTATAGTAATATTGATCTCCACCTAATGTTAAACATTTTTATTTTTATGCCTTCCACAGTTAAGTTGTTTCGAGGTCAGGGATCTAAGTAAATAATGTGTTGTTCTATGTGGTTTTCTTATTCATTGGGTGTTTTCACTCCATGGTATAAATAAATCTCAAGAAAATGTCACAGGCAATAAGTGCCTTGTCTGAACTGTGAACCAACTAGCTGTTAGGCAGAAGTAAATAGCTGTTTGTGCTACCTGGTATTATAAACTATCTGCTTGTGTTCCTTGTTTGTAAGACTTGCCTCTTCACAGTAAATAAATGTATCTTCAAGTTTTATACTCTTCACAAGGGGTAGGTGGGAAAAATACCATTTCTAATGATATTAGGATCAGTGCTGTTGTTTGTTATTATTATTATTATAATACAGTATTTATAAAGCGCCAATAGTTCGCTCAGCGCTGTACATTACAAAGGGGGACAGAACATGTGACAGAACAATAACAATGCAATGCAAAACATGAGGGGTTCGAGGGCCCTGCTCTTTCAAGCTTACAATCTAGGAGGGAGGGGATGGTGCCACATGAGGAGAAAGCTGTGGGGATGGAGTGGTAGGAAGAGTGGAGGAGGTCGGCAAGTTAGCAGGGGGCGGGGTAGGCTTCCCTGAAGAGGTGGGTTTTCAGGGTGCGCCTAAAGGAGAGGAGAGTAGGTGATAATCTGATGGGTTGGGACAGGGAGTTCCAGAGGATGGGTGACACCGTGGAGAAGTCCTGGAGGCGGGCATGGGAGGAGGAGACCAGGGAACTAGAAAGAAGGAGGTCTTGTGAGGAGCGTGCGTGCTGGGTGGTACTTGGCAGTGGAGGAATTGGCAGAGGGGGGTGGTGGAAATGGAGCGGTTGGAAAGGTGAATGAGTCTGGCAGCCGTATTCAGGATCAACTGAAGCGGGGATAGCCAGCGGCAAGGCAGGCCAGTAAGGAGGGAGTTGCATTAATCGACTCGTGATATGATGAGGGAGTGGATGAGCTGTTTAGTGGTTTCTGGGGTTAGGAAAGTGCGTATTTTGGCGATGTTGCGGAGGTGGAGTCTGCATGAGTTTGTTAAAGATTGGACTTGGGGCTGGAAGGATAGGTTGGAGTCCAGAATGACACCAAGTACTCTGGCCTTCGGGGCGGGTTTGAAGGTGGCGTTGTTGGACATGATGGAGAAGTCACTGGGGGGTGTGGTCCGGGCTAGGGGGAAGACAAGAAGCTCGGTTTTGGAGAGGTTCAGTTTAAGGAAGTGGAGCAACATCCAGTCTGATATATCGGTCAGTAGGTGTGTGATTCGGGAGGAGACTGAGGGGGTGAGGTGGGGGGGTCGAGAGATAGATTTGTGTGTCGTCAGCATATAGGTGGTAGTTGAAACCGTGAGAGTGTATGAGTTGGCCAAGGGAGGAGGTGTAGATGGAGAAGAGAAGGGGCCCGAGGACGGAGCCTTGAGGGACCCCAACAGAGAGGGGGAGTGAGGGGGAGGTGGTAGCATTATAGGTAATGCTGAAAGAGCGTTGTGACAGGTAGGATGAGAGCCAGGAGAGAGCAGAATCTCTGAGGCCGAGGGAGTGTAGTTTTTTTGAGGAGGAGGGGGTGGTCGACTGTGTCGAAGGCCGCAGAGAGGTCAAGGAGTAGGAGCACTGAATAGTGGCCATTAGCTTTGGTGGTTAGCAGGAGTTTGAGTAAGGCAGTTTCGGTGGAGTGTAGGGGACGGAAGTCGGACTGTAGGGGATCGATGAGGTTGTTGTCGTTGAGGTAAGAGCTTAGGCGGGTGTAGACTAGGCGCTCGAGGAATTTAGATGTGAATGGGAGCAGGGAGATGGGTCTGAGGTTGTTCGGGTCATTGGGGTCCAGGGAGGGCTTTTTAAGTATGGGGGTGATGTGTGCATGCTTCAGAGGGGAGGGGAAAGTGCCGCAGGAGAGGGAGAGATTAAAGATGTGGGTGAGGGAGCATAGGATGGAGTGGGAAGGAGGTTGTAGGAGTTGTGAGGGGATAAGGTCGAGGGGGCAGGTGGTGAGGCGGGCATCAGAGAGGACCTTGGAGACTTCCTCGATGGTAGTAAGGTCAAAGGTGCGGAGTGTTGAGGGGGCTTCAGTATGAGGAATGTAGGGTGGGGTGAAAGTGGAGGTCAGAGCAGTGGTGGGGCCGTGGGAGAGGGGTGATGAGGGGGTATCTGAGTGAGGGGGAACGGGGTTGGAGGGAGTTTGAGCAGTGACGAAGTCCCTGCGGGTTATGTCGAGTAAAAGGTGGGATGAGGGGGTAGCTGTGTGAGAGGGGACTGGTTGAGAGGGAGTGTGAGTTGCGGCGATGTCCTTGCAAATTGTGTCAATCTTGTTTTTGAAGTGATTGGCAATCTCAAGGGCGGTGAGTGAGGTGCTGGGTGGAGGTGGGGGTGGAGAGAGTAGAGAGTTGAAGGTGGAGAAAAGTCGGCGAGGATTGGAGGAGAGGGCCTTGATGAGGGTCAGGAAGTAGGCTTGTTTGGCTGCGTGGAGGGAGGAGGTGTAGGTGTGGAAGGCAGATTTGTAGCAGGTGAAGGCTTGTTGGGATTTGGTTTTGCGCCATAGTCACTCCAGGGCACGACTGTGTCGTTTGAGGGTCTTGGTGTGATCAGTCTGCCAGGGCTGGAGTGGTCGGGGTCTGATGTTGCGTGTGGTTAAAGGCGCTAGTGAGTCAAGGGCTGTTGACAGCGCGTTGTTATAGGCAGTCATAGCCAAGTCGGGGCAGGACAGGGGGAGGATGCTGTCGTGGAGTTGATGAGCTGCAGAGAGGAGGGGGGCAGGGTTCAGGTTGCGGAGGATACGGCTGGTAGTAGTGTGACATTTGGAGGGGTAGGCGTTGGAGGACGATGAGATAGAGAAGGTAATCAGGTTGTGGTCAGAGAGAGGGAAGGGGGTGTTAGTGAGGTTGTGGGGAGTGCAGCGGTTGGAGAAGACGAGATCAAGGATATTACCGTCGGAGTGGGTGGTGGATTGTATGCACTGTGCAAGTGCAAAGGAGGAGGTTAAGTGGAGGAGATGGGATGTGGCAGGGTTTGTCGAGGTTGACAGGAATGTTGAAATCCCCAAGGATGATGGTGGGTAGCTCAGAGGAGAGGAAGAAGGGTAGCCAGGAGGAGTCATCCAGGAAGCGGGATATGGATCCAGGAGGCCGGTATATCACAGCAATCTTCAGGGGGGTTGGGGAGAACAGACAGACGCAGTGGGCCTCGAAAGAGAAGGATAGAGAGGGGGGGTTTGGGAGGACTCGGAAGGTGCTCTGCGGTGACAGGAGCAGACCAACCCCACCACCTTTACGACCGTTGGGCCTGGGTGAGTGGGTCCAGGTGAGACCTCCGTAGGAGAGTGCAGCAGGGGAGGTAGAGTCAGTGGCCTGGATCCAGGTTTCCGCGATCGCTAGGAGGTTGAGGGAGCGGGAAACAAAGAGGTCGTGGATGGCGGTAAGCTTGTTGCACACCGATCGGGCATTCAGGAGTGCACATGAAAACGGAGGGGGGTGATTTTAGGGAGCAGGGGGACAGATACTAAGTTGTGGGGGTTGCGGCAGGACGTGGAGGCGGGAGGGTGTTGTGTGGGCGAGGGAGGTGGTGGAGGGCCAGGATTCGGGGAGATGTCCCCTGCGGTTAGGAGGAGGAGAAGGGTGAGAAAGGTGGCATGGGAGCAGGATGTGCAGGAGCGTGTTAAACTACTAGTGGAGGTGTTCGGGTCAGTGGGAGAGTGGAGTATTAGGAGGAGGTGGTGGGTGCCATAGAGGGGTGAGGACACAATGTACAATTGTTTGGGAGGAGCAGAGGGATATAGTGATTGGATTCTGGGAACGGAGGAGAGGAAAATGAGAAGGAGGAGTGGAAGAGGCATTTTAGGGAGGTGCCCAGGAGGGCGGATAGGAGTGGTGGGAGGCTTGGTTGTCGATACGCCTCTGCCCGCTGGACTATCTCATCGATGTGTTTTCTGGTGGCTGGAGTTTAGAGGAGAAGGGAGAGGGGATCGGGTGTGGTTGGACGATTTCCAGGGGCGCTTGAGTGGTGACAATCTGGGGTGCAGAGGGGTTTCTCGTTGTGGTGGCTTTCAACAAGGGTTCAAGTCTTTAGGTCAAGTTGAGCTGGGGGTTGGTATGGGTGGAGGTGCTGAAGGCCCGGCGTCTGCAGGTGGAGTGGGCTAGGCGTTGGTAGGCACAGTAGGGCCCGGCGTCAGTGGGTGTTGTGGGCCAGTGCATGTGGATGCTGCGGGCCAGCGACTGAGGGTGCTAAGGGGCCCAGCGTCTGTAGGAGCGATCGTAGATGTTGTAGGGCCCAGCGTCAGTGGGCGCAGGAGGCCGCGTGGCAGGCTCGCCTCTGCCGGATTGGACGGGGCTCGGGGCTGTGCAGTGGCAGGGGCACGGCTGTGTGGTACACAGTGGGGAGCAGGGAAGCAGATCTGGTAGTGGTGGCTTGCCCTCTTGGTGCCAGTGCGGGTGGTTACTGCTTCTCCTTTCACTGTGACGGCTTTAGGTAGGAGAGGCGGTGGTGGAAGCTCCCCTCTCGCTGGTGTGGACGGCAGCGTCCTGGTTCGGACGTTGGGCAGTAGCGAGGCTTTGAGGGACCGGTAGGCCGCAGGGAACAGGGCCCCAGGTACTCCTCCTGGGCGATGGCAGGACCTCCGGAGCGACTGGCGAGGGTACCGGCGGGGATGGTGTCGGTGTTCCCTCAGGAGCGGCGGTTGCGTCCCCTCTGGAGCGGAAATATCCCCGGAGGTTAAGAGAAGAAGGGTGAGGAAAGTAACATGGGAGACGAAGTGGGACTCAGGCATGTAAGAGATGTTTCCCAGGGTGTTTGCTTGCAGTCTGTCCAGCATGCAGTAGAGTTTCTTGCTGTTGTTTCCTCCTGCTGCTTGAGTTCTCCTGCTTTAGTTCAACTGCTGTGTTTAACTGCTTCGTCTTAGCACTCCCTCAACGCAGCACTCACGCAATGCAGCACCCCCATCAGAGACTGTGCCCCCCATCAGTGATCTTCCCCCATGAGCTGATCTAAATTTATAGGGAGATGCTCAAATGAACATTCAACTCCACCGCAATTAGAAGCTGATAAGGATCACATGAATAGTGGGGGATGTTTCTCAGGAAACAGACTACAGTTATAAAACGGGTGCAGCTAGAGGTGAGAACTGGTCAACGTATACACAAATATAAATACACTATTTGTTCTGAATTTAACAGGAGTCAATGCGTTTTCCTAGTTAAGAGTGGAGATAGGAGGTGCATTTACCTGTGAAAGCAGAGAAGGCATCATTTAGAATCTAAATATTTTTTGAATCCCTTTTCCTTGACTGTAAAGAGATTTTATAGAATCCATGTTTGTTTTATTTTTTATATTCGATTGCTGTGAATGTGACATTCATAGGAGAGTAATCATTCCCTGTAATATAAACACACCAGGAAGATTCACCTGTGTTAAATATTTGGTGGATGTTACATTCTCTACTTGTTAAATATACCCATATGAGTAATGCGACCAGGGGCTGATTATAAGAATTTTTCTAAAGACATCTCTTTTTTAGAATAGGGAGGAGTGACAACTGTCCAAGAGAGGATTTTCCTACTGTTTGAGATTTATTTCTCACTTCCTTTAGTGTCTATAGGACAGGAAGTACACATTTGCTATTTTAAACTTATTTCTTATGCATATTGTTTTATATAAAAATTTGTGTTGAATTCCTTACCTGATGAGCAGCTATACTTTTTGGTATCTGCTTCGTGCGATACTCTATAACATTACTTACATTGGGAGAGGGGGTCAGATCCTAGCACCCAATCAGGCTCTGGTGCTGCTGCATTAGAAGTTGATGAAATGGCCGTGTCTCTGGCAGGGGAACCCAGATCAGACTGTAAAGAGTTTTAAACTGCTTCTATGTATTATTGAACTGTATATTTAGCACCATGTGCCAATGTCTAACTATGCTTTGCATCTGAGCAAGGCAAAAATTTCCAAACCTGCTCCATAATGGGAAGGAACACCAGTAATAAACTGAGAATTTAAGGAGCCGAAGCTAATTTTCTATGTTTAATTTGCCTCAACTGAGTGCCTTTTAGACTCCCTTCCCACTTCCTGGCCCCATGTCAGCTGTCCCTATAGATAGGCCATCCCACATTTCAGCAGCTCTCTGGTATCTGTTTGCAATAGAATACTTCAAACATGCACTCTGGTTAAAAACACAGAGAGTTTTTATACTATTTGATTTGAAGAGGGCTGCACCTCCTATCCTTCCAGTTTGAGTTGCTTGGCTTTTGTAATTCTCTTGGCAATGTTAAAAGTGTCTCTGCCATTTTTGAGCACTGAAGTGTCAAGCTTGTTTATTTCTGATGCGCTATGGTTTGAGTGGATATAAGAGTGGATTTTCTGATTTTTAGCACTGTTGCAAGTTTTCTGGGTAGAGTTAAAAGTGATTGATTGCTCTTTAAAGTGTACCTAATTTAAAAATAACAGACTTACTGGTCAGATAACCAGGTAGAAGTAAAGGGGAGTAAACCCTAAAAAAACAAAAATGCAGTCACCACATTTCAAGTGGAACTGAAGTCCAAAATACTTACCTCTCCTTCAATGGTCAAAAGATACGCTAGCACGATTTCTTCTGGGTGCTGGGCTGTGGCCATCTAGCCGGCATTAGAGTTCAATCATTTCAGCACACAGGATATGCCATGGAATGTAAATTGAACTGTACGTGTGCAGTTCAGTGTACATTCTGTGGAGGACTTGGAGCAGCAGGTAGATTTTTTTTTTTTTATTGCAAAAGAGACAATGCATGTCTTTTCTGCAATAAAGAGCTTGCCTGCTCACATTTTGTTTATGGAGACTTTAGTTTCTCTTTAATATTTGTAAGCTGCAATCTATTACTTTTCTGCTTTTGGGTTTTGTAAACTTTAAAGTATGTACAGTACATCTTGCTGAAGTTGGTCATTATATGGCCAGTGTATCCCAAAAGTGAACACTCACTACTCCATAGATTTAGAGCTGATTCACACATATGCGGAGCAGATTGAAGCTCAGGTTTAACTGCTAATTGATACAGTAGCAGTTCACAGGTTCATGTCAGGTTTACATCAGGTTCAGGACAGGATTAGCTCAGGATCTTATTCTGTGCACACATATGCGGTTTAGGAATGGTTCCCATAGAAGTCAATGGCCTGTAATCTGAACCTGAAGCGACTGCTCAGAAATCGGACATGACTCATTTTAAAACCGCACTAAATATGCACCACCAGTGCACCAGACATACAGGTGAAACTCAACAAAATTAGAATATCGTGCAAAAGTTCATTTATTTCAGTAATGCAACTTAAAAGGTGAAACCAATATATGAGATAGAGATAGACTCATTACATGCAAAGCAAGATAGTTCAAGCCGTGATTTGTTATAATTGTGATGATTATGGCTTACAGCTCATGAAAACCCCAAATCCACAATCTCAGAAAATTAGAATATTGTGAAAAGGTGCAATATTCTAGGCTCAAAGTGTCCAACTCTAATCAGCTAATTAAGCCATAACACCTGCAAAGGGTTCCTGAGCCTTTAAATGGTCTCTGACTGGTTCAGTAGGATTCACAATCATGGGAAAGACTGCTGACCTGACAGTTGTTCAGAAAACCATCATTGACACCCTCCATAAGGAGGGAAAGCCTCAAAAGGTAATTGCAAAAAAAGTTGGATGTTCCCAAAGTGCTGTATCAAAGCACATTAATAGAAAGTTATGTGGAAGGGAAAAGTGTGGAAGAGAAAGGTGCAAAAGCAGCAGGGATGACCGCAGCCTGGAGAGGATTGTCAGGAAAAGGCCATTCAAAAGTGTTGGTGACTTTCACAAGGAATGGACTGAGGCTGGAGTCAGTGCATCAAGAGCCACCACACACAGAGAGATCCTGGACATGGGCTTCAAATGTCATATTCCTCTTGTCAAGCCGCTCCTAAACAACAAACAACGTCAGAAGCGTCTTACCTGGGCTAAAGAAAAACAGACCTGGTCTGTTGCTCAGTGGTCCAAAGTCCTCCTTTCTGATGAGAGCAACTTTTGCATCTCATTTGGAAACCAAGGACCCAGAGTATGGAGGAAGAATGGAGAGGAACACACTGCAAGATGCTTGAAGTCCAGTGTGAAGTTTCCACAGTCTGTGTTGATTGGGGGAGCCATGTCATCTGCTGGTGTTGGTCCACTGTGCTTTATTAAGTCCAGGGTCAACGCAGATGTCTACCAGGAGATTTTGGAGCACTTCATGCTTCCTTCCGCAGACGAGCTTTATGGGGATGCTGACTTTATTTTCCAGCAGGACTTGGCACCTTCCCACACTGCCAAAAGCACCAAAACCTGGTTCACTGACCGTGGTATTACTGTGCTTGATTGGCCAGCAAACTCGCCTGACCTGAACCCCATAGAGAATCTATGGGGAATTGCCAAGAGAAAGATGAGAGACATGAGACCGAGCAATGCAGAAGATCTGAAGGCCGCTATTGAAGCATCCTGGTCTTCCATAACACCTCAGCAGTGCCACAGGCTGATAGCTTCCATGCCACGCCGCATGGAGGCAGTAATTGCTGCAAAAGGGGCCCAAACCAAGTACTGAGTACTTATGCATGGTTATGCTTTTCAGAAGTCCGATATTGTTCTATGTACAATCCTTGTTTTATTGATTGCATGTAATATTCTAATTTTCTGAGATTGTGGATTTGGGGTTTTCATGAGCTGTAAGCCATAATCATCACAATTATGACAAATCACGGCTTGAACTATCTTGCTTTGCATGTAATGAGTCTATCTCGTATATTAGTTTCACCTTTTAAGTTGCATTACTGAAATAAATGAACTTTTGCACAATATTCAAATTTTTCGAGTTTCACCAGTATGTGAACAGGCAACATAGGAAGCTTTTTCACATGTCATGCGGATTGTCAGCAGCAATGGCTCCTTCTGCTGCTCTAGAGCTGTGTGAGGAGGATGAGAGGGGAGAAGAGATGCAGCCATGCACAGCACTGGATTTATTCTCCCCTCTCTTCTCCTTTACACAGGGAAGGGGGGGGGGGCAGAGAAATATAACTTTTTTTACCTTAATGCGAGGTATGCATTAAAATACATAATGTGAACTTCCAGTTCCGGCGCCACATGTGAGGGAAGCAGGCACGTCGGCTCTGGTCCCCGCGGCTTTCAAAATCCGCTCACCGTACCTGGGACACCCGTTTCTGGCCCCGTGGTCTTCCCCCCTGATCCCCTGTACCGCTCCGCATGGAGCGGTACCTTGTACCTGTGCCTCCCGGGTCCGCCACTGACACAAGGCCTGATACATGCAGCTCTCCCTCCTCTGAAGCCAAGATGGCCGACAGCATGGAGACAGGCACGGCTGATTCACAGCCTCAGTCAGTGTCAGTGTCTCCCGGGATGCAGCCTCCTGATGATCAATATGAAAAAATTGCAGAAGCTGTGGCAACTTTACTTTCACCTACAATCACTTCTGCTGTAGACTGGGCAGTTTCATCTGGCATAGAGCAACTTAGAAGAGATCTAGGTGAGCATGCTAATCGTTTATCAGAGGCTGAACAGCGACTTTCCGATTTGGAGGATGAGGTTCATTCCTCACAAGCTGGTGCTTATTAAGTCGCACGCACGCAACAATTCATATTAGAGAAATTGGATGACTTAGAAAAACGCTCACACAGAAACCTACGTATCATTGGTCTCCCTGAGTTATATAGCTCTGGCTCTCTCATGGATTTATGCTCTACACGCATCCCCGCAGCCCTGGGCCTAACCATGCCATGCATTGTGGAAAGGGCGCACCGTATAGGCTCCCCTTCCAATGATAGATGCGCTCCAAGGTCTGTGATCGTCAAATATCTCAATTACTCGGACAGGGTAGCTCTCCTCAAATCATTTCGCAATTCTTGTTCACTTCAAATTGATGGCCATAAACTGCTGCTATTCGCAGATTACTAGCCGGAAGTATAACGCAAACGTAAAGCCTTTCAACCGATCTGCTCCACTCTGCACCAAAACGGCATTAAATTCACTTTGGCCTATCCCGCCACTTTGCGGCTGGTCACTCATTCAGGTGAACCAAAAGCCTTCGCACCCAGAAGAGACAACGCAGTATCTGCAAACAAATATGAATACCCTCTCAGATCGCCGAGCCCTACAACTCCTATTCAGGTACCCTCGTAAGGATCCGCTGAAAAGGCAACGTTCAACACAAATCTCAGGAAAACACAGGCCCTCGTAACACCACTTAAACTCAATAAGGACACTCCTCCATGTAGTCTTCACAATTTCCATGTTGTTTCAGTCTGGCGTAGCAGTTATTCTCAAGCTGCGCAAGTATCCTTATTTCAAGTTATCTGTTTCAAGTTTCTGATAGTTTTATTACTGTAACTGGTCAGGTTGCCTACTTGGTATGCCATAGTTTCCTAGATTTCCACAGTTCTGGCTTTTGAAGTCTTGTACATAGATTGCCGTTTTATTATTCCGCTATGCTGGCATCGAACGTTGGGGAAAGTGTATGACGTTCATATGACCATAGTCCCAGTATGGTTTCATCAGCAGAATTTCCGGTTACGTTGTTCATAGAAAGGAGTAACATGTGGAAAAATGTGAAGTCCAAACTCACGCAATGGTTTTTCCCCTATGTTTGTTTTATATTGGTCCTTTGTTGGGCTCCAGTTGTGCCTTTTCTCCCTCCTCACCCCTCTTCTGTCACTATGTGTTTAACTCAGGAACCTAATTTTCTAATAGCTAGGCCGCTATTATATTTGGAACCTATGCACTGGAGGTGGAAGAGGGTGGGGACAGCGAAAACTGATATAAGTCATATTTATGTAAGAATTATACTTGTAATGCTGCAATGATTTGTATAGTTTCTTGCAATGTCAAGGGCTTGAGATCCCCCCATAAGTGCATGGAGATACTATGCCATCTGAAGTGACTAAAGGCAGATGTAGCGGTATTACAGGAAACCCATCTGACACAGGCTGACTTTGTGTGCATGAAAAAATTATGGGTAGAACAGGTCCACAGCTCACCCTCAGTTAAAGGCAAAGCAGGTGTCTTAATCCTCTTTCACAAGTGGCTCTCCCCTGAGATTATATCCACTGACAGAGACGACGGAGGGCATATGATCGCCACACATATTCGAATAGGCTACAGAGACTTGGTCCTGGCCAATATCTACGCCCCTAACTCACCTACCACATATTTTTTCCAAAACGTGTCCTCGCGGATCTCTAAGTTTTTACACCTTCCTCTTATCATGGGAGGAGACTTTAACTCCCTCATGAATTGACAGGAAGATAAATCGACAGACAGATGTGCAGTACTGGCGATTCTTTCACACTCCCCCCGCCGCTACCTTGCTTGCCCATTTTGTATATGCGCTACAACTGATGGACATTTGGCGTTTGTCCCTCCCGGAAGGTAAGGAATACACATTCTATTCTCCTGTCCATCATATTCTTTCAAGAATAGATTTTTTTTTTCTGCATCCCCTCTCTCCTAAACTCCATTACTACTTCTGCTATTCATGACATGGTCATCTCGGACCATAGCCCCATCTCCATCCATATCTAGCACTTTGATAATAACCAGTCTCCTAAAATCTGGCGCTTCCCTTTGTATCTTGCTAACAATCAGGATCTTTTCCAAGTGATTACTGACACCTGGTCAGATTTTGCTTCCACTAATGCAGCCCACAAAACTAACCCTAATTTGTTTTGGGAAACAAGCAAAGCTGTGATACGGAAGAAAATTATAGCCTTTGCAGCCGCATATAAGAAAAAAATATCTCATAAATTCCAGGAGGCTAGTGACCATCTAACAGAAAAATCTGTCTGGAAGCAAAAAGCCAATTTGATCTTTGGGCTACAGCACAGGAAACCATACACCAGTCCTACTTGAACCTACAATATCATAAATTCGGTAACAAACTAGGTAAATTACTCCCTTGCCTTTGCAAAAAAAACGTTTTCACTCACCCAGTTCACAGCTTTGAAAGATTCTCTGGGTTTCCTACAGGACACACCTGAGGGGATAGTTTGTATTTTGGAACAGTTCTACGCTCAACTGTATGGACCCTGATATATCTGGAACAAGCGCAAGCATTTCTAGACCATCTCACCCTTCCGCAAGTAGACCCGATCACCCTGGGCTCACTTAACGCTCCAATCACACCACAGGATATTCACACCGTGATAGCTTCCTTGGCCAATAGTAAAGCCCCTTGTCCGGATGGTTACACTTCAGAATTCTATAAACTGACAGCTAAAGTACTTACTCCTACCCTTCTATCTGTCTTTCACAATATACAAGAAGGGGGGGGACTACATGCCCTCTGGTTTCCAAGTGCATATAAAATTGATGGCAGAAAAGGGCAAGGACCCCTCCAACCCAGGGTCTTACCGTCCGATCTCCCTACTAAATTTGGACACCAAAATACTATCTAAAATAATCACGAATAGACTGACCTCTCTTCTGCCTTCTTTTATACATCCTTTCCAAGCAGGCTTTATTCAGGGTCGATTAGCTGCCTCCAATATTCGTAAGGTTCTGGCTATCCTGGACTATGTGAAACATAACCCGCTCAAAGATATAGCAATAATATCCTTAGACGCTGAGAAGGCATTTGATAATGTCAATTTTACCTGCTTACAGATGGTTCTCCAAAAGTTTGTCTTTTCTGGCCCTTTCTCTCACCTGATCAAGACCATGTATTCTGCACCCACGGCAGATGTTACAGCAGCGGGGCATATTTCTAGTTCTATTCATCTTTAAAAGGGGACGAGACAATTCTGTCCTCTCTCTCCCCTTCTCTTCAACCTAGCACTGGAACTGCTGGCGCATATCCTGCTGTTCAAATCACATCTTCACGGAGTCGAAATTGGCCAACAGGAGCTACGTATAGCACTTTTTGCAGATGATACATTTTTCTTCACCTTAAACCCAACCCTAGATATGCCACATATTTATGACGTTTTCACTAATTTTAAACACTGCTCAGGCTTATGTATACATTTAGCAAAAAGCTAAATTCTTCTTCTCTATCTTACTCGACCTCCCCCCTGGACGTTAAACACAACCTTTACTCTAGCCAGGAACCACATTACATACCTGGGCATTAAGATAGGAAAGCTTTCTTTTTTCCCTCTATCATCTTTACTTTACGCCAGCGATTAGGCAAAATCATAGGAGAACTGGACTGAATGTGGAAGGACTTACCATTATCGCTCCTTGGGAGAACTCACCTTTTCAAAATGGTTAGTTTTCCCAAACTTCTCTACCCTCTCCAAACTATCCCCCTTATGCTACGCCATGGAGACATTTTAAAATTGAGAGCCGTGTCCAAATTCCTATGGCGAGGTCACCGCCCTCGCATTGCTCTTCATAACCTATTTCTCCCAAGGAGCGAGGAGGGATTGGGTCTGTCTATTATTATTATTATTATACAGGATTTATATAGCGCCAACAGTTTGCTCAGCGCTTTACAATATAATGGGAGACAATACAGCAACAATACAGTTCAATACAAGGATAGGAGGGCCCTGCTCCTTGGAGCTTACAATCTAGGAGGGAGGGGCTAGTGGTACAAAAGGTAGTAACTGTGGGGGATGGACTGGTAGGAAGAGTAGAAGAATCCATTATTAGCTGAGGGCAGGTTAGGCTTCCCTGAAGAGATAGGTTTTCAGAGATCGCCTAAAAGTGAGCAGAGTAGGCGATAGTCTAATAAATTGGGGTAGAGAGTTCCAGAGGATGGGGAAACCCTGGAGAAGTCCTGGAAACAAGCATGGGAGGAGACAAGGGAGCTAGAGAGCAGGAGGTCGTGCGAGGAGCGGAGAGTACGGTTTGGGTGATATTTGGAGACAAGATCGGTGATGTAATTTGGGGCAGAGTTATAAATGGCTTTATATGTTATTGTTAATGTTTTGAATTTTATCCCTTGGGCAACGGGAAGCCAGTGGAGGGATTGGCAGAGAGGGGTGGCTGATACAGAATGGTTAGTAAGGTGGATGAGTCTGGCGGCAGCATTCATGATAAACTGAAGAGGGGATAGCCTGCGATTAGGAAGGCCAATGAGGAGGGAGTTACAATAGTCAAGGCGAGATATAACAAGGGAGTGGATAAGTTGCTTAGTGGTTTTCGAGGTTAAGAAAGGGCGTATCTTGGAGATGTTGCGGAGGTGAAGTCTACAAGATTTGGACAGCGATTGGATTTGGGACTGAAAGGACAGATGGGATTACATCTAGTACCCTAGCATGAGGGGAGGGACTGATGACTGTGTTATTGATCTTGATGGAGAAGTCAGGGGAGGGGGCACGGGCTGGAGGGAATAGTATGAGCTCAGTTTTGGAAAGATTGAGTTTGAGGAAGTGGAGTGACATCCATGCCGATATGTCGTTTAGTAGGTTAGTAATGCAAGAGGAGACTGAAGGGGTGAGGTGAGGGGTAGAAAGATAGATTTGTGTATCATCAGCATACAGATGGTACTTAAAGCCATGAGAGTTTATCAAGTGACCAAGGGAGGAGGTGTAGATGGAGAAGAGTAGGGGTCCAAGGATGGAACCTTGAGGGACCCCTACAGAAAGAGGGAGTGAAGAGGAGGAGGAGTTATAGGTAACGCTGAAGGAGCGCTGTAATAGGTAGGAGGAGAACCAGGAGAGAGCAGAGTCTCGGAGGCCAAGAGAGTGGAGTTTTTTGAGGAGGAGGGGATGGTCAACTGTATCAAAAGCCGCAGAGTGTATAATCTTTCCTGTTTGTTAAGAGTATGTTTGCACTGGCTGTCCCAGTCGTCCAGATATTCTAACTGTGCAATTGAGACGGACATGGTACACCAATACAGCCTGCCAACTCTGCTACATTGCAATGTTAACTCTCTCCCACCACATCTAAGAAAAAATCTGCTTATATGAGATACAGTTATAGCATGGAGAGAAATCAAGCGTAAACTGGGCGTATCCCCTTGAATATATTTTCCGATACATAAAAATCCTTCATTCCCTCAATCGCAGCAATATGCAGCGTATGTTGTATGGGTTACCCATGGCCTTGAAGATGTTGTGCAGCTATTTGATGCATCTATGGGATCGCTCTTGCCGTTCACGCACATAACGATGCAACAGGGTTTACCTCCCCACCACTTTTTTTATGTACTACAAGTACTGAACTTTGTTAAAAATTTTGTTCCTGATAAATCAATCAGATACCTCACTTCGCTAATTGATACGCTTTTGCTTAATTGGCAGTTCAATATATCGGAAATCTACGCTCCTCTTAATCTACATTTCTCTAAGCCTTTGGAACTTTTGTCATCAGCCTCATGGGTTAAAGACTTTTAAAATAAGATCACAGTGGACCAAATACTAACGGGTTTCAACACTACCTGCACCTTTACAGTTGCAAGAAAAAGTATGTGAACCCCTTGGGATTACATGGAGTTTTGCATGAATTGGGCATAAAATGTGCTCTGAACGTCATCTAAGTCACAACAATAGAAGAACACAGTCTGCTGAACATAATACTACACAAACATTAGATGTTGCCATGGTTTAATTGCACATAACATGTAAACATTCACAGTGCAGGGAGGAAAAAGTATGTGAACCTTTGGACTTAATAACTGGTTGACCCTCCTTTGGCAGCAATAACCTCAACCAAACGTTTCCTGTAGTTGCAGATCAGACCTGCACAACAATCTGGAGTAATTTTGGACCACTCCTCTTCCCAAAACTGTTTCAATGTAGCAATATTCTTGGGATGTCTGGTGTGAATCGCTCTCTTAAGGTCATGCCACAGCATTTCAATCGGGTTGAGGTCAGGACTCTCCAGAAGGCATATTCTGTGCTGTTGCAGCCATTGTTTTGTTGAATTACTTGTATGCTTTGGGTCATTGTCCTGTTGCATCACCCATCCTTTGCGGAGCTTCAGTTGGCAGACAGATGGTCGTACATTTTCCTGCAAAATGTCTTGATAAACTCTGGAATTCATTTTCCGATCAATGACAACAATCCGTCCAGGCCCTGAGGCAGCAAAGCAGCCCCAAACCATGATGCTCCCTCCGCCATGTTTTATAGTGGGGATGAGGTTTTGATGTTGGTGTGCTGTGCCTTTTTTTCTCCACACATAGTGTTGTGTGTTCTTCCCAAACAACTCAATCTTGGTTTCATCTGTCCACAGTATATTTTGCCAGTAGCGCTGTGGAACATCCAGGTGCTCTTTTGCAAACTTCAAACGTGCTGCAATATTATTTTGGACAGCAATGGCTTCCTCCGTGGTGTCCTCCCATGTACTCCATTCTTGTTTAATGTTTTCCTTATTGTAGATGTGTCAACAAAAATGTTAGCATGTGCCAGAGATTTCTGTAGGTCTTTAGCTGACACTCTGGGATTCTTCTTTACCTCATGCAGCATTCTGCGCTGTGCTCTTGCAGTCATTTTTACAGGACGACCACGCCTAGGGAGAGTAGCAACAGTGCTAAACTTTTTCACAACAATAGAAGAACACAGTCTGCTGAACATATTACTACACAAACATTAGATGTTGCCATGGTTTAATTGCACATAACATGTAAACATTCACAGTGCAGGGAGGAAAAAGTATGTGAGGCCCTAGCTTAACCTTGACTCCAATCAGTGTGATGATATTGGATGTGTTGCTGACAGCTGTCCTGCCCTTAAAAAACACACACCTGTTTTGGGTTTACTGGTTTCAAGAAGCACTGTCTGATGTTAACCATGCCTTGCAGAAAAGAGCTCTCAGAAGACCTACGATCAAGAATTGTTGACTTGCATGAAGCTGGAAAGGGTTACAACAGTATCTCCAAAAGCCTTGATGTTCATGTGTCCACGGTAAGACAGACTGTCTACAAATGGAGAAAGTTTAGCACTGTTGCTACTCTCCCTAGGCGTGGTCATCCTATAAAAACGACTGCAAGAGCACAGTGCAGAATGCTGCACGAGGTAAAGAAGAATCCCAGAGTGTCAGCTAAAGACCTACAGAAATCTCTGGCACATGCTAACATTTTTGTTGACACATCTACAATAAGGAAAACATTAAACAAGAATGGAGTACATGGGAGGACACCACGGAGGAAGCCATTGCTGTCCAAAAAGAATATTGCAGCATGTTTGAAGTTTGCAAAAGAGCACCTGGATGTTCCACAGCACTACTGGCAAAATATACTGTGGACAGATGAAACCAAGATTGAGTTGTTTGGGAAGAACACACAACACTATGTGTGGAGAAAAAAAGGCACAGCACACCAACATCAAAACCTCATCTCCACTGTAAAACATGGCGGAGGGAGCATCATGGTTTGGGGCTGCTTTGCTCCCTCAGGGCCTGGATGGATTGTTGTCATTGATGGGAAAATGAATTCCAGAGTTTATCAAGACATTTTGCAGGAAAACGTGCGACCATCTGTCCGCCAACTGAAGCTCCGCAGAGGATGGGTGATGCAACAGGACAATGACCCAAAGCATACAAGTAATTCAACAAAACAATGGCTGCAACAGCACAGAATACGCCTTCTGGAGTGGCCCAGTCAGAGTCCTGACCTCAACCTGATTGAAATGCTGTGGCATGACCGTAAGAGAGCGATTCACACCAGACATCCCAAAAATATTGCTACACTGAATTAGTTTTGTGAAGAGGAGTGGTCCAAAATTACTCCAGATCGTTGTGCAGGTCTGATCTGCAACTACAGGAAACGTTTGGTTGAGGTTATTGCTGCCAAAGGAGGGTCGACCAGTTATTAAGTCCAAAGGTTCACATACTTTTTCCTCCGTGCACTGTGAATGTTTACATGTTATGTGCAATTAAACCATGGCAACATCTAATGTTTGTGTAGTATTATGTTCAGCAGACTGTGTTCTTCTATTGTTGTGAATTAGATGACGTTCAGAGCACATTTTATGCCCAATTCATGCAAAACTCCACGTAATCCCAAGGGGTTCACATACTTTTTCTTGCAACTGTATATCGAACAAGTTCTGGTGTGAACAACAGCTCAAGATAATGCATCGGGCCTATATGCCATGTAGCTTCTCAAAGTCATCTCTTGTTGCCCCAAGCTGTCCACTTTGTAACCTTCAAAAGCCATCCCTTATGCACAGGTTCTGGTTATGTCCATTTATATCCATGTTCTGGGACCAAGTGGAAAGCTTTTTAGAATCAATCACTGGCCTTCAGCCTTCTAAAAATCCTCTCCAACTCCTCTTTGGAAACCTGGAACACATTGCCTCCAAGCCTCTCAGTTTGCACGCTATACTTACCTGAAGAAATAAGCCGTCGCTGATAATCTGCCTTATGTCGGCAAGGAGAGCTATTCTAAGGAAATGGATTTCATCGACTCCACCGACTATATCTTACATTAATCAAGATCTAAGCAGTCTCCTTCACAAGAGAAACTGGATTTACATCTCTCCAGTTCTCATTCCATGGAATCCTAATGCCGTAAATGGTACCAATACATCTCTAGAACATTCCCCCTATCTGAGCAATCCGAGCTCTTGACATGGTGTTAATCCACCACCCAAAAGTCTTAAGCGTAGGGTATGACTGTTTTATTACTGTGTTAGCATTAAGCTGTCTCACAGTCCTCTCCCCTGTCTACATGTAAGATGGCCCCCTCACAACATTCCACACCACGGTCCTCCATGGTCCCCATGATGGATGACATTGCCACCTCTTCAGGATAATTATTTGCAGTACTCCCAAGTAATCAAAGTTATTGGTTTCTCTTAGGTTCTGGCTTCCTTCTTCCTTCCTGCTCTCTCTCTTTCTTTCAGTTTTCTTTCCCATTCCTTTCCCTTGCACTCTCTTCACACTCTTCCTCCCTTATTTTTCCCCTTTTGCCAATCTTTATCGTTACCCTTTAACTTTTCCAAAGTTCTCAGCCCCCTTACCTTCCCCTCCCCCCCCCCCCCACCCTCCTATACTGCATTTTGTTTCATGCTAGATGATAACTTACTCTAGAGTGTATTTTGTACTATACTTCCCACTCATGTATACGTTTATTTCCTAGTAAGATGCCAAGTGTCATCATAGTATGTCCAAAATTCTACATGCATACTAGGTATAGCTTGGCTCACGCTCTTTAGAGCAAGACAATTATGTTTTTTCTTTATGTATCATTTTTATTCTCTGTGATTAATGCAGTTTGTATATGCTGCATGCATTTCTTTGCAGTTTTTGTACTGATGAAAACCCAATAAATATTTCTTTAAAAAAAAGTACACAATGTTTTTAGCTTTAGTATCACTTTAAGAATTTAACGCAGGGTAGAGGATTTGTACTGAGGTTGGGAGCTATATATACACTGTACTTTTGGAATGGTGATATACTGTATTCTAAATGGGGATGTAAAATGGCTAGGAGAGATATTATAAGGGTCTATGTTGGTGGGCTTTTGTTCACTTTAAACATGTTCTGCAATTCTATACAAGTCTATGGGGCTGAAAAACCCACTTGAAACAGGTGCATAGTAGGTCAGAAGGAGGTTGAATGAAAAGTGAAACATTTTTAATAAACTTCATCAGATTATTTAAAATCACATCTTATTTTGTTTTCAGTGATTGAATATAAGCAGGGAGGTTCCACTATTCGATAACATTGTTTTGTACATGAGTAGTTCACCTTTACAACACAAAAAAACAAGGTTCAACTTCAAAAAGATGCTTGTTTCTGTTATATGTCAGTATATTTCTAAAATATATTTCCTTCTTCCAAACCATACACCATAAGAAGAAACATTACGTAAAATATTTATTACTACATTTCATGTTTTGTTTTGTTTATATTAATTCATCTGTAATCATAACTAAAGAGAGATTCTAATTTTATGATCAGAAAAGAACCTTACAAAGTCTAATAGCAGACACCTGGGAGTATACAATTATTTCCAGTTACTACACTTCTTTTAATCAGCAGATTATGCATTCATTCATAAGTATTCAAATGTATGAAAAATTCATAAGCCTTTGTCTAATGCAGAGGACCCAGCAGCTACTTCCCAGTTCTGTCTTGTAATTAATATGCCTCCAAGGTTTTTGTGGATGTGGGAGAAAAAGGGTGAGCGCTCATTATCCTGGGAAACTTTTCTATGCTCTATATACCTCTCACAGTAATTCTGTGATGGAGAGTCATCTAAGCAGTGTGCCAAGTACTCCTACTGGCTCAGTGTCACTAACCTTAATGTGACAGTCAGAGGAAAGAGATGTTGAATGATAAAACTGTCTCTCAGCAGGAAATAATTTTAGAGACAACAGTTAATTTAAGGCTTTATCGGAAGTTGCTTTCTTATTATTTGTACATGTTCTGAAGAAGTGTGTTTGAACATTGCTTTGTTTATAACAGACAAGGCTTAGTTCTTTGCCTCAAATAGGTTTGGTTAAAAACAGCAACAACTGTGGTTCCCTAAATATAGATGTGCTTTACAACACTTAAAATGTAAGTGTACTGGAGAGTACCCTATTTCTTATAACACTCGGCTACTGCTAAAAACCAGTGGTAACACTTTGGGGATCAAATGTGGTAGCAATTTTTTGTTTTAAGGACCATGGTATAACAATGATAAGATACAGTCAGGTCCATAAATATTGGGACATCGACACAATTCTAACATTTTTGGCTCTATACACCACCACAACGGATTTGAAATGAAACGAACAAGATGTGCTTTAACTGCAGACTGTCAGCTTTAATTTGAGGGTTTTTACATCCAAACCAGGTGAACGGTCTAGGAATTACAACGGTTTGCATATGTGCCTCCCACTTGTTAAGGGACCAAAAGTAATGGGACAGAATAATAATCATAAATCAAACTTTCACTTTTTAATACTTGGTGGCAAATCCTTTGCAGTCAATTACAGCCTGAAGTCTGGAACGCATAGACATCACCAGACGCTGGGTTTCATCCCTGGTGATGCTCTGCCAGGCCTCTACTGCAACTGTCTTCAGTTCCTGCTTGTTCTTGGGGCATTTTCCCTTCAGTTTTGTCTTCAGCAAGTGAAATGCATGTTCAATCGGATTCAGGTCAGGTGATTGACTTGGCCATTGCATAACATTCCACTTCTTTCCCTTAAAAAACTCTTTGGTTGCTTTTGCAGTATGCTTTGGGTCATTGTCCATCTACACTGTGAAGCGGCGTCCAATGAGTTCTGAAGCATTTGGCTGAATATGAGCAGATAATATTGCCCGAAACACTTCAGAATTCATCCTGCTGCTTTTGTCAGCAGTCACATCATCAATAAATACAAGAGAACCAGTTCCATTGGCAGCTATACATGCCCACGCCATGACACTACCACCACCATGCTTCACTGATGAGGTGGTATGCTTAGGAGAGTGTTCTTGATCTGGCCAACTGTTGAGAAGGGTGTTTTCTTCACCAGGGAAAGAATTCTTCGGTCATCCACCACAGTTGTTTTCCGTGGTCTTCCGGGTCTTTTGGTGTTGATGAGCTCACCGGTGCGTTCCTTCTTTTTAAGAAACAAACAGGTGTTTTGGCCACGCCTAATATTTTTGCTATCTCTTTGATGGGTTTGTTTTTTCAGCCTAATGATGGCTTGCTTCCCTGATAGTGACAGCTCTTTGGATCTCATCTTGAGAGTTGACAGCAACAGATTCCAAATGCAAATAGCACACTTGAAATGAACTCTGGACCTTTTATCTGCTCATTGTAATTGGGATAATGAGGGAATAACACACACCTGGCCATGGAACAGCTGAGAAGCCAATTGTCCCATTACTTTTGGTCCCTTAACAAGTGGGAGGTACATATGCAAACTGTTGTAATTCCTACACCGTTCACCTGATTTGGATGTAAATACCCTCAAATTAAAGCTGACAGTCTGCAGTTAAAGCACATCTTGTTCGTTTCATTTCACATCCATTGTGGTGGTGTATAGAGCCAAAAATGTTAGAATTGTGTCGATGTCCCAATATTTATGGACCTGACTGTATCTTATCATTGTTATACCATGGTCCTTAAAACAAAAAATTGCTACCACATTTGATCCCCAAAGTGTTACCACTGGTTTTTAGCAGTAGGCCAGTGTTATAAGAAATAGGGTACTCTCCAGTACACTTACATTTTAAGTGTTGTAAAGCACATCTATATTTAGGGAACCACAGTTGTTGCTGTTTTTAACCAAACCTATTTGAGGCAAAGAACTGAGCCTTGTCTGTTATAAACAAAGCAATGTTATAAACAAAGCACCTGATTTGGATGTAAATACCCTCAAATTAAAGCTGACAGTCTGCAGTTAAAGCACATCTTGTTCGTTTCATTTCACATCCATTCTGGTGGTGTATAGAGCCAAAAATGTTAGAATTGTCAATGTCCCAATATTTATGGACCTGACTGTATGTAACTGTTCAGGATTATAATGCCAGTAAGTGTAAGCACCTGTATCGGCAGACTTTGGGCATCACTTTGACATCAGTTTGAGATGTTTCTGAGATCATTCTGAATCCATTGACTTATGGGACCTGTGGTGAAAGCTGAACTCCAGGCACAAAAATATCCTTTAAACATATTCTGCAATACTCACAAATGATATACAGTGCCTTGAAAAAGTATTCATACCCCTTGAAATTTTCCACATTTTGTCATATTACATTCAAAAACGTAAATGTATTTTATTGGGATTTTGTGTGATAGACCAACACAAAGTGACACATAATTGTGAAGTGGAATGAAAATGAAAAATGGTTTTCAAAAATATTTACAAATATCTGAAAAGTGTGGCGTGCATTTGTATTCAGCCCCCCTGAGTCAGTACTTTGTAGAACCACCTTTAGCTGTAATTACAGCTGCAGATCTTTTTGGGTATATCTTTACCAGCTTTGCACATCTAGAGAGTGAAATTATTGCCCCTTCTTCCTTGCAAAATAGCTCAAGCTCATAGCTCAACACATGAATATGTTTTGATCTAAACCATTCCATTGTAGCTTTGGCTGTATGTTTAGGGTCATTGTCCTGCTGGAAGGTGAACCTCCACCCCAGTCTCAAGTAATTTACAAACTGTAACAACTTTTCTAAGATTGCCCTGTACTTGGCTCCATCCATCTACTGAAGACAGCTTCCCTGTCCCTACTGAAGAAAAGCATCCCCACAAAATGTTGCTGCCACCACCATGTTTCATTGTGGGGATGGTATGTTCAGGGTGATGTGCAGTGTTAGTTTTCCGCCACACATAGCATTTTCTTATATGCCAAAAAGATCAATTTTGGTCTCATCTGGCCAGAGCACCTTCTTCCACATGTTTGCTGTGTCCCCCACATGGCTTCTCGCAAACTGTAAACGGGACTTCTTATGGCTTTCTTTCAACAGTGGAGTGCACGACTAATAGTTGTCCTGTGGACAAATTCTCCCACCTGAGCTCTAGATCTCTGCAGCTCTTCCAGAGTTACCATGGGCCTCTTGGCTGCTTCTCTGATTAATACTTTCCTTGCCCGGCCTGTCTGTTTAGGTGGATGGCCATGTCTTGGTAGGTTTGCAGTTGTTCCATACTCTTTCCATTTTTGGACGATGGATTGAACGGTGCTCCGTGAGATGTTCAAAGCTTGGTATAGTTTTTACATAACTTAACCCTGCTTTAACATTATCCACAACTCTATCCCTGACCTGTCTGGTGTGTTCCTTGGCTTTCATGATGCTGTTTGTTCTTTAATGTTCGCTAACAAACCTCTGAGGGCTTCACAGAATAGCTGTATTTATACTGAGATTAAATTACACACAGGTAGACTCTATTTACTAATTAGGTGACTTCTGAGGGCAATTGGCTCCACTAGATTTTAGTTAGGGGTATCAGAGCAAAGGGGGCTGAATACAAAGCACGCCACACTTTTCAGATATTTATTTTTGTTAAATTTTGAAAACTATTTATTATTTTCCTTCCACTCCACAATTATGTGCCACTTTGTGTTGGTCTATTGCATAAAATCCCAATGAATAACATTTAAGTTTTGATTGTAACATGACAAAAATTTCAAGGGGTATGAATACTTTTTCAAGGCACTGTAAATCTACTTTGCATGCACCAAATATATTTACAAACACCAAGATTAAACTAAATATACACATTCCTCTTGTATTAAGGCAACATTTGCTTATCCTGGAGCTCATCTTTAAGTAGAAATAGTTAATTTTCAAAACAATAAACTAACTAAAATAATCTGTTTTTATGCTCTTAATTTATCAGGGAAATCAATTGTCCTCCTCAATCTGTTTACTAAATCATTAGCTTTTTGGGTATAGTCGTCAGTTTTGCATGTGATACCCGTGGGTTTTAAGCTGCAAAAAAATTATTTAAATATATTCATCAACAAAGGATATAAATTCATTTTGTATGCACCAAATGCCTTTTTCAAGCCGAGGTACTAACTTGAAAAAGTAGCATTGATATACTTCTGTGCTGCCTGTGCACAAAACCGTGCTGGTGGAGGGACCCAGCAGGCCCCACCAACTATTGACTACTTACGGGGAGGTGGATATAAGACCAGTCACCCTGCGCCAGGAGAGAGAACAGCAGTGACTGGTGTTTAACAGGAAACTCCTGCACAGAGCAATGTTTCATGCTGGGTTACTGAGCAGATCTGGAAGGAATACACATGCCTTGTGTATTTTAGATAATATCCCGCAGTTCAGCTTTAAAGGGTATAGTATATAACTGGTTTTCCAGGTCTGATATTCTATTTTCCTAAGGCACAGAATATTTTCCTGATGTTCTTAAGATCCTACCTTGACAGCCCTATATCCACCTATATTTCCTCCATTGTCCTTGTTAATGAGTTTTTACATATCACTATTCAGAAAGAAGCTGGTGTGACACTTGTTCAGTCTGGTTTAAGGGGAAGCTTTTTCACCACTTTCCCACCAGTTGTTTCTGCAAAGATCCGACCATCGTCGTTGACCCTTCAATCGGGCAAACTGCTAAAGCTTTACCACAGTAGTGTTATGCCTGTTTGACGCATTAGGATGGATTACTAAAGTCAATTAGACTGCTCGCTTTACAAGGGAAGCTGCACTACGAGGTACGAGAAGTAATTATGGGGTCTTGTGAGTAGCTTCTTGCCTTTAGGAGCAGGGACTGAGGGGAATACTTATTTCTACTATGTTAAGCATTATACAATACATGCAGCTTCTGTGTTCCATACTCTTATTTTAAAAATGTTTTACAAACTCTCAGCATGGCATGGCTGGTTTGGATTGAGTTCAGTACTGTCACCTTACGTTAATCTCCTTGAAATAGCTTTTTGGTTTGCTCTTCATAATACTGTGGTGGTGATCATTCTGATTTGGGGGAAATGCTTGTCATTGTCAAAATGTTTCTATCTTTATTACAAGGCAGACTTTCCTAATTGTATCACCCATGATCATTGCTAATCTATCATGAGAGGATGATCCTAAAGTAGAAAATTCCACTCAGATCTTCGCTTCTTTAAACACTTGACAAATTAATTTGGAAAGGGACATCAGGGTCCCAGTTTAGTTTGTCAGGTTGATTTAAAACCATTTTGTTCATAAAATACTCCTGTAGTTCTGCCTTGCCATAACAAGCCATCTCAGCATCATTAAATTTTGAAATAGTTGAACTGCTTTAAATATTTATGAGTCTTTTAAAATACTGGAGAGGAAAAATTCATCAAGATAAAGCAGCGTTTTTCACTCTAATTATACTAGATATATGTAACTCTCTGAATAATGACATTTATCCGACGCATGGGAGTTTAGGGGAATGCATTGTACTCTTCACTGCAGCTCAGTGAGTGTATTTCATTTGCTTCTCATGTTGTGAGGAAGTAGATTTTCATTGTAGCATTGATCAAAACCATATACTGGGGAAATTTTGTTTCAAGCTTTTAAATGTAATTTAAACATAAACTACACCAAGAAGGTTACTTGTTAGAATGATATTTACTGCTATAATGCTGTGTGGATTATATGATGTTTTTGCCTTGCAGCCAGTCAGCTTCATATGCTTACAAGGTATTCTGATGATTTAAAATGTTTTGATGTTTTGGACCCCATGTGAGTACTTACATGTCTAACATTTGAAGCTACCAAGTTCTCAATAAACTAGAATCCATAATCTCTATATTCAACTACAGCTCCATATGTTTTGTAATGTGAGATTACAACTTTTCTATTCAGTTGGTACTTTAAGAGCAATTACTCCCAAGCGAAGTAAACAGGGTTACCGGAGAGTGGGGCTCATGTAGTTTGTGTTTGCAATGTATAACTACAGACCTATGTGATCATCAAGGTATGTTATGTCTAGTAAACTGATGCAGTTGTCTTTGACAAAGCCAAACATATAGTGTTGGAACCACTTACCTCTCAGCTGGTGGAACATATTCTGCCTTGCTGGCACTAAGCCTTGGCAATGATCATGGTGGCCTGTGTAAAGCAAATGCTAAAATATGATGCTGCTGGTGGCTGTGCCACCAACAAAACTTTGCTAGTGTGAGTGAGGCCAGAAATCTGGAAATGCACTGTTGCTTATGGTACCACCAAAACTCCGGTCACCATTTAGTGACTATGTGTGTCTATATCAGGCATGTCCAAAGTCCGGCCCGCGGGCCATTTACGGCCCGGGGGTCGGTTTAATATGGCCCTCCAACAGCCCTCCCTGCTCTGTGTAATGTGGCCCTCCCACGGCCCTCCCTTCTATGGCAGACAGTCTTCTGCTTGAGAGCAGAGGGCAGTGCGCATGCCTGATTGCGCCGCGTTCTCCCTGGTCTGTGTAAATGCGGCTGTCGCACGGCCCTCTCTTCTGTGGCAGACAGTCTTCTGCTTGAGAGCAGTGCGCATGCGTGACTGCGCCACGCTGGGAGCGACAGAGGGCGGTGACGTCAGGGCCGGGCTTCCAGCGTGAAGTGTGTTTCTCTTCCCCCCCCCCCCCCCGCTGCCGAGCAGAGACTTCAGCTCCAGCTACCTTTTTTACCCTTCACATTAGTGCAGGTAAGTTTTTTTTAAATGTATTTTCAATACATTGTGAAAACTCAGCTGTCAGTTGATCTTAATGTTATGAAATGAAAAGTATGTCGTTTGCAATTAACTTGGCATAAAATAATTTATTTGCATTTAATTGTAATGGTTCAAAGAATGTTCGGAAAAATGTTCGGCCCTCCACCATGTTCACTTCATCCAATCTGGCCCTCTTTGAAAAAAGTTTGGACACCCCTGGTCTATATGGTTAGTTTGCTTCAAGGACTGTTGGAACAATTAGTCCAGAAAAAATGCAGTAACATCAGAATCAGAAGCTGTTTCCTTGTAATGCCCTCCAAAACCATGGACCTTTGTATGTTTCGGAACTGCTGCTATGAATCCTGCAATATAAATTTTAAAAAGGTATTTAAACCACTAAACTGTCCTTTCTACGCATTTGGCTATTGCTGTCCAGTGCCTGTAATGCTGTGGTTTTATGAGAATGCTTGAGTTCAGCTTTATTTGTATTACATTTGTTCAAACATGAAAAAGTTTAGGTGCGTGAGCTGGGTATTATAGTTCATAGCTTAAAGGCCAAGTTCACCTTTTCAAGCAGAATTTCACTTTTCATAATTAATAGAAGTCTTTTCTTATGTCTTTTCTGCCTAAGCCATCCCAATGTACTTATCTGTCACTTATTTAGTCCGTGGCAGCTTTGAAT
Source organism: Staurois parvus (assembly GCF_062004578.1). Classification (NCBI taxonomy): domain Eukaryota; kingdom Metazoa; phylum Chordata; class Amphibia; order Anura; family Ranidae; genus Staurois; species Staurois parvus. Next base: position 4,281,074 of record NW_028318295.1, read on the forward strand.
CTGCACATCTCTGTTCAAATTTTAAAAACTTCTTAGCTCATTCAGGAAACTTCATATCCCATCAAGCACTGCCTTACTGCATCACAGAATACGGTGTGTAAGGGACCGCCCGGCAGTACCTCTAGCAATCCACTGGTGAGGTGCTTCCAGAGTGCGGAATCTAAGTCCCAGAGCACTTGTTCACCAGGGCCCCTGATGGTGGGGATGAACTTGGAGCGCTCTGAGACCAGGTCGCAACTACTGGGCACACCCACCACTGGTAGAGGTATCCGCTGAGGGCTCCCGCAGAGGAAGAGCCTGATGTGAGGAGGTCGGAAGGTCCCAACGGAATGGATGGATGGATGGCTGAGCAGGTGCAGGGTCAAACTAGCCGGGTCGGGAACCGTGGGGTCTGCGAGGTACAAAACAGCGGGCAGAGAGTAGTCGGGTCACACGCCAGGTCAGCAACAGTATGTCAGAATAAACGGGGCATCCAGGAGAGAGGTCAGGCAAGCCAGAGGTCAGGGCAGGAGAAAACAGCAAGGTCAGATAATCCAGGTAAGTACTCAAAGTAATCAGGTAACACAGGAACAGAATAGACCGAACGGCATTCAATGACAGCTCAGGGCGATTTAAATACCGCGCCCTGCGCTGTCATTTGTGCCCAGCGCGCGCGCGCGTCACTCAGTGCGCATGCGCAAGCTCGCAACGGACGGCCCGGACCTAATGCCCGCATTCCTGTGTGAGGCGGCGCAGGACCAGCGCCGCGGCGATCCCTGACAGGGTGTGGTTACCTCTCTGGACCACACCTTCCTCATCACTATACCATTTTTATTTCCACACACTTTCTTACTTCTTCCATTAAGGTGGAAATACACTGTACACTCTGTACAATCTCCTTTAGATCTACCATCAACTCTGTAGTGCAAGGGCCTGTCTGATTCAATACAAATTGAATAGACCGTTCTGGTGAGCCCTCGTATTTCATTGTTTTGGTAAATCTAAAGGAAATTGTACAGAGATTGTGCAATCAGATTGCATAGTGTATGGCCAGCTTTGTACAAGTACAAGGCAGGAGATGGAGATACTCAGCTGTCATCAACTGTGCTTGCATAAACACTTTCAGACCCCATTCACAACTGCTGTAGTGAAAGCACACTTTTTTGGTGCATTTTTCCTGTGACATGCATAGGGCAGCTCATTGATTTCAGTGGACTGCCCTAAATACGGCAAAGTAGCTCATGGGACATTTTGGCATGTTGCAGTAAGCATTTGCCTAGGGCGGCACTTTTCAGGGGGGTGGCACGGCGGCAGCGCTGCCCCCCCCCTTTCCCACGGAAGGTACACTTCTGTGAGAAAGGGACAGGGGCTGCTGTGTCTTACCTGTGTCCGCGACTCTGTGTCCCATGTCGATCCAGTCCACAAGGCGCTGCTGGATGGGGGGTGCAGAGGGTGTCCGTCCAGTGTCTTCATCTTCCTGATCTTGATCGTTATGTGGGTGGGATGACAAGCCCCTCAAATCTGGCCATACCCCTGGGATCACTGGGCAGCCTATGGCAGCCTGTCCCTCCCTCTGCAAGCTCCGCCTCCTCGCCGATGATTGGCTGCCAGATCTGTAGCTCAGAAAAGGCACACAGCGGACAATCACAGGCGATGAGGCAGAGCTTGGAGAGGAGGAGCTGAGCGGCAGCGCGAAGATTGAAGATCGAGTGAGGGAGCAGCTGGGGCCGGTGAAGAGGAGGAGAGCGGCTGGAAAAGGAAGACAGCTGATGGGTAAGTGTCTATGCCTGAAGGAGGGAGCCCAGGCTGGAGCAGGGGTCAGCACAGCGATGCAAGTATGATTGGTGTCAGTGGGAGTAATAGTGCCCCATCATTAGTGTCAGTGTGGGAGGAATAGTGCCCCCTCATTGGTGTCACTGACACCAATGAGGGGGCACTATTCCTCCCACTGACACCAATGATGGGGCACTATTCCTCCCACTGACACCAATGATGGGGCACTATTCCTCCCACTGACACCAATGATAGGGCACTATGCCTCCCACTGACACCAATTATGGGGCACTATTCCTCCCACTGACACCAATGATGGGGCACTATTTCTCCCACTGACACCAATGATGGAGTACTATTCCTCCCACTGACACTAATGATGGGGCACTATTCCTTACACACTGACACTAATGATGGGGCACTATTCCTCACACTGACACTAATCATGGGGCACTATTCCTCACACTGACACTAATGATGGGGCACTATTCCTTACACACTGACACTAATGATGGGGCACTATTCCTCACACTGACACTAATGATGGGGCACTATTCCTCACACACTGACACTAATGATGGGGCACTATTCCTCACACACTGACACTAATGATGGGGCACCATCATTGGTATCAGTAGGAGGAATAGTGCCCCATCATTAGTGTCAGTGGGAGGAATCGTGCCCCATCATTGGTGTCAGTGGGAGGAATAGCGTCCCATCGTTGTCAGTGGGTGGAGCTCTAATAGGTGAGGTAGAGCCTAAAGAGGAATGGGTGGAGTTTGCAGATGAAAGGGTGTGACAATTTTAGATGCGGAGGGGTGCACGATTTTAGTCTTGCCTAGGGCAGCACAAAACCAAAATACACCACTGATTAACAGTTAATGGCACTGAACGCACAACTAGGTGTATAAAAGTGACCATACACTATACGATCTGTTTGTACAATATCCTTTAGATTTACCAAAAATATTTAATAGAAGGACATGTCTATCTTTCCAGTCACTTTATATCCAATCAGGCAGTACCTTGTGCTACATAGTTGATGGTAGATCTAAAGGAGATTGTACAATTAGATTGTATATTGTATGGTGAGCTTTGCAGACTTCCAGTGACATACTTCTCCCATTTTCAGTATTACAGCTCTGCTCCGCATAGGCTGTTATGTGATCACTAAGCTTTTGAACACTGTGCCAAATGAACAATTTTTGAAAAATGAGGGTAAGGTACAAAATGGCTGAGCAGTGAGAAAGACACTATGTATTAAGTGAGAGCTGGCAATGTAACCGCATAGGTGTGCGGGAACAATCTCCTGGAGAGGGAGGGCAGGTGCAAGGTTTGTGTTAATGAGGTCAGCTGCTGAAGTACTTCTTTGGTCTCTAACAGTTTTCATGTCCTCAGGGATAAATAGCTGGAAGTAATGGAAGGGTTTTCTGTAGGAGAAACTGATGGTAATGCCTGCCCTAGAATATGCAAACCCAATTCCAAAAAAGTTAAGACTGTAAAATCTGCATAAAAACAGATTGCAATGAATTGCAAATCTCATAAACTAATTTTTAATTCACAATAGAAAAAAAAGAAAATATCAAATGTTTAAATTGAGAAAATGCACCATTTTAAGAAACAAATAAGATCATTTTGAAATTGATGGCAGCAACACATCTCAAAAAAGTTGGGCCAGGACAACAAAAAGCTAGTGGCACTAACAGAGAATATTTGGAAGAACATTTTGCAGTTAATTAGGTTAATTGGCAACAGGTCAGTAGCATGATTTGGTATATAAACAGCATCTTAGAGAGTCAGAGTGTCTAAAGATGTGCAGAGGTTGACCAGTCTGTGAAAAGCTGCATTTAAAAAAATGTCAAACAATTTCAGAATAATGTTCCTTAATGTAAAACTGCAAAGACTTTAAAAATATCATCAGATACAGCACATAATATCAACAAAAGTTTCAGAAAATCTGGGGAAATCTCTGTGCCCAGGGGACAGAGCCGAAACATAATATTGGATGCTCGAGATCTTTGAGCCCACAGACGGCACTGCATTAAAAACAGGCATGATTCTGTGATGAAGATCACTGCATGGGCTTAGGAATACTTCCAAAAGTCACTGTCTGTGAACACATTTTGCCTTGTCATCCAAAAATGCAAAGTAAATCTCTATAATGCAAAGAAGAAGCCATATCTTAACATGATCCAGAAGTGCTACTGTCTAACGGTCTGTTACAAAGTGGAAAAATGTTCAGTGGTCAAAAGAATCAAAATTAGACATTCTTTTTCCACAACCATCGGCGCCTCATCCTTCGGACTATAGAGGAGAGGGACATCCCAGCTTGCTATCAGTTCTCAAATCAAAAGCCTTCATCTCTGATGATATGGAGGTGCATTAGTATGTATGGAATGGATAGCTTGCACACCTGGAAAGTCACCATCAATGCTGAAAGATTTATCCAGGTTTTAAAGCAGAAGTTGCTCCTGTCCAGATGATATCTTTTTCAGGGAAGGCCTTGCATATTTCAGCAGGATCATGTTAAACCGCATACTACATCTATGATAACAGCATGACTTCATAGTAGAAGAGTCAAGGTGCCTAACTGGCCTGCCTGCAGTCCAGACCTTTCACCAATTGACAGTATTTGAAATTAAAAATACGACAAAGAAGACCCAGGACTGTTGAGCAGTTATAATCCTATACCAGGCAAGAATGGGATATAATTCCACTCCCAAAACTCCAGCTACTGGTCTCCTCACAGAGTGTTTTTAAAAGAATAAGGGATGCTACACCTTGGTAAACCTGGTGCTGTCTCAACTTTTTGTAGATCTGTTGCTGCATCAATTTCAAAATAACCTTATTTTTTTCTTAAAATGGTAATTTTTTTCAATTTGAACGTTTGATATGTTTTCTATAGTGAATAAAATATTGGTTTATGAGATTTACAAATCATTGCATTCTCCTTTTTATGTAGATTTTACACAGCTTTACACAACTTTTTAGAAATTTGGGTTGTAGCAAAAGCTTTTTCTTTTCTGCAGCAGAGATACATAAATGGTATATTGGTACATAGGGAAGCTGAAATTTAGAAAACAAAAATTTAACTTTAACCATTTTGCTGACCATAACATCTTCTAAATCGCTAAAATCTTATATAGAATTTAAACTGTATCTAAACATAAAACCAAAAATTTAATATATTGCAGTATTCAAATCCTTAGATTTGGTGGTTGCATTACCTTTCTTTTTTTCAGTCTTTCCTTTGTTTTTACCTGGTTATACTGCAAATAACACACTTCCTGTCCCTGGGTAACTACACCCACATTTCCAATGTATCTATGGAGGAAGCTATTGTCACATGGGCTGAACGTAAAACATGTTTGCCTTTGTTCATCTCTGTTATATAGTAGTTGGTGAGATTTGGTAATTTGCAAAAAAGATGATCAGCTCACAGAAAGTGACAATAAAACTGCATTTCTCATAAGATCGAGGAGTAATATTTGTACTTGTTGAAAATATTCTTATCCTGAAAAAAAAAATTAAATTGCAGGGTTTAGATGCACTTTAGTATATTAAAATTGATCAAAAGTCATAGCATACACTTTATTTTTTTAAAATCAGCATTACAATATCAATACAAACAATAGTTATTTTTGAGAATTCAATATAAGCTTACTTGAAGAATCTCCTTTCATGTTTTAAGTGCTGCCCAACTGCTGGCTATCTCTTTCCACATACTTTGCAGGTTCTCCTCTGCTCAATCTTTTCTTCTACTTTTGATTTCTAATTAGTACATTTCATGATACCATGCTCACTGTAAGCCGTAGTGATGTGGTATGTTTCCGGTAGTTCAGACAGCAGACTCTGAAATGTGTGACACAGCAATACATATTCGCAAGACAGTGAATATGTGTCACTATTCAAGGAAGTAAATGAGTGAGATTCTTCATCCCTGGTTCACATATATGCTTTTTTAATGCATTCATGACTCGCAGGTGAAATCGGAGAGAATTGGCCTGCAAGTGCCCATTAAATCGCACTTGAAAACTGATAAAATTTGAGTCATATATGTGTAAACCCAGGGTCAAAAAGTTTTCAAACTTCACAACCATTTAGATGAGAAATAATTGAAATGCAATATGGAAATGAGTATATGATTTAAAATTTTGACTATAGATACATTTTAATATAATTTCAAAAGTAGTTATCAGTATTTTTAAATCTTCAGCTACAGTATCAATAGAATAATACATGGTGATCCTGCCATGAATATCAAATGGTGACAATACTCCATCTCGGGCTCCGAACTGTATTCCTGTGTTGTCAACAGCTATTGTTAATATACCACAGGCTATAGAAAACTAAATGTCATTCAGGTTTACATCTACATCAAAATAACATATCCCTAATTATTTATTATTTCTGCTATCACTGTAACTGTATCATGCAAGATTCTATTCTTATAATATAATCATTACAAAACTTTGAAATGAAGTTTAGGGGAAATGTTACATATAGTTTGGAGGTTTAGAAATACCTTGTCTGCCTATTTATTTAGTTGTAAAATTACTCTCTCAGCTGGCTTTTTGCAGCCAGGAACCTAAAAAAGATTTATTGGGCCTATATTGAATAACTTTATATTGCACTCCCCTTTGTTAAAGATCTCCTATGGTAAACCTTACTGTGAAAAAAATATATAATTTTTAATCCTTATTCTTTGAGCCTTTTGGGATAGGTAGGAGGGATTTCATTTGATCTTTTTCTAACTCTTCCTGCATTCTGTATATAGCAATACATGTCTCCTTTTTATTCAACTCCTTTAGTTTACCAAGAACTTTCCCCCAAGAGAGCATTTCCAGTTACTCCAGTCTGTCTGAACACAGGATTAGAACACTCCAAGTTGGAACAGCCTCCTTTTTCTGCAAGTGCATTTAAATGTTGATCCTCTAATGACCCATGAGGTTTCTCATTTATCTCTTTCAACTTTCTAATTTCTGAAATGTTACTGACAAGGGTCTTATTAAATAAATGCAAACTTGTAAATCAGCCTTAGGCTCCCCCCCTTCAACTTTCAACTGCTAAAACAATATTTTTTGTTACCAAAACCTCACAAAATGCAAACAATAAAGAAAAATTGATACTTCTTATAAAGTATTGATATAGTTGATTTAACCCTGCATGGGTCCATAGAATCTCCCCTAAAAGTTCTCTACTTTCTTACTGTACTAAAGTCAGATAGGGAACTGGTGGGCATGTCTGCTGGCAGGAGAATTTTGTAAGAGTAGTTAACGAACACTGTCTTCTACACATCCTTAATAGGTAACTAGTCACAAACGGGCTTATGCAAAATTTTTAATATTCTATAACTGTTCAAGTCTACTTATGATTGATTTATATTTGATCCCTCATTCGTATTTGTTTTGCAATGTTCCAGCTTCTTGAATTTCTTTCAAACTTCATATTTACATTCTTGTATAAGCCCAATTGTGACTGGTTCAGTTTACCACACCATGGTAAGCTTTTAGAAATTAACTAGTTAATGGGCTCTGTATATAGGCAAATCATACCTATTCAGTTTCCGTTGCTGGATGCCTTTCAAAATTCCCACCACTGCTGGGTCAGGCTGAGTGATCGATCGCTGATGTTATCCGCTAGGGGGACGGACATGTTTGCTCTACACCCTTTTCAGCCATTCAGCCTAGAGGAAGCACCATTTTGGCTGTGTGTGCTCAGTTATTGTGGCACTCTACCCACAAAGCCTAACCCTTTGAGGACCAAGGGACGTATTTGTCCCATGTATTTAATTGCCTGTATCATCTGATTAAGAACTTAAAATACTTTTTTTTTTTTTTTGGTTTGAGTCAAAATATTAGTTCTTATCAACAAATGGATCTAGCTTTTTACCAATTATTTCATGAAATGGCTTAGTTACAGCAACTGAAGTCTACAAACTTTAAAAACAAAAAATTGATTCTTTTGGCGTTCTGTAATCTTATGGTCCTCAAAGGGTTGCTCCAGCACTTTCCCCCAAAGAGATTATCTCTGACCCTCCTGTAGTCTTAGATCAGAACAAACCTTTGGTCCTTGTCACCATCTCTGACCCATATTCAGAATTTCAGCAGTCTGTCTCTGAAAAGGCTATTGAGGATGCATTTTCCTCCTGCCATCACCTCAGGTTTACAAAGGTTGATTCAAAACTTATTAATGCAGTGCATTCTGCTCTGCATCTGGAAGCTCAGCCTGCTGTACCAGGCCTTGAGTCTTTTAGGGCTAATACAGCTGCAAAGCCCTTTCCACTTCACCCCCTATTTGCGGTTTGTGGATTGGAAGCTCCCTGGTCTTGGATCTTACCTGAGAGTGTGTCTAAACCTTTCTTTTTTCAGAGGAATTTTGTTAAACCATGGTTTGCTGGCCCCGTGACCCCCAGTGAACCCCAAAAATACTCATCTCTACCTTTCAACGATGCAATGATTATATACCTTGTCAGACGCTGTCATTTTCTTCATGGGCTACTTTGAGTTTTCAGGTTTTTGGCCTCCTCAGAAAGCAGGGGATGATCTCATCCCATGCACGTGAACAGGAATCAGTAATTCCAGCAGAGCTAGAGTGTGCTGGGAATGCATACTGAGTTGTGCACACTGCACAGCAGAAGACTGTGAGCAGGTAGGTAAGTACGTGTTATTGCAGAAAAGCCATAACAGGACTCTTCTACAGTATAGAGCTGCCTGCTCACAGTTTTTTTGAATGTTAGATTTAGTTCTGTTTTAACAGGAATACCACTAGTTTGGTTAAAGGTGTGCTTCCCTTTTGAGATTCCATTGACAGGCAGCTAGTGTCCCTTCTTACATCCCACTTTGAACTGCTTGGAGTTGACATGTCTCCCCTGCAGACAGTGACTTTATTCTGTCACACCTTTCTGTCACTTCAGATATACAGGGGGTTATTTCAAACCTTTTTAATGCAGTGTGTTCTACCATGCTTCTGAAGGATTAGCCTGTTCTTGAGTCTTTTACCGTTCTACAGCTGTAAATGTCTTCACCACCAGGGCAGGCCCATATTTTATGGGGCAAATGTCTGGAACCCTGTGCTTCAGTTGTGATGGCTTGGTATGAGCATCTAAACTTGTGTTCCATATGGGTCTGATGTCCATACAGATGTGCAGAGCACTCTGGCTGCGTGGTTTAAATGCTGATGCACCATTCAAGGAGTGTTTGACTCACTGAACCTTCAGGAATGTTCTCTTTTAGTTCTCTTAAAGTAGAAATTAACCCATCAATTTAGCTGTCTTGCAAAACAGTTATTGTCAAGGGATGCTATGAATTATAACTGTCACAGCTGCTTCTGCTCTCAACTAAACTGTAAGGCCATCAAATGGCTGGTGTCTTAACTGATCACATGTGCAGAGCCATGGTGACTGCAGATCAAACAAAGGCTAAGTTGGCAGCTTCCTTGACTGAAGACAGGAGCCTTTTGCTCCACTTTAATTTCTCTACCAGTCTCAGGGGTCATTTAACAACTGGAAGTCTCCCTTCAGTGGTGTCACAGGGAGTAGAAGTGAGTGGAAGTCTCCTTCCAATAGGGTCAAAGGGACAGGAAGTGGGGGGAGGGGGGTAATGTAATGTGCCAGGTAGAGGATGGCAATGTGAAAGGTGGGGGGGCATCGTGACAGGTGGGGGGCAGTGTGACAGTAGGAAACCTGGACACACCATATACACAGATACCGGGCACTGCTGTGGCAGAAAATATATTTTCTAGGCTTCCATTGGGGAGCAGCCTGGAACCAAAAAGTGGGGCTAGGAGGCAGAGCTGAAATACCCAGCAGCAGATGGCTACCAGAAACACCTAGCAGGCTGGATGAGAGGGAGGGGCTGCAGGTCGGCATACAGAGCAACCTGCTTCTCCTCCTCTCCCTCCTGCAGGCATTCAGCGGCTGCAGGGAGGAGAATGCAGTGCATCGGTTGCTCTATACAGCACCCCACTGCCCCTCTCATCCAGGTAGGCAGGACCAGAGCAGCTGTCAAATACCAGTCAAAGATTATGCTGCATAAGAAAGAGGCGAAGTCCCAGAAATGTAGCGGCCAACCAAGTCCCCATCCCATTGCCTGGCATTTGACAGGTGCTCCGATCCACTCACCCCCGACATCATCGCTCAGTTTTGACAGCTGGCTTTCTCCCTGCAAGCATCTAATAATTTTACACTTTTTCAAGCCTCACCATCTTCTGCATGTGGAACTGATTGTGGTCCCTCCTCCCGTGTCCTAGCTCCTCCTCCTCCCCTCAGGGGCTTCCTCCAGCCAATGCAGCCTTTCAGAGCAGCCCAGGGAGGCTGTCATTTTTAAAACCCCACCTCCATGGGTGGTACAGACTGGCAGTCTCTGAGTTCTGTTCCACCCACTATAGTGAGTAAGGAAGGAAACACATCCCTGCTTCCTGGAGAACAGAACTACAGAAGGGATGTGACCGGTGGCTGGGGGAATAGGAGGTATAGCAGCCACCAGTCTTACAAACAGAAAACCCATGGGAATTAATGGTTTTATTTGAAAATCATCAGGCTATTTCAGAGCAACTACTGAGTTAACAAGAAGATGGATGACAGTATTCAGTGATGGTAGGAGATCAACAAGGACATGTAAAAAAGGTTTTTTGCTCGGAGTTCTGCTTTTAAGTATTGGGTTGGTCCTCTGTGTCATTCCCTTGGTGGTTGGCTACTTCCCCTGTCCTGCAGAGTGCATCTCCTCATCTAGTTCATATTTGGCAAAACTTCCAAAAAGAAGCCTCAAAGTACCTAAAAATATATATACGATCAAACGAAAATACTTATTCTGGGAGTACCTAGACACCAAGCCAATGAGAAACTTACAGAAAAAGAACTAGTTGTGGATTCAACCAGAATAGGGAATTTGTGAATACTCAAGAAAAATAATTCAAACAAAGGAGGTGATCAGTGTCGCACGAAAACGTCTTTATTACAGACAAAATTAAAAATATAAAACAAACACAACCACATACACACACAACCACACATTTTTAATTTTGTCTGTAATAAAGATGTTTTTGTGCACCACCGATCACCTTCTCCTTGAATTATTTTTCTTGAGTATTCACAAATTCCCTATTCCAGTTGAGTCCAGAACCAGTTCTTTTTTAAGTTTCTAGTTCATATTTGGGCATTGGTCCCTTAGGTGGTTCTTTGTTGCAGACAGCCCCCAGTCCCTTCTTGTGGGCCTGTCATTGGCTGTTACCCTCTCCTTACTTGAACTGCTTTTGGACATCCCAGCTGTATCAAAATTTCTGTGTTGCTCAATGGCGGAGAAAGAAAACTAGATTTTTTTGTTTATCATAAAATCCATTTCTTAAAGGCGCAGGTCCCATCCCACTGTGTATTTTGCTTATTTCCTTGGTACTTATTTTCCACAAAACTGAGGCTTTCTGGGTAGAAGAGTGGTTATGCAGGAGCTGGCTTACAAATTTTCTGTCCACTAGTGTCCAAACCTGCTGTGGGTGGCAGTATACCCTGGCTGTATCTGAATTCTTGTGTCCCTTGATGGGCTGCAAACATGGATTTTACAAAAATTCAATGGCTCTTACGTTTATTGATGGACACCGGTCTTCTGATTGCTGACCATTGGTTTATAGCGCCACCTACAGGAGTAAGATAATAGGAGGAAAAAAAACACAGCACCTCCTATGGACAGTACTCCTTCTTCCAGCCTCTGGTATTTCCTCCTTGCCCCCTGACCAAGCCCCCTCCCCTACTCCTACCTCCAAATTCCTGGAGCTTGGGCATACTTTTCCTGGCCATTCTCAGTTGCCCGTGGGAGCTCTGCATGGTGGGGTCCGGGAGGACACCTGGCAGCTGCCATGTGCATTACTGTGTTCGGTTATCTGGCAGCGATATTGGGGTGGACAAGTAGGGTGACCATTTTGCAGTGGACCTTCCCACTGACTTATATGGGAGCTGGCTGGAGAAGTGCAAGATGGCCATTTTCTTGTTGCCACGTGGTGGCAGCCATCTTACCAGTGATTTCTATTGATTTGTATGAGAAGTGCATAGTGGCCATCTTTTAGCCATGAGGCAGTGGTCAATTTGCCAGTGATCCCCTTCTTAGGCTGGATACAGAGGCTGGTCTCTGGGACAGAAGCACACACTTTCTGAGGTACGGTCGTCACAGCAGCATCTACAGCTGGCCAACTGACCGCATCCATAGGCAGCATTCATATTAGCACCCACAGTGCTCCCCTAGCAGTCGAGTGGTGGTGAATCCGTCCTGGGGTACCTCCATCTCTGCTGTAGTCAGCCTGGGGGGAGGCGTTTTGTTCCCCCCCCTTCCCTCTAAATGTCCTAATTTTTAGCGGTGCCTTGCCTGAATGGGTGGGCCATATGTAGTCTTAGACTCATACTTCCCCTCCTGATCATCTTATGGAGGCTGCGGGTTCCTCAGGGTCCTCTGTCCCCCTAGAAGTGCTGTCGGTGGCCTTATATTCATCTCCCGAGTGACGGCAGCATTCATGCTTAAGGCAAGCAGGAATGCGCTCTCTGTCATTTTCTGTGTCTTCTGATGTTTTTTAGCCCCAATTGGGCTCCCCTGCTGTGGGCTCTGTATTTTCTGTGAGCCCTGAAAATGCCTCCCCTGTTTCCAGGGACAGCGAGGCCAAATTGGTGGCCTTCGGTATGTTTACCATTGCAGGGTCGGCTCCACAGCCCTGGTGTCTAAGGTGCTTACTGAATGGGTCAAGGCATTGCAGCAAAGTTTGTTCACTGGACAAGTGGCTCAATTGTATGCAGATCTGGAGGACCAGTTGGTCCAGGGCCTGAAGTACTTATGATGCTTCCTTGCATGTTGCTCCAATCCTTCCAAGGAGTGGAAGCAGGCCACAGTGTTTTTCGTGGCAGACAAGCTCAGAAAGCTTTAAACTGCAGTTCAACTACTCCTGTTCCCCAAGCAGTCCTCCCTGTGATCTTGCTTGCAGGCTCTGGGTCTCGTAGTGTTTGCCTTTAAAGTGGTCCCACATGCGTAGTTCTGTACGAGAGTTCTGCAGAGGGAAATCCCGTTGACATCGGACATCTCTCCCGCATCCCAGGGCAACCAAATTGCTCTGAGCCGGTCACTAAGGACTTCCCTCTGGTAGTGGTTCTGGTTTCCTTCCATACAGGCTATGAAATCTTTTTCCCCCTCCACTGGATGGTAGCCATGACAGTTGCCAGCCTGTCCAACTGGGGAGGTATCCTGGGTTCGAAATCAGCGCTACATCTTTGGATTCCAGGGAGACTCGGCTCTGGATCCCAGTTAGGAGCCAATTGGACAATGCAGTGACTTATTTCAACCACCAAGATGGAACAAGTAGTGCAGAACTGACGCTTTAGGCATCCTGCGTTTTGCGGTGGGTGGAACAGCACATTCTGGCTCTCCCCGCCGTGCACATCCCAATCGTTAAGAATTGGTAGGCAGCTTGCCTCAATCACCAGACAATGGATCAGGGAGAGTGGTCCCTACACCCGGACGCATTTTATCAGATATGCATATGCTGGGGGACCCCGGACATGGATCCTCTGGCATCCCACCTCAACAGGAAGATTCCAAGGTTTGTGGTGAGAGTGCGTGAACCTCTGGCAGATGTAATCAATGTGCTGGTGACACCGTGGGACCAGTATCGTTTCATTTATGCCTTTCCTCCTCTCAAGCTTTTCCCTTGCCTGCTGTGCAGGATAGAGACCGAAGGGATTCCACTCCTTCTGTTAGCTTCAGACTGGCCTCGCCATCCATGGTATGCTGGCGTGGTGCGGCTGGCCACGGATGCTCCCTGGCGATTGCCTTTTTTTTTAAATGGGCCAGATCCGTGTTATCCCTATGCTTATACTGTAACATCCATTTTTATCCTGGTGCAAGGGTATGCACCTAACCATGTGAGTGAGCATTGTAGAAATGGTTTTTAATAAATAAAAGGTTTTAAAGATTTCACACTATGGTAGTCTCCCTACATCTCTCCCTACATGTTGTGTGAGACATTTAAAAGGAAAGCGTGCAGCTGGCCCAAGAAGGAGAAGGCTGATGGTGGTTATCCATGATACTAAATGCTGTATGACTCACCTGTGATAGGTAGTCATATGAATCTGGTGAGTGTTCAGTGTTTATGGTGGAGGATATCGGGAACACTATGGCACTGATTGTTGGAAATGGAGCACTTTTTTGAACACGGGCACTTTAATAAGTTTGAAGGCATTGTGCATTATACTGTGAATAACTGCAAACTCTTGGACACTTTATATGCACAGAGAAACATTATTGAAGCACAAAAGACACTTTGCTGAATCATGATTAATTTTTATTTGAGGATCAAACAGGGCATTGCACAACAGCTTGCCTTGATTACTGTTAAAGGCAGGTTTCTGCCCTTGAGGTCTTTTTTTTCAGCATCCCTTATCCAAGTATTCCTTGATCCGCACATTTCATCCAAGGGGTTCATCATGTGGTGCCTCCTGTGTGTTTCCCGTTGTTGCCGAAGGACATGAACCTGGTTCTTTTGTTCTTTCAGAAGCCTCCCTTTGGGAGTAGTTTGGGTGTCCCCCTGCTTACTTTTGCTCAAAGTTGCCTTTTTGGTCACCATCACTTGTGTATGGCAGGTGTCAAAGCTGTCGGCCTGATTCTGTGAGTCTCCTTCTCTGGTCTTGCACAAGGATAGGGTGGTTTGCTGTCCATGCCCTTCTTTTTTTTTATCCAAAGGTGGTGTCAGATTTTCACCTGAACGAAGACAGTGCCCTGCCTTCCTTGTGTCCACAGTCGTCACATCCTAAGTAGGTTGCATTGCACTTCTTGGATGTGGTCTGGGCAGTTCATGTGTGCCTGTTTGCTATGGCCACATTCTGGAGGTTAGAGTTTATTTTGGTGCTCACGGTTGATCCACGAAAAAAGCCTGGCAACCTCCTCTACTACAGTATCCCGTTTGATTTGGCAAACGATTGTGCTGATGTATGCCATTAAGGCTCAGGCTCCTCCGTTCCCTGTTGTGGCACACTCCACCATTAGATTAGTGCCTCCTGCGTGTTCCGACCCCAGGCGTCTGTGTCTCAGATTTGCAAGGCGGCTTCCTGGTCATCTGTACATTTTAAAACAATTTTACAAATTGATGTGTATGCATCTTCGAATGCTTGTTTTGGCCAGAAGGTTTTGCAAGCTGCTGTTTAAAATTCCTTGTTTTTGGTTTGTCCAACCCTTCTAGAGACACTGCATTGGGACATCCTAGTGGTGAAGAATCAGAAGAGCTGTGTCCATCAATGAACATAAGAGAAAACAGGATTTTTGTTACTCTCTGTAAATTCCCTTTCTCTGACTTCATTGACGCCCCTCACCCCTATTTTTTTGGGGAGTTTATACTTCTGACAATGTTTTGTGACTAACCAGCTTGCCTATAGCAGAGAGAAGGTTTATACCAGCTAGGGCTGCCCATCAGAAGTGCTGTATTCTTTTTTGCCTAGTACCCTACTGCTGTAGGTGGCACTCTAAAAAAAAAAAAAAAAAAAAAAAAAAAAAAGTGGTCAAGAATCAGAAGAACTGTGTCTCTCAATGAAAAGGATTTTATGGTAAGTAACAAAAAAAACATTTTTTCTTCCTCATTTTCCCATTGATGGTTAGAATACAGTTTGGAAGGATTGATGACAACATACATTCTACCCCCTCTTTGTTTTTTTTACACTAATAAGCCTGTGCTGTAGTTTAAAGTGCGAAAGGTTTGTTCTCAATTCCTTAAAACTGATACCTCACCATAGACCATTGTTTTTGTTTATTCCTTAATTATGTGACATTTGTCCTATTAATTATGATTTTACTTTCTATATATAGTTTTTGCTTACCTTGTATAATGTCAAATTTAAATAAAAAATCTTGCTTCTCGCCTTGCATCCCTATGTTGTGGTATTGCAGTTTGAATGCTTTCTAGAATGTGATCACAATTAACAAACCCCAAATACAATATATTACATAGATATGTTTATCAAAGTGTTTTAAACAGTCATGTTCACTCATGGAAAAACATATATGAACCCCTTGGTTACCAACTTGAAAACAATGTTTAAACCCAGGAATTCTAGTTAGTTCATGTGCATGGAAAAAAAAAGTTAACCTGCTGTTTACCTACTGTATTCTATTGAAGTGCAATATGGTCTGATCAAAAAGGATCTTAGTAAGATATCGTGAGATTGGAATGGTTAAAAAGCTTTTCAAAAGACTTTTACTTCCATGTCCATTAGTCCACAATTAAAAAGATGGTTTAGAAAAGAAAGAGATTAATAATTGTTAGTACTCAGTGGGCAACCTACAAAAATCACTGCATAGGCACACTCAAACAGGTGACTAAGAGACACATAAAGATCTGGTTATGGTAGGTTACACCAGAGACTGCTCAACTTTCCCACATATAGATAGATAAATAAGGTATAGCCTAATTTAATTCAACAATGAGTCGAACCAGAAAGACTTTTAATTACCAACTGATTCGGCATGGGGAAACATGTTTCTTACTCTTGAGACTCAGGTGTTCCTAGAGCCCTTAAAAACAACATAATATAAATCACAAAATACGAAAATGCCAAAGGTATGTAATTCAATTTTAAAAAGTAGCTATTACAGCTTAGTCAAAGTTCTTTTGTAATTAGAAAAAAAGTGTTCATTTCTTCAAAGATCACCTAAATAATGTAGTGCTATCTATATAATTCATACAACAGCCATATGTCAAACATGGGATAGAATATATATATATATATATATATATATATATATATATATGTATACAATAAAACATGGTGATTGAAAAGCAAGCTTATCCAAATAAATAATAACCCTAATATGCTTAAAACATATATTTAATCTATAATATAATAACTACTGAATATGAGCTGCAGGCGGCTAAAACGAGAAATCCACACATACTTTCATCAGCCCGTTTTTAAATTTGAATATGAAAAGCGCATTGCAGTCAGAGTGTCACCTTAATGGCATTTGGCAGTCATTTGATTTATTAGGTTTTAGAGTAATAAAATAATAAAAAAAGAAAACCTCTTAAATATTTCATCAAACTATGCTAATCGAGGTAATATTGCCAGCTGAAGGCTTGTACCTGTATGCATAACGACAGAAAAATGTGGTTGCCCTAGTAAAATTTCCATGAACCTAGTGAATAATGAAAGAACCTTATTGAAATATTCAGATTTGGGGGGTTTAGGTAACGCATGTTAGGGTACAAGATGAAAGGAAATGTCTCATTTATAGGAGAAGAGAAGCCTGCACACATCAAATATTCAGTCAGCTTGACAGCTGTGGAAATTGTCGTTTTAAATGGGTACTCTCTCTTAGTCCTTATAATAAAAACACTTCCAAATATTCTCCTATTGTAATAGTCTAAGTCTGCAGGCTGTCGTTAATATGAATGTGTCTGAGCCATGTCATTTTTGTTTGGAGATGTTTTTATAAAATTTCAACTGAAATTTAATTAGATGTTTTGCCGTGCAATTGGAAATAATATCCATGTATCAATTTAAGATTGCGGTGATGTTGATAAGCACCTTAAAAGAGGTCCCTGGTCCTTCTAAAGGATAGATGACCCTTAAAAGCAGAATACAACTGCAATGTTCCAACCTCAACCCCACATTAAAAATCATTATAGAATAGCATTGCTCTGATGTAAATGAAGAGCAGCTTTTACTGATGTGGCTTTCTAAGTACTCAATTTTTTACAGACCTGCTCAGGGTCAAAATGAAAACAAACAAAATGAAAAGTGAGGGCTCTAACATAAGAGCCCAAAAGCATGGGCATGCAGACGCCATCCCTTATTAATTTAAAAAAATTAAAAATGTCTCCTCAGGAATAGGTAGGAATTAGGTTAGGGCCCCTATAAGAGATCTGACAGGGAAAAAAGCGGGAAGAGAATAATCACGTGACTTTGGAAAAAGTGGGAAAATCACGTGATCTGGAACATTCTGGAATTTTAGGGACTCATTATATAAAGGGCACTTCATGATAGATTTCTCACAGTTGGTCAGAGTTGGCCAACAGGCTCCCCACCCTCCCTTGTTGCAAGTCACTATTTATGTGGTTTGTGTCAACTTTTCTATAGAAAAGGGAGACTTATTGATAGAATTATTTCAGATAGCTCGAGTACTTAAAGACTGAGCAAGTTTATTCATGGTTGATAATTAAAGTGTAAGAGGTTTGAATAAATTATATTGCAAATTTAATTTATGTTACGTGTAATTACAAATAAACGTGTCGCAGCCAAAATTTTATACCAAAAGAAGAAATATTGTGTGTGTCATTATTTAAATTTGAATTATTTAAGTATAGTTATTTCAGGGAAGAGGGATAACGTGTGGCCTGCATTCTCATGGTTTTTAAGAGAAGGGTTTATTTAACACTCACACATATGCTGACCCGATCGATGTTATTCTGTATGGGCATTCTTTCCTCCAACCAGTCTTGTGTTGACAGTGAAAAATTGTTTTTAACAACATCAGACTTCTGTTGTCTTGTAATGATTTGCAGTGAAAGTGGGATAGAGTTGTGGGCTTTTAAGAGTGGGCACGTATGTAAAGGTGTTTCTAGATAAAGGTATTTATACAGTACATGAGTGTGGTCTGCTTAAATTAGTTTTAAAGTCAAAAACTGGCTCTGGGTCTCTCCGGCTTACTGTTTTTCTGATATTTCTGGCTTTCTATAACAACAGAAGACTGGTTCTGTGTCTGCTGTATACATTGATTAGTTGAACAGCCAAATGGTGCCTCACACGCAAGCATAACCAGCCCTTGATCATGTTGGACAGCCTAAAGTAGGAAGGAAACAATGGGCTTGCTGGGACTGGAAGGAGTGTCCTGTAGGTGCTCTCTAAGTATTTTGTTGTATTGTATCGGATAGCAGCATACAGTGCAAGCAATCCTACAAGTCAGTTTTTACTTTAGGCCTACCTAAACAAGCAAAAACACACAGCTTCACCAGCTAAGGGTAATGAGTTCATAATCAAGGTATCATTTTCATTACCGCCAACAGTCAGACAAAAGTAAGCACCACATCCAAATTCAATAAAAGTCCATATTTTATTATAATAAAATCACTTTTTTCATAATAACATCAATTTTGTCTGCTATTAACGGACTTTCAGAGAAAGCAGTACTGTCCATGTGGCATATAATTGTACCAATATCCTTGCATCCGTATATTGGTTATACCAGGATACTGACAGTATTGCCTGACGCATACAAGCATAATACAGCAGAGCAGAATTTCTATTTGAAATTTTCCACTTCTTTTCAAACTTGCTATTAACTTATTTTTAAATTAACCACTTCACCCCAGTAACGGAAGTGCAAAATCATATTTATATACGTGGTTTTGCACAGAACGTCTGCCCTGTAGCAGTAAATCTGCTATAGGGCAGATGGCAAGTGGTTAAAGGGGATGTATGTATAGTGCTTCTATACATGCTGTATCTTCTTTCTTTGCTTATTATGGTCAGGGTTTATACGTTAAAATTATTTTTAGTAAAGTAAATATGAAACTTTGCATATTCATATGTTGTAGTCTTCTATCTATCCAGCAGATAGAGCTCTAAACTCCCTTTTACATCATTAGCAGGATTACTTTTCACTTCTGATGAAAGAAGCCTTTTTCCAGAATTGAAATAAGTCATCAGAGCAGTAACACATCTCTCATGGACCACTACGTTTAAGGCTTCTAGCTGGATAAATAGAGCTGCTGTTTTGTCTCTTTAACCACTTGTCGTTGAGAGGATTTACCCCCCTTGCCGACAAGGCCATTTCTTGCAATGCAGCGCTGTGTTAATTTAAGTGATAATTGTGCGGTCATGTAACGCTGCACCCAAATTAAATTTACGTCCTTTTTTCCCCACAAATAGATCTTTCTTTCAGTGGTATTTGATTGCCTCTGCGATTTTAATTTTTTTGCGCTACAAACAAAAAAAGACTGTCAATTTTGGAAAAAAAAACAATATTTTTGACTTTTTGCTATTAAATATGTCCTGTAAAAAAAATTTTAAAATCTAATTTGACATAAATTTAGACCAAAATGAATCCTGCTATATGTCTTTGCTAAAAAAAAAAAAATCCCAATACATGTAAATTAATTAGTTTATGTGAAAGTTATAGCATTTTGTTATGGCGGTATATATACTGGATTTTTTTTTTTAACTAGTAATGGTGGCGATTAGCGACTTATAGCGGGACTGCGGCGGGCATTGTGACACTGGGGGAACCGTTTTTGTGTCATTGACATCCCCAGTGACACCAATACAGTGATCAGTGCTAATAAAAAGCACTGACACTGTACTAATGGCACTGGGCAGGAGGAGGTTAACATTTGGGGTGATCAAAGGGTTAAGTGTGTGCTGTTTTACTGTGTGCTGTGTGTGTGCTTTACACTGTAAGCACACTGCTTTGTATGGCTCTGCTATGCAGAGCCATACAAAGCAGTGTGCAGGAGCTGACGGGAGAGAGCTGTATTGTTTATACACAGGTCTCTCCCCCGTCGGAAATACTCGGAGATCACCGGGTGGCAGCGGGGAATTGCCGGCCAGGACCCGGTGATTGAGAGCCGAGGCCGCGAATGGCCCCCTACCCGGAACTTCAAAATCATGTGTATATATATACGTGTGTGTGTGATTTTGCACACCTGTGCTGCCCTGTAGCAGTATTTCTGCTATAGGGTGGCATGGAAGCAGTTAAATAACCAATTGTGCTCTGGAAATACTTTGTTATGTATTAAATGTAGAATTATTCTATAGATAAAAACAGTTGTTAAAATAGATGTTTATAAACTCTTATTTAACATAATTGGGTTGATTTACTAAAACTGGAGAGTGAAATCGCTGGTGCAGTTCTGCATAGAAACCAATCCGCTTCCAGTTTTTTTTGTCAAAGCTTCATTAAACAGCTGCACCAGATTTTGCACTCTCCAGTTTTAGTAAATCAACCCACTGTGAGATATCATTTTTTGTTGACATTTACTGTGCAGGGCAAGTTATGTTTTACATCTGAGATTTCAGATTCTGAAGAGAGAGAGTGGCTGCAAAATTCATGAAGGTGATTACTAGATAGGTTACCAAGCTGCAGCATATCTTCCCAATGACACTGTTAGGAAGATGCAGTGTAGAAGACCTCATGAATAATTATTTATGCATTTATGTGTGTTGTGGTGTGGAAAAATGCAGATCTGAAAAATGCTGACAATCAATTTAATTACCTTGGTAGTGAAGATATAACTTCTGTATTTATAAGAAAGTGTTTTGTCTGTACCAGCGATTGCATTTGTAACTAATTTAACCGATCAGCTCTGTTTTTGCATAAGTTGCCCTATAGCCATTAAGTTAAAAGGCTGAAACTATATGGATAGAAGCCTTCAGTAGTTATGGTGGCTCTATATCATTAGATATAAACAAGTAATGCAACCCTATTAAGCATAGTTTACAAAGTGTTGCCATGTAGAGATTTGGTGTCACGTACCTAGTTGGGGAGCCTGACTTGGAGAGAAGGTGTCCACTTACTACTCCCGCTCAGAGCCCCTGATAGTGGGAACAGAGGGTGCAGAGCCAGGAGTGGCACGAGTGCCGATTGGGTCTGGATCTGGTAGCAGGCAGGTGTAGACCCAGGAGATCCGAATGCAGACCATGTGCGGATGCAGGAACATGGGTGCAGCAGCAGGCAGGTATGGCAGCAATCAGGATGCAGACCGGGAACAGACACAGGAGCGTGGATGCGGCAGCAGGCAGGTATGGTGGTAACCAGGATGCAGGCCAGGTGCAGGACCGTGGGTGCAGCTGCAGGTAAGTTTGGCGGTGACCAGGATGCAGGCCAGGTGCAGGACTGTGGGTGCAGCAGCAGGCAGGTATGGCAGCAATCAGGATACAGGCCAGGTGCAGATACAGGTAAGTAGGTGCAGCAGAGTCAGACAAGCCGGGTCAGGATCAAACGAGCAAATCAAGTACAAGGGCGCAGGCAAGCGTATAGTCAGGGATAAGCCGTGGTCGGTGCAGGCAGAGTTCTTTCTATAATGGCCGCAGGTGAGGGGATCTGGCGCCATTGCCCGGCTGCAGGGAGGGATCCCTGACATTTGGTAAGGAGAATGTTTGTTCAATAGAAGTGGCTGTTATCAAACAAAAGGCTTTTCCATAATCTTAACTGCTTGCACCTTTTGCGGTGGATGAATAGAAATGAATCTTTCATTGAACATGCTTCAGTAATACCTGTTCAAGTAAAGAGGAAGATTGTCATTAGTCTAGTATCCTACAGCTTATTCAAAGGTGAGCAGATCTCTCTTTGTACTCTTGTATGGCCACCTTTAAAAAGTGCAGAGAAACTAGACATTTTAGAAGGGACTCAAATAATAATAAAATGCACTACCAATGTAGGCCCAGCCCATTCTTTGAATTTTGAATAGGTAATTCAAATGTGTTTATTTACTGTAGCCTTCATTAGTCATGTAGCGTACGCAGTGTTTTATAATACTTTTCTAAGTACAGGGCAGCTTGACATGCTCTTTTAATGAGCATGCACCCCTCCTTCATCACATCCGTATTTAACATTGTCATGCTCCCTGGCCACTCAGTTCACATTTGGAAAAAGCCAGTATTTTGGGATGTGGGAGGTTATGTAACCTTTTCTCTTTCCTCCTAGTAGACAGTGCTTAAGTGCATGAATAGTAAATTGCCAGGCTCAAACATTCTCACCTAGTGAATAGGAAAGGGTCAGAGATCCTGCAGATGAACAGGACATCATTAGAGTACAGGGAATGTATGTATTAGTGCACATAGAGATGAGGATCTTTTAAACAATGTTTTGCTATGGCTTTGGAAACACACAACGCATGTTGTTGTGCCAGAGTAAAGGCTCATTCACATGGAGGTTAGGGGAAGGGGTGTTTGAGCCACAGTTCTACTGCCACCCTGAAGCTGCAACAACAGCCCGAAGGGTTGTACACATGCCACAACCATAATGCTTTGCAGCCTCAACAAAAATTATACCCCATTCAACACACTTGCTTTTGTGGTGTGATATTTCCATTCAAAATTAACGTTCAGCTGCCATCGAAAAAGGGCCTTCAGGAGGCGGCACCTGCTTCTGTACAATCAGCATACACACGCTCTAATATATTGTGTTTTGGTGGCAGTACTGCCTACCAAATGCAACAAGGGGTATAATTTGTGGTACAGCTATTAAGCAAAGCATCAAGGCATGTGTACATCCTCATTAGACTCTAGGTGGGTGGTAAAAATGTGGATAATTTTTTTAGAGGTTCAAGTAGAACTAAGGGGGAAGTCATCAAGGGAGCAGTAGAGAGGCAAGTAATGGTTTACACAGGGTTGCCATAGTTTCGGGTACTTTTTATCTCTTTCTAGAATAATTTTAGCATAACTCGATTTTAGCATGGATCATGGTTTGGGTGACAATATTTTTGGCCTCTTAAACTGAACCATAGTCAGTTCCAGGGGACAGGAATTTAGTAAAACTATACGAAAATCAGGAGAGACCGTAGTTGACAATAACATGGAGATAATGTCAAATATTTATATCCAGAAGCAACATGTTATGGGGCAGGGCCATCTGATGTCCAGTAGCTTGCGTACTGCATGCTGAGGGCTGGCAGGCTTCGTGTCAGACACTAGGGTTCTAGAACATTAGGATAATTACTGTTATTCTTTTCCATGGCTCTAATTGTCTGCATCACCACATTCAAATATGTATTGTATGCTGTTATTCTCATTTTTAACCTGTCATAAGGAGCTAGAGCACTATCTAGTGTGTGTTGGAAATGAGCACTATGTACTTAGGCAAATACTGTATTTTGTTTTCTGTATCTATTATGGATTATAAATAAACCAAAATATAAACCAGGTACTATATCATCTCCTGGAGCTTATATGAAGGGGCCTAAAGATAGGATTCGGATTGTTGGAAAAGTTGACTTTTGTAAATAAAGTTACACCAGAAAGCATCCGTTGTTGGGAAAAGGATTCGAAGAGGAACCCAGAATATACTTTCCAGGAGTTCATATATGCCATGGAAAGTATAAAGAAAAGAAAAAGAATTTATGTAACCATTAAACACAGCCCAGGGTTAAAGCTAGTGATATAATATTCTATACAATACCATAGAGAACCTATAGCAGAGGTAAGAAGTACATCCAACTAGCGGTGAGAATAATGAACAATAAGTAGGATGGACCCAACTATAGAGGTGGAATCTAGATTAAACAGTTCTAGACCACTGTATCTGGCATTCCTTGAAATAATAATAACTACCAGACTAAACACAAGCCTAGCTGCAACAAACATCAATGCAACGTTCAAGATCCCAGTATGGGTCATTGTAGGTTAGTAATAAGCAAGCTGTCCATCAAAGACTTAGGTGATTACAAAAACCGCAATAATAGGGTCGGAACCATAACAATTAACTGGTAACAAGAGAACTATTTGTACAACACTGCAAAGTGTACAAGCAGGGCCCGTGCTAGACTATTTTGCACCCTAGGCAAGATCAGCTACTTGTACCCCCTCCTCCCACAAAAAAAAATAAAACTTAAAAAACTCACCAGAAATGGAAATGAGAAATCTGGCAATGCAGCCACCAGTCCTGCCTACCATGATTTGCTCAATATATCGTTTTATTTCCTGTTGTGTTACCTGGACAGGAAAATGAGGAAAAATCTGCCAATGGGGACACCAGGTCTGTCTACCCTGATTGCTGAAGATTTAATTTTACTTTCTGTTGTGTCACCAGGACAGGAATCCAGAGGAAATCTGCTAATGGAGACACTGGTTCTGTCTGACATGATTTGCTGAAGATTTCGTTTTACTTTCTGGTGGGCCACAGGGCAGGAAATTAGAGAATATCTGCCAGTGGGGACACCGGTTCTGTTTACCCTGATTTGTGGAAGATTTCCTTTTGTGTCACCGGGACAGGAAATGGAAGAAAATCTGCCAATGGGGGCACCGGATCTGTCTGTCCCGATTTTCTGAAGATTTCCTTTTACGTCCTGTTTTGATTTCTACTCTTATCAAAAACTAAAATGCACTGGGGTGAATGGTGTAATACCTCACTTGGCAATTCAGGGGTCGCCCTCCTCACTTCTTTATTCCACCACAGGAGTGCAGGTATTTATCCCCTGTCCAGTCAATCACGGTCACCAACAGGAGCACTTTGACGTGCAACAGCAAATAGATGCAAAGAGGAGGTGGAACTTTTCCCAGTGACTGGTTTCCGATGGGTATGCTGCAGCAATTGGAGCTCGATGAGCCGAAAATTGCTGAGCATGAACAAAAAGATGGGGCCCAGCTCTGTAATTGGCAGCCCGGGGACCCGAGGTGACGTGAACATGCTGTGTGAGTGACAGCAACACAGTCCGAGACGCTCAGTAGCCAGTAAGAGTTGGGCAAGTGTCGATCCTGCCAACCAATGAAATATGAAGAAGGGTGGGTTTAGCCAGAGGCATCTTACAGCATTGCTAGGATACCTAGATGAAGATAGGGAAAAGTTAAAGGAGGGCGTGATGTGGAACATCGGTGCAGTGTGTGGGGAACATTGGTTGACTGTGTGGGGAAGCCAGCAGAGTGTTAGGAAGCCAGGGGAGAGGAGGTAAACCAGCTACTGTGGCTGCACCCTAGGCACCTGCCTAGTTCGCCTAGTGGTAGCACCAGCCCTGTGTACAAGTGCACAGAGTGATAGGGCCCCAAAGGAGGTAACAGGGCTTCACAGACCTATGCTGCGTGGCCAATATTTTTAGCAGGACTTATCTGTGGGAACAAAATTCCAAGAAAAAGTAAATACAGGGAATAGGCGGCCAGGCATCTACTCATTGGGATAGCAGGAGTGAAGGGCCACTTTTCTGTGAACCTGAGCATCTTCAGATTAGGGAAGTTATCAACAAAAAAACCTCTAAAATTTATATCTGTAAATTATTTGATTGGTGCTTGTCTGAGTAACCACACTCAAAGGCCAACAGGGGTTTTGCACCACAACCCTGCATTTGTGCTGTGCTGGCATCTGCTGTCAAATAGTAAATGTGACCTAACGTGGTAGTAAACTTTGTCAAGTTTACTGACAGGCAAGCTTATAATAATAATCTCAACCCACCAGCTAGGCCAGTAGTCAATGGTATTGGTTCAGTCTCTGCCAGACTGGACCAGTACCTAGACATCTTTCTCCAGACTAGTGTTGTGGCCACTAAAACCTATTTGAGAGACACAAAAAATCTCTTGCAGCTTCTGGAGGAAGTCAACCTTGGAGATATCCCTGGAGTCTACTGTATACAATCATTCAACATGAAGATGCGTTATTGGCCCTTAATTGGGCACTGAGCAGAAGAGAGGTACATTCCATATACCCAAAAGTGTTTTTGAGGAAGTCTTTGGAATTTTGTCTTGCTCACAATTACTTTTGGTATAATGGGGATTTTTTTTCCCCAAACAAAATGTGTTGTGATGGGCACATGTTTTGCGTCAAGTATAGCCAATCTGTTTATGGCAGAATGGGAAGACAAGTATGTTTTCAATCATAGATTCTGCTATACAAAAGATATATTGATGACCTGTTCTTCATTTGGGCAGGTCCTGAGGGGGAACTCATTCAGTTTTTGGATATGTTAAATAACAATCCAAATAATATCAAATTGTATTGTCAGTACAATATAGATGAAATACATTTTTTAGATCTAATCATATTTAGGAAGGACAACTCTTTATTTACTAAAACATATTTCGAGCCAACAGACCGCAGCAGCTATTTGCCCTGGTACAGTGGGCATCACCCTATATGGCTTAAAAATATACAAAAACATATTTCAAGCCAACAGACCGCAGCAGCTATTTGCCCTGGTACAGTGGGCATCACCCTATATGGCTTAAAATATACCAAAGGTCAAATAATGCATTTAAGGAGAAATTGTCGTGAGGATAGCGATTTTTTTGAACCAATCAAAGTTAATTACAGATCAGTTTGTTGAGAAGGGATATGAATGGGAAACCCTCCAGGATACTGTTGATGAGATACTTAATATACATAGGGAGCATTGTTTGAGAGGTAAACAAATAAATATAGATGATAACCATCAGTGAGGATTTGTATCTGATTTTCATGTTCAGTTTAAGGAAGTTGAAAAAATATATACTAAGCATTGGCATATATTGCAAATGGATAAGGTATTCGGTCCATTGTTGTCGAACAAACCAGTGTTTATATATAGAAAGGCTCCTACGTTTGGAGACAGTGGTTAAAAAAAATCATAGACCCACCATGTAAATTAGAAATGTTTGGGAACAACATGCCGTAAATGTTCAGCATGTAATAGGGTGAATAATAAGTTTAAGGGACTTACTAAATTTAGGACAAATGGGAACTTATTTGAGATTCCTGCTTTCATAACGTGCGAGTCCACTCATGTAGTCTATGCATTAGAGTGCCCATGGGGTCTTATCTATATTGGTCGGACTAAGAGGCATCTTAGGAAAAGGATAAATGAACATTTACACAATATATCCATTGGATACAAATATCATAGTGTGTCCATGCATTTCAGAAAATACCATAACAAAGACCCCTCTTGTGTTAAATTTTGTGGAATTGACACTATCCCCCATTCTTGGCGTGGTTCTAATAGGGTGAGGGAATTATCAAAAAGGGAAACTAAATGGATTTACCTTACTGATGCTTTAACACCCAATGGCTTAAATATCGAACTAGATATTAACTGTTTTATTAGTGATTATTGATATATATTCATTTGTATTGTTAATTAAGATATTAGTTTTGATTTATTTGGTCCATTATTTATTAATTTTTATTAGTTATGATCTATTTAT
The DNA here is from genome assembly GCF_062004578.1 of Staurois parvus. Lineage (NCBI taxonomy): Eukaryota > Metazoa > Chordata > Amphibia > Anura > Ranidae > Staurois > Staurois parvus. The sequence continues at coordinate 4,308,666 of NW_028318295.1, forward strand.
ATTTATTATTTAATTAAAATTTATTCTGATTTAATTTATTTTAATCTAATTTAATTTCATTTTATTTATTTAAATCAATTATCAGTTTGTTATTTTTGATCTGTAACATTTAATTGCTCAGTTGGTTGCAATTTGAATCTGATTTTATGTATTTGATATGTACAGGGAAGAGTATATAATGTCCATCAAGTATACTGTCATTTGATTTATTTCATCCATGTCATCTTAAATTCATCCACAAGATGTCAGTCAAGAGTTTAATTAACCAATCACTTAATGAGCGGCCTTATATAAGGCCGCCCTTCACGTATGGTCACACCCTCAAAGGAAGTCGGAATGACGAAACGCGTCAGGGCGTAACCATACATGACATCAGCACACACGCCAGGGCCACGTGGTGAGAGCACGCGACCACTGTTGTGAGATTATACAGTTACCAGTGTGCGGTGAGACTGTCACTAGCTGCAGTGAGCGGCAGCCATTATATTGGAAGGTTATTTACAAATGTGCATTATCTTTTTACTCAATGTGAGTGCTTTTCTTAAGGGGGGGGGTTACGGCAATAAATATGTTTTATGGTATCACACTGTTTTATTTTGCCCATATATGGAATTGATATCATCCTATCTGGATGAAGAGGAGATCGGAGTATGAGAGATTAATAGTCCACTGATTGGAAGTTCTTTTGGGCGGCTGGCTGATTATCCAATTCGAGGTTTCACAACCATTCAATATTAAGGAGATTTTCTACTGATTTTCCACTGTTGGTTACTCACCAGCTTCTGGTGAGTGTTTAATTCAATGGAGTGTTAATCACTGCAGGATCACATTGATGGTGGATCATTCTACCTTAAAGAGATATCACATCACTGAAATGAATTGAACTTTTCACATTTTTTAATTTTGGTGGAAGTTTCTTTCTTTTTCACTTCTTTTTTATCGATTGGATATGGACTTATGTTCATTTTTTATGTTATGACCTAGCGCTGTTTATGTGAATTTTTTTAGTCACTGTTTATTGATTTATTTATTATTTAAAACAGCAGCTGTGTTTATTTATTTGCTTGTCTCTTTCACCATCTCTTTAGCGCGTCAAGCTTATAATAAAGCACCATGCACTGTTTATAAGATATTCACATGTTCTGCAGCCAGTAATGTCACCAGAGCATGAGCACTAGACTGTGAAACCAGAGCACTGTGCTGAGGTTGTGACTCCCGTGCACATGCGCTGGATTGCTGGGCCATTCAAACGTCCAGACCCTGTAAACCTGGAAGAAAGACCAGGTAAGGATGGAAGCCCTGGCAGCGGTCACAGAGCACTGCTGGAGGGATCTGTTCTACAGGTAAGTCTGTCATAATGTGCTAGTACGCAATGCATACTAACGCATTATGCCATTTACTTGCGGGCTAGCAGAATTTTTATTTTTTATTTTAAGACTTAACTGCCGCTTTAATTATTTTCTTATTTTTTCTATTTTATGTTTAATCCGGTAACCACTTGCTCTCTGCCATATAACAGTTTTACTGCTACAGGGCAGCATTCATGTGCACAATCACGTAAAGTAATGTAATTTTGCACTTACGCCTCATGGGGGGGGGGGATCTTCAGCTGTGAACTGTCACAGCATAAAACGATCTGCAAGCCCTGGTGGGCAGTTGCTCATTGGCACCTGCAGTTTGCCAGACAGGAAGAAAGAACAGAGCTATGGCTATGTTTACATAGCCATAGCCCTGTTGTGACAGTTGATGTCATGAATCGTTTCTGTCTGTAAAGCTGAGAACACAATTCATCACTTCCCATAGTAAAAGCACCACCTAGTGTACACCAAGCACATAGCTAGGCACACACTTAGCCCTTTGATCACCCTAGATGTTAACCCCTTCCCAACCAGTGTCATTAGTACAGTGTTAGTGTATATTTTTAGCACTAATCACTGTATTAGTGTCACTGGTTCCCACAAAGTGTCAGTTAGTGTAAAAATGTCCGCCGCAATAGCGCAGTCCCATTATAAGTCGCTGATCGTCGCCATTACTAGTATAGAAAAAAAATTCCAGTATGTGTACCAGTTTGTAGACGCTATAACTTTTGCGCAAAGTAATCAATATACACTTATTGGGATTTTTTTTTACCAAAAATATGTAGCAGAATGCATTTTGGTCTAAATTTATAAAGAGATTTGATTTTTAAAAATGTTTTATTGAATAAGTTTTATAGCAGAAAATATATATATATTTTTTTTTTTTCAAAATTGTCAGTTTTTTTTGTTAATCGCACAAAAAGTAAAAACCTCAGAGGTGATCAAATACCACCAAAAGAAAGCTCTATTTATGTGGGAAAAAAGGACATAAATTTCATTTGGGTACAGCATTGCATGACTTCGCAGTTGTCAGTTAAAGTAGCACAGCGCCGTATCGCAAAAATTGAGCTGGTCAGGAAGGGGGGTAAATCTTTTAGAGGGCAAGTGGTTAAATGGAAACATAGAATGATGAACTGCCTCTAGTAAAAGGACCTCCATGTGTGGTATTTTTGTCATTAGGAGATTAAATTGTTGTGTATGTGTGTGTAACTAAGGCAGTTTTGTGAAGAGATTTGTGTCTGTTGTGTAAGGTATAGCAAAAACTGATTTCTGTTAATTGTTAACGCATTTAAAGGTGTGTTAGTATGTTATACACATGCTTGTATATGTGTGCACCACACTGGGCAAAACGAGGTTGAGCACCCTAAATAATGCTTTCCAAAAGTGTGCATGTTAAAGTCTTGGATTCTTTTCATCATTTCCAAAGGATCTGTAAGAAATACCCACAGCAACCAATTAATTTTTTCTTTTGCTTTTTTTGTAGTGCAGATTAAGGATTGCATAAACAGTAGCTCTTTTGTCTTGGTTTTTTTAAATACTTTTGTTTTCTCTTATATTTGGTTCCTATGTCCATGTGAACACACTTGGTCTATCAAAAAAACTAAATTAAATTTTGTCCTGGAAAACACATATAAATATTTTTTGCTTCTGTGTGCTCATGTGTTTTCTCCTGTGTTTTTTCTTCTGTTAGCTGTCAGAGAAGATCTGCATAGAGATTATGTCATTGAGTCTGGATATTGATTCAGAAGTGGCACAGAACGAATTCATAAAGAAATTATTTGTAGAGTACAAACTTGGCAACCTTCCAGCTGAGGAAACCCCAATGTCTCTACCGAAACCCAGAAACGGGAAACTGATCCACTACAACTACAGCAGTGGTAATGTATAGGGGCAGTGTCATTTGTAGAACATTACTTTAGTGACTCTCAAACTAGATGAAATAGGATAGGATATGGGTGGTATGTATATAATATATGAGGTAGAATTTAGTAAATTCAAAAATTGATTCTGCTAAGTCAACAGTTTTTTCCCCCACAATCTCTTATGCCATGTAAATTTACAGAAAATATCCCCATATTTGTGTATTTTTCCTTTCTATGAAACATTTTCATACACTTAGCTGGCTTAAATATTGTACTTACAGTAATGCCTAAACGTTTCTTTAGTATGCCTGTTGCAGTTCATCTCCATGTCCCCAAATATACCACTTCTGAGTTTTATTATTAGAAACTTCCAGGATTTGTAGCTGTCCGCTGAAACCCTCTCAATTTGGTATCACCTTATTGTTCTGTATAGGGAAACCTGATACCAAGATGAAGGAGCATAGGTTGTATTTCCAGGCAGTCACTTTATAAGAACATGAATCTCTATGTATTTTAAATACTGTTTTACATCCTTCCATTCTACCATTCTGTTCATTCATTACCTTGAGCTGCCTTTTTAACCACCTGCGACTGCTCACAGTAAATATACTGCGAGTGGATGACAGGTACAGGCACAATCGCATACATGTACCTGAATGGCCTTCTTCTGGGTTTGGACACAGCACAGTAATGCCTAAATTTGAGTGATTTTATGAAGACAAAACTCTTTAAAGCAGGAACACTTTTAAATCAGAGTACAGCATCAAGTCAATTAAACTCCGGGGATATTGATCTGGTCAGTTAAATAGTAGAGGGGGTTAATCAGTTTCAGCTGCTTTGGTGTTAATGAAATTAACAACAGGTGCACTAAATGGGCAACAATGAGACGACCCCCAAAACAGGAATGGTTTTACAGATGGAAGCCATTGACATTTTTTTCCCTACTCATCTTTCCTGACTGTTTTTCACTAGTTTTGCATTTGGCTAGGGTCAGTGTCACTACTGGCAGCATGAGGCGATACCTGGGCCCTACAGAGGTACAAGCAGTCCAACTTCTCCAGGATGGCACATCAATACGTGCCATTGCCAGAAGATTTGCTGTGTCTCCCAGCACAGTCCCAAGAGCATGGAGGAGATTCCAGGAGACAGGCAGTTACTCTAGGAGAGCTGGACTTTGCCGTAGAAGGTCCTTAACCCATCAGCAGGACCGGTATCTGCTCCTTTGTGCAAAGAGGAACAGGATGAGCACTGCCAGAGCCCTACAGAATGACCTCCAGCAGGCCACTGGTGTGAATGTCTCTGACCAAACAAACAGAAACAGACTTCATGAAGGTGGCCTGAGGGCGAGCTGCAGGCCTGACGTCCTCTAGAGGGCCCTGTGCTCACTGTCCGGCACCATAGAGCTTGATTGGCATTTCGCATTGAACACCATAATTAGCAGGTCCGCCACTGACGCCCTGTTCTTTTCACAGAGGAGAGCAGGTTCGCCCTGAGTACATCTGACAGATGTGAAAGGGTCTGGAGAAGCTGTGGAGAATGTTATGCTGCCTGTAACATTGTTCAGCATGACTGTTTTGATGGTGGGTCAGTGATGGTTTGGGGAGGCATATTCGTGGAGGGATGCACAGACCTCTACAGGCTAGACAATGGCACCCTAACTGCCATTAGGTATCGGGATGAAATCCTTGGACCCATTGTCAGACCCTACGCTGGTGCAGTGGTTCCTCGTTTCTTCCTGGTGCACAACAATGCCCGGCCTCATGTAACGAGAGTATACAGGCAGTTCCTGGAGGATGAAGGAATTGATACCATTGAATGGCCCCCACATTCGCCTGACCTAAATCCAATAGAACGCATCTGGGATATCATGTTTCGGTCCATCTAATGCTGCCAGGTTTCACCTCAGGCTGTCCAGAAGCTCAGTGATGCCCTTGTCCAGATCTGGGAGGAAATACCCCAGGACACCATCTGTCATCTCATTAGTAGCATGCCCCGACGTTAGGCATGCATACAAGTACGTGGGGGCCATACAAACTACTGTGTACCATTTTGAGTTGCTGCAATGCAATTTCAGCAGAATGGACTAGCCTGCTGCCTAATTTTTTTCACTTTGATTTTTGGGGTGTTTTTGAATTCAGTCCACTGTAGGTTGATAATTTTCATTTCCATCAAACGATGGGGCATCCTTACGTTCCTAACCCATTACCCAGTTCATATCAGCATAGATATCCAGCATGATATTTTTCCCCATTGTGATCTGATGTGTTTTCAAACTGTTTATTTTTTTTGAGTAGTGTGTGTGTATATATAATGTATATAATCTCAAATAAAAGGATAGGGGGATAGGGAAGTTGAGGGGAAAGTGAAGACGGTTATTATGTATATTCACATATCTGTGTATGTATCAAAATTTAATTTAGTTGGTAGCGTACGATCAAAGTTTGCCAGCATGTAATTAGAGATCCAAGGCTCCCATATTTTTAAGAATTTGGGTATCTTGTTATCTAACGTAGTTGCCATCTTCTCATATGTCATGCAAAGATTATATAATGTCTTCAAAAGGGATACTAGTTTTTTTCTCCAGGCATTTGCAATAGTTTGCTTCACTGCAGTAAAAATAAAGAAAATAATCAGAAAATGAGCAAAATTCTGTCTAGAACAATCAGCTGTTTTTTTACCCAACAGAGCTTCAAGTGGTTGTTTTCAGGTTTTCATTGTTATTTATTTATGTTCCTATGGGGAGATTTCCCTTCACAAAATACTATCTGTCCAATAGGTCACAGACAAAGACACATTTTAAGGAGGGTTGCAATCTCTACAAGTGTTTTTACTGCTCTCCATGTCTTCCTGCCCTGGTGGCAGTGGGCCTCCTAATTAATTCTACTGGCATTGGAAACAAGGGAAAACTCTCCCTTGCGGGGCGAAAAACTTTTCCACGCTGTAAATTGATATTTAAAAAAATATTGGTGGTAGGCTTCAATTATGCTATAAGTTTTATCATTTATGTACATCACCAACACTCTTTGTGCTTGCATCATTACAGTGGTACATTTGGATAAAACAAACAACCAATCAAGGAGAGATTCCATAAGGACTCTTTTGGAGGATCCAGACCCCGTCAGTGGAAGGTAATGATTCCCTAATAAATTCTGTATGCTAAGAGCATTACTATACTTTTTTGAGACATTGGGAACCAATGTGCAAAGTATCAGCGCACAGGAGAGCTGGCAAGGCTCCTTCTTCAGAGCTTAGAGATTAGACCATCATCAGGAGCTGCAGTAGAACTGAAATTAGAAACAAAGTGAGTGCTGTAGCTGTCAATTAGCAGGTGCTCTTTTCAGTGCTTGCTTCACTTCATGATCATACACTTAAAATAACATAGGTCGATATGCAATTTATATTTGCAGTAACAAAACAAATTTACATCTTAAATTGTAATAATGTAATATCTTAATGTACTTTCATAAATCTCTTTTATATTTTTGTAGTTTTGTTCTGTAATATATAATAAAGCCGCACTACAAATGAAAAACTACACGACTTAATTACAAAAAAGCGAAGAAATAGTTGCTAGCATCGGAATATAGGAAACACTATATTGCTCAAATACCTTCTTCTAAACATGTTACGTTTGGATAATGCAATCATTTACCATTCTGTTATACTATTTTTCTATTCTCAATATCTGAAATGGTTATTGTGGAAAATATGTTTGTTAGGTAGCTTTTAATTGTATTTGAGAGTTAAAGTGATTCTAAAGGTTTTTAATTTTTAAAAATAACAAACATTTCATATTTACCTACACTATGCAATGGTTTTGTACAAAGCAGCCGCGATCCTCTTCTCAGCTCCCCCGCCGGTGCTCCTGGGTCACCCCCCCCCTCCCCCAGCCGAGTTCCCCTTTAGCAAGCTGCTTGCTATGCGAGGACTTGAGCCTTCTTGCTTCTGAGTCTATTGACACACAGAGCGTGTCTCAGCCCCGCCAATGGCTCCTGCTTCTGCCTCTCTGTCCAATGAGGAGAAAAAGAGCCACTGCTTTATCGCACATTGCCGGATCAAGATTAGGCTCTGGTAAGTACTTGGGGGGTGAGGGGAAAGCTGCCTGCAGAAAGTTTTTCATTTTAGTGCATAGAATGCATTAAAGTAAAAAACCTTCTACTTTTAGAGCCACTTTAATTTCATTCCTACAAATTATACTTTTTAGGAACTTGATTCCTAACATGTAAAACTTATAAAAATGTGTGTTTACTAAAGACAAAAATATAAAGAATCTGCTAAATAAAACCTGTACCAGAAGAAATATGGGGGCTACCATTGCTGACCTTCATTGCTGAGTCTAACCTTTACCATGCGAACATGCTTGAAGAGTATTTAAGCTAGGATTGAGGGTGAGTTCTGTTTTAACCGCCTCCCGCCCGCCATATAAGGCAATGACGGGCGCAAGGCAGTTCTCTCGTTCTCGGAGGCCATCATATTGCGTCCTCCCATTCTAACCGCGCATGCGCGGCTCCAGGAGCGCACAGCTCTGCAATCGGCGGTGCGCTGTGTCCCTCGGACACAGCAGATCACCATTCAACGGAAAGAGCCGAAGATTTCGGCTCGGTCGTGTGATCAGCTGTGTCCAATCACAGCTGATCTCATGTAAATAGAGAAATGCAGGCTATCGGCATTTCTCTCCTCACGAGCTGTCACGATGACAGCTCGAGAGAAGACCCGATAATTGGCATTCCTTGGAGGGGACATGTACACTGATCATCAGGGCACTGATGATCAGTGTGCCCTGATGATCAGTGTAGCCCCAGCAGTGCCACCTGTCAGTGTCCATCAGTGCCAGCTTTCAGTGCTCATCAGTGCCACCTGCCAGTGCCACATCAATGTCACATATCAGTGCTCATCTGAGCTGCCTTTCAGTGTCACCTATCAGTGCCACCTATCAATGCCAGCCAGTGCTACCTATCAATGCTGCCAGTCAGTGCCGACTATCAGTGCGCATCAGTGCTGCCTATCATTGCCACCTAACAGTGGCAGTCAGTGCCGCCTATCAGTGCCATATATGAGTGCTGCCTTTCAGTGCCCATCAGTGATGCCTGTCAATGCCCATCAGTGCCACCTATCAGTGCCCATCACTGCAGCCTCATTAGCGCATATCAGTGAAGGAGAAAAATCACTTATTTACAAAATTTTAAAATAAAAACTAAGAATACACTTTTTTTTTCAAAATTTTTAGTTGTTTTTGGTTTGTTTAGCAAAAAATAAAAAACACAGAGGTGATTAAATACCACCAAAAGAAAGTCTATCTGTCTCAAAAAAAAGATAAACACTTCATATGGGTACAGTGTTGCATGACCGCACAATTGTCATTCAATGTGCGACAGCACTGAAAGTTGAAAATTGGCCTGGGCAGGAAGGGGGTATAAGTGCCCAGTAGGCTAGTGGTGAATGGTTCAGACAGGTGTCAGTCCCTAAAGGTGGATGAAATGGGCAAAGATAGGAAGAGGGCTATGGCAGCTTAAAAGAAGGCTCCCATGTTACAAACAACCATTGGAAATGGTAATATGTGTACTACAAAAAAAATGCTAAATTTGACAGTAAATTAAAATGTGTGTTCACCAATG